>NW_004567131.1:20085802-20151882 GCF_000260355.1 Condylura cristata | reverse complement strand
ACTAAAGCTGTATGTATGTTATGTTTATCTTCTTTTGAACTTAAGCACAGTAGTTACTCAAAATGTTTGATAACTGAAGAAAATAATGGATTGTGCTTGTGAGTTTGCGATTCAGACCTGTGACCATGGAGAAGGATTTCCAGGACACCCTAGGCGACGATGTTAGGCATGGACTTACAGTGAATCTGCAGTTGCGTCTTGGACAGGGGTTGAAGCTGGTGCCCTTTGCAAGTCTTGGCAGAAGGAAAGGGGACGAAACACTGGGAGTGATTTGCCTTTGGTAACCCCAGGGAAGATACACCATTAAACTTGATGTCTTTATTGATGAGTGTCTCCTCCTCTTAGGATGTATTCGCTCCTGTCAGTGTCGATGGCTTCTGGGTGACAGTTACAGCTGTCTCAGGTGTGGAATTGGCAGTTGAGGATCTGGTTGTATTCCTGTGTGGCTCTCCTGTGGCCCTGGACACTGCCGCCATGGAGGGAGTTGCTGAGGCCTGCAGGCGGCTGCCCAGCTGTACTTTTGGCCCCATGGCCAAGAGCGGCTCTCAGCAGCCTTTTCCTGAGGGTTTTGAGGAAAGATGTTGCTCTTGGCAGAGGAATGATAATGCTCCTTTGCTTTGAAGAGGACTCTTTATAATATTTGTCAGAGGGTGAGTGACTGAGCTATTTGTGTTTAGTGCCGCTATTTGAAGCCTTGGCTTTTATTGGAGAAAAAAAGATAGCCACTTGCTTCCTGAAAAAAAATGTTTGCTGTGTAGCATGAGGTGCTGAAAAGCAGTATTAAATTTTCCCAAAGAATGGGCCTCCCTGGTGGTATAAGGGGTTACTTCTCATCACTATGAAGCTATTGGCAGCTACTGTGGCACGAGTTGACACCAAGTCAGGGCACTGACCCATGTGCCACAGCAGACCCCTCCTGTCTCATCTGCCACTTCCTTCAGCACTTGTTTCAGTCAGAAGGCCTGTTATGTGCCCCATTCTGTCTCTGGGAACCCTCTCAGCCCCCACATCTCTGGCCTACTCCCCAGCTCTTGTATGCATAGATAAATAAAATCTTAAAGTTCCCAAAAAAGTAGCTTAAAGAAGAACAACTTTGCTCTTTGGGGAACTCAGTGGAAGTGAATTTAGATTTGTCACCTCCTCCAGCCTCAGTGTGTGGAGAGCCAGGGTTAGCTGCTTTCTATCTGCCTGACTTCTGGGCTTCTGGAGTCTGGAAGGTCTCAGGATGCCTTCAGAAAGCCCTTAGCTGGGACTCATTCATTAGTTGTTACACACAGTGTGAAGTTCATACTTACACTAAACTATCCCTATGCTACACTAGCTGTGGTATCGGAATGCCTGTGTTCCCTTACAGTGTTTATTGTAATCATGAGCTTAATGTATTAGTGTCAGGATCCAACACAGGGAACAGTCCATGCACTTGGACTGAGAATGGTTGTTTCTTGCATCTCACTTTGCCCCTTCATTCTGTTTACTTTCTCAAAAGATAAGCAAGAACACGTTCTGAAGATAGAATGGAGGCAGTGCACTCAGTGGATGAAAATGCCCCTCTTTCTGCTTAGGAATGTTGTGTCTTAATAATTACAGCACTTACTGGAGATAGCAAATTATGTCTTTAAAAATGCTTTCTGCAAACATATAAGGTAGCAGATGTTTAGGTAGCAGAGTGTTCTGGTGGAGACAGCCAGTGAACAATTTATCTGTTTTCTGGCTACGGTGTGATCTTGCCCTGAGAGGCATAAGAGGACAGGGCTTGAGGACCAGTAACATCGTGCGGTAGAATAGACCGACTTCAGATTCTCTGTCTCCTACTCAGTATTGTGTGACTTCAGAGAAGCTACCTGACCTTTCTGAGCTTCAAGTTCCTCCTCATAAACTGGATACCTAGGTTCTCCCTCTAAAGACCAGTTTTGTGCTGTCTGCACCAAGGCGTCCTGACAGGGGCATCCCTTGCTGCCTGCCTCAGCACTGCAGGAGACACCTATTCATGTGGAGATCCAGATGGAATCCGCAAACATCAGATGTAGCCAGTCATGGAACTGATTTACTTTTTATGAAGAAAATTTCACTGCAAAAACTCTGATGCAGCAGCTGTCTTCACCTGGATGATAGAGCAGCTGATGAAGGTTCCTGGGACCATCTGCAAGGGGAGCAGGGAACTCCATCAGCAGCCAGGAGCCTTTTCACCTCTGTTATTTAAATCTTTTGTGACTTTTTAATTGCCAAGTTTATTGTTCAAGCCTTGTCAATTCCTGCCTTCCATGTCACTCAGACAGATAAGTCTTAAAAAGAAAAATTACCTGCCTCTGGGGAAGGTCTACTTCTAAATAAAAGACAATCAAAAGCAGCCAAGGAAGGGATGGTGGCTATCGCCAGGGCTGTTCAGAAGTCCTGGTGAACTTGGAAGTGGGCAGGTTGTTGCTGTGTAGGTTATCATTTGCTCTTGAGGGGGAAAATAAAGAGCTAAAGGGAAGACAAATCATTCTAGCTGTTATCTTTTTTTTTTTTTTTAAAGATTTATTTATTTGTACATACAGAACTGGGGTACAGGCCAGAGGCTCAGGGGCGGTGAGAGGCTTCACCAGAGACAGGCAGGGAGCAGAACAGGCAGATGGACGAAGTACACTGCTGAGGGGAGCAGTGGGCGGGTCAGGAGAGGTCTGCCTCGCCATGTGGTCTCCTCCGGGGCAGGCGGGATTTGAACTCATGCGGAAGTGGCTTTAGATTCTCAGTGCTGTGCTTTAACCCGCTGCGCCACCAGGGAGGGCCATTAGCTGTTATCTTTATCAAGAACTTTTATTTTTTTATTCCTCTAAATTGTGTGAATTTGTATCTTAAAAAACACCTTTTGTTGTTAAACAGGTAGTATCTTGGCCTGAGAAACTTATTCCCCTTTGTGCTCTCAGCAGTGTCCTCTCCATCAGTTGCTGCTATTGAAGGAAGGGACAGCTCCTATTGCTGCTTAACGCCGTTCTGCCTGTCCTCTGGAAGCTTCTGAGCACTACATTTTTTTTTTTTTAAAGATTTATTTATTTTTAACCATACAGAACTGGGTACAAACCAGTGGTGCAGGATGGTGGAAGGCTTCACCAGAGACAGAGTGGGGAGCAGAACAGGCAGATTGACGAAGCACATTGCTGAGGGGCGCAGTGGGCTAGACGGGAGAGGTCTGCAGTGCCACCTCCGGGGCTGCAGATCTAACTCTCACTGAGGCAGCTGCTGCCAGCCACAGTGCTGAGTCCCTACCCTTTGCACCCTGAGCACTAAATTTCAAGCCACAGCTCCACCTAGCCTGACTTAACTTCTCTAGGCCTGGTGTGCAAGCTTCTTTTATCTCTGTACGTAGCATAGCACTTGGGGAAAGTTTATTGGAGGCTTTCAGTTAGGAAATTGAGAGGCGTGAGGGAACGCACAGTGCAGGTCAGGGAGCTGCTGCTGCTTCCCATAGGCTGCCAGAGGGAGGACAGGCCCCGGCACCCGAAGCATGGCAGAGCCAACTGCTCAGCTGTGGCTTTCAGGACAAGGTGAAAACTGACCATATTTCACTCAGACAGGAGGGGATAATAAAGGAAAATCGCAGTCTCTTTGGTGTAACTGCACTTGCATTGACCTTTTGCTGTTTTTCAGTCATTCACTGTCACAGCGCCAGGCGGCAGGGCTGCTTTTTCGCTACAAGCTTTGTAGCTTTGGGCAAGGGGCCTAAGCTCTCAGTGCCTCAGCTATCTTGTCCATAAAATGGGAATAAGAATGACCATGGGATTATCTGTAAAATGCCTTGTATACCTCCTGCCGTGCCAGGAGACTGCTCTAGCAGAATACCTTAGCCTGGCTGGTTTGTAAGCAACAGAAAATTGTTCTCAACTTCTGGAGGCTGAAAGTCCAAGATCAAGACCAGGCCCGATTGAGTGTCTGGTGAGGGCTGCTTCCTGGTTCATGGATGGTTGTCATTTGCTGTGTGTCCACACTAAGGAAGGGGTGAGAGAGCTCTCCGGGTCCCTTTATAAGGAGCCTCATTCCATGTATAAGGGCTCCATACTTGGCCTGCCTACGTGCAGATGCCATCACCTGGGAAGTTACTGTTCAACTTGAATAGGAAAAGGGAGATACTTAGTCAATAGCATAGCACGTTAGTCTTAATAGTCAGTACAATCAGTATTTTAAAATCTGCTTTATTTAATAGTCTCAGAGTGCATAACAAGTGTGCTCAGTGTTTGAAAGGCTCACGTGGTAGCACATCGCCAGTGACCTTTGCCTGCTCATCCTACTGTTCACTTCTGAACACCTGGCCTTGCCTGATTCAGAATCCTTGGGGGAATTTAGATGAACACGCCCACTGTGAATGGGCAGGAAGAAAAGCTGTGTCCTCACGCTGGCTAGAGCCTGGACATCATGGGCTTATGTCCCCCTCTGGCTGGGGGCTCAGCAGGGCATTTCACAGAATTTCATTTACATGTGCTATGGCCAAGACTGTTGAAAATTGCAGACAAGAGTTAAAGCTGTTGCCAGTGTTTCAACTAATAATTGAAAAATGGGCGTCATCAATAGCTGTTTATTGAGTGTAGTTCCTTTCTTGACAGTGACTAAGCAGTGACTTTGGGAGTTTCCTCCATTCTGAATCTTTAAATGAGTCCATATATGCTCTGCTAAGAAAATTGCAAGCTATTTAACGGCTCTGAGGGTGTTTAGTTTTCACCATAGAAACCATCCTTCCCACTGCCGTGTCGCTGTAGCCAGCTCTTAATTGTGACAGTCAATGTGAGACTTGACACGGATCTTTGAAAACCAGACCCTGTGTTCTGTGCATAAACTTACATGACGTGGCTTTAAAGAAAATACGATCTAGAGTTATGAGATACATAGAGATCTTTGCAGAAAAGTAGAGTTGATATCTAAGCAGTACCTAAGCCCTATTGCATCTAGAGATAGCATTTTGTGTAGATTGGCTTTTTTTTTTTTTTTTTTTCCCCACATG
Organism: Condylura cristata; assembly: GCF_000260355.1. Taxonomy (NCBI): domain Eukaryota; kingdom Metazoa; phylum Chordata; class Mammalia; order Eulipotyphla; family Talpidae; genus Condylura; species Condylura cristata. The sequence goes on along the minus strand of NW_004567131.1, from coordinate 20,146,910 downwards.
AAATAGGTTAGATCATGCAGAGCAAGTGCTTGGCCGGCAGGGGTCACTGTTGAACCTCTACTTTTAGCTCAGGCGGTCAGGAGACTCACACACCCACCACCTCCTGACTCACTGAGGATGCAGAAGCATCCTCCTTCCTCACACACCTTGTAAGGAGAGCCAAGATTTGAACCCAGTCAGACTTCAGAAGCCACATTCTTAGCTTACCCTGTCCTGCCTTATTTATTTCACTAACATTTTTGATAGGTGTATATACACCTGCTGTACGGAGGACACAAGGATAAACGCACTCATTCAGCAAGTGTATTCCAAGTGCTTACTGTGGTCCAGACTATTCTGGAAGCCATTGAAGCTGCCCTAGCTGGGCTCATGCCTCTGGGTCAGTTAGGGAGAGGGAGAGATGGTTTCTGGGCAGATTGCATAGTAGCATGCAGCTATGTTTTCATATTAGTATAGTGGCTTCTTTTCGGAGTTGATCCGCCATTTTATATGGCCCTTCTCTGCTCTTCATCTTGCTCAATTTTGATCCCAGGAATGTCGTGGAGGGGAACGTTGGGTGGCTCTCCTGTTTGGAGTGGAGAAACCCGCCCCAGATTTAGCTCCCCTCCAATTTGCCAACTGTGTTTTGAAGTGCATTTGGTTATTTGGGGTTCTTTGATGTCAGTTTTGCTGGAGCAGGGCTGGGGGCAGAGACCTCATGCTTTGAAGCACTCTCTGGTTGTGCCACATGGCAGTTGATGACCAGGTCAGTCCAGCAACTTGGTAACTGGGCTTGGAGGGCAGGATGAAGGATGGTGTGGAGAGAGAAGCTGAGAACAAACGCTCTGGACAAGGGCAACCGTCTCGGTGTGGGTTCACTGGCTCCTAACCAGTCAGTACCTGCAGAAGGCCTACGGTTTCAGCTCTTCAGCTTCTAGAGGCGACTTGCCTTTACTGGGAAACATTGAGCTCTGGGGCTGAGGTAAGATGTGCGGAGGAAGGTTGAGAAGAAGGCAAAGAACTGTTGATCAAGAAGAAAACTGAAGAAGCAGAGAGAAGTGCCTATTATCAGACCCTGGGAAGGAAAAGGAGTCCTTGCATCCCACCCACTGCCTGGGTTATCTGTTCTGTGCTGCTCAGTGAGATGCAGCAGTTGTCTGAAGTGGAAAGCATTTGCTTTTGATAATTGCCTGCGTCTTCATTTTGGGGGTGAATAATAAACCTACCGACCAAAGGCCCTCTTTTTGTCTTAGACATTTTAAAATAGTATACAAGCAGCCATTTGTGGGTATTTATCCTGAATTTGGGGTAAAGGCAGGATTAGAATTAATTGGTTTCTTGTTTGGAAACAGATTTTACAGGGCCGACCACTCCTGGCTCTGAGACCTTGGCTTGTCTCCCCTCTCTGGGCCTGAGTAATAGTGTGACTGTGAAGAGTTATTGTGAGGATTAGAGTTGGTGATCCAGTTCTTAGCACTGCCAGCTACCTGAAGTGTTTGTAAACATTAGCAATTGGTGTTATTACCTTATTACATTTTTTATTCTAGTGAGTGGCTCGGAGGCGTGCAGTTAGCATACTGATATAGTAGGCATTACATAAATGCCCTTTTTTTTTTATCTTCTTGCTCTCATTCGTTTCAGAGTATCAAATAATTTAATTCAGCCTTTCATTTTAAAGATGAAAAATTTGCGCACCAGAATAATCCAGTGATTTTTCTTGGGATCCTGGGGGATTAGTTTAGGCCTCACACGACTTGATAGGTTTCTTTGCTCTGCTTTGAGTCACTTTAGGTAACTCTCATAGCTTACTCAAAGTAGCAAGGAATTTTTTCCGTTTATAGTTTATCTGGCATTTCTACCATCATGAAAAGAATACTGTCCAGCTGTTCATATTATTTCCCCAGTTTGACAGAAGCTCAGGATTTGGAATCTGGACACTTGTTATAGTCTCTGTGCCTGAACCAGTCAACTGTGGACCTGTGACCTCTCTGGACTACCGTTTCCTTCTCTGTAGAATAAACTTAAGCTTTTTGATTTCTGGAGTTTCTTTCAATTTGATATTCTATCATGATGGTTTCTAAAAATACACCTATTTTATGTTAAATTATTTGATGCTAGAAAATTAGTTGAAAACAGAAGCAGAGAAAAAAGTGGTGGGAGGTAGATAGGCAAATAGATACAGCATAAAATTATCTGTGGACCTTGGAGATTTTACCAGCTCTGAAAATATTTTCAACCCCCCCTTTTTTTTTTAAAGATTTATTTATTTATGCATACAGAACTGGGGTACAGGCCAGAGGTGGCAGGGACGGTGAGAGGATTGACCAGAGACAGAGTGAGGAGTAGAACAGACTGACGAAGTACACTGTTGAGGGGAGCAGCCGGCAGGTCAGGAGAGGTCTGCCACGCCATGTGGTCACTTCTGAGGCTGGGGATTGAACTCATGCTGAAGTGGCTTTAGCTTCTTAGTGCTGCATTTACCCACTGCGCCACCAGGGAGAGCCCTCAACCCCTTTTCTAATTGAGCGTTTCCAGTCAGCTCGCTCTGTTATAATGCCTGTATTATATGTTATAATGTTTCACTGTATCCTCTTACCACATAATAAGGGGGCAGCAACCATGTGTCAAGCATTTTCCATTCCTGCCACACCAACAAAGTATGGTGCCTTGCAAAATAGTCCTAAGTCACCTTGCTGCTTACATTGTGAGAGTGGCCACATATCCTAGGTAGCTTATGGTGTTTTTCTGTTTAATTCCCCAAAGTACTTTCAGAAATGGGGATTTTGGGGTCATTTTTTCCTGCAGGGAAGACTAACTCAGTGATAGATTCTGGGCAGAAGTGATATGGGTTTCACTTTTTTTTTTTTTTAAAGCATTTATTTATTTCTGCATCAGAAGTAGGGTAGAGACCAGAGATGCAAGGGTGGTGAGAGGCTTCACCAGAGACAGAGTGGGGAGCAGAACAGGAAGATTGATGAAGTACACTGCTGCAGAGAGCAGCAGGGGAGACAGGAGAGGTCTGCCGTCCTGGTGGACTCAGCCAGAAACCAGCTCCTAGGGGCTCTAACCCCAAAACTCTCAAAATTTTGTTCTTCTTTACTGATAGAAACAGGTATCACTCCCTCCCCCAGCTCCCTGGTCACATGTCATAAATTGCTTTTTTTGAATGATTGACATAAATGTTTATGGACCCTTTATCTGTAAATAGAATTCAGTCAAGCAACCAGTTTTGAAAACTTGCTACTGAACAGTTTCCAACTTCATAGACAGGGCATCAACAAAAGCTTTGGTAGCATGATTGATTTATTTATTTTTAAGTTTCAAATTATAAACAAAGTTCAAACAAAAGGTTTGGACTTTTATGATTCTGGGTGTGTTGATGAATAGATATTTGTATTGTGTCTTGGTATCAAATATTTTAATTGTTTTTCTTTACTTTAATATATTGTCAGAAGCTATATTTTTTTAAAGAAGATCTGAATGTATATCCTGCTATCGAGGGTAAAATAATTTCAGCCATCCGACATGGGCAGGCATTTTAATCATGCCTCCTGGAATGCAAAACTCAAATCACTCAGCAGTGCGGTCTGGGGCTGACATCGGGCCAAGTCCCCATCCTGATGGGGGGGTCTGTGGGGCATTTGGGACGGCTGCTGTTTCTAGTCTCCGAGCAGCCAAAATGGAAAAACCATTTGGACCATCCTGTATGTTAAGTTCAGATTAATTCTTCTTTTTAGTCTAAGACTTTGGGAGAAACAGAGTTAGCAGAGGCCTGTTTACCATGTCGTAATCACTCAGTGTGATGGAACATTGCAGCTCACTTGCTGCAGAGAGCACAGCATGAAACGGTGCCCCGGCCATGTGAAATAAGTGGTCCCTTTGAGTCCCCAGAGCCTGAGCGTTCTTCCAGTATGGCCACATTTGATTCTACAAGAGCTGTCAGAAAGGGTTAGATGACTTGGCTTCCACTGATAGTTCTTTCCTGATGCTTCAATTCCACATGAATTGCAGTTGCAGTCCAGTTTTGTAAGTAACATTTTAGAACCTTTTATTTGAAACCCAAAATGGCCAATTCTGACCTGTGTCAAGATTGCAGGAACAGACGTTAGTTGTCTGTCACTGTGTGTGTTTTGAAATCTCATCCCTCTTGTATCATGCTGGCTGTGTGCTTTTCTGTGGGTATCTGTTCTGTGAAGCTAGAACTCTTTACCCTCTCTAAGGTGCTACCAAAGAATAATTTGCTCTCTGATTTACCAAATTAAAAACTGTAGCATTTCCAGTGTGCCACATCTTTGTGATATGTTGGGTTGTTTTGAAAACAAATCTATAATGTCATCTTAATGTGCTGTAGATTTTCTCTTGCTTATTTTTCTTTTCTCATGCTGCTAAAGGAGAAAACTGAACTTATTTGAAATAGCATCTGCTTCCATGTGTTATGTAGAAACGACCTTCTTTTTCTAGGAGTATTTAGTACCTCCATCCATTTTTCTGAATTCCATCAAGCTACTGGCTGCCCCCCTCCAGTCCTTTGCCTTCCCTGTTTTCCCTCTCTGCTCAGATACATTTGGGGTTGCTTCCATAACCTCCAGTCTCCACCAGGACCCCTTGCAGCTTCTTCAGTAGGTAGGGAGCCCCCTGCCCTGCAGAGCTTGCAAGGGGCCTGTTCCCTGGGAGCGTCTCCTGAGCCATTATCCTTCCAGCCGTGTTTCCCTCATGTCCATGCATCTTTCATACTTTGCATTTTAAGATTTTGCTGCACGTGCTGTGTTTCCTAAATGGAGTGATCAGAGAGTTGATCATCTAAACCAGGACCTGCTTGAGAAGGACAGCAGGCTTTCTGCAGGAGCATTCCAGACTTAACCAGAACCTGCGGTCGCCATTACCTTTGAGGGAATCTCACGCCTGGAGCGTGGTGAGGGACTGCCCAGGGAGTGAGCACCTCCGTGAACCCTCATGGCCTTCCTTGTGAAAGCATTGCCCTAGCCAGCTCCTTTGTGAGCATTTTCCTGCTGATCCTTTCTTGGCTCTAGAACAGCCACAGTTCATCCATATAGCATCATCAGCCTGCCCCTCACCCCGTCCCCTCAGTTACCTGTCTCCTGACTTTGGCTTCCTGATGTTCATGTTGGTGTGACTCTGCCTCCCTTCTGCACCCCGGCTGAGGTCCGGGTGCTGTGTGTGTCCGCACGAGTTCTTAGTTTATTACTGGAGTTCTGAAATACTTTCTCCTTTGAACACACCTAGACGAGGTGCCATTTAATGCTGCTTCAGGAACTTTCACAACTGTTAGTCCCACTGCCCTGGGGGGTACCTTCTTGACAGTCTGTGGCCACAGCAGCACTAGTCACTCGCCCACAAAGGCGCTCCCAGGGTGCAGTTAGGCTGGGTGAGGTAGATCCATGGGTCCAGCGCGTTCTTACTTCCTCAACTCCTTGACAATGGCAGCTTTTGTACTTTGAAATAATCTGTTCTGTTTCGTGTGTTTCCCCCTTCTTTTCTAGCAGCAGTTTCCGTAGGAGACTCACAATGAACTGAGCAGTGCTGAGTGGAAGGAAGGGAGTGGCCTGCTGGATGAACACCCGATGTTGCTCCTTCCTGTGTGTTTAGCTTGGGGCTGACTGTCGTTCTGATTCTGCCCAGTGAAACTCCCTCTCCACAGGCGCGCCCTGTTGTCTTCTGTTGCCTTAAATATTTTCTCAAAGATCTTTCATGAACTTGTTCTTTTCTGCTCTAATTTCTCCCCCTCTCACGTACATTAGCCTGTAGTCCTGTAACAATAGTGAAAAAGAAATACATTTTTAGTGGTGTGATAGCAACAACTGAATTTTTCTTCTCTGTTAAAAAAAAAAAATCTTTCAGGCTTGATCACTCACTCTCCTGCTAAATGTTTGTTGAAAGGGCACTGTAAAATGATTGAAAAGAACCAATTTTCCCTAATTAGGTTTTTTCCTTGTTAATGTTAGCTGGCAGAAAAGCAAACAGCTTTTGCTTTTTTGTTTAGTTAGTTGTGATGGTTTGGAAAAATCAGGACAAGGGGAGATAGGATTATCCATATTCTTTCATAATCAGTTGATTTGAGTGACAGTCTTGCTAGTGTGATTGTGTGAAAGGCTCTTAGTTGCATGCTTTTTTTTTTTCTTTTTTGACTTGCTCATCTTTTCTTGGGAAAAATCCCTTCATTTTTGGGCCCTACCTGGTGACGTGGTAACGCAGCATTTTAGGATATAGCACTGCAAGCAAGCTGTAGCCACTTCAGTGCAAGTTTGATCCCTGGCCCTAGAGGTGGCCACATGGCATGGCAGACCTCTCCTGGCTCACCCGCTGCTCCCCTCAGCAGTGTGCTTCTTCAATCTGCCTGTTCTGCTCCCCACTCTGTCTCTGGTGAAGCCTCTCACCGCCCCTGCACCTCTGGCTTGTACCCCAGTTCTGTATGCATAAATAAATGAAATCTTAACAAAGAAATACAACCAGCTCTTCTAAGTAAAGCTAGGAAAAAAAAAAAATCCCTTCATTTTTAGCTGGTACAGGGTCGCCGGAAATGCTGACTACATTTTCCTGCTTTCCTTGCAGGAAGGCATCATAGTATCACAAAATTTTGATTTAAGTGCTTGCAAGTGGAAGTGCTGTATATAACTTCTTGGAAAAGTCTTCTCTTCCTTCCTAGCTTCCTGAAGGGAATACAGCTTCAAGAGCTGAGCTTGAGCAGCCATTCTGGACCATGAGGTGGGAGTCATGCTTTGGGGGTAATTGAACTCCTGTTTCATGTGACTCCTGTTGTTTGTGGTTTGCTCTCACAGAGAGCTGAACGTGGTCTTGATCAACACAGCTCTGAGTCTGTTATGTCTTAGGTGGTATGAGAGTTTTCACTTTAGACTCTATTTCAGAGAGAGATCATGCCTTATTTAGAATATAAAATCTAACTCTTAAAAATTAATGTGTGAGATATTCTTATGGGTTCAAAATCTGAACTGTCATGTGAGAAGCCATCACTGTTTCTTTCTTTTTTTTTTTTTGAAATGTCTGCCATATTGATATATTTTTTTAACAGTTTCTATTGAAACATCATTTATGGACAGTAGAACTTACCTGTGCTAGGCATCACTGTTTCTTTTAAAGTCATCCAAATATTCTCTTCTTTTCACTCTGCCTTTCTTTTTCCCCTTCCCTAGAAATTCAGACCTAAACCAACAGAACAGAAGAAGTGTCTAGGATATGGGTGGAGCATGATAACCTAGAGCAGAGTGGATACCTAAGTGGGGTGAGGGTTCAGGGTGGGAGGCCCTCTTGGAGGTCCAGTGCCCAGCTGGGCGTGGTTGGGTAGTGAAAGAATTCAGAAAATCCCACAGAACCTACTCATGTAAGAATTTAATAAAGGCAAAGAATATAGTTTCACAGGGTTATAAAAGCACAGGTGAGCATCTGGACTTTCAGGGGCTCCCTGGTGACGCCCCAGGGTTATGTCTTAGTTGCTCGAACCTGTTTTGTGTCTAGGTTATGAGCCATCAACCTTTGCAAGGGTCATGGCTTTGGGAGAGACCGAACAAAATTATCCAGCACTGTCTTTTGGGCCTCACCAGTCATACATCCTGTAGGTGGGTGTGAGCCACCAGACTAAACAGGTAAACCCCCAGGGTGTCTTCAGCTTTAAACAGAATGTCCAACATCCCTAACTAGCCTGTCTCTAGTCTGGTGCCAGACTTCCGGCGTCCCTGTCAGTAAGCATGGAAAGATTCAAATCTAGGTGTTCTAATTTATGCAGTTAAATATAAGGGTCCTAAATAAGTGAACAGATGAACGATGATGGAAGGGTAGGGGCGCTGGGAACTGTGGCAGGAAAAGTACAAATTGAGCATGAGTAGCTGGTCTTAGAATGCAAGAGACTCAGCAAATGAGGGGGGTGGGGAATTCGGGAGCAGCAGCGGCCAGTGTGGATGGCTCCACTGACCAAATTGGGGACAATCTGAACATCAGCATAAATAGTCAACGATAGATTGTGATTGCTGACTAGAGCAGAAACCAGGAAGTGTGGCAGATGTAGGAACGGAAGCCCCGTTGCTCGCATCAACACTGGCTGGATTGGGCTGGCGAATCTTTTGTCAGGGGCGAGCTGCCTTATGCCTTGTGGGATGTGGCACAGCGCCCTGCCCCCGCCCACCCAGGGCCGATGCTTTAGACCAGTGCTCTGCCAGTAGGAATGTGGCCTGAGCCACGTAGGAAAGTTTGGGTTTCCTGCTGGCCACTGGCATGACCGTCAAAGATGACTCCAAATTTGCCAAGTGTCTTGTGTCAAAATGCCATCATGTTAGTGCAGAGTTCGGTGAGGATACAGGTGTCCCCTGCGGTCCAGAGTGGAGTGTGCCTCTGAGAACCTTGGAAAGCCTGAACGAGTTAGGTAACGCAAAGCAATTAGTGTTCACTTTTTCCAAAACTGTTTTGAGTGTTGACAGATCTCCCAAGTAGCCTGCTGGGTGCTAATAAATAGCACATGACAGCCCACGTCCCACGGCCAGGTAGAATAACACAGGAAAGACGTGCTAATGCACAGCCTATAAAACGTAGTTTCAGGAAGGAGCTGGGCAGGACACTCAGCTTCTGTGGCAGCAGCTGCAAAGCCAGCGCCAGCTCTTTCAGATGCCCACGTTGTGTTGTGAGAATAAACACCCTCCTCAGCGTTCTTTTGGTAAGTAGGAGCAGGCACTAATGTTGTTCTGCTCATAAAGAGAGGAGTGACCTAATGGGACCTTTTGAAAATCGAGGGATACATTTATTTATATAACTTCAAAATACTCTCCCTCCTCTCTGCCCCCCATTACCCCCAAGAGGGAAAGAGTAAATTCACAATTGCCAAGAGGGAAAGAGTAAATTCACAGTGGTGAAGCCTGTAGACTTCAGTGATTGGGGAAACAGCACTAGTGATGGGACAAATTGGAAGCTTGTGCTCCCCTCCATCTCTCTCCGCCCCCCGCAGTAGAGTCCGGTGAGATAAGACCCCATTTCGGGGATATTCCAGCCCAAGGTACTAACCTACATTTTATCAAGGATAATAAGCAAACCAAAAATCCACATGGAAGTTGTACAGCAGTGTAGCTCATAAACTTCACAGCTATGAAGGGCATGCAAGTAAAGGAAAAAGAAGTTTCAGACTAAAACTGTCTTTACTCACCTAAAGTGCCGGGCACCTAACCTGGATCCTTTGTGATAAAGAAATGATTGGACATTTGGAGAAATTGGGATGGGGTCTGACAGCTAGAGGGTGATGATGTATCATGTTCAGTTTTGGCTGATGGAGAACTTGCAGGGTCACCCTGAAGTTTGTGGGACATGAGGCCAGTTTAGTCACCAATCATTCAGGGCTGGAAGACACTTCTTTGGTCTTTTTTTTGTCCACTTAAAACCTGTGGACATTTTCATTTTCTGTAGTTTTGTGATAGTTCACCTTAAAAATGTGTGCTTAAGAGTGATACAGCCTCATTTTCCCTTTAGCATGTTGCGGTCAAAATTGACACTGAGAACAGATTTGACCTCTGCGTTCACACACTGTTCATATAGGAAGGAGACATTTCTAAATCTGTCTGTTCACCAATCAGCAGTGAAGTCTTAGAACCTCAGTGGAACCAACCGCTTTTCTCAGATGGCTGTCTGTATCTGTGTATATTTCTTTTCCTTGCAGTTTGTAAAACCATTTTCTAAGCCAATCTAATCTCATTCAGCAGATTAAACCTCCAGGATAATGTTTGAAACTGGCGCACAATCTGCAGGTACTTTGACACGTCAACCAAAGTCAGCTTAGAGGAAGCTGTGGAGGGTTTATACTCTGATCTTCTATAGTACGTAGAAAAGTTTCTGTCCTGTATTGGTTTTCAGCACAGTGAGGGCTTAAGTGCCTCTGCCCCACACGCTGCTGAGTCTGTGACCACGCTCGGCCAGCAGGTCGGGCCCAGCATTGCTGACCGGCCCTCAGAATGTTTGATCCTCGACATTAATCATCTTAGCTCTAACCTGCTGTGCTAATTGCACGGCTAGTTGCATGACTTTGCGTAATATGGTTTAACATTTAACAGACGGTGTTATAGGAGTTCCTGCTTCTATTTTGGCGTGTGGTAACTCTTCAACCTGTGAAAATGATCGAGCACTTCACCTTGTAGGAACGGAGGTATAATTTGGGTGCATAACTAACTGTGATCCTTTTTTCTTTTACAGTCTCCTTGGCCCACATCACACAACTGGTTCTCAGCCACAACAAGCTCACAAGTGAGTCGACTTTATCATTTGTTGCAGTTTCTGCCTTTTAGGAAACACTGTTTTAGTCCTGATTCTGGGGTTTCTTTAAAAGGCACCCAGGACAAGTGATTCTTTGAGAAAATCTGACATTTATTTTGCTGACACTAAGATGCACAAGCATCTAGTACTTTGCTGTTTTGAGATTCTTTCCTATCACGTGTGTGACTGAAGGTAAGAACACGATGTTTCTGTGAACACGGCCCTCTTTGGAGATGCCGTGCTGCATGCTGTGTGCTGTTGAAGACAACTTATTAGTATCTTCATGAAGAGAACCTTCTCAGAAAAGATTAGATTAAAAATTCTTGGTTTTCGGGCCCTCCCTGGTGGCGCAGCAGGTTAAAGCACTGCACTGAGAAACTAAAGCCACTTCCGCATGAGTTCGATTCCCGCCTGCCCCGGAGGTGACCACATGGCGTGGCAGACCTCTCCTGACCCGCCCGCTGCTCCCCTCAGCAGTGTACTTCATTGATCTGCCTGTTCTGCTCCCCACTCTGTCTCTGGTGAATCCTCTCACCCTCCGCATCTCTGGCCTGTACCCCAGTTCTGTATGAATAAATAAATAAATCTTTAAAAAAAAAAAAATTCTTGGTTTACATCTTCCTTTCCAAAAGGTGAAGCTTCACTATTTTAGACTTTGTTCCCCTACCTGTTGGACACGACACCACTGAGTTAAATAAGTTTGTACCAGAATTTTGTCACCCCTACTTGACTGTTACTTCTTTGCTCTCCCCCATTTCCTGCAGTCTTGAATGATTTTCTAATCACGTGGCCAGAGTTTGTTAGGGAGCGTTCTGATTCCAGTGAAATCGAACAGGATGTCATGTTGAGGGATTTGCACGATGGATTTATGCGTGTATGTGCGTGGTCCATAGCCTGAAGCAATGTCACAGAGCTGCTGATTATTGAGAATTAAGAGTGGCAGTGAGGGCCCCTCATGGGCAGGAAACGGGCAGATTAGTTCATTTTTAGTAAAAAGCACATATTTGTCAGCAAGACTGAGTAGCGCCATTGTCACATTTGAGTAGTGGGGCCCATGGACGCTGAGAGTCATGTGTGGTCATTTTTGTAACATGAAATGCACTGCCAGTTTTATAGTTTTGCAGCAAATGACCCTGCTGTCAAACACCTTCATCCCAGCTCACAGGGGCTTTGTAGTGTCTCCAAGCAGTGGGCTGCATGATCCCTGTATTCACCCAGGATTCTGTGAGCAAATGTTCCTGAAGTTCTCAACCATACAGTTCATAAAAAAAAGTCTTAATTGCCCTTATACCATTGTTAGAACTGGATCATTATTATAGTGGAAGTTTGCATTTAAACAAGAAAGCAAAACATGCTTTTTTCCTACTATGCTGTTAGTTGATGTGTTCTTTTAAAAATAAATCTACCTTTCAGATAGTTGTAGTTTATTTCTTTTTATGTATCGCAGACAGTAATCTCAGGGATCAGTTTCTTTTTCCAGGCATATACTATGAAGGTAATTTAGAGAGGCATAAATATGGAGTGAAATTGTGTCTGCTTTAGGTTGACGATGAATGATCCCAGCTTCATATTTCTTCTTTTGCTGTGTTCTTTCCCTTTTTCCATTTGAGACACCCTTGACCTAATCCAGTAAACTCTAATTAATGGTCTTGGTAACTTCTGTTTCAAAGCCGTTGTGAGTAATGTCTGTCACCCTATCTGTTCCATTAAGGTCAAATTAGCATCTTTTACTATTTTTCTGGCATTTAAATGAATGATTTTGCCATGGCTTTTCAAGTGTTTATAGTAAATATGTCCATTTGATGGAAATATAAATATGCATTAAATGTAAGTGGCTGAGCACACCCTTCTGTCACTTTTTATTGTAATCAGTGTCTTTCACTTTCCATGGTTTAATGGGGACTGGCTGACAGTGTTACAGTAAAATCACTGGGACTCAAAAGATAAACCCCGCAGCACTGCTGTTATCTTGCAAAAAGTATTTGTGTTTTTCTCTTAGTATGCCAGTTACATCGACATTTCCTCTGTGCCCGTCCGGACTGAAGGACTAGCTTACTCAAACTGGGATCTTAATTTAGGGCCACTGTGCATCTCCAGGTTCTTGAGGTACTCTCCACCGGCCACTGCACAGCGTAGCACTGAGTGGACAACCTTGCCTCTCTGGGGGTTGGTGTCCACAGGGCCCTCAACACAGCAGCACCACTGAGGATCTGGGGATGCTGAAATTTCCCAAGATTGCGTGACCAGAAATTCTTGATGTTTTCTAGAGTGTCTGATAAAAAGATTTCAGAATTGTCAAGTCAGTCATTGTTGAGTGTCAACTGACTGTAGTGAATGGTGTGTACCTAGTCCTGGGGGTGGGGGAGGGTGCGGGAGCAGTGGGTTCTGGGAGGCTGTGGGACTCCCCCACCTGTGCTGCTTCCTAGATACTGTTGGCCCTTGACAGACTCTATTCAGAGATGGGAGGTGACTAACTGTTGAATCTGTTCCTTCTGCCTTTTTGCTATGAAGGGCTGTTCCTCCCAGGGAGCCCAGAGGAAGTTCTTTCTGGCCCAATGGAGTAGTTTCAGAGCAAAAAAGAGGTTCTGTCCCTGTCCCTACTCTTCAGAAGACCCACTTCCTGCACACCTATCTGTGATACTCTCATACATAGTGGAAGTGGGGAAAGGTGCTCTATCCTCCTGACTCAGAAGCTGCACCCATCTGGCTCCACAGACCGCAGCAAGCCTTCCTTCCCCAGTGCAGGAAGACAGTCTGTCTGTTTCCCTGGGCCAAGCCCTGCCTCTGCCTGCTCTGTTCCTAGCTTCCCTTTACTCCTGACCTTCCTGTCTCCCATCCTGCCCCTCAGGCTCCCCTTGCTGACTGTCGACTTGAAATCTTGCCCCAACTCCTGTAACATTGGACTGTGTATTGTATTTAACACCAGTAAGCAACGCCTGTCCTTCTCTTCATATTTCTTCTCTCTCTAAAGAGACCTTAAGTTTTCTTAAAGACAGGAGTGATTTCTTATTCTTCAGCACCCATATTTCCTGTGTAAAGTAATGATGGTTGACTGAAGGATTCAGAGATGACAAGGAAGATAAAAGTAACTGGTCTGAGGTGAAATGGTCTGTTTCGTTTTGCTGGACTGTGAGCACACTGCAGAAACATCACCTTCTGTCCCAAAGACCAATGTTTCTGGCAACTTTATAGTCACAGGGGCTACAGTTCATAGATGAAGGATGACATGCTATCTGGTGTTCCTCGGGTACACCTCAGATCTTGCAGGTAGAGGAGCTGGGCTCATCACCAGCCATGTTTGTTTCTTTCACCAAGCCGCCCTCCGGGCTTCAGCGTCTCTACTTAGCCTCTTTTATCACTGCAAGTCTCATGGCTTCTGGGCTTGCTACTCGTTCAGTGGAAGTTCGGTTTTATGGATTTAAGGTCCAAAGTATATACTAATTTCTTCATGCCATTAATGGTATTATAAGTTTCTTGAGGTTAGGAACCCTGACTTATGCTTCTGTTGTATCCGATGCCCACACAAGTGCCAAAAGCATGGGAGTATGAAAGATGGCACTCAGTTCATGCTGGTTGGTTCATAGAATGTTAAGTGATAAGTTGTGCTAATTCCAAGGACTTAGCCGTACATAGCCAACGACTTGCTTGCTTTCACTGTCACTGATGACGGGAGTGTAGCAGTGATTCTAAAGGGCTTTCTTGTCTCTTTCCTCCTCTACCTCTGCCATGTGGTTATCCTGCTGTTTTAAGTCGATGTTAGCCAAGCCTTTTTTAAGTGTCCATTACTTAATCTGATCTCTGGTTTTTATGGTAGTTAAGAGTGTTAGCTTTAGAAATGTTTTGTTTTCATTCTTAAAGGAGTTTTCATTTTGAGACTCACCATTCTAAGCCTTGTCCACTAGAGGTCACTATTGAGATACAGATGTGTTTTCTTCCCCTGGCTTTTGTGCCTATAGATGAAAAACCAAATTTATGTTGTCAGATGAAAATTTTTTGCAAGCTCTTCAGCTCTGTCCAACAAGGCATGTCGCGATTCCATTTGCATAATGCAGCTTACCGTAATTAAGGTAGATACTTCTATAAGAGGTATGTTATTTTGTTGTTTCTAAATTATACAATTTCATGTGTCAGTTTTTTGGTGTTTATTATGGCTGCTTTCTCAAGTTAGAAACTTTTCTTCCAGTATCTTTAAATTGGAAGAATTTTATTACTTTCAGTAGTAGTTTGTATTGTGTATGTGAGTTTGCTTTTCCTGTTGACTAGAGGTTGATATTTACGTACATAATCAGTTTTTAATTAAAAATAATCATGTAGATTCACTTTGTATGTTGTGTTTATTTATACTGATTCACCTACTACTAAAAGCCCTGTGTAAGAAAGGCTGCTGTACATAGTAAAATGAATTCCATTCAACATCAGTAATAAAACAGTCTCTGGGTATTTACTTTTTAATTTGAAGCTCTTATTTTTATAAGCAATTTCATGCTTACAGTGAGACTCACATACAGGTGTTTCTGCAACCTTTCATATGACAGTAGTTTCTTTCACTCTGTGGCTCCTGCATGTTAGGAATAAAGCACTCCTCATTGGTGCACAGTATACCAACTGTTTATTTTTACTCTGTGCAAACACTGAGTTGCCATCTCTTTGTAAACCTTTCCATAATGTGGACCTCTGAATGTCACTGCTTAGTTTTATACTTTGAACTTGAACTTTCACATAAATCCTTTTCTTGATGTATTAGTAGCTTTGCCTGTTATTTCAGGCCTTAACTGGGACCATGTCTCATCATTTCATGTATCAGAATGGCTGGGCGGGCAGTAAAACTAAGTTTTATGGTGAAGTGTGTGTGTTTACAGACTATTTCCTGATACAGCTTATGTATGAATTTGAAATTATAATGAATAAGAAAATGCTAGGATATTTTCTTTCATGATTTCAGTAATTTCTAGGTAAATGATACTGTTCCAGATACATAGATATTAATATAATGTTTTAAAATTTAATGTAGATACGTATACTGAGAGGATAGCTAACAGCAGTATGACTGTAAATGAATTATGTAGCATATTCCACATGTAAATATTGCATTCTTAAAGAATGCAGATCCAGTTAAAATGAAGAAAATTAAAGTCATTAAAATCATAATAAATTGAAGCCCTTTCTACAGACATAATAGATTGCTGAGATGAATGAGAAAAATGAATTGTCCCAACTTATAAGAATGACCTTCAGCGGTCTCCCAGCACCTCCTGTTCTGAAGTATCTAGCTATTTCCTATTTCATAGATTATTTGTCATGCCTATGCAGAAGTTCTTGTGCATGTTTTGGATGAAATTAAACTATGAGGGGGGATATGCAAAATAAATCGTCTCTGTGTCATGAATTTATCTTATGACAATATCATAACAACTTGCTCTTTGCATTTTAAGAGAGTATAAATGTATTTATAATACAGAGGCTTTGATCAATAACTTATTTTTTAAATTATTGTACATTTATCAGTTATTGTGCCATCATTTGAAAGATTGGATTTGCAAAAACATACATAGTGTTTTGAGTCTCACATCTACTAATTGAGCACTACCAGGGGTTAGTTAGGTTACCATAAAAACACTGTCTGACATTGGGAGTTGCTATTATTTTTGCTTTTTAATAAATTATAATCAAATGTGCAAGATTATCACATAGGAAGAAAATCTGTTAGTCTTCAGTCCAAGCTATCAAGACTGATGAGGTTGGAGAAACTGATTCTCATGGTATTATATCCCCAGCTCAGAGGTATTGTCCACTGACGCTTCTCGCCAGTTCTGACAACCAAATGGACATATTCTAGAAATTCTTCTTTGGGTGTGTTCTGTGTTAGAAGCAGCTAACATAAGTGTAGTATTACATTCTTCCATGTTGTATTTTTAAATGAAATTACTTCAATGATGGAAATTTCAGAATGATAGTAGACAGTGGAGGGAATAGTGTGGGGGTAGGTGGAACCCAAAATTTTATATATGTAAGTCACTTGTTGACTGTGCTATATAGTTGTATTATGTGTATAGATTTTTCTAAAAGGTGCAATTCTTGGGTACGTAAATTCTTTTTAGAGCCATTGTTAATTTTTTGTAACTTACCTTTTTTATGATTAGGATAGGAACTGTGGCCATGATCCCAAGAAGAATGCATAAATGGCTGTAATTTCAACAAATGTTAAGGATGTTCACAGCTCTCTTCAAGTTCTTTTAGAGGTCATGTAGCTCAGATTTAGATCCTGGAGTAGGCGAACAATAACATTAGCTTATTTCATTGTAGATATACTTGCTGCTGTTTTGTCGGGGAAATGTTACCTGGAAATTTGTATAAAACTTTAAAAAGATGAAGTTTCAATGTGAGTGAAACCCGCGCTTAATGATTTTTTTTTAAAGAATATCCATAAGCCCCCCCCATTTAAATCTTGTTAAGTAAGAATTTGTTAGGTTGTCATTTCTAGTCTTTAATGGAATGTACATATCTATATTTCTTATGGATAGTTTTTTCCAACTCCAGTAAAACTGAGAATACCCATCCCCTTCTATTTTCTTTCTTTGTCAATCAGATATAATTAAGACAACACACCATCCTGATATGGTTGGCACTTAGTCACTGAACTCACGAAGCTCATTCTCAGTCTGAGAATTCTTTTTGTCTAGCCTTTTCTGTTCATCTAATCTTTACCTCTCCCTGCCTCTGTATTCTCTGAGACGCCCTCTTCTCTGCCTATATGGAAAATATAGGGCACCCGCAGCTTCACAGGGAAAGGAGCAGGGACAAAGAGCCAATGCTATCAGTGCCATGCTCTGCTCTGGTGGAAGCACCGACCTCGCAGTGCCGAAGGGGAGACGCCTGGGAGGTGGCGGGCCCTAGGGACTCCTGAGCTCTGTGTTCACCATCCCCCACTGCCGCTGCCAAGTGCAGGTTAAGTGTCCCAGGGAAATCTAGGAGCTCCGTGGATGAGTTATTCGGTGTCTTGGAGCTAGTGGAGCTCAAAAGGCAGGAGAATTCCTCAGCCTCAGAGACACAGTTGGTAGGGGGACCTTCACAGAGCTCCTCTGTGGGTTTTGTAGAATTCCCTGGCTCTGGGCATCCTCCCCACCCTCTGTCTTTTTTCCTGTGTAAAGCTGCTTCCTTTCTTAGCACAGAAGCATAAGATGAGGAAAGAAGAGAAACAACCCAGTGTGGCTCTTGCTAAAGGCATCCCTAATTGTAAGGAAGACATGAATGGCTGGCAGCATGTGTTTTGTGTGTGTGTGTGTGTGAGAGAGAGAGAGAGACAGATAGAGTGAGTATGAGAGAGTGCACGCTCTCTATTTGACTTGTCTGCCATCTCTTATTAACGGAGGATTGAATGAGTAGATATATAAAAAAAAAGACTACAAATGAATAATACTACATTATAGCGATACATTTAAAACCTGGAGAGCTCTTTTTCAGATACGAATGTGCTTTCTTTCTTGTTCTCCTTTTCAAAAGGAGATGTGTTTCAAAACTTCCGGGGCATTTTTCCCAGAGAAGCCTCATTCCTTCCGTTGCCCTTTGCTAGATGTCAGTTCCTCACCAGCCATCGAATTCCGTCTCCTTTCCTCTCACTGTTGCTCTTCCACCCCAGCTCCCAAATTAAAACTATTTATTGATGTATTGCCTGCTGGCACCTCAAAATTGTAGTGCAATGTAGAAGGCCTGTTCCTGAAAGAATTCGGAGGTTGGAAGTGCTCCTGAAGATTGCACGGCCCATGCATGGTTCTGTCTGGGAAGTAAAGATGCAGGCATTTGCTAATTTTTGCAGCCTCAGAAGAGGAAAGATCCTTGCTTGTCAGCTGTTTAGATTTGTTTGGCTATGCAGACACACTTTTTATAGCTCAGGGACATATATTTTTACATATTTGTCCTTATACTATAAAATCTGCTTCATTGCTTGCTTGTAACTTTTCTGCCTAATTTTTGTGTAATTGATTATTCTCATTGCTGCTGAAAAACTAAGGCCATTTTTTTTTTGCACTAAATTAAGCCAGAGTTGTTTTTTGTTAGTAAAATCACTGAAGCTGCAGAATCTTAGCCAATGATGGGATATAATAAGTATGCACGTCTAAGTGTGAGTGTTCAGCAATACTTGTTGATTAACTAAAAGCAGTCTTACTCTTGTCCTTTGTACAGCAGTGATATGTTTGCCTCTATTGGAGTGGATCTTTAGATAGCTTATTATTTTACTTCTATCTTAAAGAGTGTATATATCTTTTTAAATGAGAATTTACTGTTTCCTAAACTTTGTTTTTAAATAACTCATAACTATTGTAACTTACTATCCTAATGGCTGCTTTGGGGGGAGTCCCATAAGATCGAAAAAGCCAGTTATCATTAGTCTACTTTTGAATTTCAGATTCTTCAGGTAAGATATAATTAGTTCATTATTCACCTTGTGTTTTTTTTGGCCAGGATACAGAAGTCATAAATCACTATGTATAAATGACCTGTTTTGCATATAAAATTCTGAAGAGCATGCTTATTTATATGTGAGAGTGAAGAGATGTTTCTTTATATGTAATCATTAAAATGGCATCCAAGATTGTGAGTCCTAATTTGCCGGGAGAATTGGCATCTGTATAATTAGTCTAGACTTCACTTCTGTAGTGTGAATAGACTCATGTTTTCCAGTTATTGTTACTAAGGATTGAAAGGGCTGTCCTTTTACTTTGGCCAAGAATGCTCTGAGTCATATTTCATAGCATTTTTGTTAGCTTGGCTTTTCTTCCCACCTTTCCTACAACTTGCTGTCCTAGATGGTCTATTCATCAAATATTAGGGCAAAAAAAGTTGACTTTCACTATTTCATTTAAATGGCCAGCCCTCCCCCTTGTGTGCATAATGAATATTCTCACTGATTTTCATGTGCTCTTGTAGTTTTGGTGACTTTTCCAGTAACTTTGTTGTGGCAGTATAACTGAAATACCTGCCCTCCTTTAAGTATCCTCTACCTTCTTGTTCTCCTTTTGTTTGAGAAAAAAATCTTAAAGCAGCCGAGGCATGTGAAATCTTGCTGGGCATTTTCATTTGTTATGGCAACGGTCAAAAATCTCCAATTTTGAGTATGTTTGGGAAAGCAGTGCTATTTTTGATGTATTTTGCTTTACCTTGTCCTGGATGGCACCTTTGGCATTGTTTGATCAGTGGGTCAAGGCACTGGGATGTGCTGGTCCCACCCTGGTTGTGGTCACCTGGTCCCTGTAGGTAACTGGTCTGTATCTCCATCATCTTGGCCAGTCTGTCCCTGGTTTCCCAAGGTGAAAGCAATGGCCGAACCACGAATTTGGTTTTTCAAAGAGGCATGCAGGCCGCAGCTCTTGCTTTCACGCGTTGCCTATTGCCTTGCCTTTGCAGGAATCACCAGAGCTAAAAACAGGCTGGTTACTTCTGCCAAAATAGTCGGGCAACATGTAGTTCTAACCACTCAGAAGTTTAGTGGAAGTGGTGGGTAGAATTTACCTCCGGCTTTCATGCCGGGGCTTATGATGAAAACCTACATGTGTTCTGAGCAGCTCTGGCTTTCCAGCAGCCGTGGGCGGGAACATGCGCCTGGTCTCTTACTACCCTTTCATAGCTCAAGAGGACCTGGCTGCCGGTGCAGGCCATATGGTTCTAAAGACCAGTGTGTGACCCAGTGGCCCTTCTGTAGGCTACACGCGGGCGAGCACCCATCCTTATGTTCCGCGTGGTGGCGGAACTGTCACTCTTCTCAGTTTTGTGTCTTTGCCTCAGGGACCCCAAGATGCTTTTGCTCAGTAAACCCCCGGACCGGCTGTGCCCCAGCTGGTGGTCTGTGCTGTTTGTTACTGCCACCCAGCATTCTGCAGTTAGACCTCATGACCAGGACCAGTAGTGGCTTCTCTGCGTGACCACACTTGGTCCTGATGAAGTTGCTGCAAAATGACTTACTGGATGAGGGAAATGCGTACCTTTTCCCCTTTGAATGCTGAATGTTGACCACACTCCACGCGGAATTCACCTGAATGCCTGCATGGGCAGTTGACATTGGCTGGAAATGATTTGACTGCAGCCCCTCAGTTGGCTGAACTTACTTTTGTGCTCTGTTTCATCAGCTCCTAGGCGTACTAACTTGCAGAGGTGACAGCGCATTTTAATTTGGACTATGGTAATTTTGTTGAGCATATTGTATCAAGTACACATGTATTGGGCTAGTGGTTTTGCTGGCATGCTGAATGAAACTTTTCCTGAACCAAAATCTTGCCTAGCCCAGCATCAAGAGTATCCCTTGGGGACTTGGAAGTGCAGCCTCAGGCGCTAAGCCAAGTCTGCTGAAGTCGATTGGGGTAACTCCTCCCCGAGTCTGTGTCTTAGTGAATCCTCTAGTAGTTCTGATGTATGCGAAGGTTTGAGACTCACTGACTGCGAGCAGAGTTACTAATAGAACCTCGTGCAGTGATGGGGATTTTTCTGTATCGGTCTGTCCCATAGGGTGGCATTAGTTACTTGTAGCTGTCAAGCTCTGAAAATGTAAATAGTATGAATCTGGATGTGAACTTATTTATGATTTTTTGATTTTTATCTAGATGTAAACTTACTTAATGATTTTTAATATTTTTTGTTTCCTTTTCTAATAACTTTATTCAATTCCTCCACCCCAATCTCTGACAACTGTACGTTCTGATCTGTGAGATGTTTTCCTTATATTCCACATATAAAGACTGTATTAATAGCATTTGTGTTTCTTTGGGTGATACATTTCACTTAACATAGTGCCTTCAAGGTCCATCCATGCTGCAAATGGCAAGGGTTCCTTTTTTGTGTCTAAATATTATTCTGTTGCACTCTTAGATACAGACACAGAAACATGTACATGGATTTCATATTTTTATGAGTGTCACTTTTTTTTTTTAACCATTCATCTGTTGGTGATATTTAGGTTTTCATAGCTCAGCTCTTGTAAATAATGCTTCAGTGAACACAAAGATGCAGATATCTCTTAGAGACAGTGATTTTCTTCCTCCTCTAACTAGTGGTTACACATTGGACAGCCTCACCCCAAAGCATACACTTCTCTTTGTTATCAGGTAGAAAATTAAAAGTCTTGAAAAATAATTTATTGGTTTTGGAACTATTCATTTTATATCCCAGAATGCAATGCTTTTAGAACAATAGTTAATTTGGGTTCTCCTCTGAGGGAAGCTAGCTATCGCTAGCTGGTGGGGGAAACATACTGAGGACTGAGTTTTGGTTTTGTGAATACACTTCAGCTGCGCAGTGCATGGTCGCTTATAAATAGAACTGTTGAAGACAGATACATGTCGTTTTACGAGTTAAGCTGCTGCTCAGGAATAGAACTGCATTGACAGTTAATTCCAGGTGGGACTTTGGTCTATCCATTGTGTCTGGCCAGTGCTTTCTGTGGCTTCCTGCCCGAGGGAATTTCTGAAGACATATTAATGCAGGCGATTTGGTGAGTCCCTTCCTTGGTTCCCCACATCTGAGTTCTCAGGCACTTTGGGCTGCTCCTTGTAGAATCCTCCAGAAGCTTTGCAGCTATCATTGTAGGATCTGTGGCAACACATAATAGCACTAGGGTTTTAGATTTAGGAGGACTTGAAGGAAAGGAGGGTCCTGCTGGTCCTGCCTGTCTGAGTTGTTAGAAACGTGGGACGATACTTTGTGGCCAGCGTGTGGACATGCATTTCCTGGGATAACATGACCATGTCTTTATCCATTGCCCAAAGCATGGGAAGAGCTCTGACTGACAGTGTCCCAGCAATCATGGGAGCCTGTGACTAGAGCAGAATGCAGCAGTTAGGAGCCAGGAAACCCCTGATAGTGCTTAGGCCCTTTCTCCCAAGCAGTGCAGCTGAGGTCTCAAATTAAAGCTCTAGTCATTGACAGAAAATGGTACTCAGTTCTCTGTCATGAGCAAGGTTCTACATGACCGAGCATCCTAATTGGGGGCTCCGTTTGTTGTGTTATTTAAGTCCATATTGTTGATTTTTGAATCCACCTCTTCTGAAAACCATAGAAAGCTAAGGATAGGGAAAAGAGAATTTTCAAAGGCCCATAATCCCATAACTCAGCCTTCTGTTGTCACCCTTGAAGAAACAGAGGCCCAGAGAGGTTGTGAGTTGAGTGAAGACACAACAGCAAGCTTAGGGCTGAGTCCTGTGAGGCCAGAGCTGCCATGAGGTGGAGCAGGCCAGGACTCTGTCCTCACAGCAGTTTCTTCTGTGCGCATCGCTCCTTTTCGCCTACATTATATATGTGCAGCTGGTGTCACAGACAGCAGTTGAGCAGATTGATGAAAAAGGAAGGTTTCAGAGGCCTGATAAGAAATCTACTGATGGTCACTGTTTAGTTATGTTTTAAAACACTTCTTCTTGCTTAAGTGTCAGGTAGATAACTTGCACAATTCCACCAGAATACTTTGACTGACGAACCATTGCCACTACCTTTTCGTATCAGGTAATGTGGCTCACGCCGTGTAAGCATATGATTTATTTATTGCACAATTCATGTTGTAAACTGTTTCTTTTTGTACGGACAGTTTTGTGGGATGGGTTTGTTTCTGCTTAGTGACTCTCATACCCCTTTTTCTGTGACTGACCTTTTTTAAAATGTATGCCTCTTCCATTAATCTAAAACTTTTGAAATGTTAGATGCTAAAAGTATACAATAGGCATTCTCTAAATATTGGTCGAGAGAGTGAATGTTATCCCATTCAAACAGGTCTGAATGTTTCTGATTTATACTGTGATGGTGGAGGGGCAGATTTCAATAGCTTAAGGAGAATATTTGCTGTGTAACGTTTTCTCCCTTTCTAACTTGAATGGACCTGAAACAAAACAAATTCACATGCACACCAAAAAGCAAGGGAAGGTTTAGTAAATTGAATGTGGGGTTATTGTTTGTGTCCACAAAACAAAGTCCTAAATCACATTTAGCATAATTTGTGGTTTTAAATTGGACTGATTTAGCAAGGAGAGTGAAATAATCTCTCATCCTGTCAAAAAAGGCGATACCTTCAGACCAGCATTTAATTGCATTGGCAAAGTAACTTGGGGAAGGCAGCAGTAATTCTGGCTGCATTATTCTTGGTTTGTGGTTAAATTGAGACCATCATTTTCTCCTGGTTGCACTTTCTTTATTGTTCTTCAAACTAATCCAATGGATGCAGTGAGAGGACCCTGGATGTGGCTGTCGGGCACAGGGAAGGGTGCACTCAGGAGGCAGGGTGCTGTGTCTGTGGGTGCTGTATCCCCATGCACTCCACCTGACTGGCAAGGGCACAGGATATGAGCTGACACCCAGCCACGCAGTAGGCTCAGCCTCGTCTAAACAGTCACTTTCACAAAACGAGTGCTACTCACTCACACAAGCGTGTCACTGACTAGATGCCTAGAAATGTGCTTTTGCAACAGGCTGTGTTCACGCTGGTGACCCAGAGGACACTTTGCAGCTGCTTCCATGTCTTTGAAGACCTGCCCTTTTATTCCCACCTCCACTTGTATAAATAACTCTTAAGCATTTCTATCGTGACCATCGCCTCTTTCCAAATACCTGAGTCCAGATGGCTCATACTCTTCAGTCTTTTCCTCCACTTACCTTTGCTGCACCTTCTTTCCTCTAAAATAAATCAGGTCATCTGGACCTGAGACATTCTAGAAAGCTGAAAATGATGGCAGAAAGCCCTACTGGGCAGGAACTCTGTCCTCTTTGACTTGATTTCCCCGACACGTCAGCACAGGAGTTTTGGAATCGCTGTCTCCTTAATTCTTCAGGTGTGTATTTGTGGTTTTACACCTGACTGCTTAGTGGTTTTAAGCCAACTGCTCTGTTTTCTCAGCCTTCTGGAGCACCCCCTGGATGGAGCTGGCGGGATGGGAGAAAATGTACTGGCATATTACATTGGTGTAAGATAATGTACTGTTTTAGTGCTCTGCCGAGGTCCCTTGTAGTGTTTTCTGTTACCTCGAAAGTCTTGGTATTAGAGGTTACCTGAACCATAGAGAAGTTCATGGCCAACAAATGCCTGTAGAAAGAATTTGTCAGCAGGTGGTACAGATGAAGAATGATCTGTTGAAATTCCTTCTGGACTTAGTGAGAATTAGTACTTTTGAGATAGAGAGAGCTTTAGCTTTTAAATTTTCATTTATCAGTATTTCGGGGGAGGAAGAGCCTGTCAGGGTCCTGTAGCTTGTTTTAACCTTTGACCTGCACACTCGTGTTCATGCCATGCCCTGGAGTTTTCACATTTCTGTTTAATGCAGTACATTGATCTGTTACTAATCTGGGGTGTGTGTGTGTGTGTGTGTAGGGTGGGGGGAGGAGGGGTTCAAGGGTGTGAATGCCAGAGGCTCAAATCAGAAACTAGAAAATGTGAAGATTTCATCATTTAGGGTTGAATTTAAGTTGTGATTTAGTGCAGTGTTACAAGAATGGTGTGACCCTACAGATAAGAGATGATTGAAACCGCTTGATGAATATGCATCATTAGACAGGGATTTGGAGTTTTACTGTGCTCTAGTCGAACTAACTACAAGGAAGCCAAAGGAAGGAAATAGCTGCACTTATTAGACATTATGTGGCCATTGAAAAAGTATATATTCTTTACGGTGCTCACATACTGGCTGTTTGTGTCCCACATTCTCATCTTTCTGCCTGCTTCCTGCTTCTTTATCCCGCTGATACAGATTATGCCATGTGCTTCCCTAATCTTAAAAACATTTTTACTTGTACTTGGTGGTAAGTTACTAGCCAGGAAAAAGCTACCTGAAAACCAGAGGGACATACACATGAATTTAGATATTAGATGCCGTTGGAGTTCCTCCTCTCTCGATGCAGGCAAAGCGTGTTGCTGGCGTTCCTGCAAGGAGTGCGGTTCCAGTATTCACACGCAGCATTTTTGTCCCGTAGCTGTGCCAGCAAACATCGCAGAACTGAAAAATTTGGAAGTGCTGAACTTTTTTAATAACCAGATCGAGGATCTGCCCACACAGATTAGCAGTCTTCAGAAACTCAAACACCTGAACCTTGGGTGAGTACCAGTGACAGAGGAAGGACACGAGGGAGGAGGGCGAGGGTGAAAGGCGGGAGCTGCCTTTAGAGGTTGCGTGGGAGAGGCGATCGTGAAATTCTTCATATGTTGGAGGTTTTTGAAAAAAATTTGCTTTCCTACCTTCTTTCATGGCCTACACTAGTGCATATGTATTGGGAGCTAATTGTTGACACAATTCGGGGATTTTTTATTGTAGTTTGTTTCCAGTAAAATGTAAACTCAGTTACACTGATTGAGTACCATTGACTGTGGAGGCCAGTGGCTGATTTTTCTCTCTGTATTACGTATAAATGGATCATAAAGCACTTTCCCTCTGTGGAGTGGTGGGAGCTACATTTCGTAACACCACTTCATATATTCTTACAATTCTTCTATCGTCGAGAGGGTATAATCCTGTGTCTTCATTTATACAAAGGTGAAAAGAGGAGTTTGTTGCAGCTGAGGTTGCAGAACCAGGTAGCTGTGAATAAATAATACCATCTATTGCTTTACAGTTTTCAAAGTCCTGCCAGTGTTTGACCCTCAATAATGATGAGGGAGGAATGGTAGACTTTAGCTTTCATTTGGTGGAATGGAAAACAAGCCCTTCCAGAAGAGGTAATGTTCCCAATTGCCACTGAGTTTCAGGGCCAACCTGGGCTGAAGATCCTATTGTTGAGGCCCTGGCCTCTAGCAGATGCCAGCACGCCACCAGGAAATCCACCTTCTGAATCCTGGCCTCCTTGTTTCGCATATTAGATGAAACTGCCTACTTATGCTGCACCCCCTATGAGAAATAATAAGCTTACTAAATTGTCAGTATCCCCATTAAGTGTGATAGGTAAGCCAGTGGTTTACATGGAGCGCTGCTCAAAGCTGCCAGGTTTGATGGATTCAATAGGAAGCAAACTTGAAAAGCAAACCTCATTCATGAAACAACTTTTGGGTCATTCTTTCCATGGAGAGTTTGGTTCGGTATTTATTTTGATGTTCACTCTGGATGAGACACTCTTTGTAAAATCCATGAGCTTTGTTTTTCGTGATATCTTAGGGAAAGTCAAGTTTGAGGGTAAGTTAGTCTCACCTTAGGTTAGCTGGCTTTTTCTACCTACTCACAGAGAGACTGTTAGCTGCTATTATCATTTTACTTATTCATTCATTTCTGTTGTGAGCTCTAAGTGCTTCTCCATCAGGAACCTCACTGGCATTGGGGCTCCCCCTGAAGCACAGTGCAGGCCTCGGGCTGGGACAGTGCCAGCTGTGAATGGACAGAGCAGCACACGATGATGCTGATGTGTCGGGGTGGTGCGGTGGTCACGGGAGGGGCAGGGCCATGAACACATTACTCTTCTGGTGAGAATCTCGGAGGGGTTCCTGCAGGGGTTAGTGTTGAGCTGAGACTGGATTCAGAGAAGGGATTCCTTAGACTCATAGCAGCAGGAAGGCACCTCACACTGAGAGGATGACATATTAAAAGCTCAGCACTACATGTTCCAGGAGTCGAGAGTTGTTCGGTGAAGCTAAATGTGACGTGTGAGGCGAGGAGTGGCTATGGGGAAAGGCGAGGACAGACAGGCACAGCTGCCTGCCAGTCCTTTAAGGAGTGGCCCTCGTGCCAGGCACCGCTGTGGATACTGGCCATGCAGCTCGTGTGGCGTGTTCTATACAGTTGGGGAAGATGACTGAAAACAGATCATCCTCCCCAACAGGAGAGAGTCAGAAGTACTGGGAAGGGGCTCATGTGTCACATGCAGGAGCTCTGATTCTATCTTGCTAACTAACCACTGAGGAATCGGCACGGTGTAGTAGTGGATTTAAGATAAATTCCACCTTTTGTATGAAGGATCATGATGAATGGGGAGAGGTTTTAGGAGGTACAAGGTGAGGTCTCGGCACCTGTCTGAGTGCTGGCTTAGTGCCCCAGGGCAGTGACAGTGGGACAGGGAAGGAGTTGTGTTTAATAGATCATCTATAAATATTATGTTACATTACTGTGAAATCTACTTAACCTTGGGGAGGGGATAGAGTTCCAAACGAAATGTGCATGACTAATGAATCTCTTTACTTACCTCTCTTTGATAATGTTTTATCAATTTAATGTTGATCTATAACAGGAGGGGTTTTATATGAGAAATATATCAGAGGCAAAATTGGCAAGACAATAATGGGTGGGCTGGGTGCTGTGGGCTGGATACTGCTGTGAGCACCTGAACGAGAAATGGAGGTGCAGACAGCCTTGGGCAGAAGTTGAGCTCGGGTGTGTTCATTGAGTACTTTAGAGCAGTTACAAAATTTTTTTCCTTCAGATGTTTCTTAGGTGCCTCATTGTCACCTTCGAAGCTGTTCCCCTGTCTTACTGTCGGTGCCTTATTGATTGTATAAAGCTTTCTGTATTTAATTACCTGGCTGCATAGATGGGGTTGTCAAAGTCTGGACTAAATTCTTAATTGTCTGTGAAGGGAATGAAGATCGGCTTCAGTAAAGGATACTTCTGTCCTCAAATGACAGAAAGAATTATACCTGCATGGCCTTGATAAAGGCAAGTCATGGAGAGGGCACCTTAAAATAAGCAACTAGAACAAACACACTTGCAGGAGACCCTGCAGCCCAGCAGTTAGGCCACAGGCGTGCAGATCCGAACAGCAGGCCCAGCCAGATGTTACCTGTAAAGTTTTATATAGTGTTGGCTGAGATGGCTGAGTAGATGGGAAGTAGCTTTTAGGCCATCTGACCAAGAAAAGGTAAGTTCAGTTATCTTCCTAATTTCTATTCTACTTGACGTTCGTTTCCTCTGTTCCTGTATCTACTTGCAGAGCTGTTTCTGTAAATAAAGCCACATGGGCTAGTATTGGTCAAGGGATAATCTCATGGCAGTGGCAACTCTGGAATCACGTTCCCATAGAGAGATGCTTGATCTTCTCTTGTGCACGCTGAAAGGTTTTTTTCACTGAGTACAGTATTGAGTGTTGTGGATTTGGATTTCTGTTTCTTTCTTTTTTTTTTTTTTTTTTTTTTTTGGCTGAATGTGTGAGTAGGTTACTGTGTAGGTGAGAGACACTCTTGCCTTAGCCAAAACCATTTTATTGAAGGAGAATGAGCCGAAGAGGACCTCCAAGATCAAAACCGTCTAAAAGAAAGGTATTAGTATGGGCTGTCATAGCTTTTAGATGAAGAATGAAGGTATCGAACACCTTTGACTCTGATTTTATAAATTTAGTCATCACATGCTGGTGCTTTCCCATTTCCAATATGCATTTGAAAAATGATAGCATGCAAACAAGAATTTATACCATTGGCATAGTTGAGCTGATGTAGTACAGGTGGAAAACCCATGCTTGGCAGTTCGAGTTAACCTCTACTCTCCAAAAAATAATTACAGTTACAGTTCTCATTTCGTGATTACCCCCTGGAAACCAGGAATTATGCTAGGGAATTCATGCGCTTGCTCCCTCATCCTCCTGGCCATGATGCTGGGAAAGTATCACTATCCTTATTGTACAGTTGAAGAAACTGGGCCTCAGAGAAGTAGAGTATCTCCCCGGGCCTCAGAGAAGTGGAGTATCTCCCCCAGGGTCACCCAGCTGGCCAGTGCTGCGACCAGATTTCTTAACCTACTGTTTTTTTTTTTTTTTCTTTACACCTGTTGCCACTTCTCATGCAAACATTTGAGTACTCACTCAGAGCACTCTCAGAGCAGGCCTCACCCCCTTGTGGTGGATGTGGAGGGAACTGAGCACCCTCTGTGGGTGAAGCCATGTTGCCACCCTGTACCTGCAAAGAGACGCACTTCTTGCATTGTTTGTACCTGGGCCCATTGTTCCCATTGCTTCTGCACCTTCTGAAGCTTTGGCCTACATTACAGCTTCCTTTCTGCCTGCTGGCCTAGTGGGCTTCCTACGTTCACTATACAGTACATGGGGGAGGAGGGCTCTGCTGTATTCCCCAATAAGTTGGGGGTTTTGGTTTGCTCAGAGAACCACCTGCAGTTATACAGGTACCTGTACCTGGAGATGGACCATGTCACCCTGACTCTAGACCCTTGCTCCACTGAGGAATTCTGACCAAGACTTCCTGAGCCTTATGCTTCAGAGGTGGACTTCTTTATTTGGAGAGACAGACTTGATTGGTTACTTTCAAATATGGGTAACCAAGAGCAATATTTAAAGAAAGAAGCACCTAATATATATTTCTGTCTCTCCCACTGTCTCTGACACTGCTTCCATTTTATTCAGCTCTTCGTATCAGAGTCCAGGGATGTGGTATGGTCTCCATGAGGTCAGGGTGCTCTCTGAAACTGTCACCTCATCAGTAGAGCCCAAAGTTCTTATTACTTACCTCTCTCAGTTGGTTCTTCATGTCACAATCACTTAGGTAATTGTCAGCACAGCCCTGCATGCATTACATAATAGGTTTCATGATCCAGGTGAAATTCTTGATAATAAATATGCTTCACAACTTTTGAATTCATAGAAAAATAAGTTCTTTGATATGTTATGGCAAATTGTAGAGATTATTTTGCTAAATGTCAAATTTGCCCGTCAAGAGGTGGAAATCCTTTTCTCTTGGCTTTGTCTTCTGCTATCATCTCTTTTCTATGAGGTGTGGTTGATGGCCTGGATTATATCTAACACAGGGAAGAGCAATACTGAGAATTATTTTTAGTGGCAAAGTCCCTCCCACCTTTCAGTGTCATCTTCTATTAGATATTTTAAAAGAATTATTTAAAATTCAGCTTTTATACTCAAAGGGAACCACATTGGGAAAATATAAGAGGCAGTAGTAGACAAATTTTCCATAGATTTTATTGTAGATACAGATTTTTAAATCTTCAGTTATGCTAAAGCACACACCCATAAAATCTACCATGTTAGCCATCTCAGGTTTAGATTCAGTGGTGGGAAATATGTTTCTACTCTAGTGCATCCAGTCTCCAGGAATTTCTCATCTTGCAGAATGGAAACACTCCCATCAATAGCTCTGTATCAGTGTTAGTGGTGATAGAACAAAACAGTGATTTTCTCCCCATTGGAGAAAATAAAGAAGTGTTTGAAATCTTTAAAGCTTAGATCTATCTTTGGAGGTCTTATTATTGCTGCATTAGTGAACAAGTTTTTCTCTAGAAGAACAGATATTTTATGATGATTTAAGTTTCTCTGAGAAACGATGATTGAGGTTCACCACTGAAGAAGATGACAACTAATACATTTTCAAATGTTTCTTAAACATACAGGTTTGTTTGTTTTTGTTTTTGTTTTTGTTTTCCACTAAAATTATTAGGCTGCTTCAAAATTTGTAAAATGATTACAGGGCAATGGCATTCGTAGGCCTGAGGAAGAGGTGGTCTGAGTAAGCCTATCAACACTGATGTCTAGTGTCTGATGTCTTGGATTTTCTCCCCCAACTACAGCATGAATAGATTAAACACCTTGCCTCGAGGATTTGGCTCCCTACCAGCTCTGGAGGTCCTTGATTTGACTTACAACAACTTGTATGAAAAGTCTCTTCCTGGAAACTTCTTCTACCTTAGTAAGAAACTTTTAATTCTATAAATCTCCTTAAAATGGTACTTTGCGTTCTAAAAATGAAATTTATTTGCCAGGGCCCAAACTCCAAGAGAAATTATTGGACATATATATTTTTTTCTTCACAGATTCCTTTTGCATATTCCTTCATTGCTCAGCAATATGTATGTTTGATATATAGTGAGCTGACACCATTCCGCTGAAGTGGACTCAGTAATGTCATATTAACTTTCCGATAGAGCTTATGTGCCTAAATGAGATCAAGTCTCACATTTAGCTGAGGAACTTGACTTTCTTTTTAAAGAGCATGTTTAAAAGAAAAAAAAAATACAGGTTACTTGCCTGTAGATATTCCATTTATTTATGAAAATCTCCATTTTTTGACGTTTCAGCCAGGATGCTTGTTTTAAGCCTTTCAGCCATTTTCATTGCTGTATTCTATTTTTGTCTAGTATATAACCACTTATCAAGAAATTGTTAGTCACAGGTGAACACACTGTATCCTTTCATATGCAAACAAACTTTTTGCTGCTGATGCTCAAAAAAATAAGAAGAACAATTAAGAACTCATGAAATATTTAGGAAAGAGTTGTTTCCTTTAAGTGACTTCTGCTTCTTCCACTGGTGACATAGATAGCATCCAGAAAAATCTGAATTTTCTGAGCTACTTTCTAAAATTTCAGTTTTTATCTTGTATATGCTCTCACTTCCAGACTTTCTCAACCATTGGAAGCCAATTCTAAAATATTTTCTTGGGTCAGAGAAGAAATTATTTCTGTTATGGAAATTAATTCTGTCGAGTTTTAAAATATTAGAATGTAATAGCTGTAAACAAACGAAACAGATCTAATTATGTTCTTTTTTGTTGAAGATAAAAGCTGTTTTCAGATCTTACTCTTCAGTAGTTCGGAATTGTGTTATTATTGTATAACGTTGTAAGTAAGTGTCTGACTACAGCTGCTCACCTAAGCTGGGGTTTTCTCTGTTTTTAAAACTCCATGTCACTGCTTTAGCTCCTTGGTCTTCATTTATTGCTGTTGTTAAAGTTGTAGAAGCAAGTAATAATAATTCATCTGATTCCAGAAACAGCCGACCATGACTGTGGCCTCCGTCTTTGGGATGCCTTTTAGTTATTTATTTTAGCATAGCTCTGTTTATACAAAGAGCTCTCTTCCTCTAAGTATTGATAAAAGTGACACCGTGGTCTTCTTTGTTTTACTTTGGATGCAAAAACAGTAATAAATGCGAATCGGAAGTAATAGGGGAAAAATGGTAGTTATCTTTTCTGAGCACTTGTGGAAACTTCATGCCAAAAACTGCTAGTGCCCACGGTTGTTAATTGTGTCAGTCCTGCTGGATATAGATGTTTTCCTGAACATACCAGCTCCACAATAAGCTAGTAAATCTAAGTTTGACCTGCTTGTTATTATTGTGAGCCCTAGGTATGTCACAGGCTTTTCACCAAGCCGGGGTTATTAATCAAAGCTGACTCCCTGGTATTGATCAGACCTCAAATGGTTGGGTTCCATGCCACCCTGTTTATATATTGCTGTTTAATTTGCAGCCACCCTGCGTGCACTCTATCTAAGTGACAACGATTTTGAGACCTTGCCGGCAGATATTGGGAAGCTCACAAAGTTGCAGATAGTAAGTAATTTATCTAAATTCTTAGAAAATCAATTCACTTCTGCAGCCCTTGTAAGAGTAGAATCAAGTCGATTTAAGCAGAAGTATGGTTTGTTTTGCAGGAATAAACCACTACTCCCGATACTGGTGCTTATTCATCCACAGACCCTTGTAAATGAATGGAAAAGATTGAGCCTTCGAAGAGAGGGCCTGGGAGAGGACAAGAGTTTCTGTGGAGTGCCTTTTATGTGAAAATTGTTTGACAACCCCTTGTGTTCTTATATTTAGCTCAGCCTCAGGGATAACGACCTGGTCTCGCTGCCTAAGGAAATCGGGGAGCTTACTCAGCTTAAGGAACTCCACATTCAGGGGAATCGCCTGACCGTGCTGCCCCCAGAACTCGGTAAGGTTGCTGGTGAATCATCTTAGTTCTGAGTTTAATTAATAATGATGATCGAAATGCAGCAATTCTGAGTAACTGTACTTTTCTTGGTAAACTCCCTCCACTGGGGCACCCAGTTCTGATCATTTCTAGTAGCTTTGGTCATGGACCAGCATTTTCAGTTATTTTGGCGTTGTCCTGTCCTGCGTTGTTAGCAGCGGCTGCACCCACTGTCTCAGAAGCTGCTGCTGAAACACCACCTTGCTCTGGTGCTTGCAGGGATGGTCAGGAAAGAGCCTGAATCAGTGATAATGGTCTTAACCTGTGGCTCCTTCTTTACCAACAGGTGATCTTTTAAAAATTCAGTCATTTTATAACACTTTAGTTTTTTGAATCCCTTCACAGTTTTCCCCAAATAATTGCTTGTTATGGCTGCTTGAAAATACCTTTTCCAAACCTGAACTTGGTTCTCTCCTGACTCTTGTCTCCGGTGGGAATTGTTTACTGTCCTCTGTCTGGGAATACCTCAGTGCCTCTCCCCTGGCCGCTAGGTGTCTAGACTCTGCCCGCTCATTCACTGGGCCCAGAGTGGGCTTCTGGCTTCCTCAGAAATACTCTCCTGCCCAAATACCCTGTTACTGTGTATGTACTTCCCTTCTGGAAAAGTTTCAGGAATGTACTTCTCCCTTATCATTGAGAAAGTGTTCTTAGTATATGCTGATTTCATCAAAACAGCTACATTGTTTTCTCAAACTATGATTATTTGCTTTTCTCTTGGTAAAATGCTCTGATTTTAATAAACACATTGAACTCAGAATTCCTGGAGGAAGTAGCTCCTCAAATGAGTCTGGTGCCTTGAAAGAGGCAGTTGGTATCAGTGAGGATGCTCACACATGAGAGCAGAGCAGAGATGTGACATTAGTTCATTGGTCTGCCCGGTGCCTCCTGGGTGCTGGGCGCATGGGCGGTGCTCAGGGAGCATACGCAGAACGAAGGCGTCAAGGAAGGAGGGCTCGGATAGCCGGGTGCTGGGTGGACTCTGAAGAGGTGCAGTTTGACTGAGTTGTGTCGTCCAGTGTGACATTTACTAGCTCCACTCTCAGTCCTCAGTAGTCACATGTGGCAAGCGGCTACCCTATGGGAAAGTGCAGGTAAAGGACAAGAGCCCAGAAAGCTCAGATAGGGGCTGCCAGTGTAAAGGGCAAGTACTCTTGTGACTTCATTCAACAGATGTAGTGTTTCAGACTCATCCCTCCCAGCCCCACACCCCCCCCCCCTCAGGTAGCTCCTGTGTTAGTGTAAAGGTCTAGCGAAACTTGCTCTGCTTTCAAGGGCTGAAGTAACTCAGGATCTTCTTTGCATTGAGTTATAAATAGTCAGTCTCACTTTAGGAACAGGCTACAGGATCAAGAAAAGATTTTTGCAGAAGTTTTAAGGCAAAAAACTTGCTGTGAGAAATTCTCTGTACCAGTGATTGCTAACCAAGGGGGTTAGCATTACTAACACATACACATTTTTACAGAATAAAAATGTAGGATTTCTCCCCAGCCTATTAAATCTCTACCCAAGAAACGAAGTCTCGTCTAATATGGCAGAACTTACTCAGTGCTCTGACATGTGTCCTTGTTTACTATGACTGCTAGAGACAAACAGAAGGTCTGTTTTCTCATTTTATTACATTAATCCAGTAATAAGACAGCACAAAGCATTAGATTAACAAATGATCTCTACAGGTAATTTTGTTTTTCTAACAAAATACCTAGTTGAACCTATTGTTACATATCTTAGCTGTATATTTTAAAATCTACTCATGTTGATTACCCTATTTAAATATTGCATATGATCCTAGTTGTCTAACATCACTGTTAAGATCCCCAGTAACAAAATATAATACAAATTATATTTTCAGGAATAGAATTGATGAGGAAGTATTTATAGGACTTTATTTTTGTAAGCTGGCCCTAGAAAAGCATCTCAACATCTGCTTGGTGGCTGTTTTCCTTCATGGTGGGCAAACACTTAGCTGGAGATAAGTGTGAAAACCCCTGGGAGTTTCTGTTGCAAATCTGAACTCAAAATGAAGACAGATGTTTTACTTATTTTTGAGCAGTGATTTTTTTTCCTTTAAGTTAAGAAAAGAGTAATAGTCTGTTAAGGCCTCATGTGCCAGGGCATGGTGCTGGTGGCTGTACCCCGCACTATCACCACGTATGTCACAGGAATAGTAAGTGGGCTCTGGTGAAGGTGAGGAGACTAGAGAGGTGGGTGACACATCCTCAGGGACACGGTGAGTTTGGGACCCTGGCAGCTGTGGCCTAGATGCCTGTTCTCTACCACTGTGCTGTGTTCATTCCATCTTTGTGACAGTGTGAAGACTCCAGAAGCAGTTTTCATGGGTGGATAAAACACAACACGTGACCCCGGCCCCCACTTCTGCCACTACATGGCACTGGGAGGAGAGAGGAGACAGTGTGGCCAGGCTGAGGCCGAGGACTGGCGCCTGAGCGGCAGGACTCGGGCAGCTCCCTACAAAAGACAGCCTGAGCCGGCCACTCTGAAACAAGTTGCTGTTCCATGGAAACATTCCAGACCAGTTGCATTGTCCGTGTGGTTCTTTCCCCCAGTACGCATCCAGCCACAGAACGAATGGCCTTTGTTGCCTGTATACCAGTATCTCGGGTGACCATCTGGAGCAGCCCTGGCTGGCTGCTAGGCAGTAACAGAACTGCGGTGCTTGGAGTCTATTATATCTGTCCCTGCAGTATCCTCTGGCTGCGGGTTTGCGTTTGGGTGCATTTTAAAACATGAATAGTGATTTCTCCTCTGTATATTCATTTTTTTTTGCATATCTGAAACAGCAAGGTAAATGCTTTAGAGATTACTATGAAATTTCCTTTAAGAACAAAGTTGGAGTTTATTAACTTGAAACCTCATTGGTAAGAGCATTTGAGCCAAGCAAGGGAACCCAGAAGAGTTCTGATTTGACAGATCTAAAAATATGCAGGGACAGAGCAAAATAAAGCCAGGGCCTAAGTTGGAGTTTGAATGTGTAATTCTGTTACCTTCCATTTATTGCGCCTCCCTGAATAAGTTTTCTTTCACCTTTATGTCTGATTGGTAAATGGTAAAGTACTGGAGTTTTATGTTACTCCATTTACCTATAGAAAATTAGATATAAATTGGGTCTGTCATTCACCCATTCAGTTATTCATTCATTGAGACATTTATTAACTTCCCACTTTAGACCAGGTCTTGTCTCTAAGGAACTTTTCCAATAAAGTAAAATCCGCTTAACCAGTGTCTGTTTATTGAGCCCCTGCTTCATGTTTTATTTGCTGAGGAAAGAACAGGAGGCAACACCCCTTACGACATTCAAGCAGGGGAGCGTGAATGGAAAGTAGTGAGCATATTGGATATAAAGGCTCAGGAGTAAAAATAAACATGGAGGTGAGTGTCCAGATGGAGGGAAGTGGTCAGAAACCTCACTCAGGAGGTGCTGTCAGGTAGGCAAAGACTGAAAGGAGCAGTAAGTGCAGCAGCCTCAAGGTGGATTTGTGTATTGAGGAACAGCAGGGAGCCTAGTGAAGCTGGAACAGAGTAAGCAAGAGGGAGAGTTGGGAGTGATGAACATAGACAGGAAATGGGAATTAGATCACATGGAGCCTTGGAGGAACCTTCTGAAAACTTTCAGTTTTACTGTGAGTGAGATGGTAGTAGGCTGAACAGTATCTCACCCGACCCCCCGCCTGAAGATGTTCCCCTTCTGATTGCCAGAACTTGTGAATGTGTTACCTTGATGATGAAAGGACTTTACTAATGTGATTTAGAATCGTGAGGCAGGAGGTTATCTGGATCAGATCTGTGTAATCATAGGGGTCTGAAAAGAGGAAGAGAAGGGGGCCTGCAAATCTGGTAGAAGGTAACAGTGATAGAAGCTAGAGATTGGAGTCAGTGTGGAAGGAACCATGAGCCAGGGGGTGCTGGGGGGCGGGGGGCTCAGGAACTGAAAAGGGCAAGGGAATGGATTTTCCCCAGAACCTCTGAAAGGGGGGCAGCCTCTGACTTCATGCAGATAGCAGTAAGACAGAGCTGACAGAGTCTGCGGTGACTGGATGAGGGGAGAGTTGCTGACTGTGAGCTTTTGCTCCCATGGAGCCAGGAGGATGGGGTGATAACTGAAGAGCAGGTTAAGTTGAAGAGGGGGCGCAGACCTGGTCCTGAGGTGAGGTTTAGGTAGTTAAAGTTTGACATGCCTTTTGGTTACCTCACTGAGAAAGCAACTGGATATTAGAGTCTGGAATTTACAAAAAAGATCTGGGCCACATATGCAGTCATGGCATTGACAGATAGGGATGAAAGTTTCCTCTGTTACTAGATGGTAGAGGACTAAGCCTTGACACTCATCATAGGCGCTTGACTCTTTTCCTAGGAAAAGGGGCTTCTTTTAAATTAAGGTACAGTGAGTCTCCACTCTTTCTTACATTTACCTCACTCTGCCAGTGAAAGTGAATGAGCCTACCCGAATCCATGTCTTTGTTGGGTCAGCATTTTCTGCCAATATCCAATATCTCCTAAAAAACAGCAACCTGGCTTACTGAAGTTTACCTGCTTTTAATTAATGAAAGAATTAATTAGTGGAGTGGAGACAGGGCCTGCATTGATAGGGAAGGAAGGAAAGGCAGATACCCAGAGCTGCCCTCAGAACAGATATGGTCCTGGAGCAGACAGCCTCGGGTGATAAGGCGGGTTGGTGGCTCTGTGTGCCGGGTGTGCCAGTTTGCCCCTAGAAAAGCGTAAGAGTAAAAGGAATGCTTGGAGGATGTGAACAAGTAAGGGAACCCTGAAAACTTAGGAAAGAGATGACACAAAATCATGAAGTTCACAAGAAGGGATCTCTGCCATTCTTAGGATCAGGACAGAAGTGGGAAGAGCACAAGGGACTGTGGCGATGTGCATGGGTGAACTGGTGGGGGGAGTTCCACAGGGAAATCATACATTGCACGAAAATGAAGGGATGAGGTAGTTTAATATATTTTTAAAATAACCATAATAATAAACTTTTTCATTTCACAATGGTTTCTCCAGGTCTCTATCTGTCCTTCTTGTGAGTTTTATGAGGGCTTAGAGCTAGTCACCAAGTTCTTCCTTCTAGGTAACTCTGTGGTTAGGCTTGGCTGGATTTTCTTCTCCCTCCCCCCCTCCAAAGTCCCCCCCCCCCAACTTGTTCACATCCTTTTGAGACACTGACCTTGGTGACACAATGCTTGTGTTAGATATTAAACTGCTGCTCTGCAGGAGGCAGGTTTTTTTTCCAATAGTAATTTCTCATTGTCTTATGTTGCATTTTCTGACAACACTCACTACTCGCTCTAAAGATATTTTCTATTCCTAGCTCTCATGATAGTCAGTGCTCTGTGCTGCTTGTTTCATTTTAGTATTACTGGTGTGTGTAGACAGTGTAATTCCTTGCCACCTGACTACGTATTAGTGATCTATTTCAATTAAAATACATCATATAAATCCGTATTTCTAAATCTTTGATGTTTTGTTGTAAACTAAAACCACTGAAGATCTAGAGCATGAAGTTGGTTGTTTTGGATTTGAGCGTACTAGCCAGCTATTGTGCAAAATCTTTTGTCTATTGAGATATAAAGCCAGTGATAACCATCTGCAAAATAATCAGATACCCAGTCATAATAAACAAATTAAAAAAGAAATTGTATAGATTCTCCACAGTGGATAATTACCTGCCCTGACCCAGGTAGCTTTCTATTGTTACATCTCTGCCTAAATCCTGTTACCTGTGAAAGGTAGAGATGAATCCTGTTCTGCCTAATTAGGTTAGGAACTAGCATTACTGAGCTGGCCATCTCTTCTCCTGGGTTTTGTTGATCTATTCATCTCACACCTGTAAGGGAAATCAAGTTGTAGGACAGTATAGTTAGGTGTGAGGGATGTGGCATCTCCTAACCCAGGGCACCCTCCCGTCTGTGTGCCTTCCAGGAAGGGTGACCTGGGGCAAGTCATTTATCCAAATACCCACCAGTCACGAGACCTGGGTGACAGCTGGCTTTTTTCCCAACTGTGATGTGAGTTCTAATTTACCATGGTCTTTGCCTGAGCCACTTTGCTACTTGAAGGTTCTCGCTGAAATGAAAATGAAGATGTCACATAGCAGGTTATCTAGCGTTTTGTACATTTTATTTTCACTCAAAAACTAATTTTTAATATCCAAAAACATGGCATGAATGGACTTATTATTATTCCCTAGATAGAATTCCTAAAATGTAGCAATGTTGCCAAGAGCATGGTCTGGACAGTTAAAACTTGGAGTCTCCTTTCAAACTCACGAGCAGACGATGTCAAGTGTCCATTTAAGACTTTCGGGAAATGCTTTGTCCCCACCTCTCACTGGTATTATAATTTCTCTTGTCCCTCTCACTGTATTGGTCTCATAACCCTGTGTCCATGTGAGTTTGCACATCCCATGTTACTCCTCATCTGCTTTGAGATGGTAGGAACAGCATTAGGCAGGGGTCCTGCCTTCCCACTTCCCTGACAAGTGCCCTCACTTCATTCTCCGAAACACCTCTCCATCGCCAGCTCTACCTTTAGAAGAACAACTGATGGAGCTGGTCCTGCTGGAAGCCTTCAGGGAAAGCTTCACTGTGGGAGAGGACTCTGGCCCCAGATCTGTGTCCAGCAGGGAGAGGGGGAAGCCGGAGAGGAGGGAGGAGGCGGGGCTACATGGGGGAATGAGGAGCAGAGCCACAGGGCCCTAGCACCTGTTTGTGTGTCTGCATCATTTCCAGGTTAAATATTTCAAGGTTTTGTTTTTATTATTGGACTTTTTCTGGGTGATCTAAAGAAGCCAGAGGTGTAGAAGGAAAAGGCGAGTAAGGGTTGAGCATGAAGCTGCCTCTTGGATGTCTTATACATCATCATAGGAGCCCCAGTAGGTTGGGCACTTTTTCTCCCTTTAGTGAGACTCGGCAGGTTTGCTCACCTGCTGATACCACCGCCTCAGAGCTGGAATGTAAGATTCAGCCAGCCTGTGACTGCTATACCCAGGGAACCTCGGGCTGGGCCATTTGCTGTCTTTGTTTTATGCCCTTTCAATGATAAAGTAAAATATAAATTAGTCCTTAGAGGAATAGCATTTAAAATAGCATTTATTAATTATTCTGGATTATACATGAATGAAGGTATATACCTCCAAAGACAGCTGTAAAATGGTTTCTAAATACCAAAGTGTGTTAGCCTGGTAAGCACCATGCTACTGGTTCAAAATTGAACCTGTCAACTGATGGCCAACATGTATAAAGTTACCTTTAAGTTAGAGAAGAGATACATAATTATTACACAAAATATCATAATTTGTGGAATAGTGTCAAGAATTTATATTATTTCTGTAACATAGACAGGGAAATTCTTTGACCAATTTTTAAATACGGAGAAACCAGAACATATAGGGAGATTCATATAGGGAGATTGTGGCTTAGCCAGAGTTACATTATTGACAAAATCAGGTTTTTAGAGCAGATCTTTTTACTTCAGAAGTAAATCCCTTCCAATAGTGTTGTATCCATAAGTTAATCAATAGTGAACAAGTAAAAAAATACATCATTTATTACCAGATGACAGATGGCAATAATTCCAAACATACACCTTACTTTTTTTTTGAAATTTTTGAATTTTGATTTGAATTTATTTCACTTTTTTTTTTCCGGGATAATATTGCTCTTGTCATACTTCATGAAAAATAAAGTATTGTATTTTTTAAACTTCATGGACAACTAAGATAATAAAAAATTACTCTTAACTCCTACATGGCATTTTAAAACATGTTCCAGTTTATATATTCTCTTTCAGTGAGTCTTTAGCCCTGTAAAATGGTTTAAGTGTGGATTTTAAAAATGCTAAGTGAATTATATTTCTGGCTGGTGAGTTATTGCTTTAAAGTGGGTGGGAAGTTTTAACACATTGAACGTTTCCATTCTGTATTATAAATTTCAGGAAGCCCAATGTCAGGTCTAGTGTGATTGAACATGTGCATCAGTC
Source organism: Condylura cristata (assembly GCF_000260355.1). NCBI lineage: Eukaryota > Metazoa > Chordata > Mammalia > Eulipotyphla > Talpidae > Condylura > Condylura cristata. The sequence goes on along the minus strand of NW_004567131.1, from coordinate 20,106,025 downwards.
TGTGTTAGCACCAGCTGGTGAAGCGTGCCACTGTCTGCAGTGGGCTGTCCTTTGATGTAATAGGATACTAAATGTATTCTTATCCTGGGAGAAATGCTGGCGGGACTGAGATTTCAGATTTAATTTTTTTTTTTTTTATTCTAGAGACCTATCTGTAAAAACAGTTCTATTCCCTGAATACATATATAATACTTTAACATTTATGTAATATCTTCTCAAAACATCTCCTATTAAAAAAAAAAGGCACTGTTATACTAAATCAGACCAAATATTATTGACCATGTGAATGTATCTTTGGGGGACATGGGCCTGAGGACGGGTATAGTGGAGCATGTCAATACCAGAAATGTACTGATAGATTCATGATAGTTATACCTTCTTGTAACTCTTAAAGAACCAGTTTTTTAAACTTGTCTATTTAGACCTTTCCAGAATCATTCCTATTTTTCAAGTGCGTATCAATTCCATAAACTATCTGCTGCACAAAAGCGTTTGATGTTGCCATTTGTACTTCTGTGACATTTAGGCAGAAGCCGACAACCTAATAGAAATAAACAATGCTATTCTCAACCACATGTAGCCTTTGAGTAGGCCTCCGTATTCTCTCTGTTGCCACATCTATTTGCTGTTTCAAGAAGGATGGTTCTTCTCCTTGAGCAGTCCCTGTTTTATGTCAGATTCTGACCTGTCAAATGTATTCCTGTAATCTGATGGGTTTGGAAAATAGTAGTAAATGAGATAGATATATCCACTTCCTTCATAAGAAGAATATTTGAAAGAAAACCTAAACAAATAGTTAAAACTAGCATAATAAATTGTAACTAGTACCCAGATTTGCTGGAATGCAAACTCCAGTGTTACGCTTGAGCTTAGCACCCTTGAGAAAAGAGAGCAGGCACTTCTCCCTTTACCCAGGCTGCCGCATGAGCCTCCGGCCTGGTTCTGTTGCTTCCTGTCTTGCACTTTGCAATGTCTTCACACAGTGATGCGGTGATGTTATAGAATCACAAGGTGATTTATATCACTTCTGTGATTCGAGTTCTTTAATGTAGTAAATCCTCAATGCCAGTTTGAAATTGACAAGTGATGAAGCCAGTTCACCATAGGCTAGTTAGTCTAAACTATAAAGTACAGCATATTTCTAGTGACTAAAAATAAAATCAGCAAACTCCTAAGTAAAGATTCCAAGCACTTATAATATTAAATAATCCATTACATTCATTCATGAATCTTTCAACCTGTATACTCCTTCTCAAGTTTGAGAATGGCATGAGTTTGTCCAGCAGTTTAGGATGCAAGGTGTGCTGAAGCCCGGAAAAATGCCCTTCCATTTGAGGGCACACCACACACCCCAACAATTCCAGCTGGGACAGTTGAAACACCAGAGACCATCACATGCATCTCCCTTAGTGGTGAGAATCAGTTCTTTTTTACCTTATCATTTTGAATATGAAACAACGATGAACAGACGAACGTCATTTGACTGCCTGCTGTACTCTGCCATGGTACCACAGGTGATCTGGCCTGTTTTTTCCTGCATGTCTCCCTCTCACTCCTGGACCCCTCCACTCCTCTAGATTCTTTATGATCTTTGCTCCCTGCTTCATCTGGAGATGAAATCCTTTCCAGAATGCCTATAGTTGTATTTAGGACCAACTTAGATGGTTTTTTTTTCCCCCAAAATGAGTCCTTCTTGACCATTCTTTCTGTAAGCAGTTCCCTTCTTGTTTTTACCATGGCATGTTCTTTTCATTTATAGCTCTTTTATTCAATAGATATTGATTCAGCACCGATTATATATATACACACATAGATATCTCCAAAGAACTTAGTACATAACACATATGTATATAGATAGAGCTATATATCTCACTGGAGTGGGGATGGGGGAAGTCCCTGCCTTCATGGAAGTTAATCAACTCAAATTGTGTGTTTGATATAAAATTAGTTTTCCATATAAATAATTGTTGCAGTTCTATTCTAGAGAAAATCATTTTTCTTTTCCGGTTGTTTTGGTGCATAGTCAAAAAACAATTTGCTATTAAGTTTGGAAGTATTTCTGGACTGTATATTTGAATTTCGGACACAATAACCTTTGTCTTGATGCCTGTTGCTTCATAGGAAATCTAATATGTCCTTCCACTTTTTCAAAACAATTTTTCTGTTCCTTAGCCTTTGCATATAAAATTCAGAATCAGTCTTCTGGAATTTTGATTGGAATTTTTATTGAACTGAGAGGAATTCTGAGAAAATTAGCATCTTAATATAGTTTTCCCATCTGTGAACATCGTTTCTCCATTTGTAGAGGTTCTAAATGGTTTTCTTGTAATCTTGTAATTTTTACTTGTATATATTTTGTTAAATTTTCCCTTAAGTCTTTGTTTTTGCTATTTCTTAAGTGGTATTTTTTCTAATTTTTATTCAGTTGTTAGCATATCGAAATAAAGTCTTACTTCCTATTTTCCTTACCTTCTTCTAAGGTCTGGTAGCTGAGGTTTTCATGCTCTTTTTTTGTTTGGTGTGGACATATTTTTTTTTAGATTTTCTATATGCCCAGGCTCTTGTAGATGACCTTTACAAGGTCTTAGAAGTGCCCTTCTATTCCTTATTTGTAGAGTAGTTTGTTTTATCATGAAAAGGTGATGGCTTTTGCTAAATGCTTTTTCTGCATCTGATAAGATGATCATGTTTTTTTATTTTGTATATCTCCCATTTTATATATTTATAGATCAGATTTGCTAATAAAATTGTAATTCTTTGTTCAGTTCATGAAGGATATTGGCCTTTGTATAGTTTTCTTCTAAAAAGGATCTTTGATTTTCATATCAGAAATATCTTAGACGTAAAATTGATGTTTATTCTTCTGTAAATATTCAAAAGAATTCATTAGTAAAGTCATCAGAGTCTTGAGTTTTCTTTGTGGAAAAGTTGTGGGTTATGGATTCAGTTTTTTTCCATAGAGTTGAGACTTAGGATTTTCTGTTTCATTTAGTGTCAGTTGGTAATTTGCATACTTCAGAGATTTGGTGTTATTTCTTCTAAATTGGCCTGTAGCATCTATAGTCGCAACATACAGCATCTGTAATCATGTTCCATGTTTATTTTTCAATACTCTAGTAATTTGTGTTTCTCTTTTTTCTCCTTTGATTGGTTTAGCTAGACTTTATTAATTTTGCTACTCATTTAAAATCCAGAGGTGTTTTATTGATTTCTTTATTCTCAGTCTTATATTTCATTGATTTCCTTTTCTTCTGCTCACTTTGTATACAATTCACTGTTTTTTAAGCTTCTCTAGAAGAAAGCATGGGTCATTGATTGCAATCTTTCTTCTTTTTTAATATAAGCATTTAAATAAATTTACAATACTTACTTTAGCTACGTTTGATACCTTTTGTGTTTTCATGATCATTCAGTTCAAAATATTTTCCAGTTTCCCTTGTAATGTGTCCTTTATTAGCACATGGGTTATTTAAAACTGTTTGACATTCAAATATTTGAAGATTTTTGTGATTGTTTGTTTCCAAGATTTCCAATTGCAAATCTTTCAATTTCTAATTTAATTTCATTATGTTCCTAAATCAGAAAGTATATTTCATCTTTTCAAACTTTATTGACTTGTTTTATAGCTCAGTCAACTTCTGAGATACTGGGAGTTAGTGTTTAGCATTAATTTTGCAGGGAGACTGCAGGCAACACCAACTTTCTCTCATTTCTTTACTTATAACCTTACTATAAACTTTGTATCCTTTGATATTGTTGCATTGCTCCCATGCTTATTTGTGCTTTAATGCCTATGATTTTGCAATACTAGATCAGTTTTCCTTAAACCACATTCTTAGCCTTATCAAGAATCAGTGACCCCTTTATGCTAACCATGAAACTGTAAAAATGCTTACCCCAAAAATGTGTATTTTCACTTAAGAGTGTTTACATATAAGTTGGATGATTTAAAATGCCCCCAAATCCATCCATGGACTAGGCTGAAGGCAGCATAGAATTCCTTCCCCAAATCGTCCTTGTTTTAATCCTTTCATTATTCTCGGCTCTATTAGCTGTGAATGTCATTTATGTTTATCTCCCAGGTTTCCTTCTGAATTGCATACAAATAAACAACAGTGACTGAGCCTATAATGCATAAGCAAATTGTACTCGAAGGTAAAGCTATAGAAAGAGAAATCCATCACTCATTTGATGGTTCTCTTTCAAATCTAGTTCATAGCATACAGTGGTAGATGGTCATATATAAACTTTAAAGAGGTGTTGGGCTTTTTTCCCCCTTGCATTTAAAAGGTTATGTGCTACAATGTGAGACAAATAAATCATGATTCACTACAATAACAGGGTAGCAGTCAGTTATATAAATTGCCACTGAAACACTAAATCTGTCACTTTGTGTTGTGACCATTTAGCAGTTGGAATCGTGTTGGGAAAGAGGACTGACTGGAAACAAAGGAAGCAAATACGGTGGCAGATACAATTAGCAAGATCAATGGTTGGTGTTAAAGGTCCATTGTTTGGCCATTTCAGTTGACCCAAGTGAAAGCAATTGCTATCCAAAAGACTTGCTGGCTATAATTTGCCGTAAAAGAATTTGCAGAAGTGAGTTGCCCAACTTTCCAACATCCAGGAGAATGTTGTTATTCCACTTATGTGTTCCGAGGGCAATAACCAAAAAGATCAAGTTTGTTCTTTCATTTGTGCTTTTAATTGATATTCTAGGACTTTTATTCCGTCATATACTTACAGTTTTTCAGTTGTAAGCAGTAATTTTACTCATAGTGGCTATACAACTAGAACAGCAAAATTACTCTCATAAATTTCTTAGAACCAGAGCTCCAGTATAAGTAGATTTCAAAACCATGAAATAAATCACCTACCTCATTATTGTTTCTAATGTGATGACAGGTGGACTGCTTGGAATGGCCTGTCAATTGGGTAATCTCTCAGCTGTAAAAGCTGTTACTTCCCAGTGGTAATCCTGGTGATAGTGTTAGGATTGACAACCTGCTCAGTCTGCAGCCTGTGCATGGAATTCCATGCCAGGTGCTTCTGGACAGAGACACCCTGTGAGCATGGGGACAACCCCGGTTTTATTGCACTTGTTAGTTTTTTGTTTTGTTTACTGAGTTTATAATTGATGCATAGCAATTTATTAGTCCAGGTGTAAAACATAATGACTGCTGGATATTTGTATACATTGTGAACTGATTCCAAAAAGCCTAGTTAGTGGGGCCTCCCTGATGGCCTGGAGTTAAGTCTCAGACCTAAGTGTTGTCTGGGCCAGGGAACTAAAACACAGGGCCCAAGGGTCCTCTCCTGTCCTGCCTGCTGTCCCTTCAGCAATATGTTTCAGTAGATGCACATGTTCTCCCACTCTGTCTTTGGTGAATCCTCTCACTCTCTCCTACCCTCCACTTCTGGCCCCAGGTCTTCTGCACAGAAAAAAAAAAAGAATGATAAAATGAAAGACTAGCTCACTTCTATTTTTTTTTTTAACTTTGCTTACCCACTTCTTTAACAGAACATTTGATCTTTGTCAGTTCTTTGACCTTCAGACTAGCACAATTTTCTAATGACCAGGTCTTACACTGTTGGATCATCAACTTTAAATGACTTCACATACTGTAGCAAACATCACTTTGAAGAACATTGAACTTGCCATGTTAATAAAATTCTCATATTTTTATTTTGTTGTGTTAAATTGACTGAAATTTGTTTTGATAAGTTTGAAAATACCAATAATAATGATAATGATGATATTCTTAGCTATCACTTATGAGTGTTTATCTTTTCTAATGAAAATAATTAGAATATTCTAATTAATGCCTCCTAAATAAGCTATGCATGCGGTAAGATCACTTTTTACTTATTTTATAGATTAGGAAACAGATGTTTAAAGAAGGGTAGTTAGCCAGAGTCACAAAGGTAGAATCTTGTGTCTGAAACGATACTTTCAACTACTTTTTATGTTTTGTGGTGGTGGTTAGGAATCTACTAAATGTTTCCCAAGTGCATTTATCCAATATTTTTTCAAGCTTATGAAAATACAACAGTCTCTCCTTAACAGAGCTAATAATCTAATGAAACCTAAAGAATAGTTCCAGAACTATTAAATTAGGACGCCAGGTATAATTGCAATAGGGTTGCAGCCTGAACCAAGATCTTCATGCCTTCAGTCTAAAAAGACTTAGCTTCTACTGCTATAACAAGACTTTCATAAACGGGTGGCTGGAACAAATTTGTCATAGCTCTGGAGTTTGGAGGTCCCAGATCAAGGTGCCTGGGGAACTCAGTCCTGGTGAAGGTTGCCTTCCTGGTTATGGGGCAAATACCTTCTTGCTGTCCTCTCCTCATCCTCACCTCACTTCTGCAGGCACTCACTTTGCTCCAAACTCACAACTTCAGTTAACCTGTCAAAGGCTTTGCCTCTAGACAAAATTACCTGGGGACTAGGACTCCGTGAATGGGTTTTGGAGAGTGTCTCTGGCAGTTAGGGCTGAGACTTCAGCTGGCCCTTACTTAGAAGCATCACAATTAAAAAAAGACAAAAGCAAGCAGTGGTGTTTATGAAATGTCCTGCCATACAGTTAGAGTGTTAAAATAGAAAGGCTGTTTCTTACCTAATTCTGGGTAAGACACCCAGTTTCCATTCTGTTAGTGAAGAGAGTGGTAAAAGTTTCTAATGAAACTTCAGGGCTTCAGCTAACCTCAGCTTGAAACAATCCATATGCCAAAGTGATGTGTTCTAGGAGTCCTGTCTTTCAAAAGCTGTCCTCAAGAAATAATCAAGAACTTAGACAAAGGTTTACACAAATTTTGCTTTGGCAGTAGTTTTTATAATAGTGACTATTTTCAAGCCACTTTAGTGTCCAGTGACAGAATGGCTACATAATTTAGGATAAGTTTATTTGATGGCACATCAGAAGCTTCTGTTTATGGTGTAACTTTAATTAGAGAATATTTACATACCTAGATAGAAATGAATTAAAAAGTTATTGATGTATGTATATTGAGATTCTAGGTGATTTTTGCTTTTCTACTTTATGTTAAAAAATTTCAAGAGTATCTTTCTGATTTGTTTACAGATTATATCAAGGTAGCTTTTATGGCATGGGAAACTACCCCAAAACCATTTGCTCATAATTCAGTTGTTTGGAACTGGCTTGGTTGATCTTCGACTCTCTCGTGCATCTGTTCTCGTGCATCTGCGGTCAGTGGGGGCTGGCTGGTGCTGGCCAGCCGTTGGGGCCTCCCCTGTGAGTGTGAGCTAGAAATGATGGGCTGAGTAAGGCTCCTCAGCACCTATGTGCAAAGGCATTTTCCAAATCCCCACTTGCTTCGCATTTGCTGAAGTCCCATTTGCCAAACCAACTCACATGATTAAACCCAGAGTCAGTGGGCAAAAGAACTGAGGGTGTCCTTGCAAGGAGCCAGATATTTGCCACTATTTTTACAAGTAATATTTGTCATAAACAGTGAAATAAGTGCCATAGAAAACATAAGTAGAAGCCCCTAAATTACATGAGGTCCTGTCTTTACAGCTCAGAAAGCCACCAGATCTTTATTTCCTGATGATACTGTCTCCTTTCTTTCCTTTGTGGTTAGAGTGAGGAAGGAAGAAAATACTGAGCAAATAACTGACTTACAGTTAACTTTCCCTTGGCTCTCTAGATTTCATGCTTCCCACCATCCGCTTCCCTAGCCAGAATAGCCAGAAATTTGAATGTCCCATTAATTTTTCTTTAATGAAGTCTTTACTGTACACAAAATGAACTTAATGGAAATGACGTGGAGGTTAATGGAAGTTAACTAGAGGAAGGCCCATTTAATGATCTGATACGAAAGTATATTGTTTGTGATGTCACTAATATAACTTTATACTCTTCTCTGAGAATAGAAACATTTAATTTGCAAATATTAGTGCCAAGATAAAAATACATTATTCTACTTTTGGTAGCTGGGGCGACAGCTTTCATAGACATTGTATGAATTGTATCTGGAGGATTTGAAAAGTTGACTAAGTCAAGGCAGATGACACTGAAGGGCTGAAATATCTCGTTTTAAGGACCTGACCCATCATTTTTAGTTTCCTACTGCTGTTTTAATAGCTTACTGTAACTTAGTGATTTAAAATAAGATCAGTTTATTCTCTTTATGGTTCTGGAGGACAGAAGTCACTGAATTAAGACCAAGGTGTTGACAGAGCTGTTTGCTTAAGGAGGCTGTAGTTTAGATTCTTTTTCAGCTTCTGTGATTACCTACATTCCTTGGCCAATGGCCTCATCTTCAGAATTCATCCTACCAGGCTCTGTTTTCATTACGACATTGTGTGCTCTCTCACTGATACCACCACCATGACCTGTGGCACACGACAAAATGTCCCATCTCAAGTGTAATCACTACTACACAGCTGGCATCACAATTTCTGGAGATTGGGGCATAAACATATTGGGTGACTGTTACTCACCTGTCGTGCATAGGAATGCATTGAGCTTTGCAGTGAAGTTCCATTTGTAAAAATACTTCTTTTTCTGCTGTTTGGTAAGCCCTCCTCTCTTCCTCCTGTATCCTGAAAGCTTCTGGGTCTGCATGGTGCCTCACGACTTCAGGATTCTAATTACAATGGGATTTGAGTCTGTTTGATGTGAGGTGTAGGTGTAGGTATGGCTGCTTTTCATCATTCATTGATGCTGGAGAAAGACGAAGTTTATGTTGCATACCTCCTTTATTCTATATATTGATGTTATGATTAATGGTTTTTGACACAAAACTATTTTGAAGCAGAAGTCTTTATGACGTATGTGACAGCAGCAGTGTTGGGGTATATAAGCTGCCTTACTTAGCAAGAGAAGATTCTGGGGACTACTCACTTTTCGAACCTGAGTAATCAAGCCAAGATGGCATGTCCGGAAATACTCCAAAATGTCACCTGCAGGATCTCTAGAATCCTCTTCATTCAGAGGATTTGAAGCTTAGTTGCAACGTTGAAATTCCATTTTTTTTAAAGATAGGGAGCCCTAAGTTATTTCTTTTTTTAGAGATGCCAGATGGATGTTGAACTAAGTCCAGTTTTTCATTTTGCTTCAGATAATTTTTTGAGTTTGTGGTGGTATTTTGGATCATTATCAGTAGATCAAATTTTCTCTTCCTTCCCCAGCTCCCCACAGCTCCCCACAGCCTGGCATCACTGTGGTTGCCTTGGTACCTGTTCCTGAGGGCTGTCTGCACTGAAATTCGGTTGTTTAAATAGCACGACTTGTCATCTAAAAGTAGAAGTCATTAGCACGACACCGTTCAGCTAGTGGTGTCTTGAATACTGTTTTAAGATTTTTCTTATTTTATCACTTTACTGTTAATGTTTACTCATTTCACCACTGGAAATTTCAGGGCCCTGTTCACAGTATGGATCTGGAGTGAAAATGGAAAAAGTTATCTGTGAGAGTCAGTTGAAATTTGTGCCAAAAGCAGAGGCCTAAGTTAGACAGTTTGTGTATTTTGATATCTGTGAACTTTGAAAATTCCAGTTCCATTGTTACCTGGTGTAAGTAATAATACTTAGATGTTTGTAGCTATAATCTGCAGTTGGACCACTTTTTGCTATGTAAAAGGAAAATGAATTCTTTAATTCTTGCTAAGTTCTGTTGGAACTTTAATTGGACCTTTGAATTTACCAGGAACACATGTTTATCTCAGGAAAGGTAAGGTGTTTGTTCTTAAGTTTAATATAAAATTGGAATGTAAGTGACTTGGGAGGATTTTATATCCACTTATTCCTATGCCTCTTATCTACTCCACTAAAGTATCACAGAACATGCAGCAGGCAGAATGTCTCCATCTTCGCACCTGGGTAACTTACGTCACTGCTCCTTCACTGATGGCACCTCACAGAATCCATCAACAGGTAGCTTGTGTGGGGAGGGGTGTGCGTTAATTAGTTAGTTACAATACTTCCCTCATTAACTCCTGGTAAGTTTTTAGAGAAACTGTTCTCAGTTCAGAATGTTCGTTTCCAAGAACAAGATGAGTCATCAGAGTATGTTCTTTTGTTTGTAAAGCAATCACATCATATACAGTGCTTTTTCATGGGGGGGATCATGCCATGTTTTATACCAACTAATTCAATCAAAAAAAATTTCTGTTGCTATTATAAAATAATTCATGTTCATTATTTTAAGAACTAAAATCTTTTGGAGCCTCAAAAAATCTTTAGGAACCTCAGAATCTGACCACCTTGAGATAACAATTACTGTGTTTTGGAGACCACAGTTCAAGATACCTCTGACTTGGGTAGAAGTGTGTATCTAAAGGTAGAAAGACAACTGTCTTGTTAAATACTAAATTTTAATTGAATTTAAGAAAGGAAAAATAAAGAAACTTGTGAATTTTTACTCTTAGTAAAAGATCACTCTAAAATGACAGTTGAAACTTTGGGCAACATTGGGGCATTTTATATATTTACACACCTTATACATAGATAAGTTTTATGTATAAATACTTGTAATAATTTTACAGTTTCAAAATAAGTTGATAGCTTTTTTAGTTCTTTGCTTAATTGGCTTGGTAGGTGTCATTTTTTTTTTAAATAGATTATATGTCCTGAGTTCTTGCAGACTTAAGACTGTTCTTTGATAATTTTTCTGGGTATAAAAACTTTGGATCCTTTTTTTTCATTTTCTCAAACTCTGTAGGCACTATCATATCAGGGACCAGCCTGATTTTTTCACTTACTGCATGGTTTATTTTTTCAACTAGGATGCCTATAGATTTATTTATTTCCTTCTTCCTTCTCTTCTACCCTTTATGTATCTTTTAAAGCATAACACACATGCAAAACCATTCATACAACAGAAGCTTATTACTAAGAGAGCTTGCAACCTGCAAACAAACATTGTATAACAACTACAGAGATTAAGAAATAGAATGCCATCAAAGTCTCGAAGCCCCCTTATGCCTCTTTCCAGTCAATCATTAGACCTTCTGTTCTGCTTCCAAGGTAATGAATATCTTATTTTCTAATGCCAACTTTCAGTTTTGCTATTTTTTAATTTGATATAAATGGAACTATTCACTATGTCTTCTGGCATCTTTCAGTATTTTATTTTGAGGCCTATGCATATTTGTTCATATCCATATCACATTCATTTTTATTATTCCCATCATGTGAATTACCTATGAGTCAATTACATGACTCATTTGAGCTTTATATTTGCTTAAGTAGAAACTCTCTTGCTCTTTGGAAGCAAGTCTCTTTTGGGACCAGCAGTGGAACTGGAGGCCTTTAGTCTGCTGATACGGCACCATTGCATCCTCTTCTGTATTCCTGCTTCTTCCCTTCTCAGTCAGTGCAGGTGCTGTTAGGGGTTCACCCCTCAGCTCCACTTTTATTGTTTCCTGTGGAGCAGAATTTGCCTGGAAATACTCATTTCTTTCCCTTTGCTTTTAGCAGCTCTCACGCTGAGATATTAGTGCTTCAAACAAGGAAGGGCTCATTTTACAGACTTTAGGAACATTATAAAAATCTGTGTTATCTTTTATTTCTGAGAAATTTTATGTCAACTACCAGTGTTGTTCTTCTTTTGGGGGGTATGTTTCCCTGAACTTAGATACGATTCATCATAGTGATGTGAGATGATGACTTTTTATTTCTTATAAGAAATCATTCATTTCACAATTAATGGTAAGAAAGGGTAACACAGAAAAAGTACTTTTGTTTCATTCTGCTTAACTGGTTGTTTTAGAAATAAATTTAGGATTATGTCACAGGAATAAAATCTAAGACTGATAGAGCAGATTTACCTACATGGTAGAATAGTGAATCAGCTTCCAGTTTTTTACAGTGCGTCTCAGCGGAACCTTACCTCTCCTTCCTTGCCCACTTGGAGTCCTCTGTCCTTTGTGCCTGTCATTTAAAACAGAGCTGCCCTGGTTTAGCCCTGGCATTTGCCATTCTCAGTGAAGCTTCCCATTCTTCTTTGAGGCTGGTTATCTGAAGAGTGCTTTAACCGGAGGGGGTAAATTATAGTATGAGGCTAGCTTTATGTTCCTTTATAGGTTTTTAATATCAGGGAATGGAGAATTATTGTATGCTGCCTTCGAGTATGAGCTTAATATTATCATTCATCATCAAAAAGCATCTGAAAACTGCCATCAGAGCTCCTGCTCTTATGCTTCATTGAACTGTAGTGAGGTGCTTCTTGCTCTGTTGTGTGTAATTTGGTGCCAACATGGCAGCCCCCTAAAGATGGAGCCATAACTCTTACCACGGATTAATACTTCTTGAAGAATATACACAGTTTAGTGATATAAAATGGTAGCAACATTAGTGAGGAAATATTTAATCCAAATGATGAAAAATTACTGTGTTATATAATTAATGAGAAATTTGACCTTTATAACTGATTGATTCCTTCTCCTTTCTATCCAGTGCAGTGATGTTCATAGTTGAAAATGCCAATAAAGATAATGAAGTCATATTGTTATGTTATTTATGCACCCCTCTTAAGTTATGTCAATTAATAAATAAAATGGTATTTATATAAGTATGTACCTTGAGTTATATGCAAGTAACATGCTCTTAAAACTTAACGTCCTCTAACTTTATTTTACAGAATTTTATCTATTTGTTCTGTAAATGTTTTATGAGCCATTTCTTGAAAGAAAATTTGTGAATTGTTTTACTCATTTCCAACACCATGTCCTTAACCTTGCTAGTCTACTTACCTGAAAGCCCAAGAATAGGCCTGGCTGCCAGTGCTATTGACTGTTGCATGGGTTTACCAGATTTAACATGGCAGAATTCTGTGTTTCAGTAGATAACATCACTTATTCATTTCCCAACTAAAAGCCTGAGTATCTGTTCCTGTGCTTTTGGAAATCTATTTTCTAGATCAAAAGTTGTCATCTTTTATCTTTTTTCTTTTAATTGTAGAGTAGTGTAGCGCCTGCTAAAGTGGCAGTGGGGCATGTTTCGATTGTCCCTGCCGGATTCAGACACTGTACTAAAAGCTCTTAATCTTAGGAGACAAACACAAGCCTCATCTTGCAGACAAGACAACTGAGATACAGAGAGGATCCATGACTTGGTTAAAGTCTTAGTAAATGTTGAATCTGGAATTTGAATTGAAATACATAAGGATATCAGAGCTTTGTTTCCCATCACTGTTAGTAGTGCAGTACAGTTTTCTACTCATTTGTTACCTGAGTGTTTGGTAATACACTGCCCTCTGTGTGTGCGTGTGTTTTGTATTGTGATAGTATCAGGTTATCTGTAGTGATTTAGTGATTCTTTGCATTTCTTTTTTTTTTTAATTATTTGGTTTTTATAACTGTACATTTGTTTCTGAAATGTAGGCATGTTTATTTGTTGCCCAGGGTATTTTTTATGATAAACTGTGGGTTTTATTTATTTCTTTTTGTGTAGAAGAATGGGTATAGATCAGAGGTAGGGAGGGTAAGAAGATTCACCAGAGACAGAGTAGGGAGCAGAACAGGGAGATCTGAAATACACTGCTGAAGGGAGCAGCGGGACAGACAGGAGAGGTCTGTTGCACCATATGTGGATTTGCTCCCTGGCCAGGGATCAAATTCTGGTCATACCAGTGAGATTTCTAGTGCACTAGGGAGGCCCGTAGTGCACTAGAGAGGTTTTATAGCATAACCATGATGGTATATTATTTTGGTTATAATTAGCCAGTTGGCCTGATCACTATTGAGCATCAGCTATTTTGCCATTTTCAGTCATTTGTTTAAAAGGAAAAAGAGGAAAGAAGAACAAGACTTGGAAGAAGGGAAGAGAGTTAACAACAGGGCCTTTCCGCCTCCTGACCGTGCTGTGTCGGAGTGCCCTTCGCTTGAACCCCGCGCTACCATTTAGTGCTGCTGGCCTTCAGGAAATGAGGGGCCCTCTCGTTTTCTTAGCTTCCTCTCATTCCCATAACTGTGGGGCACCTCCTCAACTCTCAGGTTCCTTTGGAGTCGGAATTCATATTCCTAAAGCATTGAGGGTAGGCTGTGGTACAGAAATGCACAGTAGTGTTTCTCCACTTGCAAATACTAGAGTATCACTTAAGCCAAACGTTTATGTTTTATTCATTATGTTTGGGTGAGATTGAATAGTGCATATTGAAAACAAGCACTAAGAGTTTGTTGCTTTGCCCCAAGGTTGAGGACCTGCTAAATAGCACTGTCAGTCTTTTTCACTCTGTCCTGTGGGACAGCCTGTTCCTTGCCCAGCTCTCTCACATCTGGCATGTCATTACTGCCCTGTGGTGCATATGCCCTGTGATAAATAAAATATGTCCTGAAATAAGTAGAAGTGGTTGGTATAAAACAAATATTTTTTTATAGAATGGAGGACCTGAATTGATTTAGGCCACAGGACACTATTTGTTCATATTTGTTGATGTAAAATTACTATCACACACTTTTTGTGGACATCTCTTTAGGTTTCCAGAGGATGAAGGTTAAATAAAAGTATAAATGTGAATTATGTATAAGATATCACATATAGATACTATAGTTACAGCTTAAGTTTGTTATTTGGTGTTTAAAATAACTCTGACATTGACAATACATTCTGTTTTTCTGATAACAACTTTTGTGATGATAGTGTTAAGAAATAACACAGTAACCTGAAAAGTAGAATTTGGAGATTGACACCATTGTATAAACCAGTAGCAGTCAAAAGTTATTTAGAAATACCAATGCCTGGACTCAAGCCTAGGCTAATTTGAACTCTTATTTCTTAAATAAATTGAGCATCTGAAACACCTTCACACATTGAAAACAATTTTGTAGTTGTTGATTGTTTTTTCCCTTGAGTAGAGTATCATAGTACTTTTCCTTTTTTGTTGTTACTGTGACAGTACTGCATATTTTTAACCCAAAACAGTTGGCTTTCCAAAAATACTGGAAACAAACTCATGATGTAATCATCCTCACCCAAATCCCAAATTATGGTAGTTCTCTGTTATTTATAGTTACTGCTTTTTCATATGTTAGGCCTGGTAAATTGTCTGAGTAGATCCTCAGGAGGTTGGAAGACTTTTCCACTGAGTTGTGTACTCGTTTTTCTTTCATTTTTCTTAACCCTAATTAGGTCTTTAAACATATTAACTCATATGTTTGATGCTTCACTCTGGATTAGCACTCAGCAGTAAGGCACTCTGTATTATTTAGGGATACTTACGAGCCTTAAATCATTTACACAGAAAGAAATGTAGAAATTTTAATAAAATTAGAAATGTAAACTTTTTTCTACCCCATGTTTTTCTGCATTATATAGTTTTACTTTGATTATATTTAAGTTTCTGAGTTATATCGGTGTATATGGCAAGGTGTATGTATAAATGGACATTTTCTTATAAATGGGGTACAGGCCAGAAATATGGGAGGTGTGAGAGGCTTCACCAGAGACAGAATGGGGAGCAGGACTGGCAGATTGATGAAGTGCACTGCAGAGGGGAGCAGTGGGGGAAATAGGAGAGGTCTGCTGCACCTTGTGGGTCACCTCCCTGGCTGGGGATCGAACTTGTGCTGAGGTGGCTGTAGCTCAGTTTATAGTTCTGCACTTTATCCCGCTGTGCCACCAAGGAGGGCCCAACATACTTCTTTTATGATAGTTGTGGTTTTCTTTCCATTGCCTTGTCTAAGCTGTTTGTTAGACTTGAAAATAAGTTTCACTCATCAGAATGCATTAAAATGGATTGTTAATACATAACCTAAAAACATTTGGCATTTATTTTAAGTGTGAATAATTTTGAATTCAGTGGAAATTAAGTTACCATTGTTGTAGTTTTTCATGTAGACTTAGAATTTGTGTCACTCACAATTCTTAATTATCTTACTACATATTTTATATGACATAATATCTGCACTTGTACTGTCTACATCCTCTGTGGAAATTGTAACACATGGCACTGAAGTAATAAAAATATAAGCTCTAGAGTGAGAAGCAAAGCCGAAACAAGCCATTTTTACATATAACTTAAGTTTAGGTTCTGTGTAGTAGGTTGATCCCTTACTTAACCTTTAATAAAATTGGATTCAAGGGTATTTATATATAAATAAAATAATAAAGTTAATTTTGTTTCATACTTCCATATGAGCAAGGGCCTGCTAGTGCATTACAATGGCATTTAAACTTCAATATTAGTCCCATTGGCTGAAAAATTGCCGTACTTTTTTAGCAACTGTTTTTGAGGTCAGGCATTAAAAAGATAAGTTGATGCCACTGGGGAGGGTTATTAGGATGATTATTATGAGGCTATGTGATCATATCCATATTGATTGAATCAGCTTGTGTGTTTGACCTTTTATCTCCTCTGAAGTTATCTAAGAAGCCATTTCATCATTTTATGTAATTTAAAAATTAAACCTCAGTAAAAAGCTGGACATGCTTAAGACTCCATACCTACAAGCCCCTACAACCCTCTAACTTCCCTTTAATAGGCTCAATTATACAAATGTTAAGATCATGGTCAGGTTCCTTCTCTGAAAAAGATAGCTTATTTCTACACAGGTGGGATCGCAAAGTAGCTACAGTGTTGAGTGGGGAAGGTGGTCACTAGATTTGTGGGCCGTGTGCAACCACTTTTCTATATTTGGTCTTGATACCATAGTCCTGGGAGCTGGTGGGAAATAAAGGGGGCAGATAACCTTGCCTCTTACCCTCTCCACTTTGTTAAACTATCTGAAATAGAGAAAGGTGCTCATAATCAGCCATGAAAAGTGTCCAGCAGTAGTCACGACTCTTTTTGCAGTTTGTGTAGAAGTGTCCAGGAGCTGAACTTAGGGGACATCACAAGGCGGCTGCTGTTCAGAAATCTCTCAGTCTCTAGGACAGGAAGTTGGTGTTCATAGATTTTTGTCCTAATCCTACCTTTTGGTCACAGATGTTTGAGGAGATCATGAACTTGACCCCCTAGTGCCAGAAAAAGTGCCACCATATAAATAGAGATTTATTTTGCATTCAGTAATAGGTGGTTATAAATTTCTAAAATAATTTGTTTTAGGCAAATTGTTTTCAGATATGTCGTCTCTCTTTTGCAGATTGTAGTTAAAATAATAGTAATAAAAATATTTGTATAGTGTTTAATAGTCCACCTTCAGCCCTGCTGACTCCTGGCACCATCTATCACTTAGTACTATTGTCACCAGCTGGCATATGTGGACTGAGTCTCTGGGTCACAGAGTTGATGAGTGGAACTTGGGGTTGGGGGCCAGGTCTTCTGACAGACTTCCTAACATTACAGCGGCAATTGAAGCATTGAGAAGCAAAAATAAGATCACCTGCTTTAGAAAAAGGACTGGGAAACTCCACATAGATGCTAGCTTTCAAACCTGAATAACTTCTCTCATAACCATACAAAGGGGCTTGCTCTTAAAACAACTATGGTGATGTCCTTTGGGGGTGCCAATTGCTCTATTGCTGGTTAATCATATTTATAAGTGACTGAGATTCCCTTCCATTATTCCATCTTATCCTGGAAAATAGATGTCAAATGGCCACGAAGAACATCAGAGGGAAACTATGTAAAATGTTATTTTTCTTCATCTGTAAAAGGGCTTCTGGGCCCATTCACACCTGCAGCCACATAAATCATGTTCCGCTATTGGAACTATTTGGCAGGGGTTTTATTTCCTTTTTTATTTTTTTTAAATCTCTTTTATTTAAATTGTACTCTCCCCTTGACTAGATCAGAAGCCAGTTTATTTAAATATGCCTAATAAAGCATCAGTGCAGTATATGTACTGAATGAAAAAAATGCCAGTTATAAAAATGTGTTGCTGGAAAGGCCAGGCAGACAATTGCCAGAGTGACAGTATGGCCACGAATTCCCCGCAGAATAAATTTGAGCGCTGTCATGAGCCATCCCAGCTTACTTTGATTACGTTGATGATGCACACAAGAGAAACAGCTTCAGACCTAGATTCTCAATCCAGTTAGGACTTTATGAACCATCATCTGTAAACATGGCATTCTCTGCAAAATGCCTTTTCAAATAAGATACACTTCTTTGTTCAAATTAGTATGCCTCATAGGCTTTGAATTTGTTATCTGGCCATTTCCTTTCAATGTGCTTTATAATTTTTTTCATTATAAAGATAATCCATACTGTAATGACATGGAGTTCTTGAAAGAGAAAACTAGCAGTTGACCCTGGCTTCTTCCAGTGCAAACCCTTGTGCCTCCTTTCTTTCCTTTCTGAGGAAACCAACATTAACAATTTGATATGTAGCCTTCATGTCCTTTCACAGTAACATTTCCTCAAGCACATACATGGGGTTTCTTCTCTACCTTTCTCAAAAATCAAGCCATCACAAGTTTAGTGTAGCCTTACATTTTTTTTTTATTATAATGAAGACCTCTTTCTAGGCCAATACATACAAATAAATTTATTCGTTTATTTTAATAACCGAAGTAGCATTTCATCGCCTGGCTGTAGCAGACGTTTTTCTGCTCATCATTTATGGATGAACATTCTGGTTGTTCCCAGTGTTTTATTACCGTAAACATTTACTCTTATAATAGAAACATCATTTTATAAGTCTTATGATCATTTTTCCACTCAGTAAAGTGTGCTGGTAAAGGAGTAAAAACATGGGGACCTTCTGGCTTCACCTAGGCTCTCTAATCATGTACCTCTGTGATTAGTAGCTCAGAGTGTGGTGGAGTTACAGAACGTGCTGCGTAGCCTCTCTCCGCAGGGAGTGGTCATACCATGGCTTTCGTTTGGGGTTCATATCATTGTCCTTAGTTGCCGTGTGTGGATTCTCCCTGGAGTAGAAGTGGTCTTTGCAGCTGTCATCATGTCCCATGCAGATTCTGTCAAGAGCAAGCCAGTTACCTGGGCTGGGGCAAATCTAGAACATTGATGACAGGCTGCCCAAGGGCTTGCTTGTTTTTTCTTGTTAATCTGCAACCTTAGACTTTTATGAGTGAGAGAGCCTGACTTTCAGAAAGTGTTTATTTCAAAAGTGCTCTGGAGTGGTTTAGAATTAGGAATGGAGGGAATGCTGCTTTGATGACGTGAAAAAATTTATCCACATCCCTTGAATTGCTTAGTATGTGCTAAGCAATGTTACTGGCCACATGTTTGAGAATTTTCAGCATCCAAGAAGAATTCTTAACCATGTGGTTATAAAAACAACCAATTTCCATAAGTGAAAGTGAGTGTGCTTATTAATGGGCCTGCAATTGCTTCTTGCATTCAATCACATTTATAACTAGCAAGGAGAATGCTTGTTCTGCATGATTTAGTGTTTACAAAATTACAGTTGCACGGCAAAGCTTACTGTACCAGAGGCTTTGGAAAGAAGCATATGTGGTCCTTTTGCAGGTAATAAAATGGAAAATCCAATTTGCAATTGCAGAATAAGCCTCTGAGTGATGTATGATCTCCATAGCCGCGTTGGGCAGAGGGTCACCGCTAATCACAGCAAGGGCTGCCTTCCCCTGTGGCCTGGACCTTCCCACTGAAGAGGGAGCAGAGTGAATCTCTGTCTTGGAGCCAGCCAGCGTGTCTGTGGATGCACCACTTTCTAGCTTATTAGATCCTCTTTGTCACAGTGCTTAATCCTGCTGCCTGATCCTTGTTAGAACACCACCGGCGCGCCGCTCAGCCTTCTAATAAAGGAGATGGGTGAGGGCTTCTAACTAGACGCACTGAAGCGTGCGGCAGTTAGGCGATAGCAGCCTGACTGACAGGGGGGTGAGATGCTTCCTGCATGTTATTACTTAAAAGGGAGCCCACCTCAGACAGCTGACAGATGAGCTTTGCTGAGACAGTGGGAACTTGTTGCTAGGCCAATCCGAGCGGGTGTCATCTTTTCACACAGTCTAATGGCCTAGCTTTACTCTAATTATATTAACCCTCTTCTGAAATTGCTGCATTCCGGGCCGGCGCAGAGTGAGCTAAGAAATCCAGAGACAAATGGCTTGCTGGGAGGATTACAACTGCACTGAAGCAGGTATTGTGTTATCCACCAGTGACATTAAGTTGAAAAACAAAATAAGCACGCCCTATTAAGCCAGGCTCGGTTATAACTCTGAGGAGTCGGTGCTCAGTTTGGTTCCTGCAGTTTGGTTTCCATTTCTGTCGACTGTAATAGTTTCTTCCTTTAAGTTTGGCCGCGGTCATTAACCATGTTTTTCACGGTGCTTTGTTAAAAGGAAAGTACAGCATCAACCAAGAAGCTGCTGTTGGTCTCTTCCCTGCGCCC
>NW_004567131.1:20071910-20085702 GCF_000260355.1 Condylura cristata | reverse complement strand
CCCGCCGTGAACCTGAATCATTCTTTTCTGTTAGGCTCCATGAAGCACCTGAAATTTGATTCATCAATATGTGATACTGTAATCAACAAATGGGGCTGGGGGAGGGTAATCCTCTCTCCCCAGTGAGTATGTAAAGATGAGTTTGAATTGTTATAAAGAAAAATGCTCATGAGTAGCCTGTGGCCCTACCTGTGTGCTCCAGCTTTCAGACATCACTCTGTTAGACATTTGGGGTGGGCGTGGTGTGATATATACAGTGGCTGCAGTGAGAAGCTATGTGCCTGAAACCTATACAGTGTTGTAAACTACTACCGTTAGCTCAGTAGAAAGAAAAATAAAGGACTCCTTTTCCCTAAAGGGAGTGTGTCTAGCTGGCATCCGGCAGTTCCTACTTGCTCCATTTAGCAGACGTCATTAGCAATCCCCCATGCCTCTCTGTCTCCATTGACAGCGCTGAAATAGAGACATTGCGTGCGACTGACAGATCTCCAGGGGTTAGAGTCTTCAGACAAAAGGGCCCAAAGTATATGGCTGACCTTTCTCAGTGTTATTCCCTTAGGTCTATCTTCTGTGTGTGGCAACTGGGGAACACAGAATTTAGTACCTTATTTTCAGAAGATTGCCATTAAAAAAACTCAGGCTTATTAGTAAGACTTGTTAATAAGTAAGTAAGAAGTTGTACTTTCCAGAGTGGGCTTGTGGGTGGGTAGGTGTGGATTGCAGGTTCTTTCTCATTGGAATATGTATCTGTACCTTAAGTTCAAGAACACACCTGTCTTTCAGGATTATTGGGACTAACCTTGAGCCCTGTAGAAGGGAACTGGTGATGAGCAGTCTTTCCTATACTATCCTAGGGAACATCCCTAAGCAAATTTGGAATAGCTGAGATGTGTGTCTGTCCTTCCCAGAGCCATTTCTGGTCCACAGTGCTCTCATATGGATCCAGCACCCCAAAAGTTCAGTGTGGTGAGAGATTCCCTGTGCTGCACATACAGCTATTTCCCAACTTTCCCCACTCTTCTCCACTTGACCCACCCCAAATCATATTCCTGTGATCCCTGTCTGAGCCAGAGGTTAATAGGAAAGCATTTCATTTGTGTTCCTTTATAGCGATATGGGAATGACTACATCGTGTATGCATTTTGAATAGATGAAATATCCATTAGAAATCGATGCTATATTTTTCTTTAGGCTGATGAGGGGGTGGGGGGGAGCTAACCAGAGTCACCACTCACAGGGAGGTCCCCTTTGCTTAGGAATCGGTTTACTTCCAAATGCAGTTTATGCTTCTCCGCTTCACCCCTCCCCCATCCTGTCTTTTGTCTCATCCACTTTGAATGCACATGTTTCTCCAAGCGCTGTTATTATTTTTTTTTTCCCATAGTTGAGTCCATGCTGATGCTAGTGGGCAGACTTGGAAGCAGGAAGATGACAATATATAATGAGCACAGGCTGTCTGTTTCGTGAATGTTTTAAAAGAACTGTGTTCATCTGTGCAGCTCCACTCCCAACTTATTAGCGAATAGCTGTGCCATGGTTACTGTTGTCTGCAAGGAGACGCTCCCTGAGTGGCCACGGGCCCCTGAGTCGTGGCCCTGAGTATGTACATTCTGCACACAAAACATGACTCTTCAGACTTGTTTTTAAGTGAAGGAATTTTCCCAGATGCCTGTTACATTTACTTGTAGGAAAAGTGGAAATGGGAGAAAAAGGATTAATGAGGCAAATGATATGGTAAAGAGGCCAAAGATGATAGCAAATGAGATCCTAAGAGGACATAAAAATAATAGAGCTCATTTAATTATTTAAACAAAAGATCAGTTTCACTCTAGGGAAGCTAAAGTGCCCAACCCCAAGTAAAGATTTAAAAAGATAAATGACAGCCCATTATAGACAATGAAAGACCCAGCTAAACAGAATGCATGTGACTCTTGGATTTTCATTTGCCCTAGTCTGTGTTCTGATCCCATGGTTTAAATAAAGTACATTAATTTCTCAAAATGATTTAATATTGACTAATGATGTTTCACCATTAAGATCCAGAAACTGACAATATTGATCATCTCAGAGAGAAATGTACCTGCTTATTTTTGTGCAAGTACATAAAACATATTTAAAAAAAGCTTTGGAAAGATCATGAGGAATTACTTGCTCTTACATTTTGGTAATACCTCTTTAAAATCATTTTATGAAATAGAAATCATTTCCTTATTGGTCTTTCTCCATTTTTCTGAAAGGTATAAGTTCATATAACTAAAAGGAGAAAGGTTCTTTTGTTTTAAGAATAAATATTGCATTATCTTGTAAAATATTAATTTACTTTTCTAAAATTCACATAAAGGTCATGTGCTTTATGTATACTTGCATCACAAAATGCATTTTCCTTATCCTGAGTCATCAATAATGTCAAAATTGACAATAAAGACTCAAAAGTAGACTAGTGTTACTTTGGTACTAGGAAGAATTGTTGGATGTTGATCATGTTCAAGAAATCATGGTCTGTGAATCAAGAGTTTGAAAATGGACTATAGACTTTGAGGAGAAGGACTTTGGTATATCTGCTGCCAAATAAAATCCGATGCATCTCTGCTACTTAACTTCTCTGTCACTGTTTTCTCTCTTAGGCAGGCATGTTATAGAAAGTTCTTCAAAGCACTGCTTTTCCCATTTTTAAGAAAGATTTATTTATACATACAGAACTGGGGTACAGGCCAGAGGTGCAGGGGTGGTGAGAGGCTTCACCAGAGACAGAGTGGGGAGCAGAACAGGTAGATCAGTGAAGCACACTGCTAAGGGGAGCAGCAGCGGGTCAGCAGAGGTCTGCTGTGCCATGTGGTCACCTTGAACTCATACTGAAGTGGCTTTAGCTTCTTAGTGCTGTGCTTTAACCCTCTGCGCCACCAGGGAGGGCCCTGCTTTTCCCATTTTTGAACATAACCTTGCAGGAGAAAAAAAATGGAGTCAACGAATCATCAACAGTTAATATTCAGATAGGTGGCGTTTGCTGACTTTTTTTTTTTTTTTTGCTACTTTAGGATAATTCATCCTTGGTTGATCTAGATTGACATGTAACCTGGTAGCTTCATGAAGCATTTTAGAAAGAATATGAGGTTTGGAGTCAGGAGTCTTAGTTTCAAATCCCAATCTTGACATTTTCTGGTCTTGGATATTTTACTTAATTTTTCTAAGTTTTCATTTCTTTCCCTATAAAATGATGTTAATAACTGACCTTTGTTATTACTAAAGAATCAAAGGTAGACGTGCCTTAAATAACAATAATTTGTAAACTGGTAAGAGCTGTATGTGAGTCTCATTAACATGTTAATGAGATTCATTTAGTACTGATTCTGAGATATGCTTATAGTAGCTGAGTAATACAATAATGATTTGTTCTTGTGTAATATTCTTCCTTCGCTCATGTTCTACTTCAGTTGATGAAAAAAAGTGGCACTGATCAGATTGGTTTTAGATCATATTGGACAAGCAGTGATGAACATTGTCAAGATAGAATTTCCACAGGTTTTGGTATTACTGCCTCTCAGACATTTGAGTGTCTGTTGCAAATATCTAAAAAAATAAGGCCTGTTTGCAAGAATTCTTTACAGGTTTATATAGCTTTTCTCCTTATTTCCTCTCTTCTTCCTCCCATTTTTCTTAATCTCTCAGGCAGGGGTATGACTTGTCACTAACATTATTTGTGTACCAGTGATAAAGGGTAAGAAATTAAAAAAAGAAAAAAAAAAAAAACAGTGACCCAAAAGAACTTCTGGTTATACTGTGACTACTGGTGGTACTTCTTAGACTTGATTTATGTTAGGTAAAATGATACTCACCGGTTTTTCTACCATCTTTTTAGGAAACTTGGATTTAACTGGTCAGAAGCAAGTATTCAAAGCAGAGAACAATCCCTGGGTTACCCCGATAGCTGACCAGTTCCAGCTTGGCGTGTCCCATGTTTTTGAATACATCCGTTCTGAAACATACAAATAGTAAGTAGACTGTAATTTTCTGAAATAGTAGACAGTGGGTTTATAGTATTTGTAATTATGCCTTTTTAAAAAACTGCCATATGACATTGTCATATTAGTAGTAGTTAACTCATAGCATTTCTAAACATTTTTTTAAATAAACCACATATAGCAATTGTCTCTGTTATTTATAGATTATTTTTATTTGACATTTCAAAGGAGTTTATACCAATTTTATTTGGAAAATTTTTAAAGATGTTAGTTGAATATTTATAGCACTAAGAAAATTCATCAGATAATTAAGATCAGAACATATTTTTTGTCCTTTGAATGCAAAGAATAACAGATGTTAGGAACAAAATTGTTAAGCAGTTTATTTATATAACCAGGAACCAATACTAGGAAAGCATTATTCTTTAGAAGCTTTTACTCTAGTGAGATGATAATCTCTCTTTGAGAAAAACAAAAGGCTGAAACCGAGGGAACTTCAACTAACTTAAAGCCACAGCTTCAAAATCCCCCAGGTCCTTGTTTGGGGTAAGGGTGAAGGTGTGAAGTCAGCCCTAAAGCCAGATCCTTCCCTCTTCTTCTTTCACCACTTGTCAGGACTGGAAGGAATTCCCTCATTCCCTCCAACCCGGCCCATTGTGACCACTTATGTCTTTTCCCCTCTCCTCTCACCACCAACTGGAAGTTGAAACAATCATTTGTCTTTTGTCCTGTCACCTCTAGCTTTAAGCAAATGAAATAAAGACAATTAGATCCCATAGGTTTAATCTGCTTTGGGGCCCATTACCAAAGTTTGAGAGGTTAGCATTCTGCTGTTAGGAAGGAGGGTTATTTCAGTTTCATTAGAGAGGAGTTTCCTTTCATGGTATCAGGAAAATGCCCCCACTCAACACTGCTCTCATATAGTCTGCGCTGGGGTCACGGGCAATGTTGCATTTCAGGGTCCAAGCCCCATCTGTGAGTGGCCAGCAGTGGGCTGTTGTAACCAGCTGATGGGATTCCAGAGACGAGAAGCTGAGAGCAGCAATGGCATTAAAGCTGAATAGACTGAGTTGTCAAAATGATGACATGTCCTCATTTTTGAAAGTAGCTTAGAGTATGGCTCCTATTAAGATACCCTGTGACATACACAATATTTCCTAAGAAAAAAGTGAGGGGCATATAAGGATGTGTGTGACTCTTTCATGAGCCACAGAGATATGTGCAATTATGTAGAAACAGAGTTTTTAAAATATGACTGTTCTGCTTTCTTGGAAATTAGTAAATTACGAAAATGTGTGAAAATATAATTGCAAGTTAGCAAGTATTGTTCATTTTATTCCGCTTAAACTGTTAATCATTAGTGTCATCGGTTTTAGATAAGGTTCTAATTTCTTAGTGAATGGGAAGCTATGTAGAGTAGGATATGTTTTTAGAAAACCACTGAGAAGAAATATACAGAAAAATATACAACCAAGATCACATTAATCTGAAATTAGGGTTCCTAATCTGTTTATTATTATGTAACCAAATTTTTAGGTTACCATTAGTAACTAATAAATAACAGGGAATTAGAATATTATATTGTACATAAAAATGCTTTCAATTTTAAATTCATTTTAAAAGTATAAATTGTTACAATTGGAAAGACATGGGAAAAAAATATAAATTGTGAGTTTATGGATTTTTGTTTTCCCTTAATCATTTTCAGGTGATTATGTAGTATTCAAAGCCGTTTCTCTCTATTTGAACATGGCTACAACTCTGGATGGGGAGTGTGTGTTGATTTATTTGGGGGTTGTTTGAGAAGGAAATATGTGACACAACACAGTGACATATTTGATGTGTATGTACATTCTTACCTCTATGACTGGCATCCTACCCTTGAGATCACAGTAATCTAAGCAATTTGCCTAGTAGCTAGTTAAATTGATACTAAAAAACTTCAGCATACAGGAGCCACTGTCCCTTTCTAGATATCCTAGTCAGTCCATACCATGTTGTCTGCTTTTAGAGGAGTCTCCATGAGTCGCTGCTGGGGGATGCACCTTGCCATGAGCTCCTGGAGGGTGGGGCACTGGGGAAGCCCCTTCCAGTTCTCCTCTCTTCTCTTTTGGAAGAAGACTATCAACCCTGTCGTGTATATCAGCTCCTCTGTCCTTCTTACATTCTCTAGTTAAATTAAATTAAAAATCCATTGCATGGATTTTTAAGTTTAAGGCCCTGTTTTATATGACTCACACTGATTTTTGTAGATGTAATTATTAATACATATGCTTTTTTAAAAACTAAGGTTTATTTTATTTGAATAGTAGACATTAATTTATCATCACATAAGTACAACTTCGTATAATTCTTTCTTAGAATCAGCCACTTCATAATTAGAGAACTTTCAGTATCCTTCCTGCCTCTCTGAAAAATATTATTCTAATTAGCAGGTATTTGGCTACTTTTTTCAAGTTGTACATGTGGTAATACTCAAGGAGGCAATTTATTACAGTCATATTTGTTTTATAAAGTGTGTTTCACACTCAATATCGTAGGGGTCGATCATCTGTTCTAATACCTAGTTTCTAATTGTTACATTTTCTGTTTTTATATAAGCCACATATACCCTCTCCAAGTTAAAAAAAAAATCCTATATACATAAATCTTTAGTCTGCCATGAAAGCATATTTTAGTTTTGTTTTGGCACTGAAAATACCAATGTGTGTCTCTCCTCTCTTTTTAACTTTAGTGTATTAACTTGTTACCTAATGAGAACAGCAAAGAATTCACCAGCATGTTTCATTTTCTTTCACATATGTAGTTGACTTTCACTGCGGCTTTCGTGTTCTCAGCACACCCTCAAAGGCCTTTTGAGTCTAGAGGAGCGACAGGCAGAGAAGATGGATTATCTGGTTTCTAAACACTAATGGACTCCAGGAGGAGACATGGCTGTTTGAAACAAAGCAGCAAAATCAGTGTTTAGGAAGAATTAAAATACTTAGGCTGGGGCCCTCCCTGGTGGCGCAGTGGGTTAAAGCACAGCACTGAGAATCTAAAGTCGCTTCCGCATGAGTTCGATTCCCGCCTGCCCCGGAGGTGACCACATGGCGTGGCAGACCTCTCCTGACCCGCCCGCTGCTCCCCTCAGCAGTGTACTTCGTCGATCTGCCTGTCCTGTTCCCCACTCTGTCTCTGGTGAAGCCTCTCACCGCTCCTGAGCCTCTGGCCTGTACCCCAGTTCTGTATGCACAAATAAATAAATCTTTAAAAAAAAAATACTTAGGCTTATGTTGATGAAAATAGGAACGTGTGCAATTCAACAGGGGGACATGTGGGTCGGTGAGTCTCGGGATGTTGAGGTACAGTTCTTCGGGAGTTCTCTTGGGTGTTCGTCATGTCCTCCTCCTCATCCCTTAGGTGGAGATTGCCTTTGTTCTTCTGTCATACTTTGGGCAGAGAGACTGCTTTGGCTGGTGACATTGCATTTGTATAAGTTAATCGTGTGTTCAAGTAAAATCATGTGCCCAACTCCGCCACTGAGGACTAACTCTATGTGTTAGCATCATCAGACATTGTTGAATTGTTCAGTCACCTTCCACTCTTCATATGGTGGTTTTTTCCTTGGGTGACCTCTTTTATTTCTGTGAAGCAGAATTATGATAGAATAGTCACCACTTGTTAAGTTTCCAGAGATAGATTTTTTTTTTCCCCCAGGAGTAGAAATCAGATTGGAGCCAGGATTCTTGACAAGATTCTTTGTGAAAGGGAGTAACTCACACTTTTCACATTTCCATCAAGGAAGGTAGATAGGAACTGCAAGCCATTTTAAAAACTGACAAGTTAACTCTTAACAAAAGAAGAGGTTTGACAAATGTTAGACTGAAAACGTGTTGGTGGAAAGAGGCATTTGGAAAACAGGCACCCTCGTGAAGGCTGCAATTTGCGGAACACAGCGGCCTAAAGCCTCATTTCCAGGGCTGCATAACTCACAGAACGCTCCCATCATCTCCCTGTCTTGTGCCTTTCTCTTCTCTCTAGGGAAAGCTGCCGCACTAACTGGCTTTCTGTTTTATTTTTTTCTGATCTTAAATGAAGACCACTACATTATTATTCATATTAATTAATAGAAACATGTTAACAAAACAGGATTTGGTGATTGGTAGACGATAATGAGGAAAAATGGGCAAATTCTCTTCTGTAAATCTAGCCAAGTGAATCCTTGTGTTTGATTTGTGAGAATGGATACTCTTATTTCCAGGTTATTGTTTCTGGATTTGTTTTACTTATAGCATTACTAAGTAAGTAATCGCATCTTTTTTTCTGCACTCTCTGCAAACCTCTTACAGCCTATAATGAACATAAATGGGCTTTGTTATGCAACTACTATACTTCTAATGGCTGCTGAGTCAGTGGCCTAGAAGACCCTTAAACAACAGCTGTGTCAGGTCTACTAGAGGCTAAAGACCCTCAGCCTAGTAGGCGATCCCATTCATTTTAAAACATCCCGTTATAGGAGGAAATTAGAGCTAACAAGAATTCTAAACCTTATTTTGTGATGAAGTATAAATTGATATACAGAACTAGCAGATGGTTTTGTAAATACTGCAGAAGGGTGTAGGGGAGAAGGTTAAATTGCCGAGACCTTTTTAGCAGTTAGTAAATTTTACATAGTGACAGTCAGTATGCAGAATGATGTAGACTTTTCTTTTTCATTACTGTATCTGAAATGTTCAGCCACAGGACAGCAGTATTTCCTGATAGTTGACATGAAAATGAAGAGCTGAGTTTCTTTTTCCTAAAGCTGTTAGCATAAAGTTTGTTCTTAATTTTCAAAGTTGACTACATATTGTGTACCTACTAATTTATATTTTCTTTGTAGATGCTACTCTTGTATGTTTTGGTCCCATTTTTTAGTTAATATTTATATTATCACATTTCTCATATCATACAAATTATAAATGAAGAACTTGACATCTCTGGACCCTCTTTGCATGTAGCTAGGTCACATTTACCTAATATTGCTAAGAAATACCAAGGAGAAAAGGGAGGCCCTGAATTATGTTCTATTTTGGGTAATAACTGTTTCACGTCTCTTATCTCATATTCACTTTATATGGTAAAGTTAATGATAGCAGAAGAATTTATATAAACTTTTTCTTCTGATAGTATTATGAGTGAATAGTTGAAATGTTTGCTTATGGAATAAATATAAATAAGGCCATAATATCAACTGTTGATCTTTGATTTGATGGTTGATTTAGTTGCTCAGCTGTTTCTGCCTGTGCCCTTAAACTAGTAATTGCCCTGGTAAATTAGTACCTCCACTCTTAAGATACTAGCAGGAAAACAGAGTCTTGGGGAAGAATACCTTTTTCCCAAGTTTTCTGATAGACAGTAGTAGTGTTAAATTACATTTAAAAGGGGCTTTGACTTTTCTGCTTTTTAACCTAGCACTGTTATTCTAATATACTCCAGGATTAGTCTCTCAGAGCTTAACTTTTTTAAGCTCATGCAAAATATTTCTACTTTTTTAAAAGAAAGTTACCTCCCATTTGACTTTAACAGTGTACCTGGATTCTGGGAGAGTTATAGTAGGGAACCTCCACCCTCCGAGGCTATGAAACTCAAAGGTGAACCCTACCAGGATTTAAAACACAGCTTCTGGATGCTAGCTAGTGTTCCTGACGGCATCTAAGAACTCCCATCTTAGAGCGATCCTGGGCTGTTCTTCAGAATGATGTGCCATAGCTACAAATGGCAGACGTGTCCCTCACACGCCCACATGCATTCTGTGGTCACACCCATGTACTCTGCTGACCAGCCAGCTCTGGTGAGCTCAAAGTTGATCAGTGAGCGGAGACCTTGACAGTGTCTGTGCTTTACTCATCATCACTGCAACTGTCATTAGGGCCGTGAATGAATCTGTTGGGGCAAAGCATACAGCTGTATCAGGTGCTGGTTCTGAACCATGCCCCACAGAAGGTTTCCGTGAGACTTTAAAGAGTAGAACATGCATGTCTGTTTCTCTGTGCCCTTTTCACTTGTGTGTTTACCCTCAAACTTGCAGTCAGCGCTTCATGTACAGCATAATGCCCCGAGTATACAGCATTGCAGTGCCATGTTAAGGTAAATAGAATATAAATAATTTGTCCCACTTCACAGAAGGAAAATAAACGTAGACTAAATTGAGTCTACACTCCAAAAACAAAATATGTCAGTTTGCTTTCTCTTCAAGAGTTCCATTTTTAGATGATGTTCACTTGATATAATCATATTGAACGAGTGCATATTGACCTACTCAATGAAATGAAATTGGTTAGCCCACATATTGATAACCTTTATTAATTCCCAGTAATCTTAAAGTTCAATGCTTGATACTTTCTACCCATCCAGCTTGAGTTATTGCTTGCATTTGCTGTTTTTATTTGAGAGATGAGTTAATAAGTGGCATTTTTCTAATCAAACAAAACTGAGTTCTATTCTCTACCCAGTGGTATCTTTTTACATTACATGCTGCTTTTTATTGGGCTCTCTTTTCTTATTCTGGCCTCGCATTGGTGGAGGTTTGCTTTGAGTTTTTTGGTTGGTTTGGTTTGGTTATTTTTGACAGTTAAGGGGTCTTCTATATTAAATATTTTGGTTAATGCATGATATTATTAAGGAGTTTTAATCAACTTCTATCAGATAAAAGGTTTAAATGTGAGTTATACACAGGCCATTAGTTGATGTTCCTAGTGTATTTGCAAAATGATTAGGCAGTAACTGTCCATATTTTATTCTGTCATGTTTGTATATTATTTCATTTTTTCTGTGTGTAAGGCAATGTTTTTTTTTTTATGTTTCCATTATCATAGTTAATACATATGTTCTTCTTTTAGCCAGTGAGATGGTGTCTGTTTAAAAGTTAATAAGTAGGCCCTCCCTGGTGGCGCAGTGGGTTAAAGCACAGCACTGAGAATCTAAAGCCGCTTCCGCATGAGTTCGATTCCCGCCTGCCCCGGAGGTGACCACATGGTATGGCAGACCTCTCCTGACCTGCCCTCTGCTCCCCTCAGCAGTGTACTTCATCCATCTACCTGTTCTGTTCCCGCTCTGTCTCTGGTGAAGCCTCTCGCCGAATAAATCTTTTAAAAAAAAAAGTTAATAAGTAAATTATCATTGAAGTTTTAGGAAGTTTAATGACTTTTTTTTTTACCTGCTGATATTTAATTTTGTCTAGTATGGGGCATTTAAGCTACCCAGCAGAATTTTATTGACTCACAGTTGCAGGGACTAGACACCTGAGATTACAACATGTGCAGAGATGGTTCCTTCTGAGAGCAGTGAGGTCAGGCTCTGCCCAGCTGTCTCTCCCTGGCAGGTGGGCAGCTTCTTCTCCCTGTGTCTGTGGGCTGCCTTCTGTGTTTTCTCTGGGCCCAAATTTCTCCTTTGTATGAAGACACTAGTCACTGAGTGAGAGCCTGCTCTAGTGACCTCATTTACACTTGATGATGTCTCGTAATGACCCTCGTCCACATGCTTTTTGTAATTGGCCCTGCACTCATAAATGTGGGGGTCTTCTCTCGAGGTCTGTATGGCCTTGAGTAGTAGTGACTGACATTTTGCTCTATAAGGAATGATATCAGGGATTTCATGTGACATCTTGGGGGTTTAATACCTATATTAGGAGCCCTAATAATTTCAGCCCCTTTTTTTCCATTTTATCTTAGGAGGTCTCTCGACTTTTAATGGTTGGCATGGAGACATCTAATGTTAGGCATGGAAGTCTCATTTCATTAAGGAGGTTTGCTGCCCAGCATGAGAACCACCAGAGAGGGGGTGTGTCTCTTCAGATAATGCACAGTGACTTGTTCTGCTGCAGTGCTCTGGGGACAAAGGAGGGAAAATTAGGTCTGTTTTTGTTCCTAGAAGTGTCTTCTATACTCTATAAGTGGCAGGTGACTTCACCACACACCATTTTTGCTATGTCATCTTCAAAGCAAGTGGTTAAAACTAGATTATCTCTGAGAATTGTCACAGCCGTGATTTCTGATTTTGAATTCTTTATTTTTCTGGCAAAATTCTTTTTTTTTTTTTTATTTAGTTTCCTTCTTGAATTTGCTCCCCATTTGTATTTACTTTATTGATTTTTTTTAAGGTTAACGGAAGATGATGATGACCCTGAATATAAATTGTTACAGGGAAAAAGGATACAAGATAAAATTACCAGATCAACCTTTTTATTCTATATTTTATGGAATTCCTAATATATGTTTGGCAGTAACTTATTCGTACACATGAATTCCTGACACTTTCGATTCTTCAGACTTATTAATCAGTGTAGTCAGCACCAGAGCAATTTTATGAGACTTACCAGTCATCAAAAATTTATTATCAGATAAATCAAAGAAACAACGAGCATCTTAATAGGGTAGAGAAAGTGGCATGTAAAGGATCGTTTAAGACGGTGCATGTGTCGGCTGGGTATTATATTTACAACCAGTATCAGAAACTTACTCATAATTTCATGCACAGAACCAGCAGGGTGAAAGCTGTCTTAGCGAAAACCTTTTCTTTGTCTTTCTCCAGGACAATAATGTATTTGACCTAAATGTAAAACTGGGAATACTAAATTTACATGGAAGCTAGGAAACCTTGTGTTCTGATGTTAAAAGAGTATCTACATTTGCTTGGGGCTTTCAGTTACAATTATCACCCTAAGCTAAGAATTCCCATGCTAAGGCCTCTTCTTTGGAACAATGCTAGCCTGCGTTCCACGTTCTCTTTGGGATGGTGTAGGGACAGGGCCTTAGCCAAACTGCCTTTCTGAACTGGTTCCGTGTGCACCTTCTCATGGGTGGGAGACACATATTTAGGTCTGTTCTAATCCTAGCACTGGTTTTGACACCAGGCTCCATGTATGAGAAAAGACTTGTGTCTTCACGGTGTGAGAGGAGCTACTTGGCAGGGGATTTTTCCATTACTCTAGTCCAGTCCCACTTTTGAGCCACTGGACAGAAGGAGCATGGTGGGCACTCAAGTAAGAGCTGAGTTTGCACTGAAGAGCCTTGATACAGACTCTCTGGGAATGTGCCAGAGACGAGACTTGGTGACTTGGCTGTCAAAAGTCCAACGTGCTTTCCACCTCTCATCTCCACATAAGTGCTGTGGTCTCTGCCTGGAAGGTTCCTTCTTCCTGTATTTACCTGCTGAAGCCCAGTCATTCTTAAAGGAGCATTCTAAATAGCACTTCCTCAAAGGGTTTAATCTGTGCACTTCCTTACTGGCTATCTGGTGTAGATCCTTTTTATCATCTTTCTTTGGCACCTTTACTTTTTCTTTGGAGCAATGTAAATAATAATGCTTATCAATTATTGAATACTTACCTTGTCCCAGCAGGTGTAATTTATTATATATATATTATTCTTCAGCTTATAATTGAGTATTTCTTTCTGTGAATACTACATATATATGGGGCTGGGATTTCAGAACATGTTTTCTCTCTCTTCAGGCCCTGGCATTTTTTGAAAGCAAGACAAGCATCAGAGTTACTTCCTGACTAGCTCTTGTATGCAGCAAACTCTCAGTGTTAGGTTGTAACAGAGAACCTGTGACAGGTTACCCTGATTTCTAAGAGAAGATAACCAGAATGGACCAAGTTAAAGTTCTTGTTTTTTGCTAGAATATGATATGTTTATCATATTTTAAATGCATTTTCAGTGTATAATATTAAGTGAAGATTATGTTTTCACTAAAGTCTTTTACTGTTTGTGCATATCTCTTATCATACTTCTTTCAGGTTAGAAAAGAAACAGTCCTTTAGCTACACAAATGAATGAATTCTGTTTCAGAGTGAGACCTTCCTCTAA
>NW_004567131.1:20056070-20070655 GCF_000260355.1 Condylura cristata | reverse complement strand
ACCTCTCCTGACCCGCCCGCTGCTCCCCTCAGCAGTGCACAGCATCAATCTGCCTGTTCTGCTCCCCGCTCTGTCTCTGGTGAATCCTCTCACTGCCCCAGCACCTTTGTCCTGTGTGCATAAATAAATCAATCTTTAAAAAAAAAAAAATACACTGGTCATCCAGTTAATAGAATGAAGCAATTCTTTGTTGAGTTTATACTGGAGATAGTTTGAAAAAGAAATAATGGCATTTGGGGAAGGCGCTCTCTCGGGATGAATGCATTAAGCAAGTTAGTTCAGTTTTACTGTGATTGAAATATTAAGAATCTTGAACAGTGTTAACTAGAAAAATTCAGAACATGAGTATTACAATTTGCTACTCCTAGTATACCTCTTTCCTCCTGTGTCATCTATTCATTTATGACCATTGAGGTGAATTAGTATGTGACAGTCTCCTCAGTTACGGAGAAGAGAGAAGTGATGTTCAGTGACTTCCTTGTGGTGGGTTCTTACAGGCTTCATCTCTTGTAGTCTCACAACAGGTAGGAGCTCACCCCTCTGTCAGATGAGAAAGTGAGAGTTGCAAGTAAAGTAAAATGACCAGTGACTTACCTAAGTAGTAGAACCAGAAAGCAGACTGGCTCTGTCTTACTTAATAGAACATTATCTCATCACCTCCTTGTTGCTTTTGGGTAGTATCTAGGAAGGAAGTAAGGAAATGCTGTCTTTCTGTAGGGACAGCTTGAGGATATGGAGCTTCATGCCACATTTATGATCATTCTATTTTTCTGGCATTTGAAACCCACTCAGCCTCCTGTAGGGCCCTGTCCCCATTCTGTGGTAACAGGTACATGCAGCCTTCTGGGGTCCCCTAACAGCAGCCTGCCTTCTCCTGTGTCTACTCTGCTTCTGATTCTTATGTGGGTGGTTCTGATAGATAAACCAACTCCATGTATCTGCCAGCTGTACCCCCTCATTCAATGGGTTTATGTTAATCCACCGAGGGTTGTACACTTAGATTGTTTAATGGTTTTGCTTTAGTCAGTTAGTGCATATTTAAATACGCAACCTTTTGCTGCTGCTCTTTGTATTACTTAGCACTTTTGGGGTATAACATTATGAACTCCAGGCCTTTCTCAGCTCACCTTATACCAGTGATAGAATTCACTTTGACTAGTTCAATCCCTTCCTAGCTTTCACTGTAGTCTCATCTTTATATCTTCTTCCTTTTTTAATTATTAGTTTAAGACCCAACTTTCATTCATTTGCCCCAGCAAAGAAACAGTTCTCCAAGGGTGCCTGGTTCCTTCAAGTAGAAAAAGGCATTCAAATCTAAAATCCAAGGCCCATGCATCCCAAATAAGCTTCAGGGTAGAGTGACACGAGATCTACTAGCCACCTGAGAGACAGGCCAGGAAAATTACCTGCATGTAAAGGAGCATGCCTTTGTGTTGATGGTTCCCATTTACCTGGATCATTGAATTTGTTCTGGCCTTACTGTATCATAGGAATCAACTCCCCAAGTTGCTAAACAATACACACTGAATCACTCATGTGTTCATATGAATTGTGACCCCACATGTGTTTGTATGTCTTCATTTTCTTTTCTGTTTCTGACCCCAGACTGAAAGGCTCTACCTTAACTGCTAATTGTGTAAGTTAAGAAAATCGTACTGCTGTCATCACACCTGCAAAGAAAAAGAAATTGTAACCTTCTTCCAGGTTTTGTACTGAGGAAACCGAAAGTATGGACTGTTTAATATAAAAGTGTAGATCACTTTTTATCGAGCCCCATTCTATTAAGACAGTAACAGTGAAGCAGAGAGTGTTCAGTGTGTACAATCTCATGCGGTTTCTTTCATCTAGTACCTCTTTATTTTCTTGAGAACTAGCCTTTGTCTTTTAACATAAATGAGTTTACTCTGATTTTCAAATTTTAAACAGCCTTTGGCTTGCTCCTCTATCATATTCTCAACAAAACAGTGCCCTCTCAAAAAAATAGTTTCCCTATCACCCTATCCAAAATGGAGCCCTAATGGATCTCTACCCTAACTTTATCTGCCCCCCCCCTTTCTTGGACTCTGTTTTGTGCCCTGTTGTATCCCTACAGACCTGAGATCACGTATGGCACTTAGTTGACTCTAAGTACTTACTGAATGAGAACAGTTGTTCTTGTGTCTGTCTGCCATAGCCTACAATTCAAACGTTTTTCCCGGAGAAAGATTTTCTGAAACTTTACATCACTCATGTGTATCACACTTTTTTTTCTTCTCATATCTGAGGTGCTAAGATTCCGTGATATTATTAGTGCTTCTTCCATCACCATAAATGTTTCTATGATGTTCCCAAGGCTGCAGCTTTCCCTAGCCAGCTATTTCCCGTCAGACCTAGTGGCTCTTTTTACATAGGCTTTGTAAGAAACACTGTCTATGGAATTTTAGAGGGAAGTATGGAAAAAATTACTGGAGCTGTAAGAGGGCATTGACCTTGAGTCAACCCATTAGCCTGCTTCCGTGTTTTGCTTTGCAGTGATCAGAGACACTGGCCTCACCAGATACCGAATACCTCTGTGGGAACCTACATCCTGGCTGCTGAGTCTCTCTGGGGTAGATGTGACTTTGTCCACTATCGTGGTGCTATCAAAGAGTCTATAAAACATGACTTGGCAGACTTGAAACTACAGTAATTGCTTAGAAATAAACAGCAGAAGAGGGGTAATGAGAGGAAAGTGGAGACAGCTCTTCCTCTTAGTCCACAAAATGTTTTGTTGATAAATTAAGAGAATTACTTATAGTGCCATCTTTGAACTTGTAAACTGAGATGCCGGAGGGCATAGGAACTCCTCAGTGACCACTCAGTCTAAGGGAGTCAGTCAGAAGCCTTCTGATCGGCTCCGCTGATCTGAAGTTACGGTATGGCTACTACTGTGTCCCACATCTGTGCTGTCGACGTGCTGCTGGACCCACCATGCTCAGAAGACGCCAGCAAATGTGAAGAAGCACCATGTTGTGTTTAAAGAAATGTTTGGTTCTTTAATCACGGAAGGCGCCTGTGGGTACACCATTTCCAAATTTGATATAAAATTTTCTCACTGGTTGCATTCACATTACATATTTCAAATAAAATTCTCTTAGCCAGATTTTCATTTGTAACTAAGTGTTGAGGGTTAAAAAGATGGCATTTTAAGAATTTTTGCTAAGATACGGAAATAGTGCAGATTAGTTTTCATTACATGTCGGGAGAGAGGAAGCGGAGGCATGCTCTGCTTACTTGGTACCACAACTCCAGCTTTTAAAAAGAAGGGTAACTGCCCCCTTTGTGGAGAAAGGCAGCAGCGCAGCAGCGTCAGGCAGCCGGCGCCATCCGCTGCTGCTCTCCGCAGCTGGCCAGGTTCTGCAGGTCTCCTCTGCTGGTGGAGCTGGCACACCCCGGAGGAGCATATCTGAGGGGCCAGAGCACTTCTCAATAAACCTGAGTGGGATAGAACAAATTGTAGAATGCCTGGGTAGTGTCTGGAAGTGAACACAGGAGAAACTCGTCTAGTTAACATGGAGCAGGCCTCGCTTTGAGGACCAGTCAGCTCCAGGAGGCGGTAGGAGTCCCGAGTGGTGTGGACGGGGTGGTGTGAGCGCTGGCTCTGGAGGCAGTCTGCACGGGTTGGAATCCCCCTTTTACTTTTAGCTAGCCTTGTGCCAGTTAATTTCTTTTCATTTTACACCTACTTTGAAAATCAGTTGACAATGCAATAAGCTATTTTTATTCAAGTTTGCTGTATTTTGACACGTGTAAACCTATCACAGTAACCAAAATAGAAAGCATACTCATCATCGCCTGTAGTTTACTTGTGCCCTAATGAACCATATCCTTTTAGGCTTTTCCTAAAAGGAAAAAAAAAAAGCCTTTTCCACCACCACCCCCAAACGCCAAATGCCAATACCTTTTTTTTTTAGCACTACTAACCTTGTCTATGTGTTTTTTGTATAGTATTACTTAAATAGAGATACATGATGTCTTGTTTGTTAGCCAGCCTTCTTTCCTTCATAATTATTTTGCACATATTTTGTTGTACGTTTTAATTGTTTCTTTTTATCACTGAGTGGTAGTCCATTGAGTGCCTGTGCCATCATTTGCTTATCCAGTGGACATTTGGTTTGTTTCCAGTTCTGTGAGCTTTGTGTACAGTGATTTGATTGGTCATGACTATCATTTCTGTTCTATAAATGTCTAAGTGTGAATGTGCGGGCATTATAGTGGTGTAGATTTACCTTTGTGGGTAACTGTCAAACCATTTCAAACTGGTGGGATCATTTCATACGCCCATCAGCAGTGTCTCAGACTATAATTATAAATCTGTCTATTTCTCTTTCCAGTTCTTTGTATTTCAGTTCTTTGTATTTTTTGGAAACTCTGATTATATCCATAGTTGCTTAGAATTATTTGATGAATTGACTTTTTTTTATGACATAAAATTCTTTAGTCCCTTCCCTTGGTTGGTTTCTGGCATAAGCAATGGGCAGCAAACATTTCTCTGGTCACTGTTAGAAATAATTTATTGAGTTGACTTATATAAAAATGGTAGAAAATTTCTTTTATATCAAGATCTCATTTTTAAAATTTAAATTTTTTTCTTAGAAACCTTTTGAGATCAGGCTATACCTTATAAGGTCTTCTCTTAATCAGCTTACGAGCTGTTATTTATTGGATGCTGTTACATACCATCTCTCAGTATTGACATATAAACAAGGATGGAGAAAATGAAAGCATGGGAGCTTTTGTGAATGCCGTGTCATTATTGGGCAAAAAGGGCCTTTTCTTTGATGAACTGGGAAGTCAACTCTGGCTTTCTAAGCTACACAGGCTGAAAGATCAGCAGCTTGTAGAAATTACAAAATGTAAGTAAGTGAAAAGTGGTTCCAAAAAAAGTGGTTTAAAAAGCACTATAATGCTTTAATAAAAATGAAACAAAATTTTAATTTCAAGAAGATGCCACAAGAACTCTTAAATGAGCTTTTCAGAGCAGCAGACTTAGATTGAATCACAATTCCATATTCTGGGAAGGGTGGCCACGTTATGGGAGAACTATATTTGTGCTGTGAAATCAACTTCCCCACTGTGACACTGAGGACTACAGTGCTGTGGGTCATGCTGCTGGTCTGAAATTGGGTATTGAAGTCAGCTCTCATAGCACCAGTGATACACAATTCTGTGCGTTACTTAAACAGTAGAAATTTCCAAATACTTCTCATAAAGCGTACCTTAAAGTACCTTAAAGATTTGAACTCCTACAGAACATAACGCACAACAGTATTAAAGGAAAAAACCATACTTTCTGAGTGAATTGACACATCTATGGCTTAAGTCTACATAATGTTATATGAGCAATTTGGTAAGTTTAAATGCATTTCCAGCCAGACTTGTACATGACAAACCCTTTGATAGGACATAGCTACCTTGGAATCATGTGGATGGATGATAACTCCTGAAACAACATATTGACATTGCAGTTGGAGAAATATAAACCACCTTCAGAAATAGAAAACAAGGTGACTGCAGTGTGAATCCTTTTATTCATATTGTTGGAAAGTTAAATAATGACAGAGATCAGAACAAAGTGAGCAGAAAAGAGATTGTGATTGTTCTGAAAACTTAACATCTAAGAACCTTTTAACTGCATTTTGAATCAGGGAAGGGGTGAAACATACTCACTTAAAATTGCTTTCAATTTTTTTGTTATTGTTGTTCAAATTTTATAGAATTACGAAGAGCATTAATCCAGGGATATTAACTCAGTTCCTTCCTTTTTGTTTTAGATGATGAAATTGAATCCCCAAATGATAACATGAACTAAGATAACCTAACTAATTAATACCATATTTTACTCACAGGGCCTTTTCAAGGCCTATTAACCCTACCTGGCATACTTCTATCCATTATCCGTACTACTCAAGCCTTGTTAATTCCCACTGTTTTGCAGAGTTTATTTAATTTATCTCTTTTTTTCCTAGGCATCTCCCCGAACATTCCTCCTATGCCTTTTCATGGTCAAAGAATTATGCCTTGTCATGGTCAAAGAAAACAATCAGAGCTTGTTTTATTTATTATTTATTACAACTCTGAACAGTTTTTTTTTTTTAAGATTTTTTTTAAAGATTTATTTATTCATACAGAACTGGGGTATAGGCCAGAGATGTGGAGGGTGAGAGGATTCACCAGAGACAGAGTGGGGAGCAGAACAGGCAGATCGACAAAGTACACTGCTGAGGGGAGCAGCAGGCAGGTCAGGAGAGGTCTGCCGCGCCATGTGGATCTCCTCCGGGGCAGGTGGGGATCGAACTCATGTGGAAGTGGCGTAAGCTTCTTAGTGCAGTGCTTTAACCCGCTGTGCCACCAGGGGGGGTGGGGGTGGGGTGGGGTGGACAACTCTGAACAGTTATTATTTATTACAGCTCTGTGAGATAGATACTACTTATCCCCAACTTATATAAGGAGAAACTGATAAATAACTTTCCCATGTTTAAAATTAATATGTGGGGCAACCAGAAACCAATAGCAAGTAGTCTAAGCTTAGTTCATCACACTTTACCACCAATTATCCCTGTACCTCTCTTAATACTACTGCTTTTGTGATAGTACATTTGTTGTTGGTAATTTTTTTTTTTTTTTTTGCTACTAATTTGTAACCTTCAGGAAGATTCAGAGCTTAGCATTTGATAAACCATTTTCACTTAACTCCTAAGTTGTTGCATCTAACAGGCTCATTATATATACGTTATATATAAAATTGAGTCGTTATTGCATTTTTATAGTATTCAGTGTTCTAATTATAGTTCCATAGTACAATTAAGTATGCTACTGTAACATAATTACATTTTTAAGAAAACTTAAAAAATGAACATGAAATGTTCAGTAGTTCATGTCACTTAGTAATAACTGTAGAACTGTTGTTCTAATAGACAGAACTAGAAGTAATATAAGACCAGAAAAGAGAATTTGAACACAAGTGTTGAGTGTTCTTAACTATTATTCCCCATGCCTCTGCATCTGTAATGATCATAGTTAGAAAAGAGCCTCTTGGGAAATATATTGTCTTCCAGAGCTTACTTCTTAACCAAATAGGGAGCCAAAGTGTTGTTAGTAAGTTAGCTTCACTTTCCATGAGCCAGATTTGGTCTTCATGGTCCAGTGGTAGTTAACGTAAAATTTTCTGAATCATTCTCTGGAGTGTGGACATTAGTTATGGCTAATGTAATAATTTTCAAATAAATGTTAGAGGAGTTGTTATATCCTGATTCAGTTACAGCAGGAGATAACTACTTGCTGCTTTAGGCTTTCTTTGGTCACTGAGAGGTTTTTGCTCCTGTATGTATTCCAGGTCTCCCTGGCAGATGTTTTGTGTGGTAGAGTAGAATTCATTATTTCAAATCCTATCCTTAAAGTTAGTTGAGCAGTATTATCTCTGGGGCGTAGAGATACACTTGGCCTGTGATTGGCAATGTATTCTAGTATGCACAGGCTGACTGTAGGGAAAACCGTTAATGTAAAAGAGTCACAGATAAAACAGTGAAGAGATCAAAATTAATGTTAAAAAAGAACAAGACAAAATGCAGATATCCTAGAGTCAAAAATAGTATTCATGAAAGTGACGATTAATTATTTAATTCCAAGTGCAGCCACATTATAGTCTAAAAATATATTTCAGGTTCACAGTTGACTATTTTATATGGCAGAATACCAGCTTTGCATATTTATTAAAATTATTCATAACTGTGAAGCTGCCTAGATGAACTATTGAGTTCCTGCTTCTTGATTCAATATATTATCTTGTCCATTTTATCATGACACTGTAGTAGAAATTTGTCTAAATTTTAGAATAATCCATGTAATGTTTTCAGTATCAGCATCTCCTAAATACAGGTTTTATCATTTCCTTTCTGCATAGGAAAGGAAGGTTTTTGGAGAAAGCGTTTCTCTATATAAAAACTATAGTTTTTGTTTTTTTTTTCCTTTAAGGAATAAATTTTAGACAAAACTATTCATATGAGAAGTTACAATATTTATAATGAGGTATGAAATTGTTCCTTATTACCTAAATTTTTAAACAAGATAAGAATTCTTTGGAGGAGTGAACATTTCGATCTTCATATAAATTTAATGGAGATCTGTGTTTATTATAGGTGTTATTTGAGTATTTAGCATATTGCCATGGTCAGGTAATGAAGCAGAGTGGTTGGGTTGATGAGTTCTGGAACTAGACTGTCCTCAGTTCATATTCTAAATAATGCATCACTTACTATTGATCTTAGTTAACTCTGTAAGCACTGACTGGCTCGCCTGTAAATTGGAATAATGATAGTTTTGCTTTATAAGATTTTGGGGGAAGTTTCTCTGAGATAATGTATATAAACAGCGTAGACCTCGCTTAGTTACATAGCCAATGCTCATTAAATACCAGTTGCTGTGTTAATGATAATGGTATATCGTAGAATGTCACAGAAAGTGGGGGATTAGGGTTTTAGCAAGAATCTTTGGTAAAGAAATGAGTTATCTGCAGTAACATTTCTCTGAAACTGTTATAGGCTTGGAAGATGTTGTTAGGAAAGAAGAGCAAAACTTCTTGACTAGAACATTACTTATAATCTAGAATTTAAGCCACAGATAATTTAGTTTAAAGCCCTTTCTTTGCATGGGTACAAAATACAACTCCATAAACTTAAGTGACCTCTCAGGGTTCCTCAGCCAGGATGGCAAACCTTAACTCACATCTCCCAGATCAAAGCTCTGTGCTCACTGTGCTTGGAAGTGTCAAGTCATGAATGTGAAACACTCACTGAACCCCTCCTAGGGTGATCTGTTTTAAAAACTAAGACATACATGGCATCCATATGTGACACTTCCTTGGACCCCTTGGCTGCTTGTCCTGCTTCTAGAAACATCTTTTCATACCACCAAGAGTCATGAGGAAAATGATTGTCTCAGGGCTAATGTCATCCTTAATAATGGCAACAGCTCTGCCTGACTGCCTCAGTGGCACCATTGCTGTAGCTAGGGGAAGAAGCATAGGAAAGGGAATGTCCACAATGTTGTCTAGAATTTCCCTTGAGCTCTCATAAATTTCTGAAACTGAAATGAAGCCTTTCTTTCTTATAAAATAGAGTTATGTGTTAAAGGAGATGAATTAGGGGCTTCTGGGTTATATATTTTAGTGGGTTCTATAAGCTTCTCAATAAAGGAAAGGTCAGTGTTTGTTCCTTAAACAGTGTTCACAGAGGCATATTTAACCCTCTCTCTGTGATTCCCAGAGCACACAGTAATTGAACCGCTGTCTTTGAAAGTGCCCCATCCGTCATCACCTCTCCCCAAAAGACCCTGCTGCTACCTAGGGGCTCGCTTTCTTAGAGAAACCCCTAACCCCCCGGCTCTGGGCCAGTCCTTCAACAAAGGAGAAAACGAAAGCAGTGATTTCACCTCCTTAACAGCTAAGTGTAGCTTCGCTTTGGCTCAGCAGCAGTTTTGTGTTTGCAGCTACAGTGAAAAGATTGTCGTCACACCAATTTGTGGAGTTTGTCAAGTGAATCCTTCTGTATTTTGATGGAGAGACTGCGTGTGAAACTAAAAAAAGCCCAGTAAGTGACCTTTGCCTACTGACGACACAGGTAGTTGTTCTGCCCTGCGAGTGGCGGTTTCTGCGGCCTTCCTGGCTGTCAGCACAGTCGCCCAGCCCACAGCTGCTGCCTGCACAGTGATGGGGCTGGTGCCCTGCCTCCTGCCACAGGCCGTGTTGAGGCTTACTTGAGGAATATTTTTAACCCATTTTCAAGAGAATTAGGAGGAAATGTTCAAAGGTCTGGATGCAGCTCCTTCAATTGAAATCAGCAAGTTATAACTCTTAAGTAGTAATCCATCTTTATTTTCAGTCCCTTCATCTTCCCAGAATAAAACCTCTGCTCTCTGAGGGCATGAAAAGGGGAAGAACAAGGTAGAATGTTACAAATGGTTTTTACAAAAATCAGAGCTCCTTGTTTAGGACAGGCTGATTGGAAGAGGCCATCGTAAATAAGCTGTTCAGAGTGATGGTGAGCATGTCCGCTGCTCCCAAGGCACACACAGATCTGGCAGGAAGATATTTAGAGGTGTCCAGGCCACAGGAAATGAAAGCAATAGTCTGAGGAACATGAATGGGCTTTTCTTTCTGGCTCCTTTCTGTTTTCTTTTGAGCCAATATACTCTCATCCTTTCAAATGTAGGTGATTTTTTTTGTTGAAGAATTGCTGAGAGATGCCCCCAAAATGATTATTATTGCCACAGCATTTCACTCAGTCATGGATTATAG
Source organism: Condylura cristata (assembly GCF_000260355.1). Classification (NCBI taxonomy): domain Eukaryota; kingdom Metazoa; phylum Chordata; class Mammalia; order Eulipotyphla; family Talpidae; genus Condylura; species Condylura cristata. The sequence goes on along the minus strand of NW_004567131.1, from coordinate 20,060,343 downwards.
TCAAATTTAATCTTATCTTTAACCTCACAGAATAATCAGTCATTTCCTGCTTGACTACTTCTTGTCTTTTAAAATAGCAGGAACATTTTTTTCTAATGTTTTATTTAATTAGATAAATCTTTATGGATTAACGTGAACTATCACATCAAATTTAAACAGGAGTTCTGTCAATTGATTCTTAACCATATCCTAAGATTTTTTTCAAATGGTTGTTAAGTGGACTTTTTTTGAGAGGGCTGTAGATAAAATTTACCAAAATTAAGATACCCAAGAATTTATTAAGTGTTCAATAGTTGAAACTGCACTTGAATGACAGTCAAAAGGTGTAATTTTATAAGGAAACTTCCTTATGGAATTATTAAGAGACTTCATTATACATTTGATGAAAATATAAGATAACTTCTCATTCAAGTACATAGTAGTACTTTGGATGCCTCTTAAATAAAACTGGTTCATGAGGAGTTATAGTCTGTTTTCGTTAAAATTCCTTCCCCTCAAATACACCAGTGTTTCTTGAAGAGAAGTGCGACCTTTGGACACCATGGGCACCCGGGATAAAATGATACTTTGCCTTAAGCCTGTGAAGATGAGGAAGTGTTTCTGGTTTGCATCACGCCAGCTGTATGGATGTTGCAGAATGGGTGTGACAAAGGTGCATGTTTACAAAGTGGTGTTACTTCAAGGTCTCTTGCCTACCTCTTTGTCAGCCACTTTTAACCATGACTGAAAGACACGTGCGTGGAAAAGGAAAGAGACCACTTGGAGGATATATAGCTAAACAGAAGAAATGCATAGACGTGATAGTTTCTGGGGACTAGTATTCAGGAAGCCTTCCTATCACGAAAGGTAAATTTGTAGATGTTTTTTCAAGTTTGTCAGAGAACAAGTAACCCCCAAGTTGGTATGGTGATTTTTTTAAAGATTTATTTATTTATGCATACAGAACTGGGACACAGGCCAGAGGTGCAGGGGCAGTGGGAGGATTCACCAGAGACAGAGTGGGGGGCAGAACAGGCAGATGGAAGAAGTACACTACTGAGGGGAGCAGCGGGCAGGTAAGGGGAGGTCAGCTGCGCCATGTGGGTCAACTCCAGGGCGGGGATCAAACTCATACTGAAGTGGCTTTAGCTTCTTAGTTCTGTGCTTTAAACCACTGCGCCACCAGGGAGGGCCCCAGTATGGTAATTTTAAGTCTGAGAGACATAGTAACCATACCAGGACTGCCCACTGGTGGAGCCTGGGCTAGGACCAGCAGCTTACCTGCCTTGGGAAAAAAGGCCTACTAAGCCTGGGATCTGCGTAAAGTGGTAGGGCCAAGCATGACACACTCTGGCAAAGTTAATATTCAGAGAGGCTCCATCCTCAGAGAAAGCCAGAAAGGAAAAAAATTAGCTCATTGGGAAAGTGAGCCGATGAGGTGATCCATTTTTGCTGTTGGTAATAGTAGAAGTAAATAACTGTCATCATAATCCTTATCTCCCCAGAGAATTTGCTATTGAAAAAAGTTTTGTGGTTTTTTTTTTTTTTCCCAGAGTCTGAGGTATAAGTTTCTTAATTCATTCAGGGTCATGGACAATCATAGTCTAAAAAATTTCACTAGCAGTTTTCTCAGATCAACAGAACACTGAGAGAGTTAAGCATAAATCCTCTCTAGAGAAAAGTATTGACAATCGCACAATGACTTTATTGCTCACAACAATAAGTTGCATGAACTTTTCGGTCAAATCAGTTTTCTCTATTCCCCTATTTACAAAGTGGCCCTCCTGGGCACTGGGCTTGTAGTGAGTCACCCCCAAAGACAACTGAGTTTAGGAGTCCACAGTATTTTCAAATGGACTCTAAGCAAATTTGCTCTTTGCCTTGGAGGGAGAGATTATCCTTTTATCTAGAACTGTAAATGACTCTGCCCTCTGCCCCATACATAGGGAGGTGACCTTTACCTGTACTCTGTAGACATCCGTGAAAAGTTACCCAGGGCTTCGGCTGTCAGTGTCTCTGCTCAGAAAACATGCATAAGGGTCCTATAGAAAGTTACTCCCCATCAGTGGTGAAACAATTAGAGGTCTAAAGACAGAATTTCCCAGAAATATTGAAAGATTAGTGAGAGACACACTATACCAAGCACCATAAATACATATTTAGATATATTAAGATGGAACTGTAGGCTACTAAAGACAAGACATTAAAAGAGAGAGAGAAGATAGTTCAAATTGGCACTCTGGTTCTATAATCATTTGAAAGAGAGATGGGTTAAGAGTAACCAATATCTTCCTGAGGAGGAAATGTTAGCAGGCAGACTAAAAGGTACCCCAATACCCTCTCACTTGCACATCCTAAAGGTGCTTTTGCCATCTGCTGCAAAAAAAGAACCTTAACAGATGAATGTTCATAGAGAGGGAAGAAGAGAAAGGATGTACTTTCCCAATAAGACACCCAAAGTTAGCTATCCCCTCTTGGGAGAAAGCCCAGCGATACAGGGTTGGTCCTAAGGAGGGCCACTGAGGCCAAAAAGTTCACCATAATTTTAATGCACCTTCTGGCACTTGTGGAACCATGGGAAAGGGACAGAAGTGTCCAGGCAAGTCTAGAACTAAAGGAGCAAAATAAAAGTACAAATCCAGGTAAGAGCGGCCATTGTCCGCCTCTCCACATGCCTCTCACCCATGTCTCTCCCAAGTGTCTCCTTCCATGTCCTTCACATACCTGGTGCAAATCCAAAGCCCAGAAGCAAGTGCGATTTCTTCTCCACATGTCTCTTTGCTCTACTTGTTTTTTTCTTTGTCTTCACAAGTTTCTCTTCTCCCTGTGTTCACCTGGCTCTCAGCCCTGCCCTTCCTTAGGTGGGCAAGGGACGAGGAACCTCTCCCTTTCTTGGCAATTCCTTGTTAACAGAACCGGAGTAGGACTTGGGGTTGGGGAGTTGCCCCCAAAGTTAAGTAATTCAAAAGCGAACTTGCAGGAATAACCCTGTAAAATGTATTGTGCTTTTTATTTCTCCCACCACTGAAGTTGACAAATTGGTATACAAAATGAAAAACAAAAACACAAGATAAGCTGTTATATTAGCATACAGAAAAAAAGCATAAAATTCTTTGTGCTTAAGATAAAGAGAAATCATGTCACAATACACGATTATCTTCTAGAAGAACTGTAATAGAGAACATCTAGTTGTTGCTTCTCTGAGGGGTAGTGAGGAGAATTCATAGATCTTGAAGTATAAGAACTGTATGTTGAAATGACCTCTGGGGCAGCTGAAGAAGTGGGAGAGGGACAATCAAATTCTCCGAAGTCTGCTTATGTCAACACAAAAACCTAATTTGGAAGATTCAAGTCTAATCTAGAATTTGATGATAAAGATTTTTTTAGTAATATTTAAAAAAATGAAAAGTCTACAGAGCTAAAAATCTAACCTAGAATGCATTGAAAATGTTGTCTAGTATTTTCTTTTTCTCTATTACAAATATTTTTCTATATGAGGTAGCTATCCTAGTGCATACTCTTAATCCATTTAACATTGTTCATGCTGAAATTATAGCATGAAACCGTGTCACTACTAGTTAGCCAAGTCATGTACCTGACTAGCCAAATAAGCTAAAAGAAGTGTTAGGAGTTACCATTTGGAGGGAAATTTCCCAGCTCAGATATGAGTGCTTGTCAAACTTTGCAGCAGTAGACTAGTCTGAATCAATATTTGTGCCTGGCAGTCACATAACCTCTATGAGAGATGAATGTGGTTACTGTTGTACCCTGTGTTCTCCATCAGCTAAGTATGTGCACTTGTCATTCATATTTTGTTTTTAGCTTGTTACATTGACAGAAAAATCTCTGTGGAATAAAGAACCAGTTTTCTGAGGGAATGAAGCTATGTTGTATTTGCATATTTCCAGGATTTAAAGTGCTTTGCCTTGAAACATTTATCCGTTTGGTTCTTCTTGTTGTTTAATACTGAAAAACATCATTCACAGCTACTCAGATATCTGTATCTCATTTTGTTTCCTCTCATTGCTCATTTTGTTGATTAAATAATACAAGAAATACATGACTTCATTAAAGCCATTTTACTTTTGGGATTACATAATATTTTTATTGGCAGGACACTGTAATCAGATTCTGTTAGGTCAGGTAAGTCATTCCAGTTTTGCCTGTTAATTCAAATACCTGTTTAGGATTAAGTTTATGTGTTAGTTAGCTAGTCAAGGCATATAGAAAGGACTAATGAGGCTACCAAAATTAAATAAAAAAATCACTTGTCTAAATACAGTGATTTTTTTTT
>NW_004567131.1:20043695-20055525 GCF_000260355.1 Condylura cristata | reverse complement strand
TAATCATTGGCAAAAACCTTGAGTGGAATACTAACGGTGTTCACTTGCCTTTATACATGAAATAACAATCCTCTTTAACAAACAAGCAAATAAAATCTAAAGCTCATTTGTAGTAGCTATGATTGGAAATGGAGTGCCCCACTACATGATGGAGAAAATAATGATGCAGCAATGAGATGGATACCATGAAGCCTTTTCAGGTTGTGTGTAGTGTAAGACTATTGAGTGACTGGAAAATTTTCATTATATACTATTAATTTCAAAAACAGACTATGAATTATGCTTTTATAGGAAAAAAAATTAAGGGATGTTTTCTGGTATTAGAGGTAGTTTGAAGTAGTAGGATTGGGTATGGCTTTTGTTCTTTGTTTATGCTTTCTGCTACTTTCTAAGTTTTCTCTAAGATATGCACCTTAAGATATTTTAATTGTTTGGTACTTTCATTTATTATTTTTTAATGATTTTTCACTTATGTGTACAAGCACTGGGGTACAGGACAGAGATGTGGGGGTGAGAGGATTCACCAGAGACAGAGTGGGGTGCAGAACAGGTAGATTGACAAAGTACTCTGCTGAGGAGAGCAGTGGGTAAGACAGGAGAGGTCTGCCACGCCATGTGAATCACCTCCCTGGCCGGGGATTGAACTCATGCTGCAGTGACTGTGGATAGCTTCATCATGCTGTGCTTTAACCCATTGCACCAACCAAGGAGGGCCCAGTACTTTTGTTTTCTTAATTGTATATTTTTTATTGAGGTACTGTGAATCACCATATGTGATTCAGAGGTATAGGTCATTTGTCTTCAGTATAAGTTTTATTTTTATTTAACATGTACATTTTAATAGTTTATTATTTTCTGTAACAGTATATAAATATTTTAATAAAATTTCACATTTAATAAACTTATTTGGGAAAAAAGTAACTTCATTGTTTTTATGTTATCATAGTGCATTAAAGCTATTATTGGATTATTAATGCATTGTTATATACATTGTTATATACATGTGTACAAAATCATATATAAGATTATATAACTGTCAAGTGTGTATTGTATCCACATAACCTGCTAAGCCTTTTGTGTAACTTATTGATTCTCAGTGAAGTAAACATAAAATGTAATCATTCCTATTTTATAGCTCAGTAAACTGAGGCTTAGACTAATTAATTTTTTTGCCCCTCCATCATGCAGTTCTGAGTGATAGAAACCAGCTTTGAATCAGGGTCTGATTTCCAAGCCTAGGCGCTTAAGCTCCACCTTTTCTTTCTTGTGCTTTTGGTGGTGATTTTATATTTACAGTAACCTTGCTTTTTCTTGTCTTTTATTTTGTATTGTAGAAGATGCAAACTTCATTTGAGAAAAATTCTTATACATTTAAGTTGAAATTGAAATTCACACATATGTTTTATCCTCATATACCTTTCTGGGAAGAAAAGATGCATCAATGGTTGTGATTTTTGAATCGACAACTAACAGACTCGTGTGTGTGTGTGTGTGTGTGTGTGTGTGTGTGTGTGTGTGTAGCTGGGAATGAGTACAGTTGTTACAGGGCAACCCAATGTACACTGCCTGTCTTCACCTGCATGCTTAAAATGAAATTGTACTGTAGGCACACACAAAAAGGGTCAATAGTGGGTTTATTTACAAAGGGGAAAGGAAAAGTTACAACCCAGGGAAAGAGAGAGAGATACAAGTTAACTAGAGCATCCTACCAGCTCCACTGACTTGGAAGTCCAATAACACACTGAAAGCTCATCAAGAGCCAAGCAACCAGCCACCAGCCATGCAGTCCAGAGAGACTGTCTAACATGGCTCCCTCATATATATCCCCGAAAGTCCCAGAATGCCTGCTTAGCTTGGCACTTAAGTCCTTGCAGTTCTCTCCCTGGTATTGCTGGGAGTTGTCGTTTCCACTCACTAGAGTGGGGGGGTGGAGACCACAAAACTCTGCAGAATTCCTTCAGGACATCCTTTCCCCCTAATACAGTGAGCCAAATCACTTGTGTGTTAGGGTCACAATGAGCCTCTTAGACTAAGCAGTTGGATTAACTAGAAGGTACAGAAAGGTGTTATTAATGCAGAATCCTGTGTATTTAAGAATCTGAGGAATCTAAGTGAAAAACGGATTCTAGGGCCAACCAGCATGTCCCTAAACTCTGGTGTCACTTTTGGGTCCTGGTGAACTTACGTGAATGCCTCTTATAAGTACTATTCTGACACACTTTGCATAAAAGACACATTTTTACAAAATACAGCCTAATAATTATATCTCAGGAAGTGCAGTCTTGCCTGTGATTATCTTCTTCCTGCTCTTCTAAAATCAAGTACAACTATCTTCAACCAAATCATAATAAAAATCGTACTTAAATAATAAAACTATCCTCAATATTCATAGTCAGTCTTTTTAGCTGAAAGTATTTATCTGATAGTATTTGCATGCTCAGTATATCTATCTCCTTGCAGATTTTCAAACTAGTGAATGAATATTTAAGAAAAAAATTCTTGATTGTTTTAGTTCATGTGCTTTAGTCCTCTTGTGCTCCTGTGTGGGGCAAGGCGGGGAAGCCTCATCACTGCTCTGTGAAGCAATAGTGGTTTGTCTTTTGTTTCCTTTTTTTTGCACTCAGAATATTGTTTTGTGAGAATTCTGTGTAGGAGTCAGAGATCTATTTGTACCCCAGCTTTGTTCTAATTGTGTGTACTTAGGCACATCACTGAACTATTCTGTGTATTTTATCAACTTAAAATGGGGTTACTATTAATAACTGCTATAATACAAAAGCTTGTTTATAAAAGTAGGCAGCACATGTTAGTCATGCAAATATGAGGTCTATTCCTCCTCTTCTTCCCTTGTTCTGTAAACACTATTTGAACCTTTGAAGGGATTTTTCCCCCAGTGGTGATTCAGAGTTTAATTGTTTGCCTCCCTGTGCTGCTCCTTCTTTCCCCAGATTTCCTTTGCTTTCGCTTTTCAAGTCTTCTAGAAGAAAGTATTTTATTATTTATTTATTTATTTATTTTCCACAAGCAAGCGGAGTTTATTGAGCCAGCTAGCTGGGGTCAAGCTTTCTTGCAGGCCCGCAGGCCACACAAAGGAAGCAAGACCTGAAAGTATTTTTTAAAGTTAACAGCAAACTTAATTTGTACATCTAACACATTAAAATAAGCCTATGTTGACTTTTTTCAGTTTTTTTTTAATTCAGGTGTGATTTACATAACATACAATAAATGTACAGAGCATAAGTGCAATTTCCTGGATTTTGACAGTTGTGTATATTTGTATAATCAGCACTCCAGTCGAAGATACAGAACACTCCCAATGACCTAGGAAGTTTGGCAAAACTTGTCTGTGCTGGGTATGATTCTTTTGTTTTCTGGCCTTGGGGCAAGTGAATCACCCTTTGTTGTTATCAGTGCCCTTTCCTTAGCTTGACATGCTTTTTTAAAGTTTTATTTTATTTTATAAATACATATCGTACATTATTCTTTATTTTGTACATTTTTTCACCTCAGTTGTAATCCCTGTGGACTTCCCACCACCACCTCACCCATGTTGACATGCTTTTTGAATGGAAGAAAGTTTGCTTGTTTTTTGTTGTCTTTTTATTCTAATGTCTCTTTGCATTTCTGACTGCTGCTGGCCTTATACTTTAAGGTTTAGTGCTGTGTAAGTGGCCTCCAAAGAGGAGCTTACAGGATTCCAGGTAAAAAAATGAAAATACTAGTGTTGTCTCTGAAATGTGCCTTACATTTATCTAACTTCTGTCATTACTCTGAAATTATGTACATATTTTATATGTAAGTTCTTTCTCCCCCATCCTCCCAAATAAATTTACTAAATGTTGTAAAAGTCTGGATAATAGTTGGTTTTTGGAAATGCAGCTTAGAGACAGACAAGCCACCCTGGGCAGCAGACATAAATTTTGCTTACTTGCTTCATTACTTCAAATACGTTAGTCCTGATTTGGTCAAAGTTTCCGTTTTGTATTTAAGTCAACTATCTGTGATTTTAAAAAGCTTTCCTTAGATATATAAACTCTCCCAAAGTGTTATATTCTGAATACTCTTGAACATTGCCAGGCATTCGAATTACCTAAACTTACAGCTTTGGAGTATTATGTTCAAATAAGCGTTACTTACTAGAACTGTTTAAGAAAGTATCCGAAGTGTGTTTGTTCCACCTTCCCTCTATTTACACCTCTTCGATTTTGTTTTATGAGCAGCAAAGAAAACTGTCACTATTTGCTGTAAATTGAAGCTTTTAATAACTATGTCTGTTCTACAACAATTTGTCAGCTTTGAATATTCTGTCAGTAGAAAATAAAAATAGCAGGGAAACTCAGCAGCATTGACACTGAGAATTTATCTGCTTATGCTAAAGGAAGGTAAAAAATATAATCTTGAACAGTGAACATTTGGCATTTTTCCTTCAAATAATGTAAATTTGAACTGGCTCTTCCCATGAATAAATTTTAGATGAAGAACGGGCAAAATAAATGAGTGAATAAATTTCATCATTAAAAATGGGAACTTTTAACCCAAGGTGAAGAGAATAAAGAGGTAACCCAGTTTACTGATTCAATCACATAGGCCTTGTTTGACATAAGCTTGAAAAATAAGTTCTATAACTGCATAAAAAGAAACATGATAGCAATAGTAAAAACTTTCAGACACATAGCATTTAAATTTTTAAACCATTTTGTAGTAAAAATTGATGTGCAGATCATCTTGTATATGTGACAATAAAAAATTAATTTATCTAATAAAGATGATGCAAGTAAATCAACTCCAAATAAATTCCATAGTCCATGTTTTTGTTTGTAAATTGTATGTGTCAGTTATAAATATTAAAAAGAAGAATGAAATATATATTATGAAAAATTCACTGTGTTCTCTTTTCAGATAAAAAACATAAAAAGTTTTTCAGGACTCCTGTTTGTGCCTGATTTTCAGTTATATTTTACCTCAGTTCTTACCCGTGCGCTTCCTTATTGCTTTACCTGTCTGCATGTAAGTTTCTTCTCAAAAGAGATGATCATTATCTTTATCAATAGTGGTGACATTTACGAAACACCTACTGCGTGCTGTGCTCCATTAAAAACTGGCAGTAGGTTAACATTGCTGGTAACACCAACCTAGTGGGATGGCGAGTGGACAGGAAAGCTGTGAAGTGGTTCTTAGCGGTGCTGCTGTGCAGTCTTCACTTAAACCTCTGTTGAGGCAGAAAGATGATTAATGAGACTACATGAATTTGCTTACTCTTCTGTCAACCTTTGGACATGCCTGCAAATGTAGGGAATTTTTAAAATAGCCAGAATAAACTAAAGAGAGAGTCTCTGCTTTTACAGAATGGACATGCCTGCATGTTTTAACTTAGTTTTGTGTTAGAATCATTGTGTTGTTATAGATTGAGCGTAAGGGACAGAGCAAATTAAGTATTGTCAAAATTAATGACTTAATTGTGTATGTGTAATTTTACAAAGCACCCTATAAATGTTTCTCAGAAATGAAAAATGCCCACTCTGTCTTTGGGAGGGAGTGGAATTTGAAAAGATTTTAAAATGAAAAGAATTTAGATTGCATTTTTTAAAATAAAAGTCCAGAAATAATGTGGAATATTATAAAAATTCTGTAAGTAGCAAGTTGGAATTGACTTTAGCACTCCGTATGAGTGAACTTATGTCCAGTAAATGTCCTTATATCTTACAAAATTTCATTTTAAACAAGATTATAAAGCAATTTCCAGTCAAATTGGTGTTTTAGTCAATAGTAATGAATTATGAAGACAATTGTGGATTTTTTGTTTTGGGGAGTTTTCTGGCACAGGATTTTCTTGTGAATTTAGTGCTTCCTTCTACCTTGCCTGGAAAAGTCATTTGTCCATAAGAAAATTACAAAGGAAGTAGATGCTAATTGTACTCTAGACATTTTTCCTATTCTGATTTGCAAGATAGTAGAAACAAAACCTCTGATAGGTTTATTTCTTTTGTATTTCTCTTATATAGGTAAGTTAAAATTTGTTTTTCGCCACTCTGATTTAAAATACCTCTTAGGGATTTACTAAGCTATGTCTTTCCTTTTTTAGGCTCGGTATTTCTTTTTACATACTGATAAGACTGATTCTCTTTGAATGTGCTTTTTCTTTTAATTTTCTTAATTGATTTGGATAAATGGGTTATGCAAGTTGCTTGGATATAGAAAAATAAGATGCATATCTCAGAGGAGAGTAATTTAATTCTCAGTTTTTACACATGCAAGTATTGTATCTTCCTGATTCATAAGGGCTACTTCTAATCCATGTTTTTGTTAGGGTGTTTGCTTGTGAATAAATTTGAGTGAACAAACTTTTTTAAGTTAAAACCACTTTGATAACTCTAGAACTAAATTAAAAATAAAGATGGGATTGGTTAAGTCTTTGCTTAGCAATTTCATAAAGCTCTCATGTAATTTTCAAAGAAATACTTAGATTTCCTGTAGCTATTTAAAAGTCAAAACACAATTTCATTGTGTAGTAAATGGAAAAAGGATATTCTATAGAGAAGTCTTCATTGCCAATAAATGAAATTTAAAAGTCATCTACCCTAAATAAGGCTTTGGTATTTTTGTGACAGGCAAATTCCTTGATATGTCTGATAGCTAGGTTAAGCAAAGTTATTAAGAAAAAAAAAAAAACAGTATTTTGCTTACCAACAGTACAATATGAATTAAGGAAACTATCATTGTAAATCTTCTGAATATATTCCAAATATATTTAATTTTTGTGTCAACTGCTGCTTTTAAGTGTAAGATTGAAATGTTAAGTTTCCTATTTAATTTCAGGAAATTGTAAATTTTGTTGTTTGTTTTGGCCATCTGTATCCCTGCTTCAACTATTCTCTCTTCCCTACTTCGCACCCAAGCTATAATCTTGGCAAATTGGAGATTTCAACTGCTTGAAGCTCTCTTCAATCCAGAGTTTATAACATGTATTGATATTCACAGGCTGTGTGGCGGTAGCAATATAACTAGAGAGCCAGCAGATTCCAGAGTATCTGAGAAATCAGATTAGCTAACCTTGATTGTCACAACTGTCTTTGAGCTGCCTTTGTTTCCCCCAAAGAATCAGTCCTTGAGAGACTATAGGAAAACCAACTCAGACTTCCTTCTAACACATGCACACAGTTTAGCGGCCATGGTTCTTGCCGAGCTACCAAGCAGTCAGGTGTTAAAGAGCTTACATGTACTGTTGGGCTTTGGCTTTATTGAATTTTAATTTGCATATTGTACAGTTTGCACATTCAGAGTATAATTCAGTGACTTACTATCTATCACCAAATCAATTGTACAATATTTTCATTTCCCCTGAAAGAATCCCCAACACACACACCTTTAGCATCATCCTCAAAGCTTTTCGTAGCCCCTGTCAACTACTGATCTACTTTCTAGATATTTGTCTGCTGTGTGTGTTTTATAGTAATGGTATCATATAATGCATGGTCTTTTATGACTGTTTTTTTCACTTCATTGTAACATGTTCATTGTATCAAGGTTCATCCATGAAGTAGTACTTCATTCCTTTCTATGACCAAATATCTCATTTTGTGTTTATGCCAATTTTTATAAACCATTCATCAGTTGATAGGTATCATTATACTGGCTTTTACACATATACAAATAATGCTAGGAAGAACATTTTGGGGCAATCTTTAGATTCATATGTCTTCATTTCTCTTGGGAGTACACTAAGAGTATAATTTTGGGTCTTACAGGAATCTGTTATTGATCATTTGGGGAACTGTCTGATTGTTTTCAAAGTGCCCCCCACCCATTCCCCAGCAATGTATGAATATTCTAGTGTCTCCACATCAGAGCTAATGCATGTTATCCACCATTTTATTATAGCCATCCTTGTGGATATAAAACGATCTCTCGCTATGTGTTTAATTTGCATGTCCTAGTGGCTATAATTGAGCATCTTCATGTGCTTACTTAGATGTTTTCATTTTGTTATCATGCTTTATGTGCTCATTACCATAGTACCTGATGAAACTAGTGCCTATGAGCTTTGTGTGTGTGTGTGTGTGTGTGTGTGTGTGTGTGTGTGTGTGTGTGTGTACTAACATAACCTCTGAAGTTGGGAAGAACTTTGGGCTCCACCTCAGGGACTTCAGGATACAGAAAGAAAACTCTTGTTAATAAATATATGAAAGAAAGTCTATGGATAGGTATGATGGAAGTTAGTGGTGTGAAAGAATAATGGAATCTTGGGCCTCCTGGTGGCCTAGGAGTCAAGTCTCAGCACTGTCACCACTATGGCCTGACTTTGATCCCCGGCCAGAGACATACTCCCAAATATATTAAGAGTGAGTAATGGCCCTCCCTGGTGACACAACGGGTTAGGATGCAGCACTGCAAGCTGGTGGCAGCCGCTTCCGTGTGAGTTCGATCCCCAGCCCCAGAGGTGATCCATATGGCACAGCAGACCTCCTGTCTTGCCCGCTGTGTAGTGGACTTCATCAGCAGTGGACTTCATCGATCTGCCTCGCACCCCCTCTGCGCCTGTGGTTTGTACCCCAGTTCTATATGAATAGATAGATAAATCTTTAAAAAAAAAAAAAAAAGAGTGAGCAATGGTGCTTAAGGTCCTGATTCTTGACAGCAAAGATGTTTCAGACCACGTATAGTATAGCACTCCTGACCAGGTGTCTTTCTGCCTCACTACAGCCTTCTGACGGAGAGAGAACTTTCTTATATCACGGAGGACCAAGCAAGGTAGACAAAGTGGCTGAAAGAGAACTCGGTCCATTTGGTCTAGAAAGTGCTTCTGTTGTTTTTATTTGAGTTCACCTAAGAATTCCTTTAAGTGCCAGGCTGATATCTTTTAAAAGTTACCTTTTAGAAAATATGTTATTTGTAATTTTCAATTTATGAAAAAGGAAATGACCTCCCCAAGTCCTTTGCTTATGTGAAAGAACCTTTTTTTTTTTTTTTGGAACCTTTTGGAAAATTAGTTACTATTTCCTTCTGATTGAATGTTTTGACTTTTTCATAATTTCTTTTTTTCTTTCTGATGGCTTTGATGGTGGTTTTGGAGAAAAAGTTTAGCTTCTGAGAATTATGCAGAGAAAAGTACCTTTCTATACCTAATCCTACCTGGAATACCTTTTACAGATTCTCCACCATATAATCTTTGAAAGATACACAGGAGAGATTACTTTCAGCACCCTTCACCAGCACAAATCCTTATTTATATTTACTAAATATGAAATTCTGGCATGATGTGTTAGAAAGCCATACAGAATGTTTGTATCCATTGGTTATGGCATTTTATGGCTTAAAGAAAAAACAGACTTATATCTTGAAACTTTTGGAAACTTTCCAACATCACTGCTCTCCACCGCCAACCCCTCACATAAACCCTAAGTTCTTGAAGAGAGACGATGAAAAATAAGACCTGTTAGGTATGGTCTTTCAATTATTTTGACTGTTCTACAGGTAAAATTAGATTAGCATAAAGGGCTTCGGGGATGCTTTCGTGAAAATATAGGCTATTGCAGAAATGTCATGAAAACTTAAAGCTCAGTTATTTGTAATAGTGTTTCCTTAAACACTATTAGAATGTATATTTTTGCTTAAAACACACTGTTATTAGTAGCAGTGAGAAAACTCATTCCTAGTCCCTTCTGATGTATTACCCTGTAGTTCACCCTTTTCTGCAGACACATTTGAAATGCACAAATCATAACTTAGCACTCTCCTTGGCAGTTAATTCTACAGGCCTTAGAGACCCAGAAACTCTGGTCCAGATCCTATAGTGACTACATGTGTGTGCTGTGATCTTGAGCAAGTCCATTATCTTCTCCCATTTCCCAGTTTACATCTTACATTCATTCTGGCAATGTATAAAGTCAATAATAGTACACACATCCCGGGGTCATTGGAAATTGGGGGCACAGGACCCTGGTACATGGTACATACTAACCATAGAACCTGCAATTTCTGTGTCTGTGATTAAGTCTACTTAGTGGGAAAGGTCAGTGTTTAAATTCAGATCCTTTAGACTATCAACATTTTTTGTGCTGATGACTCACTTTGAAAACATGAACTTCCTATATAATTTGTAAGTCATCTCCATCTGGATGTGTAGTGGATAAGTTGTTGAAAATAATGATACAGTTTATATGTATTGGGGGCTGAGTACTGCCAGGCACAGCTGGGGAATAAGCAGGGTGGTCATGTGCCAGGCACAGCTGGGGGTAAGAAGCGGCTGGATTTCTATTTTCTAGTTTAGCTTAATGACCTTAAAAGGCAGGTACTCTTATCTGCATGGTGTTGAGTTGGAAACTGAGGCACAGAGCAGTTAGGTGACTTTCCCAAGGTTCCATAGAGCATACAAGGGGCACTAGATCCTAACTACATAGATCACTCTTCATATTTGTTATTTGTTATTTTATATTTGTTAAATAACTTTTGTTATTTGTATGAGAATGAATTATGATATAGAAGTTGTCATTTTAATTCTTGGAAGGAGGTGAATTAAGGTAACAAGAATGTACCCTATATTTGTAGCCAGCCTAGTTTTATGTAATCTGATTCTTATTATAACTAGTTCATTCATTACCATGAATGAAACTTTGGTTCATAAGAAGCTGACAGATTTTGTGAATTCTTTAATGTATGGACATTATTCCTATGCCAGAATAATTTTTACACCTTCAAGTATCCACTCTGAAGTAAAGGGTTGCCATCGTTTTAAAGGCAGTTGTCATATTTCTCTTCTCAGTGAACAGTTCACATCTGTTACTCTTTTCTATAATTTTCCATTATGTGTTTGACATTGTCCAAATAAATCTTATCTGGTCTGTGTGACTGGAATATTAGACTGACTTTTCACTCTGTATTCTGATGCTTAAATAAAGCAGTTTTGTACAAATTCTAAACTTTTCCTCGACAGAATAGCCATTCTTTGTTGTAGTTCCCTTCATTATTAAATTATTGATCACTTTTTTTTCTCCTGAGAAAATTAAGCAGGAAACACATGTACTAATCAAAAAGAATTTTTTACCTCATGGAATTAATATTCTATGAGGTAAAATTATTTTAAAGCATTGATAATTTTTTTATTTTGACTTGTTATTTAAAGAATATGCATGAGGTTTACTGTGTATAAATTATACCCTAGAAAAAGAAATGTCACTTAGAAAATAAAGAAAAGCATAAATATTTAAAATCTTGAGACCAGCAAAGAATCACATAAATTCCAAATAGAGAATTTAAAAGGATTTTATTTTATATAGTGGTAAGTCTTTTGGAAATTGTCTAAGAGATTGGATTTCAGGAATAATATTCTACAAAGAAAATAATATTCTAGATTTGCATGACACTGATACTTCCTTAAAGCCAAAAATATTCTTTACCAACCATATGAAAACATGCCATCTTGAGTATAATTTATGGCCAGAAAATGTGAAACAAAAAAAGTAGTTCTTTCCTTAGCACACCAGGCAACCTGTAAAATATCACTAGTGGGTAAAGTTAGAGACCCAGATTCTACAGCTAGGGGACTCTGTTGGTAGCCGGAGTCCAGAATCAAAGCTGACAGTGATAGTTTATGTCTTTAAGAAGGCCTCTGTGGATTGCCACAGAGCAGAGCTGTGTTTTTCTCCAGCTTTTCTGGTTTAATGGGGGCCATATATGGCTTCTAGACCATATATTACCATGTCCTGTGCTTCTTTCCTCTTCCACTACCTAATTGCCTTTACATGCATTAATGCTTTTTACTAAAAATTTTTACTGGCCCTCCCTGGTGGCGCAGCGGGTTAAAGCACAGCACTGAGAAGCTAAAGCCACTTCC
>NW_004567131.1:19886341-20042864 GCF_000260355.1 Condylura cristata | reverse complement strand
AAAAAAAAAATGTGAAAAATGATGTAAAAATAAACTTTTTAATAAAAATGTCAATTAAAAACAAAAAAAAATCATCTTCCTCAGATGTGGAATCAACCCAAATAAAAAAAAAAAAATTCTCTCTGCTTTGAGGGGAAAAACCTTCTAACATAAGCAGTTGGCAGGAGGCCTTCCAGTGAGGTGTTGGAGTCACTATGTGGTTCTGAACAGTCCGGATTTCTCTGGCGGCGGTGGTGACAAGGATAATAGTGGTCTTCCTGTTACTGTGACTGCTGTGGAGCTAGTGGTCAGCTCCATTCCCTCAGAAGATTGCATTGACTGAGCACCTATTTTACATTCCCAAAAAACCCTCTGAGGAATCTAAACATCTCTCTCTTCACCTTTGAACCCCTGTGAACTGCAGTGCAAAAAGGGAGACTGAGCTAATTAAACAATCTAATAAATAGTTGTATGTTAAAAGCCATAATGAGGGCTCTCCCTGGTGGTGCAACAGGTTAAAGCACCACATTATGAAGCTCTACAAAGCCACCGCAGCATGAGTTCCATCCCCAGCCAGAGAGCTGACCCACATGGCACAGCAGACTTCTCCTGACCCTCCTGCTGCTCCCCTCAGCAGCGTACTCTGTCCATCTGCCTGTTCCGCTCCCCACTCTGTGTCTGGTGAATCCTCTCACCCACCACGCTTCTAGCCTGTGCCCCAGTTCTGTAAGCATAAATAAATAAATCTTAAAAAAATTAAAAGCCATAATGAGTATGGACAGAAAAAAGCATGCCATGCTCCAAGAACTGGAGCAGGGGTCACGATCAAAGCACTGAGAGGAGCAGTCCGGAAGGGCATTACTGACGAAGCCACACATGCAGAGGCCCTATGGTAGCAGAGGCAATTGACTATGCTTGAAGCCAAGAGAGTGATCCTCCATGTCCACGAAGTCAGAATGTTGGACAGAGACCATGGCATGCAGTCTGGTAGCCCTTGTTGAACATTTTTATTCAAGAGAAAGAGAAATGCCCAGTGTATGTTGGCTGTTGACAGGAGAGTCATCAAATTTGCTTTTCACATAAAACATCTTTGACTAGGCTAATAGAATAGAGCAAGGCCTAGAAGAACTCAACAGCACTATGACAGTGGCTTGGGGGAGGGATGATGAAGAGGTTGAGGAAATTATTCCCAGGTGAGAATTTGGCAGAATTTATATGATGATTGAATTAGGAGAAGGATAAAGTATCAATGACTGTTTCAAGGGCTTGTGTTTCTGCAACAGGCAGGATAAATACAGGCTCTAGATTTGAAAGTACAAAGTAGAATAAAATAGCATAATTCAAAGTAACCAGAGTTCATCAAGCCTTGTGTTTGCCCCTAATCCCCAACCCCTTCTCCCTCCCCTCTCTCCTCCTCCTCCCCTCCCACCCCTTCTCTCTCCCTCCCTAACTTTCTAGTTTCAACTCAGGCAGAAAGACTTGAATACTTTAAAAGAAACTTTTGTCCATAACTTTGCAGATGCCCAAAGCTAGATCAGTTCCTATTAGTATGAAATGGGGTTTGATATGAAACCTTCCTAAAATATATCGTCTCATTTATATTAAAAGCATACAACTTCTGAACACTTACTTTCAACTTGCTGGTAAGATAAAACATGAGCTGGCTCCGGTGTTTCTGGGTGCTAAACTGAATGTCTGCATGAATTGCAGTGTTGCTGTAAATAATCCCAGGCACAGACAGGTAGATGCAATAGGAAAAAACGGAACAAATTCTTAGGATGCCAATATTGTCACAAAGTCTCCATGCAGAATGAAGTTGTTTGACAAAGTGTTTCCCTGGTGATTTGGCTGCAGATGAAAATGTCTTCAGCAATAAAATTCCATGCTTGAGTCTCAGCACTGTGCTCTCATCAGTCAGCAAATGACATATCAAGGATCTTTTTTGCTGTATTAGTTAATATGTTGGCAGAAATATGTGAAAGATTGTTATTCCCCTCAATTTCTGTGCATGGATTTTTTTCTACCTTTAAGAGCATTAATTTTACCAAAATATTTGCCAACTATAAATCTGTTACTAATCAATAAGGTGCATTAGAATAGAAATAAAAAAAAATTTTATTATAAGGGTTTTCTTAGTTACCAGTACTAGAAGACTTATAATAGCAAGAGCTGCTGTTTGGCCATCATTTTGCCAATAGTTTCAGGGAAATTTAAAGGTTGGTAAGGCAATTAGTGATGAAGCATATTTTAATTATAGTAACTGGATAAGCTGCATTCAGCTTTATGGATTAATACATTATTGTTTAATAGGTCACAATCACACGTGATTTTAATCACACTTCTTGTTGTAGCCAGTTTTATTAGCAATGCTGTTTTATAACTTAATAATTTATACATAATGAGTTCAGAAGTTCCATTTGCGTGCTATCAAAGAAATAATTTACCCCATACATTACCACTCATCAAGAGGAGCAGAGTCGTTCAGGATCACAGTCAAATAACTGTCCAGATCATTTTGCATTCAAGGATACTTCTAATAATGAGATCATTTTACATGGTGCTGTGTTACTTGGGTTTCACCAAGTCATTTAAAAAACAGGGAAGATGAATCACAATGATTTCACACATACTTCATAAGCATGAGGTACCCAGTGAAGTTCATATCCATTCTTTCAGTCATAAAAACTGTAAGGAATCTGAGTTCATGCTATGTTGTAGAATTTTCTTGTCTAACAGTTGCCTCTCCCCACCCCCCAATCCCACCAGGCCAGAGTGGTTGTCAGAAGTTGTTGCGTGAGTTGGATTGAGCTGTGTGGATTTTAATGGCACATTGTGTCATACTTCAGCTTAGGCTTGGTAAAGCCTGTGTATTTCCTTGCCTCTGGGCATCCATTACTGTCTCATGGAGAGCACAGTCTCATCGCATCCAAAACTAGTGTCTCAAAGAGCCCCTGTGAGAACACCTCGGGCCCCTGATCTTGCCCAGAAGCAAGGAAACTCACACTCTGGGATTACTGCAGGAGGCATTGGGCCAGTTTATACTTGTCATTTTCATAAAGGTTTTATTTTAAATCATAAACCTGCTGGGACTTTAGTTTTGTAGTCTTTTGGGCCATGAAGTGATACTGGAGAACCTTCAGGCTAGGTTGATCTACATAAGCTGCAAGGATATTAATAGATTGCAAGCCAAGAAAGGATGGTATGTTCATTTAAGCTTAAGAAATCATAGGGAGGCAGTCTTTGTGAACTTTAAGGGTTCATTCACCTTGGTGTCTGATCAAGCATGCAGAGCACAGCATTTCCTAAACTTCACTGACCATAGAACCCTTTTGGGAAAAGCAACCTACCTTGGTTTCTCTCTCTATGCAATATACAAATATTTACAAAGCAAAAGTGTATAGTGACCCTATTCTACCCATAACATACATTTTTATCAGGATAAAAGAAATAATGTGTGTCCTCATCATTTTCAAACTGTAAGAATACCTTAAAAATGATCATTTTGAAAAAAGTGTCAAAGAAAAAAAATGTGCAGAACTGGACAGCTTCTAGCTATCCTGATACTTCGTGTATCCTTTATTCCTCCTGTCCCACACTCTACACTGGGAACATTTCTTCTTTATTTGAAGGATCATGTTACTGATTGCAGAAAAATGATCACTAATCTGATTAACTGGTTCATTTTTTTTTTGTGTGATACTACTGCTATATTTATGCTGGCTTCTAAATGTTTACTGTCCGTTATTAATAATACCTACCACCCATCTAGTTAGCTGTACCTCTGTTTATAATACGCAGCTTTCCCAGCTTGGTCTAAGTTTTGAAAAGGGGGTAGGGTAAGTGAGTTTCCCAACAGATTCCTATTACATGAGATGATGAGACGTAGATGGCCTGCCCTAGAAGAAACCTCCTCTAGCTCCAACTGCCTGGTTTTTTCCTCTGTAACTACTAGGTCATGTTCACAGTAGCATATTGGTAAATGTTTATTGAATTTGGAAGTATCTTTGCATACCATAAATGCAACTTTGATTTCATATGGAGACAAGATTAAATTTGCCATAGCTTGATTCCATGCTGTTGATTCCATATGTTAATTTAGAGAATATATAGTTATTCAGTCATGGCCTCTATGAGCTAATTTGTTGATAATGTAATTCATTTATAATGCTTTAGTGGAAAGAAGTAGAAGAAAATTGTTTCACTCAATATGAAGCTTAATATTCTTTTGTTATTTTTATATTCACTCAAATGCTATTTATAGTTCCTGTTACTTGCTCTGGATCTAACAGCAAACAAAATGCAATCCCCATCCTCATGAAGTTTGCCATCTAATGAGGAATATCATCAATGAACAATGAACAATGGATGGCTGCTGTGTGTGATAGTGATAAGATGGGGGGGGGGCAGGATGGGGAAGTGTCAAGAATGCATTAGAAATCAAAGGGATGTGCAGAAATTCAGGGGAAGAGTTCTCCAGCCACACTGCATCACAGGACTGTGGACGGGCCAGTGGGTGGATGGATGGATGGTAGGTATAGAATAAAGACATTTGTCAGAGGCTGTCCATTTTCTGAAGTGTTTGTTCTACAAAAGTAACAAAGCAAATGCTTCACCCTTTTCATAGAAAATAAGCCAGATGGATAGTGAGTGATAAATTAAAACAAAGCTTCAGAGTCTCAGCTTAGCCATTAGTGAATCTTAGGAAAGTCACTAAACTTCTATGGAATCAGTCTTCTATGGAATCCCCAAAAGCTACATGAAGAGGTCAACTGGATAGTCTATAACATTCCTTAGCGAGCCAACATTATATGACTTTTGGTAAAATTTGGTCACTTGATAGTAAACAAAAGCAACATCTCTGCATATTTTTATTCCATGGGAATTAACCACATTTAAGGTACTGTAAATAGGAAGAAAATCAGAGTATAGGGTACAGAGGTAAAAGGATTAGGCTTAATATGAATCACATAGTCTCGTGAGTAAACCACATATTCTTTCAAAGAAAACAGTGATACAGGATTCCCCCCAAAATGTATAAAAGCTGTGTATCTATGAATAACTCCCACTCTATTTTAATTAGAACAAATATTGGGAGATGTAGTTGGGTGGTTTAGGTAAAAAATGTTTGCATATGTATGGTGGAGTGCTCCGCCTTGCTTTGAAACTAGAGTTATGAAACCTTGCCCTCTGCTACTTCTGCAAAACTGCTGGACAAGTGTTCTGTTCACGTGGGCCCTCCTCAGCCAAAGTCAGTTGCCCTGTTTCCTTCCCAGTGACAGGAGCAGAGCCTGTCATCTTGCACTAGACTTGTCTTTAAGGGAATTTAACTCTGCCTGGCTGCAAATCTGTCTGTGGCGTCTTGGCTGCGTGTTTTGATACTCAGCACCATGTGGTGAAGGGTACACTTTGGCAAAGACTGAGGAGTCATGGTTCACTTGGTTGAAGTTGTCTGATAAATAGAGGTTGCTGGAAAAGACAGATTGAACATCAGTGTGAAATCACATCCTTCTGTAATTTGTCTTTCGGGTTAATGAAAAGTAGAAAGAGGGAGGGGGAAGCCCAGTTGGAGATAGCTCTAAACCAGGTGGGGAACACTGAGTAAGTCATGATTGGTGGTGAAGGTAGATGTCCAATTGGTGCCTCTCGCCCTTCAGGGTCCTGGTGTTGTGAGATTTTGCCCTCCTGAGGGCGGGACAAATGCCCTGTGCTGCTACAGCTTTCTCAGAGGGGGCTGGCATTCATAGGCCCCTGGGAAGTTGAATGTAACAAATCATTCATTCCAAATGCTTGTCACACACATCACCCTCCCTGTAGACTATCTGGCCTCATGCCTGCCTTTGCTTGAATGCTGCGTAGTGACCTGGAGCTTGTGACCTCAGCAACAGTAGGTCACATGTGCTTCTCAGACCATTCTTTCAGGAAACCTTCTTAGCAAGCCAGTGCTGTGTAACCTTCTCTTTGTGACATGAAGAAAGATTCTAAAAACCGAGGCATGGATATTTATCTAGCATAGGGTGGTAGCCTTCGTGCCTTCCATCGGTCTCTCTTGGTGGGGATGAATCATGGACACCACACCATTTTATTGCTTGGTGAATGAAGTAGCACAAATAAGCTTTCTTTCCCCAGTCAGAAACCATTGTATCCTAAGGGTGACTGCTTTATCTTCCCCTAGATCTGTGAAGATGACCCTTGAGCACATGGGGCTGCTATTCTTCATAGCTCGCCAGAAGGCTAATTATATGTAATTTGAAGCAGTGATTTTCCACCAGGTCAGCGTGGTGCTCCGGGAACCTCTGCCAGTGTCAGGAGACATTTTGGTTGCCACATCCACATTTGGTGGATTCTAGTGGCTGATGAGTACAGGCCAGGGTTGCTGCAGAAGTTATCTAGCCCAGATCATCTTGCCCCACAGCAAGAATTATCTAGTCCAGGATTGAGAAACTGGTGTCAAGGAACCATCCTTCCAAAGGGCCAGGAGAAACCACCTGTGGTCAACAGTACAGGTGACAATTTTTTGCTCTGTCAAAAAATTTATGTTTAGGAGGATGCGAGAATTTTCCTATGCCCAAGAGCTTCTACACTTAATTTTCTTCATTGTTCTTACAGAGAAGTCAGAGTAGAACCAAGCAGTTTGCTGTAAAAAAAAGAGTCATTGCGAATGAGATGTTGGAGGCATGAATGGAATATGATGCTGGTGCAGTGCAGTTTGCTGGCTTTAAGCCTTGATTTTCCTCACAGAGTGGTGGGTCCCTTTGAATCCTAAATAGGGACTTATTTGGGAAAGGTCTTCTGAGTTTCTTAATATACCTTCAACTTACAACTTACATATCAATCACAATCAATCAAAGCTGTATAGGGTGACTCAGAGAAGAATGAGTAGCCAGGATCAAAGAATTTGCAAGGATTTTGGTTTTTTCCAGTAGTTTAATTCTACACTTCAGAAAGCAGTTTATTTTCCACATGATTATAAATTTGGTCAATTTATTGTTTGGTGGGATTTTTTAGGTTTGGGTTTTGGGGTTTTTTTTTGCATTCACTTTTTTCATTGAGGCAACATTGGTTTCTACCATGGTGTGTTAGACATACAGGATCTCCCCTAGGGTGTGGTTCCTGCACAGCACCCACTAGTGATACCACATTCCACCACCATGGGCTTCCTCCCTGGTGGGGATTTGTTTCACTGGTTTTATGTGTGTAGCAGGGAAAACAAAACAAAACAAAACAAAAAAGCAGTTTTGAAAGAAAACACTGTTTTGTGTTTTTCCTTGAAAAGCCAAATATAATGTGGATGCAGGTTTTGCACTGTAATTGTGATACAACAGACAAAAGCACTGAATTCTGCCCCACCCATCCTGGGGTAGAACCCACAGGGAGAGTAAACACAAGAGCTAATTAGATTAGCTCTAGTGCCTTTCTGGATGGCTTCCAGAGACACACACCCTGTCGAAATTGTCATGAGTGTCATCTCAGACCCCACTCCCCCATTTCTTTGACTCAAACCAGAACAGATAGTATCAGTGCTGCCGAGGTGTCCACTCTGTCAGACTGGGATCGGTGATTAGTGTGGAGTGTCAGAGTGGAAGCACACATCTTTTGGGGTACAAAAGCATCAGTTTGGGGGTTCTGGGCTCCATAAAGAATGTGACTGGGTGAAATTTCAGAGGCTGTTTGCCAGCAGTATACACAAAGGACTGGGATTCGGAATGGCCCTACCACGTTCTTTTCTGGCTTGTGAGTGTGATTAGTGAAGGGCTGTTTTCACTTTTAAATGAAAGTAGCAAATGTAAATTAGTGAACCGTTATTAAGTAGTGGTGGGTCAGTTGGAGCTTGTTGTCAGTCTAGAAATTGTTTTGGTTGTGCTATTTATTCTTAGTAAAAACCAACTAAACAAACAAACAAAACCCTAAGGTCTATTTTACTGTGAGACTTACGTAAACACAAGAAGCTGGGGTCCTGCTGGTGGACACTCAGCCAAGTTCACCCTCTAGGTGATGTGCTCCCTTCCAAGCCATTGGGACCCAGCACCTTCGCTGCCTGGCACTTGATGGGAGTTTAAGACATCTCTGTGTTCTGAATCCTGTCCTCAGGGGACTCATTGTGACCTGTCCCCACCTTGCAGTTCTCACGCGAAAGCTTGTCTTCTGATTCTTTCCCCTAGACCATGACAGCTTTCTCTGTGATGGCTGAATTAATTATCAGAAATGGTTTGCTGGCAGACAGTTGGTTGCTAATTATCATTGGAACCTTTGGGGTCTTTAAACTCAAATCTGTTGATGTTTATTGTTGGTGGTAAAAATGAAATACCATAAAATATGACAGGATTTTTTTTTCCCCCAGAACAACTGAAAGCAGTGCAA
The DNA here is from genome assembly GCF_000260355.1 of Condylura cristata. NCBI lineage: Eukaryota > Metazoa > Chordata > Mammalia > Eulipotyphla > Talpidae > Condylura > Condylura cristata. The sequence continues at coordinate 20,034,527 of NW_004567131.1, read as the reverse complement.
ATTAGACCAGGAAATTATGATTGCGTTAATTCTGATTGGGTCAGAGCTATTCAACCTTTGAGTGGAAGAAAGAAATTGAAGGGGTGGTTAATTAATGGTTACTTCCTGGTTAAGAGGGGATTCAGGATGGATATTTCAATGCAAAACAAAAAAATACTGTCACTGATTAAATTTGAGGTGACATTTGGGTAGGTGTTCTCAGAATGTCTGAGTTTGATTATCAGTTTGATTTCACACTGCGTCCCAGGTCTGTGAAACCTTTCTAGCAGGTTCCACCCAGGAAGTATTATTTTCAATTAAATGGATCATGACCACTGGAGAAAGAATCATAAGAGGCCCCTGTGGTGTGGGGTCATGTTGTGAACAAAGCTTCCCAGCTCACAAAGGGACGGTCTGGGAGTCAGTCTGTGCTAATACTGGCTTTAGATAGATATCATTTCATTTTCCCCATCAAAGGTTACATTAATGAGGTGCAGACAGGAGGCAGGTGGGTGCTTCATGCAGTTGTGTGATGCAGAAAGGCAGATGCTGTCCCTGGTGCTGGGGTTGAGGCTGGCACAGAGGCCAGCGGACCCTTGATCACTGAAGGGATGGTCATCTGTTAGGAAAGTGGCAAAAAAGTTAGCAGGGAAAGGAGAAAAGGAGAGGAAAGAAGGACGGGACAGGAAGCTTCATAACCCCTTCTGTCATTATGTGACAGAGCTGACATTCTTCAGCAGGACTTAGGTTAATACAAGGTGTATACTGAGCATGTAGTCTGGAGTAATCTTGAGTGAATAAGCCAGTAAAAGTTACTCATAGCAACTTTAGGGGCATGCTACGGATTCTTTTTTTTTTTTTTCTTTTTTCCTCAAAGGTAAGTTATCATGTTGGGTGTTACAAAATCATATAAAAAAACAGAGTTTATCTAATGTTGCGCATCAGCTGTTAATCTTCATATACAGCTGTGAGCAAAACTCCACCTGCCCTTCAGGCTGACGCGGGGCCAGCAGTGCTGTGACTAAGCCCTCTCTTGAACTGTTCTGAGCAAGGAATCATTCCTTGGGTGATTTCACACAGAAGCAAATGAAGGGACATGACAATGAACTGAGCTGGGCTATAGCAGGGTGTCTGTGGGGGAGCACACATTTCTGTTTTAAGGGGCTGCTGTAGTTCCTGACATTTTTCTGCAATTTTACTTGTCATTGAATTTCCTAATAATTTTTCTTGCTTCCAAGGTACAAAGGCAAGATAAGATGAAGAGAAGTTTAAGAGAATTAACTTATTACATTTCATCTCACTTTGCCGTTTCCAATTTTTTCTTGATAATGTTCATGCTTACCATACAGTAGTTCAGTGATCTCAATTTTCCCTCATGAACCAGCAAGGAAAACCCTCAGGGTTTAGACGGGGCGCCTCCATTCTGTACTAGTTCTGCACAAGGGGAGCTGTCACAGGTAAAGGTTAGCAGTTTGGCTCTGACAGGTAGAGCCAAGCCAACATGGACATCTGGAATTATTCATGAGTTTTCACATGTATTTGTTCACTCACTCCTTCATTTACTCATTGGTTCTCCAGGACATGCTTGGTGTTACATAGGCTGGATTCGATAGGGTCCATCCTTGTAAGGAAAATGTGGGCCCTGTGCTCAGAGGTTCAGCTCCCAGCTGTACATGGCAGCAACTCTGGAGTGTCAGGACCCTGCATCAGGTGAGGCAGCCCGGGCCAAACTAATCCACACGACTTTGCTGCCAGCAGGCAAGTCCCTTTTGTAAATGGGCATGAGAATCACAACCTGGCACTCCCTAGTTTCAGTTAACAGAAAACTAGCCCCTAACATCAGCACTACAGTCAGGTGAGGCGATCGTTTCTGGATCTTTACGTCAGCTTTGTTACATGAGACCTTCGGGGTGACTTTGGACAGAGTGAAGTAATCAATCTGCAGATAGCAGCTTCAGTCCGTTGTCTGGCTACACTCGTCACAAGGGGGCTCTGTCAGTAATGGGTGGATGGTGGGTGAAATGCTTGAAATTTTTAATAGGATAGCTTTGAAGACACGTAGTCAGGTAACTCTTTTTATGTCCCATTTTAAATATTTTGTGTCACAGTACGCAGAGGGGGCCATGTTTCCAGATTATTTTCTTGCCTATGGATCTAGTGATAAACTTTTAAGATAACGACATGACTCTCTGCGCCTGGTATTCAGCATAGTGTCCTGACTGTCATTGTTGGCAGCTCCTGGTAACTGAGCAGAAAGGCGGTCAGGCCCCTTTGCATGTCAGCTGAATCAGCATCTGCATGTACACAGTTCCCAGGCTGACTTCTACACACACCGGTGTTTGGGGAGCTCTCTATGTCTGCTGCTAAGTAAAAGAGCACCTCAGTAATACTGTGTGAGAGCAGCCTGAAGTGTTCTGACTAGTTGTGAAATATCTGAGGAACACATACCAGGTACAGAAGAAGATGACACTAGGGAAGAATGAAAATGAGCTCAACACAAAAGAAGCTATAGAAGTGAAAATGTTCCTTCCATGGACTGTTCTTCTTTGTACTTGAGAAAGAAATATCCTCCCTCCCGGCTCCTTTGGAAAATATCATACTAGATTGTTGGGACGTTCAAACAATGAAGTCCAATTAATAAAAACAAAGAATCAAAAGAAAGAAGATGAAACTTAGTTTTAACCTAATTTCTTAAGGCTCTCATTTTGAGCTTTGTGTTTTCCCCTAAGTATTCACATTTCTCATAAAAGAATCCTAAATAAAGAAGCATGTGTGTAGTATAGAATAATTACTCATGTTTACTGTTAAGAACAAGCACAGCAGCATGCAGCAACAAATGCCTCTCTTGCCCACTTGATAGCTCTTTTCTTAGATATGCAGAATTTTATATAACAGCAAAAAATGCAAAATTTCTTCTAATCTGTATATTCTAAGTAAAAAATGAAACAGTTCATTTAGAAGAAGTTAAATTCTGTGTTCAGTGAAGATTTTAAAGTTTATGTGGGGAGAAAAAGTGTGCACAAAGATAAATGGATTATAATGTAAATTGAATCTCCCATGAAATGTGAAGATGTAAGTGTGTGTGAGCATAATGTGTTCTGATGGGAGCAAGATTATTACTAACGCTGTGATTTTAGACTGTGTTGATATTTTACAGAAGGTTAAAGAAGTTCCAACACTATCCATCCTAACTTCTAAGATCATGTTCTTCAAACTGCTAATGAATGTCAAGGCAGCCTCATATATTGAGATGTCTGATCAATTGGCAGATTGCTGTCAATAAATATGTGTCTTAAGTGGTTTGTAATAGACAGGCTAATGAAGTACCCTCTCAGAGTGTCAGAGCTATTGGGAAAAATCTCTCTCCCTTCTGGGCGTCTTGCCATACGTCATTAGTCTCCTCTGATAGAAAAGAATGCCCTTCACCATAACCGAGCTCACCTCCGGATGAAGTATCTGAGAACCAGAAAGTGATTTTCATCTTAAACACTAACCGATACTCAAGCAACATGGGCTGGGAAGTGTGGTTCCTGGTGGTGCGAATGGTAGTAGTAACTAACATCACTTGAGCAGTTACTGCGTGCACAGCTTTGTGTTCAGTAGCCAGACCTAATCTTTACAGTACTCCTGTGAGGAAGATCAGTTTCTCAAACCTCTCAGATCCTTAGGGAACAGGTAATTTTTCCTCACCACTCTAATCCTGAAATAGATTTCATAGATGGCATACCCTACACTTAATTTTTTTTAAGGTCATTGTAATTCTCCAGCTATCCCATATGGAGAAATAAAAGAATTATGGCTTATTATTGCATATGTGCAGTATTTAAATGCTTGCTCTTAGTGCTGGAGAATAGGCGGTAGAAGTCATATGTTTGCATATCTTCCTGGAAGACCTGTCTGTGAATTTGATGGGTCTGGCTGCAGACTGATGGAGATCGGCTGTAGCAGCTACTCATAAAATAAAAGTGGCCTTGAAGACACTAATGGGATTTGTCCAGAATGGTAAACAACTTTTATTAATGCTCTAAAAAGAAAATATCATCCCACCATAGTTTGCACAAAAATTGCATTGTTGGTCTCTCCAGTACATTGATGCGAGGCAGAAAATACTGTGTGTTCCTACATTAAAGAGGTTAAGTTTGAGGATATTCTCCTACATGATGTCCAGTGGACACTGGGAAGTCACATATCCTGGGAGACCACTCTCCATGTGGTAGACCAGGGCAATTCATTGAAAGACACCTGGCACCCCAAACCTTCCTCTAGTAAATGCCAGTGGAGCTAGATTTATTAAAGTAACCTCAAACACTCCACAGGTTGCCAGAAAGTCTTCAAGGAGTATTGCCACCCCTTCAGGCCAAGGTACTGTTTTCCTAGAGGCAACAGCTGGGGAGTAGTGGCATTGGGATAAAGACTGTTCCGTGACCCCCAGAATCCCTGTCTTTAACCCAATTCACCACCCCTCCCCAGTGCAATGAGAGGGGCCAGCATCACCACATTAAAACACAGGTAGGCTTATGGATTATTTCTTAGGATGTAATGAGAAGAGGAAAAGGGTTTTTTTGAAATTGATTGAAAGCCCCTGGCTTGCATTCAGCTCTGCATGCAAAAGCATCCAATGCTCTGTCTCAGATTCACAGCAACTCTCTGTCACGTGGTTATTTTGTTTCCCCTTTGCAAATTAAGATCCAAGACCCTTCCACAAGGTCACCCAGCCAGGAAAAGCAGAACTCAAGCTCTTGCCCTGCCCCTTAGAGCTGACTGGTCTCAGGAGGAGGGAATGGGTCACCTGAAGACACCATTCGCACCTCTCTTGATTTCCCTCAACCTCCTCATTGCCTGAAATTTGAGCATAATATCAGACACTCTCATTCGAGGACATAGATACGGGTCCTTCACTGATGCCCATGTCGGAGCCCTGAAGAAATGCCCACCCCTAATTCATCAGTGGTGCCCATGAGCTAAACAAGGGCCCTGTGCTGCCAGACACCACTTTCCTGCCCTGGTGACCGTGTGATCCTCTTGAAGGAGACAGTTACTGCTTTTTGTGGTCTTTCCCAGCTTAAAGAGTCTGCATTCCACCCTCCCAAGAGCACAGGCACAGGGAAGCTAGCCTTGGCTAATGCAATTGGAGGCCGTTGGGATGGGGGGGTCAGACCTGGTGGGACACATTGAATCCCAGGGGACTTTTGTAGTTGGTGACTGGGAAAGAGAAGCAGCTTCCTACACCAAGCCTTGTTCACTTTCTCTCAAAAGCAAGACAAGAGAAGTTCCTTCAGCTTATCTGTCAAGTCTGTGCTAAAGGCAGACAGTGACTAATTCCCCCTGAATCTCCCTAAGCTTTTGCACTCTTCTTTGTTTATTATATTAATAAATACTACGCAGTTAATGTTCCCATCTGGCAAGGCAGAGAAGAGAGCATAAAAATGAAGTTGTACTTACAGCTGTTAAATACTAATGAAGGTGATTCCTACTTGACATGGTAGGAAGGTGGGTCTTTATTTTAGAGTTCATAATTAAGAACTACCAAGTGACTAATATTAATTAGAAAGCCAGCTATATTTCTTCAGTTTCATGGTATATTTCGTCTTACCTGTGAAGGGAGTTAGTCTGGCCTTTTTTAATCAATCAGCCCTTGAGCAATTATCTATTAAGTATACTTTGTGTGTACAGAACCAGCTATAGAACAGAGATTTATAAGATGCTGTCATTGCCTTCAGGAGCTCCACCTAATTGCGGAGTGAGTGCTGACCAAGAGCGCCAGCATTCGGAACAGTGAAGCGAAAGCTTGCTCTCTCGGTGGTGTGGAAGCATCAGAGCAGTGTGGCAGGGCGCTGGGAGGGAGCTATTGCAAACTACACAGGTGCCCTCCCTCTGCCGGGTTGCAGAAGCCAGCCAGTGTAATTGATGGCGAGTATTGTGTCCCCAGTTATGGGGGGTGGGCCAGCGGTGGGGACTGTTGACTGGGGAGCTGGAGTTCAGAAGGAACAAAGATCATGGACAGAAAGAGTTGGGAGGACTTCAGCGGGTTCTGAAGAGGAGGGAAAAGGTTTTGAATGAGTAGGGAGCAATGAGAAGTCCACAGAGGTGGAAGGAGAGAGCTCTGATGGCATTGGCGCTTAAACTCCAACCTTCAGTGCCCAGCTTCCCACCAGCCACTGCAAGAGAGATGGCTTGTGCTGGGGCGGGCTTGTGCTGGGGCGCGGCCTCCTGCAGGCAGTGGGTTAGGCAGGAAGGAGCCTCGGTGCCCTGCATCACTCAGCTCCTTCACAAAGGGTGCCTAGGATGAGCGGGCTTCACAGGCAGATTCTCAGAATCCCTGTTCATCTGCTAATCCCCTTGAATGACTAGCAATTGGAGAAGGATTATATGAAGCTGTAATGGGCTTTCTTTTGACTTTACTTGCCAAGTATTAAATTTTGCCTTATTTCCAACCCCAGTTTGCAGTTCTTTTTTTAGTTTCACACTGAGAGAGTGGTATCTGTAGATGGACATTTCTGTTGAATTATAGGGTGCGCTGTCTTCTCAGGCTGGGGTCTTCTCAGGCTGGGGTCTTCTCAGGCTGGGGTCCTCCATCCAGGAATCTCCATGCTCCTTCACAGACTTTCGCCAGGTGTCTTCTCTCCCTCCAAGGAGACTTCTGGTCAAAAATTCTAATATGAGCCTGAGAAACATTCTTTCACAAAGGTTTATTCTCTGTGGATGGAGATTTTTAGGAACCATGTTTGCTGGTACTTTTCTCAAATTCTGCACTGAACTGTTTCTTTTCATGTCTCCTCTAATTGAGTGCTGATTTTCATTCCGGCTTCGCATGGGGGAGGAGGGCAGCATGCACGCCTGTGTGTGTGTGTGTGTGTGTGTGTGTGTGCTTGTGTGTGTAAGCCCTCTCTTGCCCTTGTTTATAAACAGCTCTTTTCAATACACCCAGCCAGAGCCATCTTTTCCCCAACTAAGAAACTTTTTCATTGAGTATTTTCAGGACCCCAGCCGCTGCTTTAGATAAAGTCCTTATCAGCATCCATCTTTGGAATCTTGTCTACCGCCTTAGTTTTGAACTGCTCCCTTGGGGAAGAGGAAACCTTGGAACTAGTGGGTCTGTGCTTTTCTTTTTGTAGCTTGGAGAAATCACTGATCTGACATAGTAATCAGCCTTGAACTGGCTACCTGTGGGTGGTGTTTGTACAAAACTTAAATAAGTTGAGAGACTTGTATGGAAGGATGGCTTGCTATATCCAGATAGCGCCTATATTGTCGTAAGACTTACTGTTTTTCTTTAATTCACTTTACATCCTTAAGAAATTATAGCACTCTTTTAGAAGGCAATTGGAATTACTTGCAACTGGTAAACAACATAGTAATTAAAAGTTAGAGCTTGCTTCTCTACCTGGATGGTCATCTCACAGAACACCTGTGGGGAACAGTAACTGGGGGAGATGCTGCCGCAAGGCTAAGACAGGCTCCTTGCATCTAACTTTAATATTCATAGGGCTTGTGTTTAACTAGATTGGTGAGTTTTATTCACACTGGGATTTTTCAACCTTGGCATTATTGACCTTTGGTAACTGACTCCTTGTTGTAGACTGCATTTTAGGGTGGTTAGCGGCATCTAGATGCCAGTGGCACACCTCCAGGTGTGTCGCCCAAAGACATTTCTAGAGATTCCCAAATAGCCTCTGGGCAGAGCAGTCTGCCTGGTTGAGAGCTGCCCTCTTACCCATAAGTCAGCATCTTGCTTTTACTATTGTTGTCTTAATTTGTAACTCTGGAGGGTACATACTTGAGGTATGCTGCAGTTTTTAAAACCATGTGTTAGTGCATTGGTGACTATGCCTGTAGTTCCTCTAACCCCAAAAGAAGTGACCCTGGGCTCTCCTGAGACCTGCAGGGGTGCACCTAGTCCCTTCACTTATAAGTGAGGTAGCTCCCCACTGACTGTTGAGTGACTTTCTCTCCCTGTATTTAGCCTATCCTCCTTATGTGTTTCTGGTTTACATACAGATCTGCTTATTTTTTAAGGATTCAGTGATAAATGACTTCAAGCAGTAATGATTCGCTTCATCAACAAAGTCCTGCATTTTTGTGAGGCTTTACTTCCTTCAAATGTATCAATCATGTCTCTTAGCATTCAGAAAAGACCAGTGATACTGTTTAATACCATTATCCCCCTCCCATTTGTTATGAGCAAAGCCAAGCCACAAGCTAAGTTGCTGTCCTGTGAAAGCAGTATATAGGAAGCAGTCTGTTCTTTTGTTTTGCAGAATTCCATTGTTTGCATTCATTATGCAATGTAGCATGGATTTCTAGGTAGCCATTAGTAATTGTGTCCATGATTGTGTGGTGAAAACAATGCAATAACTTGTTTAAAATTTTAATCCTGATTATAAAATTATGAACTATGAGCATTAAAAAATAGTTTCGATGAAACCTTACAAGAAATTTACAGAATAATGGAGTTTATGTTTAAGTAGGAAACTTACTGTTGTTGTTTTTTTTTTTAGTGCTCTTATGAATTTCTAAATGGGTTATTTGTCTTATTTCTTTTTCTTTTAAAAATAAAATTTGTAAGTTGAAAACATAGGAGAATATAGTTTGGATTGTTGCCCAAGCTCCTGTTTTCACTATAATTCTACCAAAGGAAAGTTCCTATTTTATACTATCTGGGGCCAGAGTTAGTTGTACCTTGGGGCACGGGGCTGGTCAGCCCCTGCTTCTGGTGCCCAACAAAAGAATGGACTAGAAATAAGTGATGGTGGCTTGGCACCATTTACTGTTCTAGTTTTTTTGTTTTTTTTTTTTTGTTTTTTTTTAAAGATTCATTTATTTGTACATACAGAACTGCGGTACAGGCCAGAGGCTCAGGGGCGGTGAGAGGCTTCACCAGAGACAGAGCGGGGAGCAGAACAGGCAGATCGATGAAGTACACTGCTGAGGGGAGCAGCGGGCGGGTCAGGAGAGGTCTGCCGCACCATGTGGTCACCTCCGGGGCAGGCGGGAATCGAACTCATGCGGAAGCAGTTTTAGATTCTCAGTGCTGTGCTTTAACCCGCTGCGCCACCAGGGAGGGCCCCTGTTCTAGTTTTTTTAGTATAATATCTTCTGGGATGAAAGTCTTTCCTATGAAAAGAAAGAACTTGCTCCATGCCTAGCTTTGCTCACACTTAGTGACAACAGGAGACAGAATTGGTAGCAGACTATATCCCCATTGGCTTTTTCACTATGGCACGCTTATAACTGGAACCAATTTGACAAGGCAGTGGAGTGAAAACATGGCGTGCTCCGTTCCATGAGCCAAGATAGATTCTGGTTTGCTTGAAGAGTTATGGAACACTCCAGAGTCCCTGCCGGTTCATTCAGACGGTGCCGGTTTTATTCCCACCTTTGCCTCCCTTCCTTCCTTTGTCACAGCCATCCGTCATCACCTATACTAGCCTTTTCTTGTCTGGAAAAAAATGTTTTTACTGTTGTTTTTAAAGAGCTGTAGACAATTTTTTTTTTTTTCTTAAGAGTTGTAGACATTTTAATGAAGCTTTCTTCTCTGCCTCTCTCTGATGTGTCAGGAGAAAGGTACAGTAACAGAGACTATGGCATTACGGTGGAAGGCCTATCTGAATACATTTCATTATATTGAGCTAGATTTCTCTGAGAAGGGAGCTTTTCCAGCTAAATATACCCTGAAAAGATATCCTGGGTGCTCAACCCTCATTTTTGGTGTCTGCAAGTACCATTTTCTTATCCTTAATATTTCAGATTGTTCTCTGGTACTGTTGCAAACAGGATCAAAGCTAGTGACCTAATCAAAAATAACAGTGCCCAGTATTAGACAGGTACGAGCCAGAGTGTCTCTGCCAGTGAGAGTGGCAAGCTTGCAGGTATCTGTCACTGAAAGTCCCACGTGGTCTGAGTCTTCGTGCTGGTGACCTCATAGGCACAGCAGTGATTGGGTGTCCCCAGGGACATACAGCCTATTTAGAAGCAATTCCAGGAGTACCAAGCACAGAAGCATGTGGAAATTCCACTCTCAGTATTAGTGTACAGCATACAAAATGAATTTTTCATACAGAGTTTTAAAAAAAATGGAAACATTCCAGCATTTCTCACTCATGTGCCTTTTGGAGTTAGTGCCCTTTACAGCAGCTGGAAGGGGAATGATTGTAATGTAAGCAGAGTGGTGTTTGCAAGTGAGAGCTGTATGAGAGGCAGTGATGATTTTGGAAACATTATTCTGGGTGTTGAATTGAACAAAGAGTCATTACTGAAGGAAAAAAAATACCCAGAAACACGTTGTTAATACTCTTTCAGATTTGAGCCTGGAGAACCACACTGTGCATTGAGTGGAAGATAAATAGAGAGAAAAATAGCAAATTAGGGGGACAAATAACCAGGGGGAAGCAGGGGTACCCGCTAGCATCAGCAGAGGAGAACATATAACCAGCGTCTGATGCATTTCCCTAAGAATCAGTATGTTTGCAAATTGCTTCATTGCATCTTAGCAGAATCTAATCTGAGTAACGAAGAGCTGACTAGTAAACATAGTTGGATGAATTCCCTCAGTACTCCTGAAATATAACAGAGCAAGGAACAGTATAATGAAAAATAACCAAGAGAGTAGCTAGGGGCTTAACTTATGATCAGTGTTCATTACAACAAATGACACTTTCACTGCAGAGTTACCATAAAGATTATTGACTCTTACATAATTTGGTTCCCATCTGAATAGATTCTAGAACAGCCTCGCCTGTGAACGGGGGAGCTAAAGCAAGAAGACTACGGAAAATGTACTCAATCTCCTTATTCATTTTTTCAATTAGTATGAGCTGCCCATTCAGAACCCTGGATAGAGCAAGAGTTTGGCATTTTTTTCCAGAAAGACTTGGCGATCACTGTCAGCATTCACCAATGTGGCTGTATGTCCTATTCAGTGAAGACCATGCTCACAAAGTGACTAAACTTGTTGGTAGTTTTATATCCAGACCCCCCCTCCGTATGTTCTCTGCCATTTGCTATTTTCCTCAAGCATACATGTTACAACACTTGGAAAAAAATCTCTTTGGAAAGAAGCTGTGTTTTGTGTAAAAGTTGAGCATACAGCCATAAGGCATTTTGCAACTCTGTGGCTTCTACCAAGTATAGAATGAACGACTCCAGTTCTGAGCACAGTGCGTAATCATCTTGGTTTACTGAACACCTGTTTGCTTCCTGCAAAGTACTTTATGTTTTTACATGCTCCTAGCAACCCTGTGAGGCATGTTGGTTGGTTATTACCAGCCCATTTTCCGGATGAGATAGCCTACCCAGAGTGGTGAGGTGGCCAGAGTTCTTCAGCTGCCCCTTCTTGGAGATGATCTTCAGTGCAAGGTCTCTCTAATAGACTCAGATACTGTTTTAACTTGCTCTCAGGTGCTCAGTGTTGAGACATTCTGCCCGCCCCCCCGCCCCCCCGGCCATACCTTCTAGAAAAGAAACAGGCTGGTTGCTGAAATCAGACATATGGGCTTGGATATTGACTTTTTCATGTGATATAGGATCCTGCAAAAAAAAATAATAATAATAATAATGATTTAACCTCTGGGGGAATAAGATTCTTTTTTAATGTGCTCTTTATGTGATTTCCTCCTCCATTCCTCTCAACTGTAAGCAGTGTATGTCCAATTATAACTATTGCTTTACACAGTGAAAAACTGAGGCGTAGAGTAACTCAGACTGCTTAGGTCATCGATCAGTCTACACCTCTGTGTTCAGCCTGTATTCAAAGTCGTCCCAATCTTGCATGTTGTTGTGGTTTCAGAATCGAGTTAGTACTGTGGTGGCCCCCAAAACATAATGGAGATGGAAGGTCATTGTTGGGCAGGGAGTGGAGGAGGCAGCCCTCAGTGATGTATGTGAGAGATGCAGACAGAATCAGGGAACCCCAGATGCTAGAAGCTGTGCTGTGGGGGAACATGCTAAGTGGTATTTAGGAACAACTCCACAGTCATTGAAAGAATAAGAAAGAAAAATCAAGATTTATAGTAGGTAAGTCTTTGGACCTCACCCAACCTTTGGATTTCAGTTTTGTCTTTCTATGTTTCATGGTAAATAACACCTTTTCATGTAATGGGAGTAGCCAGCAGTGTAATATGTGACACTGTCTCTCTCAGCACCTTGTTCTTTCTTTGATTTTTTTTAAAGATTTATTTATGCGCAGGGGTGGTGAGAGGATTCAGTGGAAAGCAGAACAGGCAGATTGATGAAGTGCACTGCTGAGGGGAGCAGCGGGCAAGACAGGAGAGATCTGCTGTGCCATGTGGGCCACCACCCTGGCTGAGGATTGGACTCCTGCTGTGGCTAGGCTGGCTTCATAGTGCTGTGCTTTAATGCATTGGACCACCAGGGAGGTCCCAGTTCTCTCCTTTATCAAAGGCTGACTATGATGCCCCACTCCCTGGCTACCTGCCAGAGCTTCTGTAACTCTCCCTGCAGCCCTGGCCCCACCCACCCAGTCCAGAGGTCAGAGGTGCATGGTGTGGGGCAGTGTGAAATGCCAGTATCGTGGTCTAGCATTTGCCCTCAGGAAGGAGCCAGCTGGGTGAGGAAATCTGACTTACCAGGGGATGGCAAAACTCCTGAGTACACAAGAAGCTGCTGCTTCTTGAACACCTTTGTTTCTTAGAGTTGTTTGCATGTGTTCCTGCTATGGGAGAAGAGAGAACATGACCAATCAAGGGTATTTATGGGCTTTTGGGGTTATTTTTCTTAACCTAAAGGCCTTTCTAGGTTGATACATAAAACTATTATAAACAATTAAAGATTAGTGAGAGAACCTCTTGATAAGTGGGATTACTTCTGAAAGTTAAATAGATTTTCTCCATTGTTTCTTCTTCTACAGCACTAAAAGTAACCAAGTGCCAAGAAGGAGCCCATTGGCTCCACATTCATAAGCTCTCTCTGTGTTCTGTGATACAGTAACAACTAAAAGTTTGTTTCTTGAGCTCTTGAATTATAGCTCTTCTGATTGGGAGGTGCTTTAAGAGCAAAATACTCACTAGATTTAAAGGATACCAAAATAAATTTATATGATTAATATACAAGATCATTCATCATTAATAACGAAATAGGCTGTTAATCATTTATATTGATTACTTGTTGAAATGATCATATCTTAAATATGTTGGGTTAAATAAAATATTAAAATTGATTTCATCTCTTTTTAAATGTGACTTCTAGAAAATTTATTTACATCTGTGGTCTGCATTGTATTTTAGTGCTATTTTACAGTGATGTGTGAAAGTATGGAATATGTCTGCAATAGGAAGTACTAATAAATGTTTAGAAATAAGGTTTTCAAAAGTAGCTTCCTGAAATATTTATGGTGGTAAAAATGAACTCACTGTAGATATTCACGGTAGCTGGTTCTGCTGAATAACACAGCTTGTTTTTGCATTCTTGGCAAAAAATGTTGGTCAGAAATCTTGAATAAGTTATTCAGTCGAGAATGTTTTCATGAGGAGATTGTCAGGTCAGTTTCAGTCAGTTGTTGTGAAGCAGGGTTTGTTAATCTCTGAGGTCCTTGCTTTGCCCACATGGCCTTTGTGATGTTTCCAAGCCTAGATGTCATCCTGACCACAGCCTTTCCTGTACCAGACACTAACAAAAGAGCAACCCCAGGAGCGATCCTCAGACTTCCTGGGCCTCTGGCACCCACCTCATGCTCCGCTTGCCTCATTGCCACCATCTGTATTCAGACTGCTCTCACACCTTCCAGGAGTGTTTTGTGGGTGAGATTCCTAGATGAAGCACTTGCGATTCTTGGATGAAAAGGTTGTTGTGACAAGCTTTAGCTCGCTCCCCACCCACAACCACAGTTTTGCTCTAATTCTACCAGGCCTGTGGGGGCATCAAATAACTAAAGCTTGAGCCAGAGAGAGCGAGAGGAATCCTGTTGATGCTCTTCCAGTGTCCCCACCCAGATTCACTGCCGACGCCTGGAATCCTCTAGTAGATGGATTTTTAACATCAAGCATAAACTACAAGCATCTTAGTTTTTAACCTTTTTGCACTTGACGACCATAAATTCCTGAAACTCTCAAAAATATGATTTTAAAAACTTGGCAGGAATGGATGACATACATTAAATCTACAGAATGTACTTGGACTGAAAGTAGTTTTTAAAGCCTTCATTACTTTCTGAAGTATGTTTTTCCACAAGACTCAAAACCATGAAAGCAAAGTCTAAAGGGAGGAGGGGATATGCAGATTCCCCCTCCTTGGAGCCCTGAGAGAAGTCTTCTCCATTGTTCTTTTGACAACTGTTGACTTGTTCCCCCATACCAGTTTGCTCACTAAAAGCCTAAGTCTTCCCCTCTTGCCAGCCTCTCCTTACTGCTGGCCAGTGCTGCAAAGCTTGGCATCAGGAATAGAGGGATAGTAAAAACAGTTGCAGTGCTGTGTTCTAAAAATAGGGTTTTGCCACTTCAGACAACTTGAGGAAATACACCTTAGCCAGGAAAATTGTAAGAGGTAGTAAATAGACTTGAGCTGCTTCTTCCTACTTCCTAAATCCCACCTGGTGAGAGAGCCTCGTGGGTGAAGGGCTGTCTGGATATGTCTACTCACAGATAGATGGGTGCTTTTCGTTTTGTTTCCTAAGTTTGTTGCTTATTTCTTTGCTGTGCAATTGAAATGTGACTCACCTCATAGAAAATCCATGGATGGGAAAGGAGAGTTAATAATTTGATGCTGTTTAAAATCACAATGCAATAATCTCACCAGAACATAGAAAGAATCTTAGTGAGGGGAGCTGTCTAGGGTTCACTTCACGTGGTTTTGCTTAAGAGTAAGTGTGGTAATATTACAAATTTCATGTGAAACATAGGCAATTTTCAATCAAATGCTCAATCCTGGCCATGCTGAACCCCTCACTCTAAGTGGGTGCTGGGAACAGGCCGGTACCATCTCCAAACAGTGTGTGAGGGGCTCTGGCAGCAGATACGGTTGGTTACATTGACTACATCCTAGTAAGTACCATGACCCATGCTTTCATTCAGTCTGTCAACAAACATTCTGTGTGCATATGGTGTACCAGTTCTGGAAGATACTTTAAAAAGGCCAGCAAGGTTCCTGCTCTCTTTAGAGTGATTAACATTCTTTTAAAAGGAGGTGAGCTTTAGCAAGTAAACACATAAACAAAATAATTATATTCTGACTTATCAGTGTGAAAAAATGGTGTAATCAAAGGTATATCATGTAGCTAAAGAAAGCCTTTCCTTGGAATCCACACTTGAAATAGACCCAAATGCTATTGTATCAAAAGAACTGACCATTCCTTTGGTTGCAGAAAAACACAGTGGTAAGGAGCAGTGGGGATTATTTGATACTGCTGCAGACATGTACCGGACTTCAAGCCTGACATGATGGGGGAGCTCAGTCTCATTGGACCCTATCTCTCTCTAACTTCCAGCCTGCTTTGTGCTAGCTTTATCCCAGACTTTATCTCTTCTCGGGATCTGGCCCCCTAATTCTAGTAAAACATGAAAGAGAATCTTCTCTTCCCAACTGTTTCAGTGACAGTACTAATCTTTGTCTCATTGACTGTACTTGACCACAAGCTCATATGTGAACCTATTACTGTGGAACCTGTTACTGTGCTAGGAGTAAAAGAGAGGCATTTAGGAGACTGAGTCTTTTTTATTTATTTTTATTTAATTGATACATGGAACAACTGAGGTAGAGACCAGAAGTGTGGGGGCGGGGGCAACCATTCACTAGAGACAGAGTGGGGAGCAGCAGCTGAGACAGGAGAGGTCTTGCCCAGTTGGGTCAGCTCCGTGACTGGAGATCAAGCTCACAGTGGCCGCTGTAGCTGGATCATGCTGATGCTCAATGAGTGGGGGGCGATGCCTGCATTTAGACCCCAGGTGTGTAAGCTCTCCTCTAAGAGTTCACTCATCACCTGTAAACTTGGGGTAGGAGTGGTGCCATGTGTCAGAGTGACTCAGGAAAGAACATTCCAGGCAGAGTAAACAGCAAGTGTAAACTTCATAAAGTGAATGAGGGCCTAACTTGTTTGCCTACTTGTGTCTCGTGGACACGTCGTCTCCCGCTTTGCCGATAGCCCAGCCTGATGACTGTCAGGTCTCAGTGGCGAGAAGTGTGCTGGTGTGATTGGGGTGACTTTTGTGTTTCTCTCGTAATACATTTTTTATTGATGTTATTATTGCCCACCCAGAAAGCAACCCCCCTGCCTTTACATTCAGGTTCTTGGGTGGTGCCTTACCTTTGTTCCATTTTGTGATCTCTCCAGCCAAGTCTGTATTGGCAAGATGTGGAATTTGGAGTGGGTCCGATTTTAAAGACAGAGCAACCATTTGTGTTGCCACAGAATTAACATCTATCTGTCCATGTTAAGGGATCTGTGAGATAATGGCCATTTACCTTTAAGGGCCAGATTCAAGTTGGTGAAATTTAGTGCTAGTGTTTTGGGGGAATTATTTTTGAAGGTGATAAATGCACATATGAAAAATCCTCATGCATTTATGAATAGGTCGGTATAGCTATATGTGTATTACAAGCATATAAACACATACAGTATGATGTCACTTTTGTAGACACTGAATGCCAAGTGCTAGATACAAATTTTTTTCAAAAAAATTCCTGTATTCCTGTATGAAATCAATTAAAGAAGTAGCTTGTTTAGAAAAACTTAGCAATGCCCTTAAACTTGTTTCCTTTTGCCTGCTAGTTTATTCTGGAAATTGCAACATTTAGCGCTTTGCAGTTTAATTTAAAAGGATTACCTATTTTCTTAAATGCTTAAGCAGGGAAGCAAGTTGCAGCTATTGATTTCTCTCTGCCTGTATTCTGGGGAAGCTGTATCTGCTCCTTCCCCAGGGAACATAGCCCCTGAACTCCATGCTTGCTGGTGACAGCTCGGACCTCTGATACATAACCAAAGACCTTACCTAATATCCTTGCAACTGCTTGGGGAATTTTTATTAAGTAAAAGCATCATTAGAGTAGACAGAATGATGAAGTTTAATGAGCATCTTTTGTGCATGAGATTGTTAGTTTTGCTCTGCCAGAATCCTCATTTCTCCCCTCCAGTGGGGCAGATAGGGAGTTTAGAATGTATCAGGTATTTTTAATCTGCCTTATATTTGATATTATGGCTTTTCATAGCTTAATATTTTTGTTACGCTTGCCACAGATTCCTTTTGGCTGTCTACATGGATGCCATCTGTACATATATATGTGTTTTCTTTTTTCCATCATGTGCTGGAGACAGAAAACAGCAAGGGGAATGATGGAGAATAATATGAAAGATATAACACCGCCATTAGCAAATTGCATAACCACCTATTCGAGGTTGGATCTCAAAAAAATTATCGTCTTTTGAATTAATGAGACTTCTCATGGGAATAGGATAACTGTTATTTTTTTTCTTTGAGATTCAGCAATTTATGTGCTAAGGTTTTGTCACCCTCATAGCTGCCAGATAGGATATAAATAAAGATATTGCAACTGCTTATTAATAATCTAGGTTTCACACTTTGTCCACGGGTTCTCTTGCAGAGATTTTAAATTTAGCATCTCACCATAAGATTACAGATTATAAACAAAATTATTTCTCTCCATTATTGCTACTGCCCATATACTTAGATGTTAAAATTGGTTCTTTTCTTGCTCTGTATAAGGACTTTCCATGGAAACACCCAAAACAACAGGAGGGAGGCATATGACATGAGCAAATGACTTAAGAACAGCATATTGTACCTCTCATATACCTGGCATTCTGAAACACAATATTTACCCAGTACACAATGTGCTTCTAGCCGTGTCTTGAGTATGTGGAATACAAAAGAAGCAGTCTGCTATCCCCACCCTCGAGAAAATGGTAGATGTATTAAGACAAAACTGAGGAATCAACAAGAGGGAAGTCAAGATAACTCAGTGCATTAAGAGTATGAACTTCGGTATTATCTAGGTCTGATGCACTCCTGAACTTGCTAAGCTTCAGTCTCCTTGTTCAAAAAATACAAACTGAAGAAGCCCAACCTCAGCGGATTCTTGTGACAGTGAATGCCAAGTGAATGGCCGTTATCAAAGCCCTCTACTGGCGCTTTGAAATAATGAGCCAGGAGTCAGTATCACTTTACATGTCATCAGGGACTTAATAGTGAAATCCCATAATAGTCTGTGAAGGCTAAAGCCAGGATAGAGAGGGAGGAGAAAACTGCTCAAGACCAAAAATTCCGGGTAACATTGAAATGGCAGAAAGGATCCGGGCACACCTGCTAAACAGCAGTAACACAGATCAGTAAAAGCCAAGGATCCAGAGGAATGCTCCCTTGCAGAAAAGATTACTTCCAGCCTCCGGAATAATTTAGCATGTTTTTAAGTTTCAAAGTACTTCAATGAGTCCAGGCTGCTCTGATTGTCCAAACACCTTCAAAGTAGATGAACTACAGACAGTCACATTTCTCGCTAGGCTGACAGGTCCTAGGAAGAGATAATACTCTGTGTACTTAGCTCATAGGTGCAGAACTCCCATGAGAACCATGAGAACCACGACCCTCGCTGCCCACTGCCTTCCTCCAGACCAGCCTGTGGGCTCAAGTCTGTTAGTGAAGAGAAAGGTGCAGCTGGCACATGCAGCACTACGTGGCACGTTCTGTGGCTTCTCTGTACCACGTACCAGGCTGGTCACTCTGTCCAGTGTTACTATTTCCCATGCATAAAGCCAAGGAATGTGATTCTTCCAATCATGTGTAGGACACTTCTGGAGAGGATCAGCATCAGGAATAACAAGAGGGGACCCATTCTAATACTAGCCATTTGTTAGGGGCCTGCATTAGAGTAAGAAAAACAGAATGAAGGATGGAAATACTAGTAAATGTCATAAAGTGGCTAATGAATCCACTAAGTGATGGGCCTTTTGAGAAACTCTTGAAAGGTGTGGTCCCTTTCTTCTAGAAACCCATATGCAGTGTTACATGCGTGGTATTTCTAATGTTCCCTGGTCCCAGCTAAGAATTTCTACTGTAGGAGAGACGTCAGTCAACCTCCATTGGTGTTGCGACCACGGAAAGGGGCAGGTGTCAGATTGACTTTATTAAAGATCTGGAGATGTAGAAGGAGGTTGGGTTAGGGAACTTCTCTGTGCTTTGTTTGGGTTGGTGACTTTCCCCATGGGAATTTGGCACATTGAAGGTGGGAAGGGTGGTGACTTAGAGAGCTGCTTCTCAGGAAGATAGGTGTTTTCTAGACTTCTGAAGAACACAGAGTAAAAGCAGAAAAACAAGGGAGAGTGTCCGGAGAGAAAGGCTAGTACCCAATAGACACAGGAGGAAATTTTCAAGAAAGATCAGGGCAGTCCCTGTTGTTCTTAGCTGCTGTTGCTGCAAAGGGGTGTCGGGTCTGCAGGAGACCCTTAGATTCAAGGGAAATAATACTCCCACGGAATTTTTCTCCCAAAATGAAGATACTCACATTAAATAAAATTTGCATATCAGAAATAGAAAAGTAATCATATCACTCTGCTCGGTCTATTTGTTGCAAAACTAACTGATTGTGGTGGGTTGAAATTCTTTGCTGTGTCATCTTAGATGTCAACATCTAAGTGTTCAGTTGTGGAGCTTGAAGCAGCCATGGTGCAGGCTGCGTTGCAAGATGCCTCTGAAGTGAGCAGCATGAGGGATCATTTCATGATTCCTCCACAGGTGGTCTTTGGCAGGTGCTTTCCTGGTGACTTCTCAGGCCAGGGCTCACTCCCACGGGGACAAAAATGGAGCCCTGTGAGTCGAGCAGTGCTGACTCAGTTATCACCTGCAGCTTCTTGAAAAGTCTCCTAAGCGAAGATTGATCCTTATCTATCACTTTAGATTGTTCTTTGTTGGTTTCCTCCCCTCCTTAGTCATCTCCCAGTTACCCTCTATAAACCCT
The DNA here is from genome assembly GCF_000260355.1 of Condylura cristata. Lineage (NCBI taxonomy): Eukaryota > Metazoa > Chordata > Mammalia > Eulipotyphla > Talpidae > Condylura > Condylura cristata. The sequence continues at coordinate 20,014,631 of NW_004567131.1, read as the reverse complement.
CTGTAGAGTATCAACTCTGAGACTAGGGCCCCTCACTTTCTGGGTAGAGCATCTGCCTGCCTCTGGCTGCTGCCCCTGGATGACCTTTCACCCAGGCTCTTCAACAGTGCTCTCCAGCTGGCCTGACCAGATTTCAGTGCCCATGGGCAGCCACCCTAGAGGGGATCTACTACAAAAGCACATGGTGGCAAAGCCAGGCAGTGGGTGCGCCTGTGCTTAGGCTCATGTGAGAAGTGATCAACTGGTCGGCGGAGCCCTAGCCGCGGGTCTCCATGAGAGGTTGAGGTGGCCTGCCACCCGAACACCTCGATGCCCACGTCAACAAGGTATTCTCCAGATCTGAGTTAACTTTCCTGCCAGCTCTGCAGGGTAACTGGGAGTTTTCATCCTAGTTTTGCAGATTTAAGACGTAAGACTGTGATAAGCCAGTCACTTCCCCAGAGTCACGTGGCATTCAGGGCAGAGCGGGCATCGGGATGCAGGGGTGTGTGGAACCTGGGGACCATCCTCCAAGATTCCCCAGGTTAGGGTGCTGGGGCCACTGTAGGACAGGACAGGGAGCTAGCAGGATGTGGGGAAGAAAGCATACCAGTCCCAGAGGAAGCTGGGCTCTCCCCAGGTGGAACAGGAGCAAGAGAAGCTACATTTCACCATGGGGAAAATAAAGCCTAAGAGAAGATATAAGGTGGCCAGGGGCAGAATATATTCTGATGACAGTAGCCTGTATTAATTAATCATGTTTCTTATTTCCTATATTTTATGATACTTGGATGTAGGGCAGTCTTGCTGGTTGGGGAGAGACTTTTCTTCCCAGGGCTAGCTAATTCCCAGAGATGGCAGAGAACTTGCCTGCAAGCATGCCTTTTGTACACAAACCAGCCACTCCAGAGCACATACCCCCAGCCACTTCCCTTTTTGGAATTACACACGCCAAAGCAGTATTTTCCCCCACCCCATGCCCAGGTGAGTTCCTCCAGGAACCCAGGGCCTGCAGAGCTTGTTCATGTTGTCCAATCCTACGCTCGCTCAAACTGGCTTCCCTTTCTTCACCTGTTCCTGTCCCTGAAATCACAGCGAAAGCTCTCTCCTCCTCCCAGCTCTCTCCTCCTCCAGGCGACTGACTCTGGGACCTCCCCAGGTGGTGCTGCTTGGTGCAGAGGGCCTCCCCTCTCAGGAACTGTGTGTAACAAAACTTGTCTCAGTAGCTTTGACCTCTCTGTGTGGTCACTCTATAAATTACTTTGTCAGATACATTAAAAATATGGGTCTTGAGCAGTGAATGAAAGGAGTGTGAACCATCCAGTCTGTAGTAAATAGGAGACAGTCGGTCCACTCTTCCAACTTCTTCTGTTAGAGGTAGCATCCACTTTCTTTTGGGGAACATGTTCCCCTTTCTGAAACTTCATATTGAACCTTTTCCTCTTCATTGAGCTGCTATTCTGGAAGTTATTTTTCCTGCTAAAATTAAATAGAATCCTCAGGTTTTACTTACTGATTCATCCCTATTGTTTGTAGCATATTACCATGAACTGAGGAACTAAAAGCAAAGCATATATTGTCTTACAGCTGTGAAGGTCAGAAATCTGAAATGCAAGTGTCAACAGGGTTGAGGCCCTTCAGGAGGCGCTAGAAGAACATGTGCTTCCTTGCATTTGTAGCTTCTAAAAGCTACCTGCATTCCTTGGCTGGTAGCCCTTCCTCCTTCACAGCCTTCAAAGGTCTCTCTGACTTTAACCTCTTGCTTCCCTCCCTGTGAGAACCCTTGTGACTATATAGGTACAACTCTGCTTGATTCGGGGCTTTGTTATCTGGAGCTCAAAATCCTTCATTCAGGCATGGCGGACCTCTCCTGATCCTCTCGCTGCTCCCCTCAGCAGTGCCTTTCAGTCAGTCTGCCTGTTCTCTGCATTCTGTATCTGGTGAATTTTCTCACCCTCCCGCACCTCTGGCATACACCCCAGTTCTTGTATACGTCAATAAATAAATCTTTAAAAGAATAATCTTTCATTCAGTCCCCTCTGCAAAGTCTCTTGCAATTCATGGTAACACATTCACAGGTTTCAGGGGTTAGAATGTGGACACCTGGGGGAGATGTCGTCCCCGAGATGCTAAAGCTGCCCCATAAAGGGAAAGGCAGAAATGAAACCCAGGGCTTCTGCCCTAAGCTGGCGATTCCTCCTCTGCCCCAGCTACGCCTCCATGCTGGGGATGGCCGCTTAGTAAAGGATGGACTCTCTTCTGCCCACACAGCAGGAGCAGTGCAAGGATCACGCCGAGAAGGCCGGCGTCATCCCTGCTTGCCAGTGACTCACTAAGGAAGTGGGGCAATGCATTTAGCTTGCTTAGTTGCTTTCTTCAAAAAGGATTAAAGCCTTTCTTCTAGAGACGCTTGGTGATTTGGCGTTGATATAATATACCCTATTATTTTTCTGAAGAAAAGTCCTAAAGACATAATCATGCAGTTGTTTTTATTTAATCACTCTGACTATAATCACACATCAGCCCTAATTTTCACCAGGCATCTGCTGGTCGCTTCCATTCAGCTGACCATGGTGCCAGGCATATTTAGCCATTACAGTCACACTGCAAGGAAAACATAATCATTGTTACAGATGAAGAGACTGAGGCACGATGGGATGAGAAGTGTGAATCATCTGCCCAAAGTCAGCCATTAGTAAGTGGTAAAACCTGGAGTTCCACCACAAGTTACAGACACTGACTCCAGCCTGCCCTTTGCAGTGATGTGATAAGCAACCCAGCCGCACAGTGGGGTCTGCATATACAAAGGCAGGCATTGAAACACTGGAACCTTCCCGCCCCTGCCTAAAAATGAAAAGAGCCTTGCTGAGTCCTGAGCAGCATTTTCACCCCCTTCTGACATGACATTGCTCACAGGGCCACCCATTCTGGAGTGCCTTTTGTGTCTGCTTCTTCAAGACATGGCATTTAGCAGGCCCATATCAGATCTTCATTCCCTTTTGCCTTTGACTTCTTATTTCTGCCAGTGGCACTTAGCTAGCACCAAAGCACTCCCTGGTTAACAAGCATGTGAACTGTGGAGTTGTCATCTGCAGATTTTAGTAACCCTTGAAGTTTCATGTCTGTAAAGATGTGTGTATTTCTGACCTTACGGGAATAAGGGATTAGAGAATTAGAATACAGACTCACAAGCATGTGAGGAAGCTGTATAGCTAAAAGAGCCTGAGACTGCAGGCACAGAACTAAGTCATACCTCCACTTTGGGCCAGGCGAGAGGCCCTTGGTGACCAGAGGTGTTCAGGGACATTACCCTGTAGCATTGATTGAGCCATGAGCTGGAGAAAAGCTGCATCCTAGGAAGAGGAGAGGACTCAAAGAATATGCTTCAGCAAAATGTGTTAATAAAACTGAGGAACATAGCAGCAGATCTACTTTGGCCAAGGTTTCTTCTCCCAATTTGATGCATCTGGGAGCGATGCTCAGAGGTTGAGGGTAGTGGATACAGAGGTTGGAACTGTCCAGCTCTGGAGAGTATGGGATAATCTTCCCACCTCAAAACCCTTAACTGCTGTACAAATTAAGAGCAAACTTGTAAGTACTAATGCTAATTTTCTAGAACATGCGATACCTGCTTAACACAAGAGCTCTGCCTTCCCTTTACCTGGACAACTTTGCAACACCTGGCTCTATGGACTTCTGGTCTGCTGCCAACTTCAGATTCTGCATTTAAGTTTTCTCTCAGAGCAGAGACCTAGCTTCATGATCAGCATCAGTAGAACTGTCATAGTCATGCTTCAGAGAACATGGAAGCCTGTGAAGAAAATAGAATATGGTGCAATCTGACCAAACCCCAGTGTCCAATTTCCCCTAACCAGTAAATCCGTTGGGCAGCTCCATGTGCCGGACTGTGCCTCAAAGTTGGGGTGGAGTCATCAGTAGCATCAGCGATGCCAGGTTGTGCCTCACGGCGCATGGCCACTGTTTGCCTGGCAGACTTCAAGCCTGACACATACATATCTATCTCTTGAGTGGACCTCAGAAGAGGGATTGGCCTAGGAAGGCCAGCCTTGGAGTCAGTCACTTTCACTGAGTTGGCACAAGACAGTCACAAAAATGATCAGGCAGTGAACGCCCTGAGGAACTGAGGTGCACATCGGCTCTGTCAGGGACACAGTCATATCATTAAGGGCAGTTATGGTTGAGCTGTGTTTATTTTAGGGTGACTTTTAATTTAGTTTAATCAGAATTACTCATAAATTATCCATTAATTACCATCTCCTGTTCAGTTCAATCCCCTCAGCCACAGCACCAGCGTCGCCTGCGATGGATGCCATCCACTGTAATTGTAGGGTACTTTGTCAACATTTAATCAGCAGGACTTATTAACGTGCATTGATGTGCAGCCGCCATCCCAGCACAATCAATCATGTGGGAGCAGCCAGCACGCTCGGACACCATTGCTCTCTGTCGCATTAGCCAGCCCCTGGGCTCTCGGGCAGGCACGATGCTCACTTTACACTAAATGGACACTCTGTCTCGCCAGTTCCTCCCAATTTTTGTCACTGTCGACTTAAACACTCCTGGCCTGTGAGTTCAGTCAGGAACAACTCAGCTGAGCATTCAGCTCACAAAACTGAATCTCTTCCTCCCGTGCTTTCACACCCTGCCCAGGGAGTGTGACATTGCAGGGGCTTGTCCAGAATTAGACCTGTGGCAGCTGCATGGTTTAAGTTCTTAATATACTGTGTGACCCAGAGAAAACAGAAGTGATCTTTGGAGATGAGTCTTTGGCTTACAGCTCTGCCAGTAGCAGCTTATTTCTGCTAATAGATGGAGCTCATGGTTTCCCTCCTCTCTCTTTGCAGCCTCTACGGCAGACATATGCAGGCAAACCCAGAACCGCCGAAGAAAAATAATGACAAATCAAAAAAGATCAGCCGGAAACCTCTGACAGCCAAGAACAAATAAGGGGTTGGCACAGCCTGGACTTCTGGTCCCGTCTCTCATTATTACTTCTCTGTTGTTGTATCCTGCAAATAAATGCAATGTGTGTGGCTTTCCCCCCCCCCCTTTCACTTTCTCTTTCTAGTGCTTATCACCTTACCTTTTAAATCATTTTGGTAGGTGGTAGATTTTTTTTTTATAAATTCTTAAAACCATTTGTATTTGTTTTCTTAAAATTGCCCAAGGTAGGGAACAAAGCCCTAATTCAACAGCAGATTCTGTCATGGATCAGCTTACAGTGCCTTGAATAGATGTTCACAAAGTTGTTTATTATCAAAAGAATAATTAAAATCATGTAAGCATTTCACTGTCACAGTTGATACTTTTCACTCTTCTGGTTATTCACATAACACATTATTTTAAAATAAAAATATTCTTTCGCCACCAAGATATTGTTAATTGAACTTACAAAAGGTTTTAATAAAATCTTGAATTTGTATCGTGTTGTTTTTTGAAGAAACTAAAGAACAGTCTTGTTTTGGAATACACACTTTTTGTTTACTTTTCCCCAAAAAATTATCTTGTCCAATTTTATTGTTTGTAGATGATAAACTCTGAAACTTTCCATGAAAGAAATAAAAATTAAATCAGAGGTAGTTTCTTCTCACATCGATTTGTCAGGGTTTTTTTTTTTTTTTTTTCTTTGAAGACTGTTTCTAAATTAAGAAGAAGCAGAAAAACAAATCTCTAGGAGATTCTGCCAAAGGATTTTGGAAAGCAGTATTTCTTAGCTAAAGAACTGGTGACTTCTGCCAGTGACTGGTAGACAGGAGCTGTGAAATGGAGAGAGAAAAGAAACTCAAGTATGTTTCTTGTCACTGTGGAAAATCTGTTCATATCAAATCGTTCTAAGTGACTTAGATGATGCCACAGAAGTTCTATAGATGTGCACCATCTCCACCACACCCAGTGTAAAGACAACAGTTGTGGAGTATTTGAGCAACCAATTACTGAACGTCCATGATAGGCAAATTTGTTCTTCTCACAGTTGTATGTATGTATGTAAATGGAATTAATCCAAACAATAGTTTTGTGCTAATAGGACTGCCACACTGGACCACCCGGAAACAAAGTATGTGAAAATCAACCTGCTCTGAGCTGGATATTCCTTTGTCTACTCCTGCACCATCTTTCAGCTTCCCAGTTGAATTCCTAGGTCCAAGATCACTGGACCTTCATGTCACAGGGCAGAGTCAAAGCCAAAGAAAAAACAAAAAATGCTGACCATCTTATGAAATGGACATTATGTTTGAATCAGAGGCCACCTAACAAAGCTACACTTCTGAATAACTTCCTGAGGAATGTTCCTGTAGGAAGAGGAGCCCCCAGGTACCATCACCTATTTGGGGGTAAGGCTGATGTCATTTTTCAAGGTACAATTTTGGCCTCCAATTTTTAATTGATTCTTTTTTTAGCAAATGAAATTGCAGGAGGAAGAACAGAATCTTCTGTTGCTGATTGGAAAATCTTATATAACACTAAAACAAAGCATTTGTAAAAATACCACAATATATGCTTATGAGTAATTTTTTTTAAAAGATGAACACGCAAGATAGAAATATAGTCAATATGCATAAATTCACAGGGAAGGAATGTCTCCAAGAAACATGAAAAAAAATTGAAACTCGGTAGTAATAAAAAAAATACAAATCAAAGCAAAAAATGAGAAATACATAGCAATGAGAACTGTGTAAATATTTTTAAGGTAGGACTCAGTGCTAAAGGAGTAACATGAGATAAAAAATATACTCCTCTCAGAAATAAAATTTCTCTCAACCTTAAAATTGTATACTCTGGCCCAGAATTTTTATATCTAGAAATCTACCCTGAGGAAATTATTTAAGATATGCATAAAGAGCTATTTTGGAAACTACCTGTACATCCTTGTAGACTCAAGGGTGGGGAAATCCAAGTGGTCATGAAAGAAACACTGATTAATTGTGATGTATCCACATGATAATTTTTTTGTGTGGTGTATGTGATGTATACACATGACATTAAAAATCGTTGAATAATATTTAGAGACACGGATAATCATATCACCTATTTAAGTAAAAAAGCAAGATAAAAAAAAAAATAACCATGATCTCAGTTGTGTAAAAGGAAGCTATGATATGCGTAGACAGAAAAAATGGAAATGATCTTGGGTTTTATGGCTGATAAGTTATCTCTGGTGAATCAAGATAAAAAAACATGTTATGCTCTAAATTTTCTATAATGTACATGTTGTACTTTTATATTCAGGAAATGTTAAGTGCCTATGTTTTCAAAATGAAATAGATGGATTATGCAATCTAGAATGTGGGATTATATATTTCAATTCATGTTTATAAATTTTAGGTGGTTTTCTTTTTTTACTTTGTAATTATAGTGGGTTTTCACCCTTTCACACTCATTTTGGTTACTTGGTTTCTGACTTAACAAATTAATACCCACAATTCAAAAGATAGCTTTTCTCCCCAGTTTGCTGGGAGGAAACATTGTGTACTCTTAAGATATATCACATAATGACAGGCCTGTGTGGTAAAATTCCCATACGTTTAGTTGATTCCCATAATCATATAGATTAAAAAAAACAAAAACCACACACACACAAAGGCTTTTTGCTCACGTTGAGTTCCCTGGCATGCATTCAGTGGCTTTCAGATGCACCAGACAACAGTGTTGCCTCCAGTCATCCTGATGCACTCAGCGAAGAAGGTGCTCGGGGCCCTGGGAGATGGATGTTTCCTTATCTTGGTTATTGTAAATAATGCCTCTCCCACTTAGCATACAGATGCTCTTCAACATAGTATTTTCTTTTATATAGTCCCAGAAGTGAAATTGCTGGATCATGTTCTAGTTTTAATTTTTTGAGGACCCTCCTCACTCTGCCATGATGATGGACTGACGTTCCCAGCAGCAGTGCACAAGGATTCCTCCCCACATCCCGGCCTGCATTTGTTGCCACTTGCTTCTTGATACCAGCTGTGCCAAGGGATTCATTGTGATTTGGATTTGTAGCATTTCCCTAACAATTAGTGATGCAGACACATTTTCATGGGTGGATTAGCCATGTGTGTCTCTTCTTTGGATAAAATGTTTACTCAGGCCCTAACCCATTTTTAACTGGGTGATTTTTGTTTTGCTATTGAGTTGTAGGGTTCTTTGTATATTCTATACATTAATGACACTTCTCAGCTACTTGATTTGCAAATATATATTCCCATTCCATAAGGTGGTATCTTTTTCATTTTGTTGAAGAGATTCTCTTGCCCATTCAGTGTTTTCTGCTTCGTCTGTCAAATATTAGTATATGCACTTGCTTCTTTCTGGGCTCTCAATTCTGTTCCACTGGCGATGGATTGTTTTTTTAAAGATTTTTTTTAAGATTTATTTATTTGTACAGAACTGGGGTATTTATTTGTACAGAACTGTGGAGGATGAGAGGATTCACCAGGAACAGAGTGGGGAGCAGAACAGGCAGATCGACGACTTCTTCAATCTGAGGGGAGCAGCGGGCGGGCCAGGAGAGGTCTGCCACACCGTGTGGATCTCCTCCGGGGCAGGTGGGGATCGAACTCATGTGGAAGTGGCTTAAGCTTCTTAGTGCTGTGCTTTAACCCACTGCGCCACCAGGGAGGGCCAATGGATTATTTTTCATTCCCTATGATACAAGACTGAGTGGGGACTCCCAAGGAGCTTCCCACAGTGCCTGGAAGCTAGATAACTTCCCTGGCCTCTCTATTCTCTCCTAATGGTCCATAGGCTCAGGAGACACCTCTCTGGTGCTAGTTTAGCCTTGGGGATGGGCAGAGTGATCGGCATTTAGCTGTTCCTTTTAACCTCAGTCACTCCATCTTAGTCACCTCAGACTGGTGCTTTCTAGGAAATGTCTTGTCTGTGAATTGTTCCTAACCTTCAGGAGGAGGAGCAAATCAGGAATAGCCTGTGTCACCACCTTGGTGATGTCACTCTTCCCAAGTGGTAGCTTTTTAATCAAGCTAGCCCAACCTTTTTAGTACAACAATGAGACTGGCTGTCACCAGGGTTACCTGGTAGCCTCTCAAGGTAGCCTTCACCCTAAATCTTTGTAAAATCTGTCAAAATGCATGGATAATTTTTACACCTTGTTTGAAACTTATTTTCTCAGTCTTCGCTTTATATAAAACTGGACCTGCACGTGTGCTTGAATACTATAGAGAAGGGGGCAGAATACTTCTGTATATCTCATTACATTTGGTCCTTGCGGTTACCTTGAAATGGACACAACAGAATTATTTAGCAGTAAATTGTATAATGGCTCTTAAGTCAAGAAATGTGTTTCTCTTTGCTAGAAGTTAATGTTCTGTCCGTGTGTGTCTGTCTGGTTTTTGTTTCTGTTTTCAGTTAATACAGGGACATGAAGAAAAGGGTAGATTGGTGGGAGAGGTTCACAGTTAAAAGGTTTTGGTAGCAGGATTACTCAGACACTATCAAGTTACTGTGCATTTTAATCTCTGAAGGACTGTTCGACCACAGAACCACTTTTTCATTATTAAACTGTACTCATGATCTGTGGAACCCGTTTGGAGTACATTCTCAATGTAAGATCAAGCATTGGCCTAGAGTCATCCTCCATTTGTGCTTTGGAATAGAAAGTGCTGGGAAACCACTTAACCACTTAACATAGGTTCTTCCTCACAGTGATAAACTGGAAGCTAATATAGAATGAAAATCATAAGCAGAGGTAACTGGATAACTCTGTCATTGGCAGTAGTAATTGCTGCATTGTTTTTAATTATAAACATTCACATACTTTGTTGCAGTTAATTGCAAAGTTATGATTCTAACAATAAACATTTCTAAGGGTGTTTCATAATTAAAATGTTCCACATGTACCCTTTAGAAAATGCACTGGAGGGCCCTCCCTGGTGGCGCAGTGGGTTAAAGTGCAGCACTGTAGGGGAGCTGCAGCCACCTCAGTGCAGAGTTGATCCCCGCCCCGGAGGTGACCCACATGGCGTGGCAGACCTCTCCTGTCTTGCCTGCTGGTCCCCTCAACAGCGCACTTTATCAATCTGCCTGTTCTGCTCCCCACTCTGTCCCTGGTAAATTCTCTCACTGTCCCTGTACCTCTGGCCTGTACCCCAGCTCTGTATGAATAAATAAATCTTTAAAAGAAAGAAAAGAAAATGCACAGGACTCACATTCAGAGTATCACCAGAACTAAAGGCTTCGCACCATCTTCTTCCACCCTGGTCCTGGACACCCTCACTTCTCTCTGGATCACAGTGATTTTCTCCAGTTGATTTCCTGCCTCTACCCCTGGCCTCTCATGTCCTATGTTCAATACCTTTCAGCACTGACATGAGATCACACTACTGTTTTCAGAATATTCCTGAAATCAAAACCATGGTGTACAAGGTTGAACCTGCTGCTTCTCTTTCTTTCCTGGCCTCCAGATTCTTCCTACCACACAACTTTTGTTTTTTCCTAAAGTATTGATCATCCAACTAAAATTCCCTCACCAACTGCAAATCTTTGTTAAAAATTCACTTAAGTCTTTTCACTTAACAACTCAGTTTATTTTGTTTACTGCTTGTCTTCTACCCACCCCCCAGAAGATGGCCTCCCTCATCCCCAGAATGTTGCTCCCTTGTCTCCAGAAGTTCCATAAGGAAAAGTCAGTAAACTATGGCCCACAAACCAAATTTATCCCTTGCCTACTTTTGTAAATAAATGCTTTCTGGAACACAGCCTTTCCTACGCTTTTACATACTGTCTACTGCTTTGTGCCAGCCCAGCAGAGACACTTGATTGTGACAGAGACCATATGACCCAGGAAATCACGAAGATTTGCTGTATGGCTCTTCACAGAAAAAGTTGGCTAATTATTCCATTAACTGCTGTATCCCTGACACTTCTAATGATGCCTGGCACATTAATAGGTACTCCATAAATATTTATTTAATGGAATGTGATACTGTTGCTACTTAGATAGTATAGACTAGCTAACATTGGAGAAGAAAGGAAACACCGTGGACTTTTGGGGTGGCGGCGTAGGGAGGAGTTTCTACTACAGAATGAGTCCACTTATCAAGACCAAATTTGTGAGGATTCACCTCTTATGATTTACCTTTTCAACTTTGAAATGGAGTGTTTTAAGGTGGCAGGACTAACAGTTATGCTACTGTAGTTCTGTTCTTCCCAGATATTTGTGACCTCAAATCAGTCATTAATCATTAATGTGTCTCCCACCTGTAATTTAATAAGATACCATATGTGCTATGTATGTTCTATAATTAGATGTGTTATATTATTAACTTGCCCGTCAATAATCTCAAAATCCCTGTGCTCTTTAGAAATAAATCAAGTATCTATTAATACTACATATAAATATTTTGTATTACTGCCACTTAACTCATGCTGTGTTACACATAGTAGAATTTGGTAATTTCTAATTTTCTCCTTAATTGGTTTTATGTTGTTAGTGCACTTTTTATTGGGGAATTTCCAGGTACGAGGTACTTTGTTTCCTTTTATTCTTACTCAGTGATCATCATTTTATAGGAAATTTGACCTCAGAGACACTAAAGAACTTCCCTGTGGCCCAAAAGTTAGTGAGTAGCAGAGCAAGGCTATAAAAAGAAGATTCTCTTGATTTCCAGCAGTGTCCTTTTCACGTCCATCTCACGTTGTACTCTCCTGTCAAACAAGACTCTGCAAAAGGCAGCAGTTTTCCTCCCCATCACCCCTCTATTGGAGTTTCTGTTTTGGATCTCCTGAAATGTTCATTTTATTAACATTTAGGGCGGTGCATGATGACACCAGGCTGGCAAAGTATTGTCCCATTTCTGTAAATGTTGGACCTTTGGTTCTGCTGTCTGTTCTCCGTGCGAGTTAAGGTGACAGTGTCTCTCAGATGGCCAAATGATGTATTGACCAAAGCAGCTAAGCCTCATTCCTGAGAACAGTTCTGTCTTTTGCTGATTTCACCCAGAAATGGGGTACTTCACATGCGATCCTAACAAGAAAATAGTTTTCTCCAAAGGGTGTTCTCTCACAAGCCTGCTCCTCTGTCTTTGGGTGTCATCTTCAAGGAGTTTGGCCTGGAATGATCAGTCCATCGGTAGCTTTGTTTTTAGTGTCAGTCCAAGACCTAGGGGCATGCTGGCATACTAACCTTAGCAGAAAACCTGGAGTATATTAGACACTGAAATATTGTTGGAAGGGTGAGTGGGTGCTGTTTCTCCTGGATATTTCTAGCAACTCACTCCTATTTTGCCTAAGCATTTATACTCATTTTATAAACAAAAAGATCACATCTTAACAATGATTTACTTAGCATCTTTCTGAAAAATCAGGCAGCCCTCTAATAAATTCTCAGGCCCAGGAATTGGGAGTGAACTAAATAAACTGGTTGGGATAAGATTGTAGTGTTATCAGAAAAGCCCTCTCATTAGGAAAATTGGGCACTTACTACTTAGAGATTGTGTCAGCCCCTCACATAAGAACAAAGCAAGCTGTCATTTATGGTGCTGCCAGAACACACGTTCTCCTGGCCCAGGAAGCCTCCCAGGTGCCAGTCACAGGACCAGCCTTGTCTGTCTCCGAAGAGACTGTCTTCCTGGTGCTTCTGCCGAGCCCACTCTGAAACTGGCATTTTCTGTGTGCAGGTGTTGTCAGAAAAAAAAAAACGACTCATTTCAGCCCCAGGAGGAAAGCGGCTTCCACTAGCTAAGAGCTGAAAGAGGAGAAAGAAGCCCAATCCATTCATAACTCCCCCAGAGTACCACCCAAAATAGCCCTGCCACACCAGGCCGGCAGTCTCGCTGCTTGTGTGGGCTGCTGTATCTGTCGCTTACCCAAGAGCCACTTCTTGAATCACACAATGCAGCTGTGAAACCAGTGTTTCCACTAGGGAAAACCTGCCTGAACTCGGCCTCAGCGCTGAGATCCTGTGGCCACTTGAATTTATAAACATGCAGCTCCCATGCAGGGTGGTGCCTTGCTGCTGGGTTTTGCTAGGGCCAGCAAGGGAAAGGATTTGGTGAAAGAATAAAAATCACACTTGATCTTAAAAACGGTATGTGAGGGTGGTGATTTACAATGCAGGTACCCAGTAGGCACAGAGATGTCCTATCGAGGCCCCCACCAGCTGGGGAGAAGGGAGCAGTCTGTGCTAACGGGGCTGTTCGGATGGCTGTGGCCTTTGGCTTGCTTTGGTCACAAGTCATCTGCCTAAGTCACTGAGATGGGTTGAATAGAGTCCCCCTCTCCCCCCAAAAAATTTTGTCTACCTGGAACTTCAGAATGTGACAATCTGAAAACAGTCTTTGCAGCTGGTACATTGAAATGAAGTGACTGTGGTTTAGGTACACACTAAATCCAATGGCAGGTGTCTTGTAAGAAAGCCATGTGCATGCCCCTGCAGTCATCTTGAGTTTTGCTCTTCCAGCCTCTGAACCTGTGACAGTCAGTTACTGTTGGTTTGAGCCACCAACTTGGCTCCGCAGCCAGGGCAGAACAAACATGGCTTGTCCCCTGGGGCCATGGAACATAACCTGCAGTCAGCATCAGCAGCAATTGCCTCCCTGATCAAACAGAGAAACCAGAGCTGACCAGGGTGCTCAGTGGTTTTTGTTCCATTGTTGATTTTTTCCAGAACTACCCTAGAATCCAACCTATGACCAACACCCTAGAACCCAGCATATCAGCCTGAAATGTGAGTCCCAAGACAGCTGAAGGGAGTTGTCTTCCCCTACTCCTGACTGTATCAGATTCCGCAGTTAGAAACCAGAATGAATCTTAATTTTGCCGGACAACTATTGCTGCAGAAAAGACTAAAAATGGAATTGTCTCTTGAGCAAAAAAGTTTTTGGTTTACCTCATTAAAAAAGTCTCATATCTTTATAGGTATGGGGTGACATTTTATATTCACACTTATTTTATGATCCAGAGCTATAAACAAAGACAAAAAGAATCAATATGAAAAGATCCTTTCTGAGCTGGCTAAATTATACTATTTTTTTTCTTTGTTGCCCAGGTAAGGCTATTTATGCAGTTTAATGCATAAAATGTAAAGCTTGTGTCCAGTTGTCCTCTGAGAAACCATCACAATAGTTTGGTAATAATAGAGATAATTTATTAGTTCATTCATAAAAGAACAGTTATTGGGTATTTGTGGAATGTGTGTTAATTGGTAGATACTATATCTGGAAGGATCTATAGGTCACAAAGAAGACCTCTATTGCCTTGGGGAATAGAGATGAAACTTCATTATCTACCCTTTTTAAAACTTCTCTGCATGTATGAAATATTTAGAATAAGATATCAATAACATTTTAATTTTGGCACAATATTTTCTCTAATTAAACTTTTAAGTGTTTATTGAACATACTTCCCATACATACACCCTTCTAATTATGGAGTATATAGTTTTAAATGAAGCAGACACAATCCCTGCCTCCATGGAACTTAATAGTCTTGTCTAATGAAGTAAACCCTCTGTATACTAATAGTCATTCAAATAATTTCCTTTTTGTAATTACATAGTTGCAAATGTGATAATCTGAAAGAAGAATTTGGAGCTGTAAGGAACAAAAAAGAAACTCAGGAGGAATCAAATAAGATGAGACTCCCCCAAAATCTAAGGGAATGTTTTTTCCTGAAAGAAAATAGGAGGAGTTCATCAGACAAGAAGAGAGGGGAAGGGTGTTCAAGCTGAAATCTGTAGGTGAGCAGGAGCTTGGTCCTTTCTGGAACTGGAAAGGAGGCCAGAGGGGCTGGAGGTGAGCAACTGGAAAGGCAAGGTGAGCAGGGGCCAATCATTCAGGATTTTTGCCCATCGACAGATGTCTATCCAGTGCCGACTGCATGCCTAGCGCTGTCCCAGGACCAGAAACGCAGCGTTCTGGTAAAGCAGCTCAGTGTTCAAGTTTTGTTATGAACTCAGAGGAAACCCACTGAGGGATTTGAAGCAATAGTTGATATGAGCTGATGTAGAGACTTAGAGGACCATCTGGGAGACATGGAGGCTGCCTTGGCACAGTGGCATCTGGGTGATGACTCTCTTTTGGCACTTTACTGTGTGGCTACTGGTTAACAGTACTTGTATTTTACTGGCCTTGAGTAGCAAAAACTAAGATGAGATTTTTTTCTGAGCTGGCTAAATTATAGTGTTTTTTTCCCTTTGTTTCCTAGGTAAGGCTATTTATACAGTTTTATACACAGAATGTAAAGTTGTGTCCAGTTGCCCTCTGAGAAACCTTCGCAATAGTTTGGTAATAATAAGAGGTAATTTATTAGTCTGTTCATAAACAGTTATTGGGTATATGTGGAATGTGTGTTAATTTTTAGACACTGTATCTGGAAGGATCTATAGGTCTCAAAGCAGAGTTTGCCTCTGGAAATAGAGATGAAACTTTTCATTGTCTACCCTTTTTAAAATTTTAGCCATTCCATTCTGAAAAAGTCTTTGTAGGAAACCAAAATCTGAAAGGTGATACTAAATCTGTTATTTTTTTTAACCACTAACTTTTTAAAAATGTATAAACTTCATTTTACTGTTAAGAGCAATTAGGGCAAAATTTCACATAACCATCATTTAACTAACTGACATGAACCCACAGACATAAACACCACATTCGAGGCCAACACAAACTACCCAAATCAAATCACAGCTGACTTAATGGCCTCGTGGCACAAGCCCTATAGAAGAATTCGAGTAGGAGCAGGCACCAAATTATCCCACTGAGCCAATTAATTATATTTCTGTTACCAAGTAACTTATTTGCCATTTTACTCTTTACAAGTGTTAACACTGCTCCCCCAGCAACTCATTGGTTTTGTATTTTATGATTTCTGACTACAAGAGAACAAAGATCACCAACTTTGTGAAGGAGAGATCATATGTATGCATTATAAAAAGTTCTTACCACATTTACATTTTTCACATTTTCCCAAGAAATGCTTCCTTGCATATAGTTAGCAACTTATGCCATTATATATGGAGACAAGAGTAGTTAGATATAAATTCCCTACTCAGCCAATTTTGTCTAATCAAAGCTTTGGGAAATAAAATAGCATCTATTGCTGTCTTAACTATATTCCCCCTTTTCTTAAAAAAGATCATGGTTTGAAAACACGATGTCAGAGAACCTTAGAGGATTCACTAAGGAAGGCTTTTGGAGACAAATCACCTAACTCTTAACATTTAGCAAATGAGAAAACGGAAATTCAGAGCAGTCAAGTAATCTCAGAAATTCAAGAGTATCATACCAAATCAGTGTTCAAGATAAGAATCAGGATGCCTGGATATTATCCAAGGAAAATTTAATGAAATACTATAGAAGAACAGAAACAAACCTTCAAGAAATATGCAAAGGTGGTTTTCCTCATAACTTTCATAATTGCCACGCCTTGCCCTCATCTGTAAAAGAGAACGGCTTGGCTTGTCTGTCTCTTTGAAGACCTGAGTGAAATTAGAGACTGGTGTTTGGGGAGTAACTTTGCTGTAGCTCAATCCCACATTTGAAGCTGTAGCTCAGTGACCACATTTGAAGCCAAACCACATACCCAGATCAAATCACAGCTGACAGACCACATGACAAAAGCCCCAGTTTTGAAATGTGATGTAGCAGGGTATTTACATGGATAACCCCAGAGATTTGCTTGGAGTGAAAGAAGCTCAACTCCAAAAAGCGAAAGCACATCACTTTCATTAGTTGTTTTAAAAGAGGAGACCAAAAATTCTTCCCAAAATGAGCATTGCTAGAAACATCTAGATAAATATCAAGTACAGTCAAGGACTGGTGGAATGGAACTGGTGGTTTCTACACGCTTTGAAGACTGCCTGAAGCAAAGAACTATATTGGAACAATGATCTATTTAATCCGACTAAAGAGAGATTCTGTCAGCGGGTCTTGCTGTGCCAGTCTGTTCATGTGAGGGTTAGATTTCCCTCCCAAAGTAACAAAGACAAGACAAAGGGAACGTTCTCATTTTCCTCAGCCTAGACCTAATATGTGCCTAGGTCTTTGTGTGTTGTCTCGCCTAAATTTAATTAATCCTAGCATAATACATTAGTGCTAAATGATAGGTTTGCACACCTCAGCTCATCTCTCTCTCATTGCTTTTTTGTTTGTTTAAATATTAAAGCTGGTTGAAACACACAGTAGCATCTTATAGTTTAGCCTCCCCTGGTTTCCCCCAGGGCATGTCTTGGATGCTGTCTACTCCTAGGTAAGCAGTAGCTTGAGTGAAAAAAGGAAACAAACAATGACCGGAGTAAGTAAACATCTGAAAAGATGTTCTAGTGAAAGCCTCGGTGTAGGCTGGTTCATGAGCATGAGAAGCCTAAGAATGCTGGAACAAGAAGGAGAAAGGAAAGGGTAACAGAAAGATGGTCATGAAAAATCAGCATTTCAATAAAAATACTGCAGGTCTTTGAAAATTGGAATAATGGATTCACATTCTCAGTCAGTATTATTTGAAGTAACAGTAAATAGCAGTTAAGTCTACATTTCCACTTTGGACGTGCAAATCAGGTGACTTTATTTTTCATTTCCAGCCATATCAACTGAACACCTCCTGTTTAGTGACACACAGCCACTGAGAGGTGTGGTGCTAATTCTCCAGGGATATCCACAAGCAGTGTACTTCCATCCTGTTCTTAACAGAAAAGTTTAAAATGGTACAAGTTTTTAGAATGATGCTGTCTGCCATAATTTCATGCTTAGATCTGTGTGTGGCGCAAGTAGTTGTTAAACATCAGCAAAGGCTCTGGCTAAATACAACTACTTGAAAAGGTGCCTAGGAGGTGGCATCTGGCGCTCACAGTCACAAAAAGGTTCCACATTTGGTGGAGGGGGTTCTATTACGGAAGAGTCTGTGATAGATGTGAATCTATTGCTGTGTATTTCAAAGGCTGTGTTTCTTGAAACATTTTAATGTCCTCCCTCAGTTGGAATCATCTGTGTCCAAAATAACAAATGGTCCCATACTTTTTCCCCTCTGTACCTCAGGAGGCTTGCCTTTTTGAAGTAGATGGAAATTGGTGTGGAAATCACGAGGGAGGTCCAGAGAAGACTAAAATCAGTCATTCAAAGCTGCCAACACCCCCTGGACCCCCTCTAAATTGCTATTTCCATGTCAGGGTTTTTTCATTTTAAAACATTCTGAGATATTTCCATGGTGTTGTGGCTAACCATTTTTAGTCAGTTAAAAAAAATGCCTTTATCACCTCCCACCAGGAAACTCATGGAACACACTGTTGGAGATGCAAAAACTTTTTTTCATTTTTCCTTTAAAAATATTAATGGTAAGCATTAAAAAAGAAAGGAAAGGTATTTAATCTGGTATTCAGCAAGCTTTTTTCTATTAAAATTACACATATAACTGTGAATAAAGCATCTGTGTAATCATAATTAACAAACCTGATTGTTTTAATTGAATGCCAGGGCAAGAGCCAAGTACTCCATCCCACCAAGTGGGTGCAGAGAATGTGCCAGGGTGCACTCGTGAAAGCAGCTCATGGCTTGGTGGTTCCAATTTACTAAATTGAAAAGCTCTGGTTCCCGAACACTGGTGGAACAGAAAAAAAGAAGAAAGAGAGAGGTAGACAGGGGCTCAGTAAGTGGGAGCTGATACCAGAATGCTGCTCAGCTTGGCATAATGAAGAAGCTTGCCATCCTGCTGAGGAGCAGAAGGGAGCGTTTCCATTAGGTTCTCTCTCAGCTTCCATCTCTTTCCAGAAATGAAACCTGGGGCTCTCTGCCATCCAACTTCCCTCCAGGCCTAGGACAGAATGACTATGGCCCATAGGTGAACGAGGAACAGATCATCCAGATGGTCTTGGTGTTTCCCTCAAGCAACTGAGAGCATCTCACTCAACTCTCACTGGCTCACAAACTCTCTCTGAACCCAGGAGAACATGCAAGTTAGTTTAAAAAAAAAATGTATTATACTTTGTTTTACTCTGTGGTTGATATAAACCATGGCTGAATTCCAGACACCATTTCTAACAGAAGAAAAGAAAGGCACAAACAAGAACACATTTACAGGCTCTTCTTGGCCATTGGTTTTCTCCCCCACATTGGAAAGAAATGCAAATGAGTATGATAGGATTTTTTTCCTTCCCTAAAAAAGGCAAAAAAAATAAAAATAAAACTAGAGAGGAGAGTAAAGGAAATGGAACTGAGGGAAGACAATATATTCTCGAAAGAATTTAGTATTTGCAGG
This sequence comes from Condylura cristata, assembly GCF_000260355.1. Classification (NCBI taxonomy): domain Eukaryota; kingdom Metazoa; phylum Chordata; class Mammalia; order Eulipotyphla; family Talpidae; genus Condylura; species Condylura cristata. The sequence continues at coordinate 19,995,446 of NW_004567131.1, read as the reverse complement.
ATTTCCCACCGTGACTCTCTTCTTCAAGTGAACCCTGTATCCAATCATAGTTGGAGACAAGGAATTTGCTATCTGGAAGGGATTGCTGGTGCAGCCAGCAGCTGGCTGTGTTCTGGTTTCCTGTGTCTGGAAAGGTTCTCTTTAAGCATCTGTAAATAAAGACACCTGAACTAAAGCACACCAGTGAGTGGTTGCATGGGTTGCTTTGCCAAACCCCCTGACCCCCCCCCCCAGTAAATTCATGTGTTGAAGTCCTAACTTCAAGTTCTTCAGAATATGAAACTATTTGGAAAAAGAATTTTTGCAGATGTAATCAGTAAAGTTGAGGTCATACTGAAATAGGATGTCCCCCTAATTAAGACCAGAGTCTTTCTAAAATAATGCCATCGATGAAAAAGACATGTAAAGAGAAGATAATGTGAATAGACACAAGAAGATAGACATTTCCAAGCCCAGAAGAGACTTTAGAACACATTCTTTCTTCACAATGAAATGATTTTAATGACATCTTAGTTTCAAACTTCCAGCCTCCAAAACTATGTGGGTAGACCTTCTAGCCTCCAGAACTATGATACAAGACATTGCTATCTCTAAGTCACCCAGTTTGTGATACTTTGTTATGGCAGCTCTAGAAAGCTGATTGAAGCAGTTTCTGGAAAACAAAAATAGTATCACCGTAATACAAACTAGCATCCTTTGAGTAATTCTGTTGTACCAGGACCAATGCTTAAAATATGTTTTGCTGCTCTGAATCCTCACCATCTCATCCTCAGTTGCCTCAGGTTATGGTGCCCAGAGCTGAAGCAGCCATTTTTTTGCTTTGAATGGAAACAAGCTTGAAGACAGAAGCCAACATTTAGGGAGGTCAGCGGAGAAAGCAGAAAATACCTGTGTTCCTTCACAGTGATGCTGGGCCGCTGTATTAACCAACCCTATCACCTTCAATCTTGAGGCTTTTTTTTTTTATGTATATCTCTATTATTTAAAGCACATTTTATTGCATTAACTTTTACTTATAATCGAAAACATCCTAGAGGACATAATTCCCTTCTATTAAATGCTTTTTTGCCAACTTTCCAGGAAGATAAGGATTATATTGCCTTCAATTTTATATAGTTGGGTCTACCCACAGGATCCAGCATATGGAGGAGAAATTCAATGTGTTTGTTGAATAAGCAAATAGATGATGTGTCCTCAAGCATTTAATATCAGTGGCATTTAACAGATGGAGAGATGAAAATTCTGTGAATTGAACCATTTGCTGCTGATGATAGAGTGATTCTCTGTCTCACTGGGGTGGCGGGGTCCGCAGACCACCACCCACGTTCACATTGCATTGCCTCTACACCATTTTGCATAACTATGGATTTCACTTCTCAACACTACTCTCACCCTCAACACTTGGACTTGTATACCGTGTGCACACTTTGTATTTCTGCACTGTTTAGAGTTCTTCAGTCTGTAAATGCCTACTTATTTAAGTAAGAATGTAGAAGGCAGGGACCACATTTGTGCTGTTAGCTCTGTGTAATGCCTGTGATACAGCTTAGGTTTAATTTGACAATAAATAAATCCCTCAGATACTGATAATCTCTGCAAACATGAAATTAACTCCTCAGAGGAATAATCTCTTTTTAGCCCTTATTCCATATGCTCTTCAGGAGAGAGGACTAAATTAAAAAAAAGAACAGGTATAGAAACATTTTGTACTCGTGGTCTGGGTCACATAGATTTTTGTATTATTATTATTATGAAAAGATCTTAGTTACATGTCTGATTCATCCCCTGCATCTCCCGGAACTGCAACCTGTTGTATTTTAGGACCAAAGGGGACCTTTCCATCACAGATGCGTTGACAGGGTTATAATCAACACCTTTAGGATGAGCCAGAGAGGGAAACTTCTCCAAGGATTAAAGTAACAAGGAAATGTCGTCATTCTTAAGTAGCTGAAGTCTGTAATTTTGCTGTAATCAGTGCTCTCTGCAGTAGTGCAACAATTTTTGCTCCCTGTGGATTCACCAGAGCTCAAACTTGTCATGAAAAGGTAATGGCAAGAAATTCCACAAAAGAATGAGTGACAGTAATTGGAAATAATTTTAGTAGAAGCGATATGAAAAAGTACCTTTTTATTATTAATTCTCTTTTCATAATACAAATGATCATTTGTAACACATTTATTTTGACAGTAGTCCAAGACTTTAAAAATATTCCTATGAACCAGTTATTAACTGTGATAATCAATTTCTTGAAGATTATACTGATTAAGGAAATTATTCATCTACTATATTTTTCATTTCAGATATTTTTCAAATGTCACTTAAGTCTCTTAAGCTTAAAAAACCTTGCAATTATCCAGTATGCACAATAAATGTAAAACTGATGGCACAAATATTATGAATAGTACCTCTTAGGACAAAATTTGATTTTTTTGAAGGCAGATGACATTATAAAGGATAGTCAATATGTCAGTAGAGGGAGTTCGTATGCTGCTTGATTTACTTAGCATCTTTGCCACTTTATAGATTGAGATATGATTGATGATAACATTAATATAGAAAGTATGTTAATATTAGAACAGGCTTTAAGCTCCCCTGCTAGAAAATTCTCCCCCACCTCAAATTGATATAATTTGGAATAAAATGCCCTTGGGATAAAATACTACTTAGATTGCAAGCCCTTTGACTTAAGGTGTCTTATCTTTTTCAAAAGTTGCATATGTTTTATTGAGGTATACCTCATGTACAATAAATGTACCCATTTTAAGCATACCTTTCAATAAGCTTTAACAAACTTGTCCACCCATGTCACCATCACAACAATTGAGGTGTGAGACATTTTCATCACTCCCAAAGGTCCCTTGGGGTTTTCCCAGTCACTTACCCCCCCCCTCAGCCTAGGGCAACTGATTAAGTATTTTGTCACTCCAGAATGGATTTGTCTTTTCTAGAGTTTTATATAAATTGAATTATACAGAGTGCAATATGTTTTGTCTGGCTTCCTTCACTGAGTATAATGCTTTTGAGATTCATCTACATTGTTGGATGAATCAGTAGTTCATTCCTTTCCCCTGACACCCTCTGGGCTTGTTAGTATCTGATTGTATGAACACAGCACTAAATACAGTATAAGAGCAGCGTTTACATTTATTTGATGATCAGCATTTAATTTGTTTCTCCTTCTTGGTGATCATTAGTGAAAATGCTTCATACATTCATCAATAAATCTTTCATAGACATGTTTTTACTTCTCTTACACATAGAAGTAGTATGATAGGACTCCTGAGTATATATTGAACTTCAAGAAATAGTTAAACTATTTCTGAAAGGGATGAACAATTTAACATCTCACCACAAATTCCATTCAATTGTCAACATTTGTATTGTCAGTCTTAAATTTAGGTCATTCTGATGATGTGTCCTAATACTTAACTGCAGGTAACACAAGGATATTGGACATCATTCATGTGGCTACGTCCATCCATATGCCTTCATTATGTAGTGTTTGTCCATATCTTTAGCTCAGTTTTTTATGTTGAGTTGTTCATCATTTTATGAATTATAAGAGTCCTTTATATTTTCTACATATAATCCTTTATCAGGTCTGTCTTTCTCACACACATACACACACACATTCACACTCAAATACACATTTGCAATATGGCTCTCATATGTATGTATATACATGCTAAAAACATTGTAAGTATTTTCTCAACATTTTCACTAGAAGACCAAAGTTGTGAATTTTATGAAAGGGGACCTTTTTAAATACGTATTTTTTTGTTTCACAATGTCACAGACGGAACTTTGAACAGAGCTCTTTGAACACAGTAGTAGTAGACTCTTAGTGAATGTTTATTGAGAAACTGGAAAAAGCAAAAACAGCTCTAAGTTGTGAATTCTCTTTTAAATATTGACATTCTGGCTTCCTTCAAGTAAAGTGATGCAGTTGTTTTGTGTTTTTTTAATAAAAAAGTATCTCTGCTCCCATCTTATAGAAAAATAATCTGAAGTGTTAAAAACTGGAGTACATGACCTGAGGTGATCAAAAGTGGCAGAGGTAGAAGAGGTAGAGCAGGGAATGCAGTGAAATTAATTGGTCACAGTGATGAGTCTAATCCACTCCCTCTGGGGGCCATTGCCTGCGCCCAAACCCATTGAGCTAAATAATTGCAGCAAGCCTGGGGCCTGAGGGATCGACTCAGGTCTGCTGGTATGGCTTCTTTCATTTCTTTTCTTTTTCCACCCTCCATTTGCCTCTCCAGTTTTTTTTTTTTTTTTCGTTTTCTTTTTTCTTTCTCTTTCCTACCTTCAGCTTCATTATGGGCTTATTTTTCTATGCTTAAACCATACTATTCTTTCTGTCTCCCCTTCTCCCTCCTTCTTTTGCTCCTTCTTTCCTTCTACCCATCCTTCTTCCCTCTGCCCCTTCTCTCTTCTCTTATCCCTCTCTTCTCTCTCTTCTCCTTCCGCTTGTTCCCTCTCTTAAATGAGGAGTTCATCCTTTACAATTAATCATGTCTGATTTTCATACGGTGTAGTAAAACACATAGGTGGTGGTAGAAGCATGTGTGGTGGTAGAAGCAAAAGCAAAGACCAGTGTCCTCTTCAGTGCCAGCTGGGCGCATAATGGCAGCACAGATGCATTGAGTAGAACTGAAAACCCCGATTTCAAGGGAAAACCCCGATAAGTTGTTTTATTTTCTTGTAGAGTGATTTTACTAACATTGATTAATTTCCTAATTACTAAGCCTCTATCCAGCGTCTTTCCAGTAGATTTTTTTAAAGTAGTGATCTCTTTACTATATAGGTCTCACATATTTCCTTGATAGGTCTCCACCCCTTTAAGCAGCCTGCGGGGGCCTGTGTAGTGGGATTTCTGCCTGTCCTTTCCTTATCTCATATGCCACATGGGGAGGGGTGGAGGGACGTGTGTTCCTTTACAACAAGTCTCTGCGGTTCTTAGGAGTCCTCCCATTATCTCAGATGTCCTCCCTCTTGCCCAAGCCATTCTCCCATTCTCCTTCATAATAACATATGACTAACATATAACTAAGTTTGTTTACCAAAAAGTATACATACTTGATGTAAACATAGGCAATACAGAGAAATTCAAATTATCTAAATTTTTTTTCAAAACCCACCCCTAAGAAATAACTATTATTCACAATTAACATTATTTTAAACCTTGTTTATATAGATACAAGTACATACTTACACAAACATGCATGAATATTTTGTAATCATCTCAGATATAACATAAAAATATATGCTACACACACATACATATATATTTATACACACACAAATTAAAGATATTTCTTATAAACTTACATGAATGACAGGTCAGATTCTTAAAACTTTATTAAAATGAGATATTACACATAGTGTTTTAAGTTAAATATCTTACATTTATTTGAATATAAAAAATTAAAAGAAACTCAAGGGAAACTGAAGGAAAAGTTAAACTTCTAGTATAGATTTATTCATTATAAACAGTATTACTTCCTGGAAAGCTCTTTAATCACAGCAAAATATTAATAAAGCAGTTGTTTTCCTGTAGCTTTTGAGGTATATAATTGACATACAATAAACTTCACCTACCTTAAGTGCATAATTTTGTAAGTTTTGCAGTTGTACACTTTCTTGAAACACTAAAAAGCATGAACAGAATCTTTATCCCCCAGTTTTTTTCCTGTTTCCCTATCTCCCTTCTCCCTTCCCAGCTTCCTTTCCCCCTCAGAAGAATGCATTTTCTATATGTTAATTTGAATTTCTGAAGTTTTATTCCAGTGGAATTATACATTATTGTTTTTTATTTGGCTTCTTTCACTCAACATTTCTCTCGAAGTTCATCCGTGCTGCTGTGTATATCACTAACTTGTTGCTTTTACTTATTGTGTAATCTTCAATTTAACACTACCTGTTGATGGACATTTGGGCTGTATCTAACTTCATGCTATTATAATGATAAATTGGACTTCATCAAAGCTGCTCTTTAAAGACATTGTTAAGTGAATTTTGTAAAATCAAGTCACACTAGGAGAAGATATTTGCAAAGCACATATCCAGTAAAGGATTGTATTCAAGATATAGAAAGGCCTATCATAACTTAATAAAGAAAATTTATGATTTTTAATAACTGTTTCACTTTTAACAGAATTTGCTAACTTCTTGTTATAGAAGATGAGGAAATTCACACTTGTACTTCCTCTTACTTCATTTTCTCCTCCTGTTCCTGTTTTCATGGTTATATTATTATTTTCATCTTGTCAAGGTTTTTAACATTTTCATTGTGACCCATAACCACATGCCCACTATCTCATCCCTGGTCCTTTGTCAGAGGACTCATGACTCAGTGCTCATGGCTAGTTGTTCTACCGCAGCTGCTTCTTTTCCAGAAGATTCAATATTTATTATTTAACAACTGGCTGTATCTTTTGAGCAAGTAACTATGTTCAAAAAGCCCTCAAAACCCTGTGTTCTCTAAGTCTTTGTGTGCTTGATCATAGCTTTCTGTTGCTATTTTTCTAGATTGTTGATTATTTGTGCCTATCTTTCCTTAGGTCTTATACTACAAATGAAGGTCTTTTATGTGAAGCTTTCCATACACCTTTCCTTCAAATTACATAGAATTATATTAATTCATTGTGTGATTTTGTTTGAAGACACTCCCCAAAGACAACATCAATTTCAGTCTGATATAAAGTAGGTACTTGACATCTTTGTTCATTTATTTAACAAACGTTTACTGTTCTAGTAGCTACAGATATAGCAGTAGGTGAAACAAACCACAAAAAATTATCCCAACCTTGTGGATCTTATATTCTGGTAGGGAGGTGGGGGTAGGAAATGGACAAATAAATGCATCTAGTATGTAGAGTATTTAAAAGAAAAAAAAGTATGTGTATGTATATGTATAATTCATCTATAAAATTCTATAAAATCATGTAGTGTATAGAATGTTTTAGAAAAAAATAAAGGAGGTGAGACTATAAGAACCTAAACTGGAACCTATTTAATCAGTAACTGAGTAGGTTTCCCAGCAAACCTACATGTAAGAAAAGGGCTGAAGAAGGCAGTTCCGGAATGAAGGTGGCGAAGGAAGAAAGATAAACTAACCAATACAAAAATGAGGTGGAAAAAGGCACAGTTAGACTGTATGGCTAGTCTCTTCCCAATTACATAAGTTCACATTCAGCTAGGACTTTAGACTTGCAGAAGTGTGATTTGGATTTTCCAATTCATATCTTTCCCTCTGTTATCACCTTTCATGACCAACGGAGAAAAAGGTGGTGGAAGGCACCCTTAGGTGGGACTACCAGGTCTGTCACAAATTGTGAGCAAAAAGTAACAAACTGCCTAAGCCAAGGAAGTGTAATAAAATAAAGGTGAGAAGCTTCTGTTATTTCAAAATAGGGAAGGCAGAGATGACATACTTATTCTTTCAACAAATACATACACGAGCCCAGAACTGTACAAAGTTCTGGGGATATAGTATCAAGCATGGCAGATAAATTCTAACTTGTCTTCATCAAGCTTCCTGTTTGTGATTAGTACTTGAGGGTTTTGTATAAGACTTAACACTGTAGATAATGGCACACAATACAAATCTAAGGTTAGTTTAAGGTTTTGTTGATTTTCTAGACTTAAGATGAAGTGATGGAGAAATGCTAATCATGCAGGTTAAATGTTGAAGTGTATTTGTTGTGTTTGTAGCTACTATAATGTGAATAGTATAAAATCGAGGTGGTATCCTAGTATTGAAATACTATTATGCATTTCAGCAAAGGATTTACTGATGTCATCAAGAAATGAGTGAAATTTCAACATATGTCTTCTTTGTTTTTCACTTTTCTCATACTCATTAACATAAACAGAAATATCAACCAACTTTCATCTCAGAATTATGCTCATTTATCATTGCAGCCTTTGCTTGGTTACAGATAAAATAATTCACCAAAACTCAACAATAACTTTCAATGGAATCAGTTGGCTCATGTTTGAATCCATTGTTTTTTCTATCTAGAGCATCATTGTAAATTCAGAATCAAAGGTCAGAAGGGTAATTTCTCTGCATTGTCAAGCATGTTCTCTTGTGGGAAAATCTGTCTGGCCCAAGATAGGGAATGGCAGAGGCTAATGTATGTGTGTGGTTAGTAATTCTGTCTAGTAGCACTGGGAAGGCCAGCCAGTTGGCGACACTTACCTACACAATCAGTTAGATCACAGTGAAGCTCTCCTCTGTCTACCCAGTGCTGAAGATGGGCAGCCAATGGGTGAGACATCTGGGCAGGTTTGGTGACTGAGTCAGCTCTGTGAGAAACTAAGAACCTGTACATTGCACAGATCAGACTGCTGACTCGCTCTATATACAAATGTTCAGTAAAAGTTGGCACAGCGGCTTCACCTTTAGTTTTGAGTCTTTCTCCAGGTTTTTTTGTTTGTTTTGTTTTGTTTTGTTTTTTGTAAATTTAAGCCATAAATGGTATATGCCATAGAAAAGTTTTAGAAAGTTAAAATTTTATAACAATGTAGGAATTCACTCCTTTGAAGACATGTTTCCAATTACAGCCAGCATGACCAAATGAGTGAATTTTTGATATGCCTTATGCCTTTCAGAATAAGGGTGGAATGCTTTTGAATGACCAGGGTACACTGGGTATCATTGATTCCATTGCTTGTTAATACTGGGCTTCATGGATTTAGGCCAGTGATGCAAGTTTATATTGAAGGCATCAGAGAATGCTGAGGAAGAGAGAATTTGTTTCCAGAGTCCCTGGAATTGACTCATCTTCTAGTTCAAAATTCTAAGAACCCCCAAAGATTCATGATATCACAGTTTAGATGGCAAGGCTAAACTGGGGATCCCTCAGTAAGATCAAAGATCTATCAATGAAAGCCTTTAACATTTTGTCCTACTACTTATTCTCCCAAATTATCTACCTTCAGAAGTTTATTACTAACTAAACTTAAAGCACTCTGGCAGTGACAGAAGCCACTCTATCTGCTTTGGCTCATTCTTTTACTAAGCAATTTCATATATACATATATATTCATATAAATGTATACAACTTTATATATACATACACACACACACACACATATGGCTGTGTAAGTAGATGAACAGATGATTCAAAGATAGGTGGGGGTTGGGTAGGTGGATGGATAGATGGATGGATAGACAGACAATATGACTCGTGCAGTGTTTTCTCAATCAGAATCTAACCAGGAACTAGAAACTACTGAGGTTTTTATCTAGTTTCCTATAATACAAGTCCAGATTGTATTTGTATTTTATTTTGGATCACACTGGAAGGTAAATCACTTAAATGGAGATTGAAAACAAAATGTTAAGGAAAAATTGCATTAGGTTGTCATCTCATCATAGCATTAGCATTTTAATGCTATATTAGAGCAAAACAAGTGAAACAGTCAATTAAAACCAAAAAAATGAGTTCAAAATGAAGTGGATACTTAATTTTTTTTTCCCTCCCATACTCATTTAGATATGTGCTTCCATGTAAAACAAAACCTTTCATTTATTCCTATAAGTGTTAACCAAAAAAATGAAGAATTATGCATTGGATCAATTGTTTATTCAAAGAAATGTCCAATTTTTTTCTTCCTTAGCAAATTAGAAAAAGTAACAAGATTGGATTTAAATGATACCAATGCGGACATATCTAATTCAATTCAAGAATCTTAGGCTTACTATCCATATTTATGCTTATTCTCCTATACTCCTAAATAATTGTGCTATAATATTGTCATTTGAAGTATGGAAGGAGAAGATATTTGGAAAAAATAAGGTGACTTATCCTATACCATTCAGAACTTTCAATATCACCTCTACAAAGTCACATGAATGAGTTATAGTTTACTAACTTCTATGCCATACATTTTAAAATGATATTATGATAAAACACTGGTATAAAAAATTATAATTTTCTTAAAAACATTTCTTGTGAACAATCAAATCCAGTGCATTGCTGTAGTCCAAAGCACATAAAAAAAATTCAGTATACTGGAATTTGAGAGCAATTTTAAGCATCTATACAGTGTAGTTTCTTCAAAGCCTTGAATACAGGTGAATTGACAGTAATGTCAAGAGTATGTGAATAGGAATTCCTAGGTTACAGGATGTACATCCATCCCATCTCTGCAACTCCATAGCCTCCTTTCTATATTACTCAAAGCCTTGCAGCCAGTATACACTGACACAGAAAAGTAGTACAAAATAACTGAATAACTGTATATACACTAGAAGGATGAACTCAGTGACCATACTGGGCCCTTCAAACTCAGCTTCATTATCATCACAAATACTTCATTCAGACCTTGCATGTCAGTGGCCAGCTTGGAGATTCTATTATTTTATTCACTTTGTAGCCCACGATGAAGCACAAATTGTCTCTTTTTTAAATTGTATTATTTTGTATTGAGGTAACAATGATTTATAACACCATGATTTAGAGGTATTGGTTCACATCTCCCCAGATGTAAGTTACCCCAACATGCCTATCACCAAGGCACCGCTGTCTTCCACCCTCTCGCTTGAGTCCCTTCCCCTTTGCTCTCCTCCACCCCACTCCCTCTCTGCTAGCCTTTACCCCCTACAGTCATATTTTTAGGATTTGTTTTGTTTAGTTTTCCTTTAGCTTCATTAACTTGTACATTCCATTTCTTCTGCAAGTTTGGAAAATGTTCCTCTATTATTTCTTTGACTATTCTCTCTGTTCCCCACCTCCCCCCTTTTGGATATCCATCATCCTTATCTTGCCCTTCTTGGAGGGCAAGAATGGAGTCAACTACTTCTTAAAGTGTTTCTTCATTTTTTAACTTTATATTTCTCTCTTTATCTCCCACGTGGGTCCTTTGCATTACTCACTTTAAGGCACTGATTTGATCTTCCATTTGATCTGTTCTGCTTCTCTAGCTTTCTCTGGAACTTTAAAAAAATCTCATTAATTGAGCTCTTTGCATCCTGAATCTCTGCTATATTCTTTTTTTCTTTTTTTTTAAAGATTTATTTACTTATGCAGAACTGGGGTACAGGCCAGAAGTGCAGGGGCAGTGAGAGGACTCACTAGAGACAGAGTGGGGAGCAGAACGACCGACTGACGAAGTACCCTGCTGAGGGGAGCACCAGGAGGGTCAGGAGTGGTCTGCTGCGCCATGTGGGTCTGCTCCCTGGCTGGGGATAGAACTCGTGCTGAAGCGGCTGCTGCTAGTTTCTAGTGCTGCACTTTTTAATCCATTGTGCCACCAGGGAGGGCCCTCTCTGCTATGTTCTTATTTAGACATTCAATTTCTATTTTCTTTTCATTCATTTTAGATTTCCTGTCACTTGCTAATCTGAAAGTTTTCGTTTCTTTTTTTCTTTTTTGCTTAGTAGTCTTGAGTTTTTATATATCACTTTGACTGTCTTTCTGCATTTTCTTCTATCTCTTTTTTATTTTATTTTAGCAGTTTTATCTGATAGGAAGACAATCTTCCATAGCCTTGTGGTTGAATTTGAGAATTGTTCTCTCCTTGTGATGTTGTCTTCCCTTGAGCTCGCAAGATGCCACTTGCTATATTTTTTGTCCACCCATTTTACTGCTTTAGATTTTCCTTTCTTAAATATATATCCGCATCTTAACAAATTGAGCTACTTTTGCTTTTCTTAAATGTAATGCTCTGGTTTATTTCGTTTGCTTTTAGTTTTTTGGCCTTTGCTAGCTTCCATCCGCCCTGAGGACAGTTTTAGCAGTTGCTGCATCAGAGAGTGTGGGCGGGGCTTGTAGGGTCCAACTGCAGGTTCAGTTGCCCTGGGGCGTGGGGAGTGGGCTTGCCATTGCTTGTGGCTGATGTTCCCCTTCTCTGGGGTCACAGATCTGAGACATTGCAGTCTGTGTGCTGCCACAGCACTTGGTGAGATTAGCATCAGTCTCACTGGGTGTGGAGGGGAATCCAGGGCAGTGCTTTTTACTGGCAGTTTTGCAAACCTGTGGGAAGCCCTGGGCTCTTCTGTACACTTTTTGCTAGATCAAGGGTTGGTACCTCCGCACAACTTAAGTGGTGCTCCCAGGGCCTCTGCCAGAATTTGGCAGCCCTGAAGTCTGTCCTCTACCCAGACTACGGCCTTCAAGCCTTTCTCTCCACTCCCCTGTTCAGTGAAGTATTACTCTCTTCTCTCTCTCCTCTTGCGCAGTCTGTTTGGGTTCCAACTTCCCCCAGCCCTGAGGCAATTTGGTTAACTGTTCTGTGAACCTTGTAGGGAGTGAAGCAGGGGCTTCTTAAGAGCACCCCACCACTTCAGTTCTGAAAAAAATTAGGGACTCAGTCAGTGCCTTCCTGTGTGGAAGTGCTGGGAAACTGAGCAAGGGCAGTGAAATTGGCAACACTAGGTAGTAAGAGGAACAATAGCGGAGGTGGAATTACTGGGGGCTACAGTAGAGGGGAAGTGTGATCAGCTTCTACTCTTTTCCTCTCTCCCTTGTTTTTCTATTTCTCTTCCCCATCTTACTGATGGCAGTTTCTAACATCTCTAACCATTCAAAGGGAAGTCAGAGAAGGGAGTGGGTGAAGATGAGGGGGAGGAGAAGATGTATTTCTTGCCTAATCATCTGCTGGCACCTAGAACCACTTGCAAACACAGTGACTGTTCCACAGCAAGGTTAGGGGAACACCTGAGTTCTTTGCCAACCATCTTCATGCCTTTGTAGTACCAGCTCATTGACTAACCTCGTGGGCTGGGAGCCTAGGGAAGGAACCTCTTAGTTTTCTATGCTGCTAAAAACTAAAAGACTTAAAACAATGTCTATTTGTTATTCCAGACTTTTTCTGGGAAGGAGTTGAGGCATTGGTGAGGTGGAGTTCCTCTTAGGGTCTCATTTGCTGAAACCAAGGTATTGGCCAGGGCTGTGTTCTTACATGAGGCTCTGGTCTCCTCTGGTGGAGGAGGGAGAAAAATGGGTCTGGAGGCAACCAGGGCCAGCATAAGCATAAAATCAAAGCAACTTTATTTTATTTGCCTTTTGCTTAAGTCTCCTTAGTGTGACTCCTTCATTGCTTACCGTGGATGAAAACACTGGCAGGTCTCATTATTTCTATGCTCACTCTTAGGTCATAGCACAGTGTTAATTTAGTGATGAGCTGCTGGTTGTGTACTTTCATGCTTTAAAGTTGAGCTAAGTTGGGGCTTCTCTTGCTTCTTCAAGCTTAGTCCAGTGGAGTCTGGAAGCCACCTCTGGGGCAGATGGGTGCAGGTGGTGTGGGTCATTACTGCTTTGTTTCTTCATGTTGTTCTTCTCTTCCTCCTTTTCATTGCTAAGTGCAGGTTCTGGCCCCTCACCACTTCAGGATGGGAGGCTGGGCAGGGAAGTTCTTTGACTGGGACATTATGCTCTCTGGGCTTGGCTGAAGTTGGATACTCTGAGTGAGTATCCTCTCTGTGTTCTTTGGAGACAACTTCAGAGAGGATGCTTTCCTCAAATGCTGGGTATCTGGATTCACCTCCAGTCTTTTTCCACTAAATCCCTTTAACATTTCATGTGGCCGTTTTAGTCTGGATTAAGACTTCTGCTCATCAGCCCTCCCACAAAACCCACTTCAGGGTTACAGGAAATACTGGTAGGTTCTTTGCTCTGACACTTTCCCATGCACAATGATGCCCAACTCAGCTACCTTTCCTTCAGCTGGCCAGCCTGCTCCCACCTCTTAGGAAGAAGACGCAGACACCAGTCCAGTGAACTCTACCATGTAGTTCTAAGTATGGGGGTCTTCATGAGGCCCCACTAAGCTTGCAGTACAGGACACAGTCTCTCCACTTTGCTCTCATGAATGGGTCCGGTGACGTAGCGATTAACATGCCTTAGTAGCTCTTTTATTCCTTAGCTGTGGGTAGAGGCTTAAGATTCATGTAATAATTTTTGCTTTTCTCTTTAGAAATTTTCTATCGTGGCTGGCATCTGACTTAGGAATATCATCTATTTTATCTTTACACTTTATTTGAATCTATTTTTTTCTAAGCAGAGAATCTTCAAATTGAGGGAATCCCTGATTGCACAGAGAGGACTTACCCATGTTTTGAAGGAAACTGATGTATTTTCCTGCCCACACATTTTTCTCCCATAGAGAGACTCAACTTGTGAGAAACTGTCCCAGATATATTCCTGGTGAGATGATTTGATTTTAGAGAATAGAATTCCGCCACCATACTCAACAGCTTTCAGACCTATGCAGTAATCCTAATAAACGTAATGACTTGGACAAGTGTCTGTGAACATTATAAATCATGCTTCATCAGCAAGCTGTCATAGGCAACTTTCATTGACTTACAGCCCAAGAAAAAGAATGAAATTAACTTCTTTCCCTGCAGCATTCTTGTTATGCCGTTGGTGTTTCAGATTTCTCATGTCTCAACATTGAAACATCCATCTTAACTAATGGTAAAATTATACCCAAGGGGCTTTACAAAAGACAAAATTTGTGCTCATCTGCTGTTGGAATCTCAGAGTCTCAGCCCAGGGATTCTGGAATACCACATTCCTTTGATCATGTTTCTCTGTGTGTAGATGGTCAACACTTTTTTTTTTTTGTCTTCCTGCTTTGCTGATAAACCTGCATATGAAGACATTTTCAGTGCCACAGATTAAGAGAAAACAAAATTGTATTGGGGGAAGAGAAACAAGTTTTCACACAAGCAAACAAAAGCCCACAAAACAAGAAAATAAACTGTATTTATAACAGAGGGAAAATCCAGACATGCTCTCCTCTGCCTTCCCCTAGTCCACATATTTAAAGGAAAGAAGCTTGGAAGAAGTTTACATCACAACTTTCTCCTGCAACACAGACTAATCTCTCTAAATTCTCTGAATTCCATGTGCCATGACTAGGAATTGAACTTAACATGTGCCTTACAAGATATACTTACAGCCTCACTGCACATGGGCCCAGATACCCCTTGAGCTGTGAGGTCCACAGAGCTTCCACTGCCCATCCTTTCCCAAGCCTTTGTTTCCCAAGCTCTTTTGAACCCTGAAGCTTCAAAGCAGAAGCCAAAACCAAGCTCTCTAGCTACATCATTGCTAAGGGGTACTGTGCTAATTTGCCATGATTAGAAGATCTTTGAAGGTCTTTGCCAGTTTTTAGCAAGGCATAAAAAGCAATTATTACAGTTAATACAATTTACCATGTGTTACTCTTCCAGAAAAGCTATTTCAGGATAGGTCTACCATCTGTCCCTTTCAGGGTGACACATTTTATAATTTAATACTGTCCAGAATCACAGGTTTTACATGTAAAACCTCCCAGGTCAGCCTCCAGGGAATCTACTCCAGCATTTGCCTGTTATGCTCTCTGAGGTCTTGGGTTCATTGACCTTCTTCACCTCCATCCGGAGGATTTCTTGGCCCACAAGGAGGATGAGAGAAGCCAGTCTCTAAATGGATAATGTCGGCGTCTGTTGCTGCAGAGGGAACCCGCAACCGGCAGAGGGCGCGTTCTGCTGTCAACAACTTTTCCCTTACAACACTGATGCGTGAAGATGTCTTCTACCAACGTGGCTTTAACAATCAGAAAATAGAGAGGAAACGCCATTGTTGATATATGCTGTTGCCCAAGCCTAGGGAAATAGGAAAATGCTTACCAAAGAGATCCAGCCTGAACAAGCAAGAAAGGATGAAGTATGACTCCTATTTTATACTGGCTAATTTTTAAAAATTGAAAAATGAGCATTTAAAACCAACGTCCTACTGTCAAAGGTTAAAATATAGAATAGCTACTTGCAATTCTTAATATTTTTTGGGAGGGGGAGGAACACTTTCTGTCTTTATCTTCCTTTTTAAAATAAAATCGGGGGTCTTGGGGACTATGAAGTAATATAACCACTTTAACAAGTGTGTTGCCAACCACATTGCTGGAAAACTCCTACTTTGCTTCTCACCAACCTCCCTCGTTCCTCTAGAAGAAATCTGGCTGCAGAGCTGCTAAGTACATAGTGAAAAGAGAAATAGGACAGCCTTTTCCCAGTGGAAGCAGGATCACAGACTGTGAGAAGCAAACCAGTTTTCTCCCTGTTCACGCATTTGCTGGTAACTGCCATTTCTCAGGTTTGGCACCTCCTTTCTTTCCAGTCACCAAGAAGATTTTATACAAGATATTTATATATCTATATAAGATATGTGTACATCCATGGAGTACGGTCTAGCTGTTTTTTAAGTGACTAGATGTTTTTATTTTTTATTTATTTTTATCCCTATGCTTTGGCTTATACAGTATCTTTTTTACTCTGATCCATGACAAACCCCTTGGGTTTATGAGAGGTTGCTGGAAAATAAATTAGTTTCTTTGAGGTGATCTTTGGAATCTTCAGCATTTGTTTATCAGGAGACAGACTCTCCTTTTCTACCTTCAGATGAAGCCAAGGGACTGGGACAAGGGCATTTGTCTGGGGTGTAATGACGGCATGTCCTTCTTCAGCAGAAAAGGAGGCAGAGAGGTGGAGAGTTAAACTCGTTGCTGAGAGTTTACATTTTCCTGAAATCCTTAGCCAACATCAAGTGCTCACTTCTGTACAAGGGAAATAGAGATGCCAGTTTTACTGTCAATTTCTGAAAATATGATTTACCTGACAAAATTCAACCTTGTGCTTATTGCTCTTAGACTTTTACTTACAAGCTAGGATATATATTTTAAAATTACTACACGATATTGATATTGCATTCAAGTTGAAACACATTTGAAATTATGTTTTAAAGTATTTATTTATTTATGCATTCAAGGCCAGAGGCGCAAGGGTAAGAGGATCACCAGAGACAGTGGGGAGCAAAACAGGTGGATCCTTGAGATATACTGCTAAAGAGAGCAGCAGGCGAGACAGGAGAGGGCTGCTGTGCCATGTGGGTCAGCTCCCAGGTGGAGGATAGAAGTCATGCTGCTGTGGCTGGCCATAGCTTCATAGTGTAAGACTTAGCCCCTGCACCACCAGAGAGGCCTTATTTGAAGTTTTTAAGCAAGATAAGTTTTGCATATACTAACTTGATGTGCAAATGAAATGTAATTTGCAAGTTGATTGCGTAAAGTTGATAGGAAAATGAACAATAATCTTTGTGGTCTTAAGCTTTTCTCCAACCCTGATATACCATTTCCAACTGTGAGCCTCAAACTATTACTTACAAGATAACTGGGGTTCAAGTAAACAAGGTGCAAAGGCAAGGTATCCTGAACATGTCCACAGAAGCTACAGACACTCCAGTTATTCCTCTGGAAAGGGTGGCCTTCGGGGTAGCAGTGGTGTGCACTGAGGTGATTGGGCTCCCCCAATCACCATACACAGCCCATAGGGCCCTGTGAGATCAGTGGGCTGCTTCTAAGGCTGCCCGGTGACCTGAGAGAGCCTCATCAAGGACTCTGCCTGATGCCCCAGAGTAATGAACTAACCAAAGAAGACTGCTCCCCTCCACAGTCTGAGAAGATGGCAAAATACTAAAAATAAGACAGTATTTGAATGTGGACACTAGAAAATCAAGTTAGTCCTTGAAGGCAACATACTTACTGATGGCTTTTGCTTTAGCGCATGTATATGTTTATGACACGCACCCTTTAACTTAAAATGTTCAGAGGTGCCTGTGTTCCTTCTTTAAGAATCTGGTCCCACTGGCTCTGCAGTAGACCCTATTGCAGCTCTAACTGTAATCTCTGCAACAGATATTGTTGTTCTTAAATATCTAGAAATGTATTCTTAAACCTACCTCTATAGACGAGAGATGAAAATGTTCCACATTTTTACTTCCTACTGTATGGACTTCATTTCTACGAATAGCATATTTTTGTCATACCAGCCCCTGTGAGATGATTAAACAGTTCTTTAGGGAATGCAGTTCCTTGTACACACCATCGAGAAAACTGTACTCCTGGAGACTTCCATGGTTAGAATGATGAGGAAAGTGAATTAAATGATCAGGGTTGTTTGACGTTGCGGTGAGATTTTATAATTGAAGAAAATAAGTAAATTCAAAAATTCCTAAGTTTTGAGGTACAGGCACTATCAGAGAACACACAGCATTTTCAGTGCCATGGGACACATTCCATCAGGACTGGTTTAGGACGGTGTTGGCCTGCACTCCCTGACGATTGTTCAGAGAACATTTTTGAACAGCTGTGAGTAGCTCTTACCTGTAACCTGAGGGCCCTGGTAGCAATATCTGTAATAGGCACCTAGAATAGAACATGGACAGGACATTTATGTATATATAAAGCCATAAAGTCACCTGCTTAGTTCATTTATTCAACAAATTTTTGTTGAATTGTATGTACTCTTTCTGATGTTGGGCTGTGAAAATGACAAGAATTCCCTTCCTTTAGGGAGCTTACATTCTAGTTCAGAGTATCCTAGGAAATACTGGCATAATGCTAATTCTAGACATAAATGCTAGTCTGTGGCTAGCAACAATTGGCAGAAAATAAGAGGGGTCCTCTGAGTTTAAATGTCGGAAAACATGTAGTGGAATGAAAATAGGTAGGTTTTCTCTTATAGCAATTGTTCAAGTTGGATTAGTCTGCGAGGCTACCATAATAAGTACCCAAGACTGCTTACCCAGGAATTTATTGTCTCAGAGTTCTGGAAGCTTTAGAAGTCCAAGATCAAAGTGTCAGCAAGAACGTTCTTCATCTTGAGACCTTCCGTGATCCTGAGTTTTCACGGTCTTCCCTCTGTGTGTCCAATGTCTATTTTCTTCCTGTAAGGGTGCTCGTTATGTTGTTATGCCCACCCTATGTTGTATTAGTCATCTTTTTAAGACAATGTTTCCAAATACATTCACATTCTGGGACACTGGGGGTAGGGTTAGAACTTCAACATAGGAAGATTTTTTGGGAGGGGGAGCATCAGTCTTGCCAATTATCACAACTATGTGAGCCTGAGTCTCAAAATTGTAAATCAACCAAGTCAGTTTTACCTTCTTTTAAGCTAAGATCACTGCTGAAAGAGCCAAATGGAATGTAAGCTTTAGACTTTTTTGTAATAATAATTTATCAATATGGATTTATTGGGGATAACAATGCACCATGCTAATGCAAAGATGCTAATAATAGGGAAACAGTGGAGAGGGATTATATGAAAACTCTATACTTTCAGCTCTATTTCTCTTTAAAACGGCCCTAAAAATAGTCCAATGATTCTTTAAAAAGGAAACATTCTATAAAAAATGAAAATCCCCCTCCAGTGACTGGACACTGCAAGAGACCTTGAGGACCCCCCTTCACCCTCCAACCATCACTTCACCGTTTTCATTCACTGCTTTCCAGCCACACTGATCCCGCTGGTTCAAGGGCCTGTCAGTTGTATTTGCAGGTTGCCTCAGTCTGGATACTTGTTTCCTTCCCAGATGTTCCAGATCTAAGTTTACATGCTGTGTCCTTAGCACAGTCTTGCCTGGCCACTTAAGCTAAGGGTGCCTGCAGGCCATTCATTGTGTTATCCTCTGCTTGTACTTTCTTTACCCAACTTACCATTTTGTGATAAGTTTTATCTCAGTATCTGTGATCTATTTCTTCCTTTTCTACTCCCTAGTTCATGTTCGCATGGAGCTACACTGACCACTAATTACCTCCTGAGCTGAGTCATCCTCTGAGCTGACTATGTAGCAGCCTCCTAGTTGGTTATTGATAAGACCCAAGTGAAGATGGGTGGGAGTCCCTGAAGATGATTCCAACAACTTTCCCATCCATTCCAGTCTGGTTTTTAATTTCATACACAAGAGTTTTCCACCTCCCTCCCTCTTCTCTTGAATAGTGTAGCTGTAAACACAAAAAAAAATAGTGCACACCCTTCTTCCCACAAAGATCTTTGTTTACCATTTCAGATTTAACATCTTGGAACTGTTAGGGTAACCTCCTGAGTTGATCTCAGCTGGTGTAGTTGAGAAAGGTAATCCTGAGAACAGTGAAAATTTATGAGGCAATTTAGGAAAAGATAGATTTAAAAACATTGAGTTGTTCCTGGTAGACTTTGGAGCACAGGTGTACTTTCTCCTATTTGGAAAGAATTGCAAAGAAATGCTGTCCAACACTGTATATTAGCTGATGCATGGCAATGACTCCTCAATTACCTCCAACTAAATGGGCTTTAATGGATGATTTGAGAGGTAGAAGCGAGGGCCAGGGGATTTTTGTGTCTCATTTTCTGAAGGGAATGGTCCCTATTTCTCAAAAAAATAAAAAGTATCATAGGTTTCTAAAGGTTTTGTTATTTTTGTTTGTGGTTTTTTTTTTTTTTTTCAAACAGCAGAAGCAAAACAAAGCAATTTGCACAAAGAAGGGCCAATGATGACAGAGATACAGGGGTATCTAGTGGAAATGATGATCAGAGGTAGAAATTACCTCTGGAAAGTTCCCAGGAAGCCAAAAGGTCTGCCTTCCCCTGTTCCTCTCTACTCAATTACTTGTTCACTTCCTCTGTGACTGCCTCCATTTTCTGGGTCACAAGGTGGGCATCAGTTGACCTTTTTCCATTGCCTAAAAATATAAAAATTAACTCTTGCTTCCAGAAGAGGCTATCATGAATCTTTTGGTCACAATTCAAGTTTCTGAGCAAAGTCATCTTGGTGGTCCAATCCCTTTCTGGTCCAGTATCTGTGCAAGAGAGAAGAGACAGTGACTCATGGTACAAGTTCACCTACCTCCATCCCATGTTCTATACCTGACGGAGGAGAGATGAGGGATCAGGAATTGAGAATATCCTAAGTTAGGTAAAGGGTGTCTTAAGGAGCTGTGCTAATATCCCCCAACCCCCAGGGATACACATTTACTGACATTTACTGGTCATTTACTCCTCACAGAGGAGTAATAAAGGGACAGACATTCAGATACTAAGGACAACCTCTGCCTTCTAGAAGGAATCTAGCTGGGATCAACATATACACATATGGAAATTATCAGAATAATATGTAAACATGACATTTTGGGATAAAATATTAAGTACCTGCTATTTGTTAAAGATCCTGCCGAATGTTCTGAGATGAGGATACTAGTAATTAATACCTTGCCCAAGTTCTAAACCACATGTAAAATGAGATGAAGTGGAGAATGGAGTGCTGCCAGCAAAGGCTAGGTTGGAGGATGTAGTCTGCAGACATATGGGCTCAACTCCAGAGGTAGACAGAAGTAGGCATATGAAATGGCATTCCAAACTCTATTTATTAAGCACCTACTATCTGCCAAGCAGTGCTGTAGATATAGAGTTGTCAACAAAATTACATTTCCATCTTTATGAACTTGACTCTCAAGGGGCTAAATAGACTAGAAAAGACAGTGCTGTGTATATCTGCAATTGTTTACTAGTTTGCCATTACATGGATAAAGACTGGTTGGTTGGTTTCAACAGCAGAGCTTCATTTTCTCGCAATTCTGGAGGCTGGGAGTCTGGGATCAAGCTGTCTGTGGGGTGGGCTTCTTCTGAGTGTCATGTGGGAGGAGGAGAAGTGCCTGCCGGTGACTCGCAGTGGCCCATCTTCTCCCCATGTCCTTACTCAGTCTTCCTTCCTGAGTGTGTGTTCAATCTTAGTCTGCTTTCAAAAGGACATCAGGCACAATGATTTGGGTCAAACTAAGGCCTTCATTTTAGTGCAATCACATCTCTAAAGAAAATAAAGGATTATATAATGAATATATTAAAACATACATATATGTGTGTGTGTGTGTATATATATATTTGAAAAACCTATCTCCAAATATAGTTGCATTCTGTGGTACTGGGGTTAAGATTTAGATATATTGATTGGGGGATGAGAGAGAATGGACAGTTCAACCCAAAATTGCCCTAGAAAGAAAAATCAAGCAAAGTTACAGGATTTCAATTGATGGGACAATAGTTTAGATAGAATAGTCAGAGAAGACATTTCTGAGGAAGTAAAATTTGAATAAAGGTTTCTTTGTGTGAACAGTTAGCCCTTTCAGAGCTAGGCCTTTGAAGGTATTCCAGATGGAAAATGTAAGCAAGGACTTGGGCCTTGAAATGTGTGGGGTATTTCAGAAAGTGAAGAGAGAGATTTGTGGGGGCTCAGGAGGTGGGGGTTTTCTTGGCAGTAGTGAAAATCAAAGTCATACTCAGGATGTAAGAGGTGATAAATCACACTTGAGTGAAGTTAGAAATATGGCATTTATCTTCAGACAACTAGGATGAGAGTCCTTTGAAGATTCTAGAAGATGGAAGAAAAAGTGAGCATGAGCATGGTCTCTTAGTAAGAAGAATCCAGATTCTGTATTTAGAGTGAGTGAGAACAGGGGCAGACTGGACACCAGGAGATCATGCTGCGGAAAGCTATTATGAGGGCCCTGGTGTGTGGTCATAAAGAACTGCTTTAGCTGGTATTGGAGGAAGAAAAAATGCAAAGCTAAAGATAATTTCAAAGGAAGACTCTACTGAGTCAATATCAGCATTCACATCTCTTAGTTACATGAAGTAAGTCATACTCATTAAACTCCTTGGAAATGGTAACCTAGAGTAGAGCTATGTCTGCATCTATAGTTCATCTGTTGCTACAATTAAAATGCAGAAAATGCAGTCTTAGATTGAAAATGCTGAACTGGTCTCCAGTCTCAGGGGATGGCAAGTTCCTGGCTCTGCTGGTAATTGGAATTTTCTTTGTTCTTTTGTCTCTCAGGTGTATCCACACCTAGACCATTAGTTCTGGACTAAATGGTGTCGTCCTTCCCTCCCCCATTCTAATTTATATGTTGAAGTCCCATGCCCCCTACCTCAGAATGTGACAGTATTTGGTGACAAGGCCTTTAAAGAGCTAATGAAAGTAAGCTGTGTGATTGGACCCCAATCTGTGTGACTGGTGTCCTTATAAGAGAAGATGGGGACATGGGGGGGAGGGGTAGGACTGTAAAGACACAGGGAGTGAGCAGATGATAAGCCAAGTAGGGAGACCTCGAAGAAACCAGCCCTTGATACCTTGATCTAGGGCTTCTAGACTGCAGAATTGTGAGGAAATGAATTTCTGTTGTTTAAACTCCTACTGTGTTTTACTTTTTTATGGCATCTTAGCAAACTCACACATTCTAATCTTATAGCCTCTTTGAGCATACTGGAGAGTTCTAGGAAGCTTCCTTGATCATTTTTTCCCCTCAGGTTTTGCTCTTAGCATAAAACCTCATTGCTTCCATTTAAGTCCATTCTTCTTGTTCTGTCCTTTAGTAGAGAAAAACAATCCGATCAGCATCATCATAGTGTACAATTCAATAATCAATCACTAATCACCTATTAATTAACTTAATTGGAATTAAAAATTCATTTTCTCTGCTGCAGGAGCCATATTTTAAGTGTTCAGTAGCCCCATGTAAGTAGACATTGACTTAGTGAACAACACACAGATGGAAATTGCCCACTCCCCACAGAAAGTTGGAGTATGGGTATGGAGGGAACCTTAACCCTTCCTAAATCCCCAACCTGGCTGTATTAGTTAGGGTGTGCTCAAGTGTAATTCATAAAAATCCAGTCTAGATAAAATAAGTTTAAAGAATTAAAAGGGTTTGGAAGGTGGTGGTGGGCTTTATTAGTCGATATAAAATATCTCACAGAATTAGGGCCATTGAAAAAATCAAGAGCAGCTCCACGGGCTTCAGCAGTAGACCTCTGTAGTCTTTTCCTCCATGAAGCTGCTAATTTCCATGGACTTCTATTCCACACTTCAAATAAATGAGGAGAGAGTCCCCGAATGGCCAGTGTTGGGACAAGGGTCCACTCAGGCACAGTGGCCAGTACAGAGATGACAGCTGGGTCTCCAGGACAAAGGGCAATGTCATGTCCACCTGGGTGTCTTCCCGGTGATCCCAGTTAGTCCCTGGGGCTGATACCACCCCCGCAATGAGGGCCAACTGTTCTGGATAAAGGTGTCTCCAGTGTTTGACCTGGAACCTTCTGTTGTGTAGTAAGTATTGTATATACTCTTTGGTGGTTGGGGGTGGGGGGCACAGGCAGCAAATGGAATGGTTCTCTGTACTTATTTTAACAATTATTGAAGACTTGTTTGGTACCCAGGTGCTGCAGTAGATGTCATGGGAGATAGAAAATAAACTACATTTTGTTAAAAAACATTGAATCCCTATTACAACTTGATCTAAACAAAACTGAAGAACTAAAAGGAGGCTGATTCCATTGGAGTCTTTGCCCCTTACTTTAATAACCTTAATAAATACTTTTATTCTTTTGTTGCTTCATCACAAATACACAACCCCCATACCTAAGGCCCTCCCTCTAAGGTAACTATCTCATTAACTTCAACCAGTTCTTATTACCAGTGACAATGTTTATTATTTAATGACTTCCTAAAGCCCACCATTTCATGGAAGTAGAAAAAACCTCTAATTTTCTATTTTCATGAATAGTTCACCCCTAAAGCTTTCTGACTTCAAGTTTATGCATTTTATTTAAGTCAGCATGTATGTACTGTAATCATCCCCAATACTGAGCTCTGATTGCAACCGAGTTCCACTCAAAGACTTCCAATCCCTTTAAATTCTGTCATCTGCCATAAGGAGGCCACTTCATTTCAGAGAACTCTGTTTAGATTGAACTGTCTTCTACTTGATATTAAAAGTGTTACATAAATGAATAATTAAATAATTGCACTTGGTTTTGAAAAATTAAATCCCTAATGATTCCAAAATTAATAATCAGGAAACAAAGGGAGGAGTGTTTTGAGTAGATGAAAGTGAACATGAATCTCCCGGCCAACCAAACAGTGAAGATTTTAATTAGGAGTTGCCCCCGCCCAGTCCCACGCTCCATGTCTAGCGCGTCCATCAAGTTCCTTATCAATATGAAGGGCTGTGGCTTTTAACGCCATTAAAATGTGATCTAAGAGCAACAGTGGCGTTCAGATTGGTCATAGGAAATGGCAGCCTCCAGTATGGCGAATCTTGGCTCTTCCTCTCATCCCTCTGGAGTGCTTATTGACAGTTCTGATAACTAGTGTGATCTCCTTTCCTTTCTGAGGGATTCTATTCTCTAGCTGTGCCCATGCCGAACTTAATGCCGGACTTCAATGGGATGCAATATTTGAAACCTGAGTTAGTCTAAGAAAGCTGGTGAATGAAGACCTCAAGGCATGGAAACATTCATTTCCCCCCACCCAGAGTCTCCTTTACCAGTGGAAATCACCAATATTTATTCTTGCACTTATATCTCCCTGTCCGCATTCCCTTTTGTGGAAGTGAATAGTATTTATTTCCCCCCTTTGTATTAGGGATGTTGATTGCTTTGTAAGAGCGGTGTGTCTTCTGTCATTTGCTGCTGGGAGTGTTACCTTTTGAGTGGCCTCGGGTCCTGAGTATTAATATAACCATTGCATGGAGGTATTAACATCCACTGAAGCCATTTCCAATGCACTTGCATTCACAAAGCATATTTCTATATCTGTGTAGATCTAAGAAGAGCTGAAAAATCATTAAAATTTGTGCTATACTGTGTGCTCGGAAATCTGAAAATTCATCGATGTCTCGAGTACTGGACTGCTTGTATCTTGCATACTCTTATTTTGGGGGTTGTGAGTAAATATCCAATATTTACCATAGGCAACATGAAGAAGTTAATAGAATATAAGTAAGTGCTCTTATTTTTAAGTAATCAGTGTGACTTATAATTTATGCAAAGGGAGAAAGCATAATTTTGGTATTTGCAGTGAGGTTTCACAAGTGCTTGCCATTCCCACGGGGGGCATACAGTTGTTAATTTTTTATATGAGTGTTCCTGGTGTCTGTGAATACATTATCAAATGCATATGTGAATCATTTTATACTTCAAAATTGGAGATTTAGGTGTGACTCAGTTAACTTGCTATTTGCTTAAGGTTGTGTGTTTTATATCTGTGTGGCAATTCACGGGTCAAAATACTGTAGGCAGGACTTGGAAACACTCTGCCAAATGGTTGAACTTTTTTTCTCTGTAGCTAGTCACATTGACTGATCTTTTCAAATTACATACTAAAAGAAACAGAAATGTGGGATTTATTTGCATTTGTTTTCCCAGAGCTTCATCACTCCAGTGAAGGCATTGACTACACTTTGATTTTTGTTTAAAAATGAGTTGTCACCTCTTCTGGTTTACACTCCACTCTGTTTTGTATTCCTTGCATTCTGATCTTGCTAATTGTGTGTTTTCTGGGAGGAGTTTTGGCCTCACATTCAACGCATCAGCTTTCCTTGAGTGAATTTCAAGATATCCTAGGTTTGTAAGCAGGATTAGAGCTGTGCTGCTGTAGCTCCTCACTGGGGAACATTTCTTCATTTTGTGCAAAGCTGCCTTTGACTGTTATCCATGATCCTGTTTCCTGCCCTTCACTTGATAATTATTTCTTAGAATTCTGTGCTAAAAAATTCTCTTTCTCCTGAAAGATGGATGCGTTTCTTTTCATAAATTATGAGATAAAGGTAACTTAGGGTGTTTCGCTTTTTGCCATGGTTATTGAAAATACAGAGATACTTTATTTTCTGTATAGCAACTACCACCTTTGATGTAATACTTCTTATACAATTCTTTCTCCTTGTCCCCAATCTTTCTTTTGATCCCAGAGCTCAAGGCCTCATATTTTTATATGAACAAAACTATTTTATATATTTCTTTTATTTTTCTTATCAGAAATTTTGAATACTTTGAAAACAGGTGAAGTTTTAGAGAATGTGATCATTGTGTATTTTAGCATATAGTATCTCTATTTCTTGAATGCAAACAGGATATAGACAGAATGCTTTAACACAAATCTTAAAGAAATGAAGGGGAAACGCCACTGGAGAGCTGGGACTTAGCTTTTAGGTGGTTTCTGTAACCATATTTGTTGGCAGAAATTCCTGTGGAATTCACATTCCCCTTCAGTAATCACTGGGGAATCTCTGCTCCCCACCATGCACTCAGAATGGGGATATATGGAATATACGATTGTTAAACAAATCTGCTATATTTTCAGAGTGTCAGAACTGCACCTAAATATTGATGAGTCTGTGAGAATCCCTTCCTGCGCAGTAAACATTCATTAGGTCTAACATTTAAGGCCTAAAAGGTTTCTAAGTTCAACCCATGCCTAGGGTATTTGAGTTCCTTTCTTTATTTCTTCTGTAAAGAACTGATATTAAAGCAGTTCTTTATATATATATGTGTGTGTGTGTGTGTGTGTGTGTGTGTATGTATGTATGTATGTGTGTGTATATATATATACATATATGTATATATATAGTTAAAGGGTAAGTTTATTACTCTTCAGAGACAGAAGAGGAAAAGACAATTGCATAGGCACAAGCAGGCAGGAAGAGATGCCCCTGGAAGGGACAGGTTTGCAGAGAAAAAGACCTGTATGGTTGCAGGTAGGAGGCCTTAGGAGAGTGGCCTCCACTGAGGGAGGTCAGAGCAGAGAAGTCCTGGCAGGTTCAAGCCCAGGGCAGGCAGGAGGCCGCTGCCCCGCAGAGGGAGAGAGTGGGTGGAGAGAAGCACCTGCCTAGGCACAGGTGGGCAGAAGAGCTGCTTAAAGCTGGTCTTAAAGTGACATTTTTAAAACTGCTAGCATTTACTGACCCCAGAAATGCCTAATTTCTAACACAGATCTTAAATTTAAAAAGTTCTTTGGTAAATTATGCCATTTATTCCCAGTTCAACAACTCAAGTCAATAAACTTGTGTTTAGCCCCTGGTAAACATATGTTTAGTGCCCGTGGTGAAACTGGGGGTAGGGTGGGAGGCCGAAGATGAAAGGAACTGGTGTTTCTCTCAATAAGAGCAGAAAGGACAAGGGCCTATAATAAAGTAGAATGAGGTCATTGCTCTAGAAGGAGTGAAACACAATTTGGGAAGCACAGTGAAGCGGAGCAGTGGGAGAGAGGGAGAGAATGGATGAGGGCAAGAGGGAGTCCTAAGGGAGAATCTGAGAGGTGGCTTTGGGGTGAGGGCTTGACCGAAGGGGAAACATCAGCGGAAGAGAGGCAAGGAAGGAGACAGGGAGAATAGGGGGAAAGGCAAGAGCAAAGTGGGGAAGTCGCAAAGCTATTTCGGGTGTAATTAATTGATGCTGGAATTAGAGAGGGGCTAGTTATGCAAAGCTCAGCTGTGAATTTAAAAAGAACTTGCTGCAGTTTACCACCATCCTGGCATTCTGTGCTTTAATATGTGGGCTGTCTGACCACACGGACAATCAGGAAGTTACTGTTTCTGGGTCAAGTGAGGAACTGTGAGCCAGCGTGGAAGGAAGATGATTACAAATGCCGAGTGAGCTGGTTCCGAGATGGAGAGCCTGGGAGAAGAAGAAATGGACAGCTCAGTCCAGTTCTCTTCCTTGCATGTTTTACATTAAATTAAATTGAATTAAATTGAATGCATTAATGAGAAGATAATAGAAGTAACCTATCCAGAGAATTTCATTCTCACCAGTGCAATGAAACACTAGCTAAAAACATTAGATTAGGGCCTTCTGAACTTGTCCTGAATTTCTGAAGGTAAAGTTAATTATGTACTTCAGCCCTAGTGCATGATTTTCTCTGAACCATACTTCTAAAATTCCTTTTACTTAGAGCCTATTTTTCTCTCTTTGTTGTTCAGGGTCTTTTAAAAAAGGACCATGTGAATACCAACCTCAGTCTGGAGGAAAAGCCTCACTAAGGTGGCTTTTAATGGTAGAACAAATGTTAATGTGTAGAATATGGAAACTATGACCAAGGCTTTTGATAAGGGAATCCACTATGGTTAGCCCATCATATCTGGCTCCATTATCTGGCCATTGAGACCTTCTGCCCACCCACAAACACAAACTCCTGAAAAGTAAATGTAAAAGAAATCATATGTGTGGCCCTCCCTGGTGGTGCAGTGGGTTAGCAGCCACTTCAGTGAGAATTCCATCCCCAGCCCCGGAGGTGACCCACATGACGCGACAGACCTCTCCTGACCCGCCCGCTGCTCCCCTCAACTGTGTACTTCATCAGTCTGCTTGTTCTGCTTCCCACTATCTCTGGTGAAGCCTCTCACCACCCCTGCACCTCTGACCTGCACCCCATTTCTGTATGCATGAAAAAATAAATGAGTAGAGTTATACAGAGGTTGCATTTTAAAAAAAGAAATAAATAGAAATCACATATGTATGTGTTGTGGTGCATGTGTGCACTTGGGCACATGTGTGTATTCCACATTATATGAGAATATGCAACATGTACAATGTGGAGTATATACACATCTGTATAAATGCATAATGACAACTATTAAATAATAGATGTGTTCAGGTAATCCTCTAATTTAGTAATTAGTGTTAAACTTGTTTTTATTAAAGCAGCCATTGGTAATGAACAGTTTGGCTCTGTTCCTACCCTTGGAAGTTGCTGGCTTACTGAAATGGTCAAACAAGACAGCAGACAATAAAAGGCTAAGACCCACAATGACCAGCAGCAATAGAAGAGGCTTCCTTTTTGCTGCTGACTGTGAGAAAGGCCCAAGTGAGATCAGAGAACCATTGTGGGTATTGACAAGAGGAAGGATTACCCCTTGTATCTTGTGCTGTACAGGAAAAAGAAAAACACAAAACCCTATTTAAATGGACCAACTTTTGCTAATGTTTTACACTTTCCAAAGCCAGAGATAAAGTAGCTACTTACATGTTGAATTGTTACAGCTGATTTTCAAGTCATACATAATCTCAGCTACCCACAATAGGTTAATTATTTTCCCTTCTGGTTTATCACAAATCTAAAGTATTTCCACAATTTATTTTTAGGATTATGGCTTTATAAATAGTTGGCCTATTCCCAATAGATTGCTTGCATCAGGGAAAAGCTGATATGTGTGTTTGCATACAAATACCCAAGGGACATGTATTTATTCATAGAACATACTGTTCCTATTTAAAGGTGAGTTGTTTTGGGGTCTCACGACATGGCAGTGGGGTTGAGTGCACCTTCATCTGGTGCTCATATCCTCTCCAGTTAATTACTCTTAAACTAGATTCTACAATATAAACTACTGTTGGTAGTATCTGACTCTTGGTGACTCTATAATCTTTTCTCAGAATACAAAATGCTTTAGATGTTTAAAACAAAATTTTCAACAAAACAAGTCTACCAAAATTCTTATCACTACCTGCCCAGTGGATCTGTCTGCTGCATAGCTTCTCAGCTGTGGTCTTATGATAGCTCATCTGCTTAAAAGTTTCTATTAACAAATGGCAGCTGCTTTTACTGTATTAGATTCTTGCATTCACCCACCTAAACTGACTGAATTATTGTGACTTTAGTTTAGAAGAACTTCCTGGCCTCTGAGATCTCATACTCGGTAACCTCCACTTCAACCCTACATCAAATGGCATCCTGGGAACTGAAAATTCCACTCATGGTGAATATAAAGTATCAAACCCAGAGTGGAGTAGCCATCCTTCTATTGAGGGCTATTGCAAGAATTGGAGACCAACTTGAACTCATATTGTAACTGAGTCTTATGTAATATGCTAATTATCATCTCCATCTGGCTATTCAATCATTTTCTGACAGCAGATCTGCCAAGCTAGCTTTCCAACTCTCAGTTTCCTATGGAGAGTTTTGTGTTGAAAATTCCCTACTGAATCTGGTCTTAACTTAGTTTCCTTCAGAGTGATTTCTCTATGGCTAACTATCCAAAGCAGCCCTCTCTAGTAAATTTGTTAAGAATCATCTTTCACAGGCATAATCCTACAGAACTATCTCAGTGATTTTTAAATACACTTGCAACTTGTTGACTTTGGAGACTTTCTAGAAGACAAAAGAATACTTTCTAATGCTTCCTACTAGATTCTCAATCTGAAAACTTGGTCCATCAGTGAATTCATGTGTGAAATGTTTTTTCTCACTTTGGAGAATTGTAAAGAAAGCCTTATTCAGAGTTCGGTCTTCTTTGCTTTATATTATAGAAGAACACACATGAACAGCTCTATGGGAGAATTTTTGTGTTCTTTCCTGGCTTGTCCAAGTATACAATATTTACAATCCATTTGATGCCATTTGGGTTAAGTAAGACACTTTAGCTTAAGTTTCCTTCACAAAGCCTGTGAAGGAATTGTAAACACATACACTACCCAGCAATCCTACAATAAATTAAGTATTGAATTCATAAACATATACTACTACAATATATTAAGATGCAAATTCATATTTTTCAGGGTCTTGTTATGAACTAGAGATCATTGTATACATTAACTCAGTCTTCAAAACAACTACAGTTTAGGTATTAGTATATGTTCCATTTTATCAAAAGGGAAACAAAGCCTCAGAGACATTAAGTATTGATAACTTTGATAGCTACTAAATAAGCGATCTAGGATTCAAATGAAGACCCAGCTGATTCTAAAGTTGCTTTCCTGCATAACTCTACTCTAAGAAGACCCTTTCTGGCTGGTAACCCACAGTTCTTTGGTCAGCACAGTATATTTTTAGAAATACAACTTGGAGACTCAGAAATCAAAGGTAAATAACTGACCCAATCCCTCTTCAAATATTTCTATATCTCTCTAGATGTTGTAGGATTTGTTAATTCATTTTTTTCTCTCTTATAAGAAAAGCTATTTCTGTTTAATTGCTGCTGGATTTGGAAATCATTCTCATGACTAAATATTTGTTTGCCTAGTAAGAGCCCAGGGTAGGGCTATGCTGTCAGTGGGTGCTCAATAAAGATTAATGGATGGCCATGCACGTCCGTGTGGGAGCTGTGTGCGTAGGATCTGCTCAGGTTTCCAAAGGAGACAGAAATGCTGTGGGGTAGGTGAACATCACAGATTCGCCACCCAATCCACATCCTGGGTTCCTGTAATTTACTTCATCATCTGAAAGGTCCAGGGGTACAGGAACAGAGGGCCTGGGGTTGTGGAGCCTGGTGTTTTCTTGAGAAGTAATTCAGAAGTGCTATGAAAATTAGATTTCAAGGCCTACTTCGAAAATTAATATCAAGTATGAGAGCAAACTTGATTCTCTGATGAGGACTGAAGAAAATAAAATATTTCTTAATTGAGACATTTTTCTATTATTATATACATATAAAGATGATGAGTAATATGCCATATCAGATGGTTTCTTCAGACTGTCAGAATCAGAACTGAAGTGTGAGTAACTTTCCAGAGAATCTTCTGAGAAATTCAAGCAGTGGAAAGTGGTAATAGCCAGCTTTAAGTTTGCCTACTACACAGTCATCCCTGAAAATAATGGGGAAAACAAAAAATTCCCCCCAAAATACATTATGGGACATTTCTAGAGGAAAGTTTCAGTGAAGAACAATAATTTAACTGTTACTAAAAAGTGAATGGTCTCTGCAGTCTTCTTATGGAGTATGTAAAACAATCAGCCATGTGACCTTGGAGAGGAAACCTTCATATGAATGATGAATACTGAGCATCTTTCCAAATCAGAACAGGACTTTAAGATGTTAGTGTTCTCAATTGCGAAATCCAACTCTTCTTTGGCATTAGAGAAAATGGAAGTAGGACTGGTACCAAAGGTCTTGGCATGGGAAGCTATGGATGCATACTAAGGGCTGGGGAGAGCATTCTGGCCAGCACTTTGGCTGGCCCTGACTCTACTCTCAGCTCTAGGTCTCAGTACCACCATTTACAAAGTAAGCAGGCAAACTTCTGTCTCAAAGGTCTATTCTTGATCTAATATTTCTTGTTATTCTTGATGGTTCCTCAATGGAATGAACATCTTTCAATGGAAAAATGCACAATTGGTGAGGCTTTTGATAAGAATGTACTTATACAATTCTACTTTTTAAAAATTCCCCTTTTTTCCTCCATGGATTTCTCCTTAGCCATAAGAGGCCTTATGAATTCTGATAATTTGGTACATGAAAATCAACTTATTTCAATAGTACATTAACCTCCATAGCTGACACCACATGCTACCATTTTACTCCCAAGAAAAGTACCCAGAGGGTCTGTTAGGAAAATTGCTGTTGTGACCAGGGCAGAATTTACTAAGTGCTGGGAGTTTAAAAATACGAAAATAAGGTGGCTCACTCAAACAAAACTATCCTGAAATGTATACAGTTATGCCGAAAACACACATTTATGAAACCACTACTCTAAATAAAAGTAAAAGGTCTGCAGGTGGGGAGGGCAGCTGCCCATTAGCGGGGCAGTGGCTCTCAGCAGTCAGGAGGGGAGATAACATGGAGGTCTGGGCGGGCTGAGCCTGGCAGCCCAAGGCCTCTTGTTGATTCTCCAAGACCTGAAGGAGCTCCTGACATTTCTCTTAAAAGAATCAATGAATCTTTGTTTCCTTCTGCCTGCTCATTTGACCTTATTTTGTTTGGAAACAGAGAAAGAGGAAAGAAAGGACTAAACTGGCCGGCTGGGTGGGGTGAGGGGAGAAGGAGCAGAGAAAGACATGTCCATGCTATGGAGCCCATAGGCGAGATCACAGGCCGCTAATTGTCACCAGGGCTGTTGTTGTTCCCTAGCTGTGGTCTCATTTGTCCCTGCTGCTCATTTCAGATTCTTGCCCTGATGTAATAAGTCACCATCTTCCCAGCCATCATCCGTGTATTGACAAGCAAATGTCACCCGTGTTTGATTGACATCCCTTGCTCCTGAATGCAAAAGTATGATTTACAAATCAATCCTGCTTGTTTATTTAAAGCTGTTCTGGTGTGCTTTAGTATTTGCTGGCAGGATAACTTGCCTAATATCTACTCTGGGGGCTTCCCAATAAGACTATGAATCCACATTATTCCTCCTCCTCTTCTGTTGCAAATGGTCTTATTTCTCTTTTTTTTTCTCCACTTGCTCCTCCCCCAATGTACAGGAAATGTGCTGTGGAGTTTATTGGAGTCTTCCCCATTTTAGGAAAAGATTTTGCCCTAGACTTAAAAGCAAGACTTGCTTTATCTTGAGGCTGTCAGAGGCATTTGGACAAGTGATTATTTCTCATGCATGTAGCACCGTTAAGTAAAAGCAACTTGAAGTGCAAAGACAATATCTCCTGAAAGGTTGCTAGAGCTGTAAACCTGTGAATAAAGTGTATATGTATATACTCCCAATTGCAGCATTTGTAAAAATGGACAAATTGTCCCTTTATAGAATGGGCATGTTCATTTAAAATCACGGAGAAATGTCCTTTGGCTTTTCAACACACTTTACTGTTATCTGGGTAACATTTCATTTTGGAAGACTGGTGAGGAAAACCGTAAGGTTAAAAAAATCGCATCTACCATCTGGAAAATTCTAAAGGGCCCTTTTATGTTAAAAGTGGCATTTCGAAAAACACCTGAAGCACCGGTTCTGGGCGAGCCAGTAGAGAAACACTGTCAACCAAGACACCCTCCTTTCAACCTTCACCTCCACCCTCCAAGTAGGACTGCAGGTGGTGTGTGTGTGGGGGTGGAGATTGGTGTGACCCTTGAGTTCTGAAAGCCATGGCACATCTGTCTCCCTACCCCCGGGTATGTCCAATGAGAGGGCTGCCATCGCCTGGGCTCAGCAAGGGAGTATTCAGGATCTCACTGTTCATCCATGTGCAGAGAGGGAAAAAAAGAAGAGGCCAAAAAAAAAAAAAAATCCCACATTGTCAGAGTAATGCCAAACTCTCTCTGAGTGGGATGAGCAGAGCAGATGCTGCAGTGAGATGCCAAAGCGGCTCCCCTTCCTCTGTGCCTTGGGTGCCTATAAATTGCTCCGGCGCGCGCGTTTGTCAGCCTCCTCTTCTCCTGGCAGGTGGTACCCAGGCAGAATTCTGCGTTCAGTCTCTCTCTCGCTCCGCTCCCGGCCGCGAGGCGCTCGCCGCTGCTTGCTAGTTCCTCAGCTCCGGTCCCGAGCCCGCCGAGCCAACCCGACCGCGCCGGCAGCCGCCGCTCCGCGCCGGGGTGCGGCTGGCCAGAGCTCGCTCGTCCAGCCCGGAGCTTTGGGGTGCGCCTCTATTAGAGTTGTGGTGGTTCCAAAGGAGGGGAGAAAAGGCGAGGGAAGGGTGACCCCGGCGGACGAAAAAAGAGAAGAAGAAGGCAGAAAAAGGCAACTTCAGACGGAAAGTTGGTGAGAACTGGCCTAGTCGGCAAAAGCGGAAAAGTCGATCGCGGGCGGCTGCGGCATAAAAGTGTGAGCGGCCCCGGCGAGTGCGAGAAGCGGCGGCTGGCTCTGCCCTCCGGCGGCGGCGCCGGCGCCCGCGGCATCCACAGGTGCCCAGGGGCTCGCCGAGGCGAGAGGGCGCCCCGTGCACCCCTCCCCCAGCCTCCACCCCCGGCGCGGGACTTCAGCTCCAGTCACTTGGCGTCCGAGCTCCCTCCCCAGCCGCAGCCTCAGCGGGGGGGAGCAAGAGCCGGCCGGGAGCGGTCGGCGCGCCTGCCCAGGGGAGTTGGGGCTCGCAGGGGGTTGTTTTCGGCTCTGAGGAGGTCCCCGCCCAGCCTTCAAAATTTTGTCCAAAAGCAGACAAGAGGATCGCCCCGCGCTGAGCCGGCTCGTGGGCAGCAGGAGGCGCCTGATCGCCGCCGGGGCGCTGGGGGTGGTGATGGTGCTGCTGCTGGTCATCCTCATCCCGGTGCTGGTGAGCTCAGCCGGCACGTCGGCGCACTACGAGATGCTGGGCACCTGCCGCATGGTCTGCGACCCCTACGGCGGCACCAAGGCCCCCAGCACGGCCGCCACGCCCGACCGCGGCCTCATGCAGTCCCTGCCCACCTTCATCCAGGGCCCCAAAGGCGAGGCCGGCCGGCCCGGGAAGGCGGGCCCGCGCGGGCCCCCAGGTGAGCCCGGGCCGCCGGGTCCCGTGGGCCCCCCGGGTGAGAAGGGTGAGCCCGGCCGCCAAGGCCTGCCCGGCCCGCCCGGGGCTCCCGGCCTGAACGCGGCCGGGGCCATCAGCGCGGCCACCTACAGCACAGTGCCCAAGATCGCCTTCTACGCCGGCCTCAAGCGGCAGCACGAGGGCTACGAGGTGCTCAAGTTCGACGACGTGGTTACGAACCTGGGGAACCACTACGATCCCACCACGGGCAAGTTCACCTGCTCCATCCCGGGCATCTACTTTTTCACCTACCACGTCCTGATGCGCGGAGGGGATGGCACCAGCATGTGGGCTGATCTCTGCAAAAACAACCAGGTGAGCTGAGCGCGGCGGGCAGCCGCGGGGAGGGAGGGAAGGAAGCGCGGGAAGGTGCGGGCTGGAGGGAGGAGACCCTGAAAGCGGGTGGGAGCCCGCGGACGAAGCTGCTGGGCCACCAGGCTCCTGGGAGCAGGCAAGGGGTGCGAAGCTGTTCCTTCCTGAAGAGACGGGGGTCCCCGCCCAAGAGGGCGTCGGGAGGCCTGGAGAGGGGCGGTTCCTGAACCTAAGACCTGCGCTCGGTGCTTGCGGGTGTGAACTAGACCCTCCTGGGAGGGACCTGCGTAGCTCTAGCCAATGCTCAACTCCTGACAGGGGAGTCCGGGCGCAGCTAGTGTCCCAAACTGCAGGCTCCTCAATAGTTTAGGGCTTTGCCTGGAATGGGAAGTCTGAGGGTGACAAATCCAGGGGAGAAGGGGACCTGTGGGAGCTAGTCCACGCTGGGAGCTTCCAGAACCGAAGCGGGACCCTGCGACCCGAGGTACCATACTCTCGAGGCGTCCCAGACCAGGAAAGTCACAATGAGGCCAATTCTAGACGCTGACTCCCGTTTAGTTTTCAGTTAAAGGAGAAGGGGGAGAAGTCGTGGGTACGG
Source organism: Condylura cristata (assembly GCF_000260355.1). Lineage (NCBI taxonomy): Eukaryota > Metazoa > Chordata > Mammalia > Eulipotyphla > Talpidae > Condylura > Condylura cristata. The sequence continues at coordinate 19,958,792 of NW_004567131.1, read as the reverse complement.
ATAACAAGAGGGAAAGCTGAGATTCATGGGTTGGCACCATAAAACACGCACTCAAAGACAAAATCCTGACTGCAGGACCGACTTAGGACGCACCGGCAGGCAGTCGGGACCCCGGCGGCGCGAGCCGGTCCCGGAGTGACCTCGCCACCAGCGATCGATCCCAGGGCGCCTGCGTGAGGGTCTTCCCAACACTCGCCTTCTCACCCACTGGCTGCAACTAGTCTCGGGTGAGCCCCTGGTCACGAGGACTTGCTCTCCTGAGCTGCCTGGGGCTGCCGCGAGGGTCGCGGGCCGGGTTTTCTGCTGGAGCCTCTTGACCATTTCCTTGAGAAATGCACGTTAATTGCAAAACCGAAGAACCTGATCTCTTAGTCAAAGGAGAATAGTCTTTGTAACTTTCCCAAAGTGTCGGTGGACCTTCTGCATGCTGGGAGCAGGCAAGGGGTGCAAAGCTTGCAGCCTGCAGTCTGGGCTGAGTTCTTGAACTTCAACTTTGCTTTTGTGGGCGGCACCGGGAGCGAACAGCTCCCCAGTGGACCGCTGGCACCCTTAACCAGGGCAACTGGGCTTCAGGTCACCAGCCTCTTGAAATCAGACCTTTTAAGTATAATACAGGTTTCTATTGAGCACCATTAAGGCAGGGTTTCTTCCAAGACTTAATTTTATGTCAGAATATTTCAAAAGTGAAATGAAAATAGCCTAACTGTGTAAAAGACAGGGCCAAAAAAATTCTGTGCCGCCCCCTTCTTATCAGTTATTTCCAAAGGAATGGGGGTTGGGGGAAAACAGCCCGTGGGACCCTCAGGACACATTTAGAACAAAAAGGGAAAAATGGCCACCAGGAGGCACTGACAGGGTTGTTTATTATGGTCCTTTTGCCCGAAAATAATACTAAGCTAAATAAAAATTTTTCACAGGGCAGTGGGAGAGTTACAGGTAAATGGCTGAAAAGGACATGACTCACTGAACCAAAATAGAGCTATTGTGTCACCCTTACAAAATGGTTTATGAACGCCCCCCAGCTGGCAGCGATGAGGCACCTATTTATTTACAAATTGGCTCTCTGTCTCAAAGGTTTAGTCTGGAAAATACTATCAGGATGAAAAGATTATTTTTAAAAGTATTAATAAAAATGGAATACAATTCAAATTTTATCAGCAAATGTGTAAAAAATGCTCGCATTTTAAATAGCTGGAAATTGCAATTGTATATTAAAAAACAGTGAACAAGACATTTAAATTAGTTTAAATGTTGATATCTAGACTGCTGAGTCCAGGTATGTTACACTGATTCCAAGAAAACCAATCCAGATGGCAGTGCATGTTTGTTAACTATTTCATTGTTTGGAGTGTACAGTGCTTCTTTGTATCATCCTAACATGTACATTCAATGAGGATCAGGAAAAAAAAAATAAGGCAAGAGTTTTCTTATACTGTATAATGCTTTCCACTGGCATTCTCAAGTTGCCACCTCTGCTAAAGGAATGCAACAAGTAATTTAGAAAAAGTAGTGAATAGTAACAAATAATGCATTTTTGAGTGCTGTATATGAACTTTTTGGCAAAGTGATTATTGCAATGTTACTGTTAAGGGATTTTAACTTTAGAACTATTTTTGTAAAGTCTAGTTGGTAGGCAGTTGTGAATGCAAAACCTAAAATCTTAAATTAATATTAAATAAATACTAATATTCTCAGTTATGCTTTTATGTGATCACTTCTTATAATGAGTTTCTCCCTCTGAAGTGACCTGATTTGTTTTCATAAAACAAAAACTCAGAGACCCATGTCAGTGTAATGTTCTATGGATTAAGTGGATTTTGAGAAGCACAAAAATTAAACTAAAAATGCAGATCACTCTAGGATAGAGCAATCTCTCTGGACCACTACCATATGAGAACCTTTTTATTTATGCTTTGTGTTGAATACAGAATCACAGATGGTAGCATCGAAGGCCAGTGAATTAACCTGATGTGCCACTTAACCTTTTGTTTATGATTCCACAGAAGTACAATGAAAATGAAATTATGAGAACATCAGTAGCAATTAATTAAATTAGCAAATGTTACCATAAATATTGTCTCTAATGATAAACCCTCACTAATAAGATAATGCTTAAACTGTTCAATGTATTGCATTCTCACAAACATACCAAAAAGGACCACATTCCTCATGTTCTACATGAAACCTTTAACCTTAATTTAATCTTCCTAATTGTAGAAAGCCCAATACAGTGCAAATTAAAAGTAAAAGCTGGACTGTAAAGTAAAAACTTTACAAAGGCATGGGAAGTATGTTTGTATATTTTTACCAGAAACCCTGAATAAAAAACATCGCTGCTGGATACAACCTCTAGAAAGCCACTGGCATAAAAACTAAAACTGGCTCAGGATTTGAACTGTAAAATAATTAAAGACTCATTTTTCTCTCTAAGAATTTTTAGTTTTGGCACTCACTGACTTAAAATGTATTGGCAAGAGTCATCAAGAGTTTGCATGTTGCTATTCATTAATAATCTTTCTAATAAGAGAGATTAATGTGTCAAATTAACTATCTTTTTAGGGGCCATGAAACAGTAATGATCATGTAGAATCTAAATAGTTAACTTGGAACATTTGGAGATATTAGAGTACATTTAGGTAGAAATAAGTATATCGGGCTGAGGAAAGGATGCATCATATTCTGAGAGAAAATGCTGAAATCAGTACACATTTAGGAACCTGAAAATAGCTTCCAGGGCGGATGCATTACCTACCTCAATAGTTTGATAGCTTCAAGGAAGAAATTGTCAGAAGTCACTGAACTGGATACTAGAGTTTGAAATTTCAAGTCCCTTTATACCTTTAGAGTACAATTTGGTGAGCAGGCACACTAAAATCATGCCAAGTACACTGGAACATGGCAGTTATCTAATTGGAAAAATCTTATGGTACAGTATAGGTTAAAATCTTAGAGAATCTCTTTCATTAAAAAGCAATCATACTGGCTTTATTCAACAAAAGAAATGAAAGCTGTAAGGGTAACCTTCTAGTCTGTGGGTTCACACTAATGCATTTACAGGTTACACCTACTGAATAAAAATAGCATTTACAAGTTTTCTTGTAGAATAAAAATTGCATTTGATATACATATGTAAGATTATTGTCTCTAAATCAAGTGATTTAATCAGTTTTGATCTCTAAATACCTGCACAAAGAAAACAGTAATAAAGCACAATACCCACAGAACATACACTAAATAACTAAAACACTAAATGAAATATGTCTGCTTATTAATAACAGATGAAACATATATTATGGATTGATAATTAATTAATATATGGCTAACTATGGTTTTGTATGTTAATTTTTTCATGCACTAAAAATCTACACATAAAAAAACAGGTTGTTTTAGCACTATCCTCCTTGCAGACTTATTTTTTTTCCTGGGAATTAATGACTAGATAAAGTTAATGAATCAAAGCATTCAACTCCTACAAACTTATAATTAATTCCTAGGAAGTATTATGACTTTCAGTTGTATCTTACTTACTGGTCAAAACAGATCACCTCACTAAATTGGCGTATACTTTTGAATCAGTGCTTCTGAGTATAATTGCATGGCATATTGCTTTCATTAGATTAGTGTCAGTTAGCACAGTGTTAAGCAATTTTAAATCCCTTAAGCCCTTTTCTCCTATTGCTATATGATACCCAGAAAGGAATTTTTAAAATACTGCTCAAATTACTTTGCTAGTTCAGCAGTGTCAAAGAGCCTTCTCCTTTTATTTTTTTTAAACATTTCAGCATTAATGTGAGAACATACCGCATGAAAATTTAATTTGAAAACCTATCATTTAAGTTTTGAAAGAAATGCATGAAAATTCTTGACTTATGTTTCACTTTTTTCATTTTGCCAAGTGATAAAATCCAGCATATTATACCCCAAGTCATACATTATTACATAGTGCAGGTTTACAAAACCACTAAATCACTTGCTGTGTTATTCAGGGAAATATCATTAAAGTAGAATAGAAACAAGCCACAAAGTAGGAGATGTTTTACTGAAATAAATCAAATACAAGTTTGCCTGTTGAAAGATATTCCAAGACAAAATCAAAATACATCTCAATGAAAAGAAGCCTGATTTGAGTTGAAGATATGACAGAATTTCCAAATTACTTGATCTGATAGGCAATTTGAATGTTTGCAAATGTCTGTCAACCCCCTAATGAGATCACAGGCTCAACATGACTAGATTATAGTCAACCTCTATCCTCAAAGCAAATCACACATTAGAATCACTTAACTGTAAGAGGGTATTCAATGAAATCATTCAAAATTTCTAGAAATTTTAGAGACTTCAAGTTGTAGAAATTTCAGTTCTTCTATCTTTTAAACATGTTAAAATTAAGTAAGTGCATACATCAGAAGTGATAATAAGTCATGAACTTAAAGAAATCAGAAAATTTGTATTATATAACCAAAGATATTTAAATGAATTAAGTTCCTGGGAATGTGGCTTTCCTTGAATCAGAGTTTGAAGGCCCAAATCGAAAAGCTTTCTTCCCCTTAGTATGTGATAGAATTCTTGGTATGTAGGGTGGTATTTTTGAGTTTTTGCCTGTGGACCTCATTTATAAGCACCATGGGACTAACTGATACTTGGATTGAAGTTCGAATATTCCAAAACTGCTGGTTAGAACATTACTCTTGAGCTTAAGTTAAGATTTAAAAAAAAAAAATTCCAATTCAAGAAGTGATTGGGCATAGAAATTGAAGGAATCAGTAAAAGTAGAGGTTTAGGAAGAACCTAGAATGGTATGCACTGTTTACAACATAGAATCAGAAAAGACTCTGGAGTCTCCCTCACAAAAGTATCATTTTTCCTTCCCTTCTCTCTATAATAGCTGAAAACTGTTACAAAGATATCCTCAGGAAGCGCCTGGAACAAGTGGACTTTCCTGGGCTAACATCAGTGCTATAGCAGCACGCCTGCTTATGATGTTGTAGGAATGGCAAGAAAGAGAACTGACATTGTCTTTTACTTTTATGAACTGTAATGGTTTTCTGTTTCACATAGGTGCGCGCTAGTGCGATTGCCCAAGATGCAGATCAGAATTATGACTACGCCAGTAACAGCGTAGTACTCCATTTGGAGCCTGGAGACGAAGTCTACATCAAATTAGATGGCGGCAAAGCCCATGGAGGAAACAACAACAAATACAGCACATTCTCTGGATTTATTATTTATGCCGACTGATAATGCAGAAACTCAGCTTATTAAGTTCTGAGTTTGGACTCTGGATTCGTATGGCTAACGTCAGTGAATCAAGGATCCCGGGGGATGCCAGTTGTGGGGCACCTCAGTTTGTGTATATGTGGGGAAATCAAATGCTACCTGACTCACATCTGTATACTCAGAAACATTATGTAAAAAATATTAAAAGCAAGATAAGCAGATGTGTGATCCTCTACCGCCAAAGCAAATACTCCTTATCGTTAGTGTCCATGTGAATGAAGTCCTATATAGATCACAAATTTTTATAGAAAAATCTAAGACACTGAATTATTTCTTCAATATATATGATACTTTGGTGTACTGTGATCTTGCTGCTTTTATCCATATGTCAGCTTTGGTTCTTGTGAGTTTACCTGCTTATTATGATACTTGGAGTCCATTCATAGTTTGGGGGAAGAATGATTTTACCCTGCAGGAGAAGGTCTAATGGAAATAATGCTGCTTGTCCCCAAAGAAATTGTTTGCCTTGTACTCTTGTTAACTTTAGAGCTAGACCTGGGAATGATTCAACTTCAAGCCTTAACCTGGAATTTTCTGGATTTGAGGGAATTCCCAAGCCTATGATCATTTTCACATTTTCTTAGAATTTTCTTTTCTCTCTTTTCTGGTGATAGTCTTTAAAGATAGCTATTGCAATGGTATCATAGGATAACCCTTTCAGTGTAACAATGTGTAATTATTTATGGTATTTAGAAAATCCCTATGTGTCCATTTTGTCAGCGGAATACATTTAGATTGACTTGGAAATTCAGAGAAATTTATTCTTTGTCATTAAATTAGGCGGAGGCTTTTGCCTTCTCTGGGAGGAAATATTATCCATTCATAACCCAATGGACAAAGGTTTAATTTGAGCCACTGCATGGGTCACCAAAGGGACACTAAGTAAGGCTTCAAATAGTTACAAGTTGTGATCTGAGGTTCTTTCAAAATGAACAATTTCACATATAATCAGTGTGACAACAAAGTGTATATATTTTATACAATTATCTGCTACTTGTATATGTAGCATTTCACCTAACATATATACATATATATGTATATTTATAGGATGAGATATGAATGATATAGGTTCATACATATATATGACTTCAGACAGTAGGCATAGTGGCTATATAGCCTCAAAAATGTAAAGAAATATATGTGTGTACACACACACATAAATTATTTGACTTATTTTGGATTGAAATCTATTTTCGATGACAAAAATATATGGAGTAGCAAAATAATTATAATCGCTTTTCTTTAAGAGTTACGCCGAAAATTAACTTTTATTAGGTTAAAAAGCCCTATACATCATGTAAATTAAAACTATGGTTTCTTTATTACCATATGCCAGTCAGTATTTTAACTGCATTCCGTAGCAGACTGTTAATATTTGGACTGCAGAAACAAAGAGACTGTCCTTTGCAGTGTTTATGAATTATATGCATTTGAATTACCATTTTTTTTTCCTTTTTCTCAGGTGAATTGAAGCTGACAGTAAAGTAGACTTTAAGAATAGTGCAAATCCTTTCTCTTTGGTTAAAATACACTGCCAAACGCCATCTCTTTAATCTCAGAAAAAGATTAAAAATGCATGTTGATATATCCTAACTATCAAACAACTTCCACTATTGGAATGAAAAAAATCGGTTTCCCTTCAGTTGCTTTTGAAGACTCTTTGACAAGTAGATTTCAAAAAACAGGGATTTAAAAATCTGCTTGTTTAACTGGTGAAGGACATTTGCATTTTTTTCATTTAAAAGAATTAGTTTGTTCTCCTGGCTTATTCTTTTTGTGGTACTTTCTGTTCTAATACACAGAATGCTCTACTATCTTTGATCCACAAAAATATCTTTTATTTAGCAAATCTAACTTTCCAAAAGAGTTATGCATGGTATTCTTATCTGAAGGTGCTGTATGCTCTGTTTAAATGCCTTGGTCTGAGTAATTGTCATGATTTACATGAGGAAATGACCTAGTCTATTCATCAGAAATAATGACTAATTATATTTGGTTTTCCTCATATGTAAGATAACTCTTAAAGGACTTGCAAGGATTTTATTTCTAGTTAACAATATGTATTCATCAAAACAGAATTGGTAGCAGGGTCTGGAAAAAATTTTTAGGTAACAGGTAATATAGTGAGAGTTAAACCAAAAGATTAATTTATAATTTATAAATTTAGTAGCAGTGTACATCAACTAAAAGTTTTAACAAATCATTTTTTAAAATATTTACACACAAAAAAATCAGGGCTGGGTATCTTTTAAAGAATAGTCTCTAGAATTGGACTGTCATTTCTAATAGATTTGACCTTTTCTTCAGATAAATAAGCATTAGTTTCTCTTTTTAGGCCCAAAGAAAAACAAATCAAAGGTAACAGAAATAAAAGGAATACATATAAGGCAAACATTTCTCTTTTTTGCATTATATCTTATTAAATTGTGGCCTTTGTTATTACAAATGTAATGATTCATTAAACTATATTATGTAATTTTTTTTGACTTTTACGATTGAATTTTTAAAATTCAGTACTGTTATGTGTTCATGCCCTCATATGAATTTTTCAAACACAATAAATTTCACAGTAAAAGGAATATCAAAGACAAAGGCAACAAAGCTAATTTATTACAAGTATGCATGTGTGTATATACATACACATGTATAGGTAGATAGGTGGGTAGCATATAATTATCCTGCCATAATATTTTTACCATCATGAATTAGTAATTGTATTACAGGATTCTTTGAGAAAAGGTCTCCAATTTAACTTCCTTTGCTGCAGAAGCTATTTTAAAGTGTCATATTATTCATTAAGCATTAATTACAGAACAGCAGGATAATTAGTAGGATCATCAATATTAAAAGCAACATAAGATTGCTCCAGAAGTGGGGAGTTTAACTAGAAACACTTTAAATTTCTCAAGTTGTGTAGCGGATAGATTAGTAAAACAAAACAAAACTCCACTTAGGGGACATAGAATTTGTCTTTGTTTGGAAATAGGTATTTCTGTATTTATTTTAAGACAAAAAATGGAGCTCAATTAGGCTCAGCAACTCCCGGAAGGTGCAGATGCAATAGCTAGTTTCTGAAAAGGTAAAAATCTCCTAGTTCTCATCAAAAAGAAATGATCTTTCATTAGTCCTGTGTAGCACCAATTAATATCTCACTGTGGGTTTGAAATCACTGAATATTCCCTGTAGCTCTTATGCTCAAGATAAGAATTCACAATCATCCTATTTGAAAGTTAGCCACTGTTGAGGGTTCTCTATTAGGATTTTATCAATTGAATTCTCAGTTATACCTCTAAGCAACATTTTAGGAACAATGTTGGTGAGTATGTGAGAATAGCCGTGACCTCCGTATTTCATCAGCCGATGCTTCGTATGTATGTCATGTGCCATCAGAATTCGATCTTCATAGCCCTCATTCACCAGGAGACGCACCCTGTGAAAAATGTTAGCTCATTATATGGCATTTGTCTCACATTTAAAAATTTCAGGGTGCTTTAAGCTTTTTACTCACAAACGTACTGTGCTTGTCATAAAGATACCGCCTTCTACTGTGGCTTGTATGCTGGAAGACCCTTATAAATACTGCGTGGTGATGATAAAGATATCGCTGCATCCTAATAGGAACATAATACTTACTTCATGCACAGAGATTGCTAACTTGTGATATTTATGACAATGTGTGGCAATATGCATTAAAGATAGCTTTTAATAGGATGTGACAATGTGAATGAATGGCCACTTCAACACTTCACTAAATAATTTTGAATTTGTAACCAGGTCTTCACTCAAAAATGTCTCATTTGGTGGCCCATTTTTCAGATATCATTCTCTGTCTCCTTTTACCTGGCAAATAAAATTAATGACTGTGATTAAAATAGAGAAATAAAGGGAATCTTTGTACATATGAAACTTTCTGAGAGTACAATTAGTTGATTTGACAGAGGCATATAAGCTAGAAAGTCCTTTTTCAATAGGTCAGCAACAGTAGCTGTACTTTGAGCACCTATCCCTTTAAAGTATGGGCATTTTCACTCAGTAGAAATCTTGGAGCACTGTGATTAAATTGACCAAAAAAATTTATCCTGTCACTCTTCCATTTCTATATGATTACTATAAATAATGTCATTCCTTTACATTTAGAGTCAGTGGACTAAAGAATGGTTTCCGACTATTGTCTAAATATCTAATCCTCTTTGCTTTGTTAAATGCTGCATTCTGTCATGTGAGTCATCCCCTGACAGCCTCCATCTGTGTGTGTCTGGACTCTGGTCGTGACTTTCACTGGGTCTCTGATGGAAGGAGATGTAACTTGAAGACAATGGTCCTTCTCTGTAGAGTCCTGTCAGCCTCTAGATTTTCAAATGGATTGAGACAGACTGACAACACGATGTGCCAAGGGCTAGTATTTGAAACGGTATTTGTTTTGATAGCATTTCTTTGTGTTCTAGTGCCTATTACTGTGGCAGTAACAAAATATGGGCCACTACACAAAAAGCCAAGCACAAAGGCCTGCTTTCTGAGAACCTACCTTTTATAATAAATTATAATTGAATTTAACAAATGTCTGCATATCAAAGGAAGGCAAAAGAACAGCTAGCCTGGGCATTTTATATCACATGTGCCCCTTGCATGTCCTATATGTATTGGCATGTCATTTGTCTTATTGCTGCAAAGTCATATTGTATGACTAAAGAAATTCCTGAAAGAGGCCTTATGTCAAACATGAAATCACAAAGTCACTGAACTGTAAAACAAGGAGGTGAGGATACAATGGATAAGTTACTCATTTAAGAATGGAAATCCTAGGACTCAATTAGTCAAGAATCTATAGAATAGTTGTTTCATGAGAGTGATAATATTACTGCTCTAGAGACATGATTATGTCCAGACTATCAAGAAAACTTGCCTGGTCACTCCTAAAATAAGAGATAATTTTTCACTTTGTACCATTGTATGAAAGAACAGTCGTTCCAGAGATATTGCCAGAAGGGAAGTACCACTACAAATGAGAAGACAAAAAAATCACAGTAATTATAGAAATACAAATGAGTTAGTGTTTTGCAAACAAATATTAGAGAGACTACAAAGTGTGAAAAGGCAGAGATATAATAAGATTTGAGAAAGGAACATAAGATTGAAAACAGGTGCTAAGCACAGAATTTCTGGTGCTGGAAACCAGAGGTAGGCAGAAGCACGCGTCCATGTTCTTATGTGCCACAGCTTTAAGCCCACTAAGGTTTAGGAAAGGGCTGCTGCTGAGTGAGGGAAATGAAGTACCTGGGAGGCAGTGGACAAGGGGTCAGTGTAGCAGACACAGCCCAACACGTTACTCAGTAACTGCCATGTGCTGTACTTGAGTCAGGTGGGGTACTGCATATTATCAGTTTAAGGCATGTGAAGCATACATACATACACATATACACAGATGGACAGACACAGGGACACCTGTGTTATATGTATGTATAATTCTGATGTATTTCCATACCTCTGGCACAATGAAAGCTGATCAATACTAAATTCATGCCAAAAGGAGCTAGGAAGGAATCGGGGTCTCTTGGCCATCTTTCCCCCTCCCCGCCAATCTCCTTTATAGATACTCCTTTATAGATGTTCTTTCTCATATTCTAGAAGGCAGGAAGCCTGGGAGCCTCCTGGAAGGCAGAGGGGTGCAAAAGACACAGCTCACTCATTGCTGCAGAGTGGCTTAGGGAAAATAAAACAGGTCCTAGGGGCAAGCTTTTATTTCCTATATGAATTGTGAAATGTTTTGAGAACATTCATCAGAAAACCATGGTTTTGAGATCATGGAATATGAGGAAGACCTACCACATTACCCCATCTTAAATTGCAGAGGTTATTCACCTGCAAGCTGAGTAGGGAACATGTGCCTAGGAGGGGCCCTACAGAAACTTATTTTTCTGAATTGAATGGTAAGTAAATTAAAACCATAAAGTGAAACAGAAATGAAACAATCTGCTGGTTAAATAACTGGTCTTAGTAGCAGCTACCTCATGTAGAACTGAATAGCTCCATGTAAATGGAACTAGTGTAACATTTGTCAGCTAACTCACTGTGATATTAACCTTGAAGTGTATTTTACTGTAACTGAGGTCATCAGGTAGAAGTCGCCATACAGATGGACAGCAGAAGGCTTACAGATGTAAAGATCTGTTCAGGGGAAGATTCTGAGACTCTCCCCATAGTGGTCACTAGCTCAAGATCTTCCATCAACATCAGTGTATATATGTTCAACTATTGCTGTTTGAGCCTTACAATTTCTGGATATCATTCTTTTTTTTTTTTTTTAAAGATTTATTTGTTCATACAGAACTGGGGTATAGGCCAGAGGCTCAGGGGTGGCGAGAGGCTTCACCAGAGACAGAGTGGGGAACAGAACAGGCAGATCGACGAAGTACACTGCTGAGGGGAGCAGCGGGCGGGTCAGGAGAGGTCTGCCGCGCCATGTGGTCACCTCCGGGGCAGGCGGGAATCGAACTTATGCAGAAGTGCTGTGCTTTAACCCGCTGCGCCACCAGGGAGGGCCATTCTTTACTCTATTTTTGTTTAGTCCTATTCCAGTGAGTATTCTACATGCTCATAACCATATTTTGATACTTGTCTTCATGGAGAACCAATTCCTCCCTGGTATCTCATTTTTCCTGCTTCCACACACAAATTGCATCTTTCTAGTTTTTCATCCATTCTCTTCTCTTCTGTATATTCAGCCTTTCTTTAATGCTTGCTGCTATGCCCTCTTGTTGTGTTGTTCCTACATGGCTTTCTGGTTCTTGCTAAACTTTCTCCTCTCCATGGTCCCCATCTCAACCCTTCCCATGTTCACCTGACTGTCACACTTTTATAACAAAATCCCAATCCTTCATCTGTAAATGTTCACATTTTCTGCTCCTACTCATGGAGATTCTTTGGTCCAACCCCCCCCCCTTTTTTTTTTTGGAAAATAACCACCCTATCATGTGCACTGGTACCAGATTACATTTAAACAGCCATGCCCGTAGCTCAATTGGGTCTCTCACAGCACATGTCTCTAACCTTTATCCTTCTCACTCACTCAACATCATCCTCAGCTTCCACCTTCTTCTACAAGATTCTGTCCTGAATCCCTGACTTCTTCCTCAGAAGAAGACCATGTCTACTTCCTAGGCATACTGAAGAAAGTATGAGACTACAAGTGCTCAGTTTCCTGTTCCTCTGACCAGGACATTCATCTGCATTCCACCATTACTTGCCTAGCCTCCTTTCATTTCAGTGGAGAATGAGTGTTCCTTTTCAGTCAACTTTTCATTGGTTCCTAGATTCCAGTTAATTGTCTCTTGAGCAGCCTTGCTTAATAGCTCATATCTCTCCAGGATTTTTTAAATAATCACTGAGCATTTCATACTCAGCATCATGTACTCAACTGAAAACTTTCCACAATTTATTTCAATTTATATAAATTTGATAACAATCCTGTAGAAGAGACACCACTTTGGCTCACTCTTTCTGTCTCTGTCTTCTCTTACTTTCAGTTACATAAACATTGCTCAACTTACTGAAATTTTTGTTGTTCCTGTCTTGTCTTCTAGACTCAGCCCTCCATTTACCAGCAGATTTCTTGAAAGAGTAGCCTCCACATTCTCCTCGTCTGAGCTCCTATTCACTCTTCAGGTTTTTTCTAGAAAGGCTGCACTTATACACTGTGACATGAAAAGTTCTTGATTGTAAAGTCCAATGAATACTTTTCAGCCTCTGTTTCACTAGCTATCAGCCACATGTTACAAATGTCTTAGTTCTGCTTTGAGCTTTCTTGTCTACCAACTTCCATAACATTGTATTTCCCTGATATTTTATCCCTTTGAAACTTTTTCAGCCTATCCTGGAATGACTGTTCATCACCCTACCCCTTAAATGTTAGTATTCTCTAGGACTCCATACCCTTCTCATCTGCAAATAATCTCACTCATCCCCATGTGATCACATACAAATGATCAGTATATAGATTTATATTTCACATCCTATCTCTGCTCTGTGCTTCAGATCCTTAGCAGGGGCCCAAATAAAAGTCATTTTTGTCAATCTCAAATCTGTTTCTACTTCCAGAGCCCCTATTTTGGTGCAATCAATGTTTCTTTCACCAACTAATCAAAACCAAGGAGCCGTGCACCCTTTACTACCCAAATTTTCTATTTGGTTGCAGAGTATGACTTTTATAATTGTTGCTTTCACTACCCATTATATAACTTGGGGAGTTTAAATTTTAATAATACCTGGTTTTTAGACATTAAACTGTGGTATTCAATTGAATTTTTAATAAAGCATTTCAAAAATGCATTGTAGGAAGTTAAGATTTTAGTGTGGTCAACTTGGGAAAGAAACAGCTTATTTCATCAGGAGTAAAAAGAGGAAAATGTCTTTGCTCTTTTATTGTCATGGCAGAGTTGAGTATTAACACGTGTTTCCTGTCACTTACCCATTTGTCCTGAATGTTTAAGGATGTGCTAAGCTTTTGCCTGCTAAGATGACTCATTTTTCTTGAAGTAATATATAGAGATTTCCCCCCTGAAACAGCATTGGTACATTTTTCTCTGCGAGTCTTGGCTTCAGCCAGCATACTGATTTCTAAACCTGTGCTAATATTCACCCAGATAGGAAATTTGAAAAGGATTGATTAAAGCAAGTTTCATGAGAGATTTCACTCTACTCTACTTACCTTCTAATTCTTGTATTATCATCAGGCATGTCAATATCTGGGTTGAATTGGTAATGAAGGAGTTCGGTACCAAAGAGATCATATTCCAAGTAACAGCCAAGTTGAGCAAACTCCAGTAGTTCCTTCTTATCAAGTATAGTCCTGGACACAAAAAGACAGATATATTATTATAACCAACAGCATATTTTCCACATAAAGTGTAATTTATATATTGGGATATAGTTTAAAATACAGAATTTTAGAGTTGGCTTTTATGATGTGACTGTAAAGTAAAAAGTTCCATTCATTATCAGAAACCAGAATATTTATGTATCCAGAAGGGATAAAGTACTGGGGAACTACAGGCATTTTAATTATACTGTTATTACTGAAGAACAATTTTGTAATTCTCCTTCAGCATTGTCTTCTGGATATGTTCCATCTCCTTTTGAAAGTCTTTAATGGAACTGCTTTGAACTGTGAAAGCTGTCAAAGGGAATTTGGCATCAGGTGTGGTGAATTAGGTGAGTAATACTAATGTGGATAAAACAGGAAGCTAAGGTAAGGTAATAAGATGATTTTCATGTCAGGATTATTAAGTGGTTCTAAAATAATTCCCTATGAGAATATCATTGCCACTTTTTAATGGAGGTAATACTCCTACAGATATTTGTTTTCTGGTGTGCTTATTTTTTAAATACAATTGACTATTATATGGTCATGTTTCTGGATATCTTCTCATTTCAATGGTGATTATGGTGTGAATGTCACCATTAGGATGGAAGACTACATGAATGAGGCAGGAGAGAACTGTAAGATGAAGTACAGAATCCTGAACACAAAGTAGAGTCTGAACAAAATAGATCATTTCAAGAAATTTAGGTTCTAACAAGTGAAAAAGGATGTGTTAACCCCCAAACTACCATACATACAAACAGAAAAGTAAGAAAAAATATTATCAGAAAACAGGAAAAGTAGAGGTCAGGGGGAAATACATTCCTTTGGATGCAGTGGAGGGTGCTAAGGACACAGAAGCAAGAGACTGGGGTACAGATCAGCTGGAGAAGAGTTGGAATGTTGGAATGTTGGACTATCATTGGCTTATTAGGATTTTATCCATTTTGACATCCTATTAATTTGGCAGCTTCAGGATCAAGATTAAAACACTATTATACCTCTATAAATCTGCTTCTGTGAGGTCAGAAGAATTGTCCAAGTCCTCCCTTCCTCCACACTATAGGAGGCCCAATTAAGCCTCCATGTGTCACAGTGTGGAAGTTGATACTGCCCTGAGATGCTTCCTGGGAGCTTCCTGGGCTGGCTTGAGTGTTATACTGGAGCTGATTCCTTTTTATTTTGTTCACCAAGTTAGTATGACTTAGGCAGGGAGGCTAAAAAATCTTTCCTTGATACTATAAAATGTGCATTAGTTTCGTGCCATCTTCTATTAATACTACTTCTTTTCCATCTCTTACCATGGAGACCATCTTTTGCTTCCAAAATTACTGGGCTGAAAGAATGTGTTTTCCTATAGTAAACATATTCTGTTTTCCCCAAAGAACCAGTGCTTAAAAACAAATTATCCACAATTAAAATAACATAAGACACAAGACATAAATTTAGTGCATTTCCTTTTGAGTCAGTTCATTCCATTTGTTAATGACCAATACTGGCAAGGGATGGACCAGGAGACAGGAGCCAAGGGAAAAATCCAGGTGCTTCAAACAGGATGGATCAAACTCTGATGGCCTTTTCCTTTGCTTAGTGTAATGCCTTGAGATAAAGTTTCCTAAATTCAAGTGACATATAAAGGTATACATTGATGCAAATTCCATAGTAAATGAAAACCCATAGGAAAACTTAATCTTCATGCCAATTGAAAACAAAAAGGTTTCTTATCATATCGCATCATCAGTGAAAATGGTAAGAACCAACTGTGTGTCTGACATTGTACTGAATGCATCCTATTCATTATCTCATGTAATAATCTCCATAATCCCATCTGGTCTCTCTTTTAAAGAGGAGGAAACTGGGATTTGAGAAGTTAGATACTTACATGGAGACGTGCTACAATGTAGATTCATTGTAAGACTGGAACCTGCTCTCTTAATCTGGGTACTGAATGACTTCTCCATTGCTAAATACTTTGTATTGGAAGGCATTTTAAGAATTATAGTGAGTATATGTGCACATAATATTTTTCACATTTATCTTGAAATTTAATTCCCTCTTCATAATACTATCGAAATAAAGATGGGGAATTTATTATCAAATGGGATAACAAACCTGGAGAGTAACTAAGAAAGGGTTATTTTGTGCAGTTCTTTGATTGCTAGTTAGATTGTAATAACATTACAGTTATTGTGGACATATCAAATTTAATCATGATCGTTGCTTACTTGAACAAATATTAAGAGGTACATATTTAAAGTTTTCTATCACCGAACCAAACATTTCTCCTGAAATCCAGATTGCATGTTTAATTGCCTGTTTTCCATATCCAGTTGGCTGTTTAGTTGATAGACCAAGCTTAACATGTCTCAAAGGAAACCCCTCAGGCCCCCACCCTAATCCAGTTGTTCTACACACTGTCCTGTCCATCTTGGTGCTCAAGCCAAATCCCAGTGTTTATCCTTGACTGTTTTCTTCTATTCACTTGCTGTGTCCAGCCCAACTAGATAGTCTATCTGCTTCATTTGCAAAATATGTTCAGAATCTAGAAATGGCATCACCTCTCCCACCAGCCCCTGGCCCAAATCGTCCTTGCTTCCTCTTCCTATGCTCTACAATAGTCTATCCAAGTACCACAACCAAAATTTACCTCCACACCTAAGTCAAACCCACCAATTTCTCCCTAATCCTCTCAGAGAAAAGACCAAGACTATTTTTTTTAATGAGGATCTGCATGGTCTTCTTGAATGTGGTCTTATTAAAACCTCCTTTAAGAGAAGAATGGCGAACCTAGGGATCCAGTTCTCCAGATGCTAATTATCTACACTAAGTACTACTTGTATTATAAATGTTATCTGAAGAATATAAATAGTCTTTCTTCCTTGAAGAGTATTAGCATAGTTAGTATGATTCATGTCTACATGTAAGTCTTAAAAGTAATCCTTAGGGCTCCTTATCCTTTAGAACAGTATATAGAAAGAAGTATGTCTCTGACATACAAGGGGGAATGTCCCCACTGTAAAACACTCAATTTTAGTCATATGTAGTGGAGAAGATTTTTTCAGAAGATAAGAAATTAAGCTGATAGTTCAGACACTGGAAAAATTCTGTTTAAAAAGGAATAGACAGGGCCCTTCCTGGTGGCGCAGCGGGTTAAAGCACAGCACTAAAAAGCTAAAGCCACTTTAGCATGAGTTCAATCCCTACACTGAGGGGACCACATGGCGTGGCAGACCTCTTCTGACCCACCTGCTGCCCCCCTCAGCAGTGTCCTTCATTAGTCTGCCTGTTCTACTCCCCACTCTGTCTCTGATGAATCCTCTCACTGCCCCTGCACCTCTGGCCTGTACCCCAGTTCTGTATGCATAAATAAATAAATCTTTAAAAAAAAAAACAAAAGGAGGTAGACAAATTTACTGCCATTAAAAAGCCATATATATGTGTGTGTGTGTGCGTGCGTATATATATATATACGCACGCACACACACACACATATACACACACACATATAATATATGTATTTATTATCCATACTGACATTTAGTGGTATGATACTGTCTAAGTAACTGAATGTGAAGATAATTAAGAAATGAATTCACTTAAGTTCTCCCTATTGAAGTTTAAAATCAATGAAGATAAGTAGTAATCATCCCTTCAAGGAAATACCTGAAAATATGTAGAATAAGCTGTTAGATGTTAATGAGCAGTAGAGTGGGGTAGATAAATAAAGCAAAAATATGAATGCTTAATAATAATCAGGTATTTATATCACCCCTCACTTATTTAATTCTTACAAAAAGTATATGAAGAAGGTATGATAATTCTCATTTGTGGATGGGGAAATTAAGTCTCGGCTAAGTCTCAAAAAAGTTGGAAAGTTTGAAAAAAGTCAACTCCACTTCCGCAGTGAGAATTTATAAATAAATCCAGGTTGCATTTGTCTTCAGAAACCATGTTCTTAGACCCTTCTTGTGCTGACAGCACTCACCAACCACACAGCTTCATCTTTCTCATAGACACCCGCCTATGGAAACACACTGCCCCCCATCACAAAGACTTCTCAAGCACCATGAATGTCTAGCAAGTTGACATGACCACAATAAAATACAATAACTGACATTCAGTTGGATGACTTCCAAGGACACTCAAGGTGCTACTGGAGCTGCATTTATGCAAGTGACTTTTGTTTTCTTTTGGTGAAAGGACTGACCCCAAATGTCAGAATGGTACCATAGGAAAATGTACTCTGCTTGACGTCTTTTGGATGAGGATTAAACAGAGGTCCTGCCCCTCCCAGTCATCAATGACCTCATAGCACTTCTCAGATGCATGGCAGTGTCAACCTCAGCCAGTTTTCCTCATTCCATATTCTATATCCATGAATAATTATATTCGTTCTTATTCTAATCTTCCCCAGTCTTTAGGGTAAATGTTTTTCACCTCCTGCCCTAAACAGTTAGTGAGGTAATTGTGAAATGCAGCAGAACTATTGCATTTTATTCTAGAGAAAAGTCCCTTCAAGGTGAATGAAGTGATTGCAATGTCATTTGTAAAATATTCTAAGATAATATTATTAAAAATATTCTAAGAGAATTTTTGTATCAAATATTTCATTCATACAATACCATTTCTTCTATTGTATGTTTTTTAGTAAGCAATTTTTCTTTACATAAGAAACAGTGATTAATTTTGACAAACATATTGCCATCAACTAAGAAAATGATATCTAAAGTGATTTGGCTATCTTCAGAATATGTACTAGAAGGGCTTAAGGATGGCACTAAAATGTAAGACAGTTGATTGTGTTTTTCAAACTTCTTTATATTCTAGATTCTATCTAAGTGCTGAGGGGGTTAGTTTAATGTCAAAATGCCCTCCGAGTAGGAGCAAGGAAGTCTGTATAAAGTGATAATTTAGACAAGGGCTATCTAAGAGCCCTTGAAAGAACTAAGGTGCAAAGGAAATTATATGACTTGTGGGTCTGATCAAGATACTAACAATACCTAATGTTTATCTGAACTTTACAGTTTCAAAGAACTCTCAAATTCATTATTTCCTTTCATACATTCAAGCACACCTTCATGAACTATTTTAGCAAACATCTACTATCTTATACTATCACTGCCTTGTGCTAGCCTGTGCTGAGAATACAGATATGGATAAGAAACATAAGCTGCTGTCTTAAAGAACTTAAAATCTAGGGAAGGTGTTAGATATTTATACTGATTACAATTAAATGTGTTGAAGACTTTTTACAATACAAACAAATACAAAGTATTATGATAGAATAGTGAAAGGAATGACTTATTTGAGTTGAGTCTTAATGGAGGCTATTCAGATAAATAATGGTGGGGCCCAAGTATTAGTATAGGGGATGGATGATATGAAAGAAACCTATTGAGAGGCAAAAAACAAACAAACAAACAAACAAAAACTTGTTTGTTCCTAGATAATAAGGCTGAAATTAATCATAATTAAAGTGGATGGAAAGAGAAGCATCCATCTGCTCATCCACCCATCCATCCATCAGTCCATCCATCCATCCATCCCATCCATCCAATCAGAAATTGTTGATCATCTACTAACTATGATGCATTAACTGGGAAAACAAAGACAAATAACACAGAGGCCAATACTTCAAGAAGTTCAGGGATAAGAGATAGAGAGAAAAATAATTGCTTTATTGACTTTATCTAGTATCATAATAAGTACTACTAGGAATCTGATTGGCACAAAGCAGGAAATATCAAACAGTTTATTCAAGAAAAACTTTATAGAAAAGAAAACCTTTGGTAAGCTGCATATAGAAGAGACACTCTGTAAAGTAAATTAGAAGGAATGGGGTATTTAGAACAGAGGGTATAGCTTGTAAGAGACACAAGTAAGAACAAGTAGCACAGACACCCAAAGTCATGGTCAGTGTGATGTTAGCCCAGGTTCTATATGTGTTCTAGAAGCTGAGATGAAATGAGGTGGAGAGATGAGTGGAGACCAAAAGACCAAGACATTTGGAATGTGTGTGAAGATAAAAGGGAGTCACTTGAGAGTTGTAAGTCAGCATGAGGAAATATAGTCAGAATTACATTGGAAAAGTTCAGAGTGGTGGAAAAGGCAAGATAGAGCAGAGAACAAGGCTAAGCATGTTATTGCTATTTGGAAAAACTCTTATAGTAGTTCATGTGACATGTCAGGGTCTGAATTAAGAACAAGAGGGGTCTTTCTGGCAGGTTTTAGTGTGGTTAAACAGGTTTTATCTAGTGCCGGTTAGAGGAGGGAGGAATTTAGGCCTGCATCTGGGGAATAACTCTGTCATTCGCCAGAATAAGTCAAGAAATTAAGGCACTGTTCCCATCATGACAGCACTGGAAGCGAATTAAGAACCTGTTTTGGGCCATTAATTAGATTGTGTCATTAAATGATATTGAGAACATAGAAGGAGCATGTTCTAAAACTCTCAATCAACTGGTAACATAATTATGCTACATGTTATTGCATCATTGAGGAAACAAATGCTTGGATATCTGAAACTGATAAGGAACTCATGTCTTCCTACTCTTTGTCTATGCACTTTCAGCATACTGCACTATCACTTTGTGGTAATTTATCACCCAGTCTATGCTGTGTATGCTTGTACCTAGAATTTAAGACTGTGAGGCCAGCTCTAAGACTGAACTATTGACAGTTTAAGGTCTGACATATACAGAGGCATGGAATATACACAATGCTAAATCCTAGGAACTTAACTAAGTAACTTTTTAAAATTGCATACAAATATAATATATAATAAGGGAATGACTATAAACAACTGATTTATTAAAAACAATGTTGAATTTTAATGACTGATTATTTAAAAAATTGTACTACAAGAGCAATTCCAAAAAAACTCAATCTCCCTCTCTACAGAATTCCTCCATTTAAAACCAGTGGATATTTATACAGCTGATAGCATATGGGGTCTTTGCTTCTTTATGAGCATTTCAAGTAACTGCTTAAAAGAATTATTAAACTCACCTATAACTGTTCATGTAATAATTCAAAGTTAGTTTTTAAGATATTTTAGATATTTAATATTTACAAATATACTACTTATGAATTTTAAAACTTTTACAATGTTCAAAAGAAATTAATATATACACTTTTATGAGACTGAGTATTAACATAATTTTAAAACATTATTCATCATATATTCCTGGATTACTAATAGCATTTTTTCTTTTACTGCAAAGTCTAAAATTTTCTTAATTGATGAATTGAAATAATTTATTTTTTTATTGTCAAAAATAGAAACTAAATAGAGTAATAGAAGCTTTTAGTGCATAGCCTAAACATTACCTATGGTTAGAAAGTATAACTAATTACTTCAATTAAATATTTACCAGAAACTTTGGTTTCACACAAAACTTAAAACCATTAATTAGAATAGTGAATTCACATTAATAGGCTAGCTATATTTTTATATGTAAGCATTTTAAAGATTCATTTATCTTTATAGGATTCTTTCTGCATTAAGGCATTACTTTTATGGAGAAGCTTTTCAATATTAGCAAATTACTAGTAATGACTACAATAGGAGAATAATCGGGTTGCCAAAGTTTTAATTTACTTTGCTCTCCATAATCCCTACATTTGAATGAGCACCTTCCTCCCACATTATTCAGTTCTCTGACTGCTTGCATCCACATGTGTAGTGACATCATAGGAAGGAATGATGTCATACTTTCAATATTGTGATTTAAGCGTAGACTTTAGCAAAAGAAACAGATGGCTGCAAGAAAGAAAACCCTTGTTTAAATTAGACTCACACTAGAATTGGCTCCAAATTGCAAAATGTAATTAAAACTTTATTTTAAAATACATTTTACAGTTTATACACCCTAGGAAGAGCTTTTTACCATATGAACTTTCCAGCTGCCACACAGCACAAGAGAGGTTGCATTTTTCATGTTAGGTGATATGCAGTTCAAGGAATGATGGTATTGAAGAGAGTGAAGATAAATCTCATAGACATGGCAATCCTATTTGTTAAAATGTCATATTCCATGGAAATGGTGTCAGAGGCATGAAAAATGGCTTCAGAAGAAAAAAATTACTAGTGGGAAGTTTGGATGGTGTAAATACTGGGTGAAATACATGACCGGGCCTTCATTTACCCTGACATTGGATGGGTTGGCCCAAAGGTCTCTTTGGAGTACATTTTGGGGTACCTACCAAATATCAATTACGAAGATGACTTAATTGCATTTGACTCAACACTATTTTATGTATATTATGAAGTGTTGCCATATTTCAGTTTCTGAAATGTCTGCCTGGATTTTCTTTTCCTTTTTAAATAGATGTTACACTGAGAGGAAATTCATGAGAAACAAACAAAGGGAAGGAAGATTTGCATAACCCTTAAAGGGTTAAATTAATTGTTCTTAACTCCTTTGACAGAGGGGCAAATGGATAGGAAGCTTAAGTGACTTACTTGCTCAAGGTCATACAGCAAGTAAATGTAATGTCAGTACTAGAAATTAGGCAATCTGACCCCAGCACCCCTGATTTCTCCATTTCCCATGCAGACAGGGAATGTACATTGCATAATAAAAGAATAGCTGCTGCCAGTGTCATCACACAATTTCAATCTGAAATGTATTCAAGGTTCGGGTTAGTGAGTGCTATCCGCAAATCAACAGAGAATCTGAAATAAAATTCATCCACACTCATACCCAAGAATATTCTAGTAGCCATGATGATACGCTTAAAAGCAGCTCCTTTTTCTTCTATTTCTAATTATCTTCTATAGTGATAGAAGAGGAAATGTCAGTGGACATTAGTAGATGAAGTGTTATTAGTAACTATTTTCTTTGAAAATTTCTCCCTTGTTTATCAGGCCTCCATGTTGTTGTCTGAACTAAATAATTTCTCATTCCATGTTTGGAAGAAACCAATATTTTTACTAAATACTAAATAAGTTACCTTTACGAGATAGAATGTGCACAAAGTATATGCTATACAATACACACTCCTCTCAATGCCTACTGTTTACAGTGTACACATAATATTTGCATATACATTACCCTGATAATAAGCTATTGAAAATACATCACTATCCACAAATGATTCTAATTATTTAAACTATTTGTTGTGCATAACATTGTAGTTGTTCTTTTTGAAAAGTGTTACCATAATATTTAAATATATAAAGATGTTTTGCTCATTCGAAATTTGCCTGTTATTGTTTTTGAATGATTTGATATCAACTCATTAGGATTCATAGAAGCTAATAGTATGCAGGTCCAAGGATACCAGGTAATTATTTTTTTGTGGCTTTTAAAAGCAACCTGAAGGTAAAATGTTACCAAAATTTAATCAAATAATCACTTTGATGGTAGAAAATGGACCTTGCTCTTGTTCTATCTTGTCTAGCATGCAGTAATTAGGCTCTCAATAAATATATGTTGAACAAATGAGCAAATGAATGGATGAAGTGGTATTCCAGCCTCTTCATCGATTTCAGAGTGTGAAATAAGGTGTCAAAATTGTATTCTTTAAAGAATTGCGCAAATCTGACATGAATGATCAGGGGTAAAGAAAATAAATGTGTTTTCAGTCCCACCCCTGTGCTTTCCTTTCTCTCTCAGAAACCGTTGGATCAAATTCCTCTGCCTTCCATGGGGAGTCATTTTCAAAGAAAGAGATGTGCTATTTCCCTGCACTTAGTTATTGTGCCCCTAATCAAACTCTAGGCGCTGGATTTCCATCAAAGTACTTTGGTTTGTTTTATAGACCACCAAGTAGAAAAAAGATGGAAGCCTAACACCTGTCCCCCTCGCCTGGAGCTCAAAGGTTTAATCAGTAAATAATAGCCAAATACCTTCCAGGCATGTTATTTTCCCCAACTTTCCTTGGTAATAAAAGAACTTAGTTGTCTTCAAAGATCTACAGTATTCTATAATACATGAAGGATCAAACTTCATTCATAGAGATGAATCACAGAGTATCTATGGGGTCTTCTTCAATCACTTACAGACTGTATTAGGCTGTGGGCAGAGGCAGTGCTGTGATTATTTACCACCTGGAAATGTGGCTGGAGCTCTAATAGGTAGTAAAAGAACAATACATGATTAAAAAGCCAAAGTCTTTGTGAATCAGAAGCCCTAACAGATACAAGTAGGCACTGGTATTGTTTTATTTCTGATAAATGTTGGCTTTGGGTCTAGGGCAGTTCTATGGTGTTCTCTGGGGTTAAGTTCACCAGCACCTCTATGCGCCCGGATTTCTTAGAGAGAACAGATGGTTGGGGCAGGCCTAGACATAGAAACAGATTTATCTTGTCAGGCTGTTATCTCTAGGTAAATGACCTTAAGCAGGTCACAAATGGTCACATGACAACAGTGTGGTACAGCCGTATCCTGAGGTGGTGACCATTTATTAACACTTCCCTCTTGGGTCCCAACAGCTCCCATAAATAGCCACATAGCAGTTTTGTGATTGTTGATGTGTGTGCACACATGCATTTTAAGGTAATGGCTTGTGCACAAATGTCTAAGATGTACAGACCTTCAACAGTACTTAAATGCCTGATGTTATTGTGGGCATACTGGAATGTCGTACTTTGTACTTGCAAATGATAGCGGATGCCCTGGCCTGTTCAGTGCCCCTCAGGCTGTGTGTGCAGCTGAGCAGGCCTCGAGAGCCTGTGGAAGGCTAATCTGGCAGACTTCATTCTGGCCACTGCATTGCATCACTGTTAACACCACTCTAGGGAGCTAAAGTTGCCTGTATCTGATTCAGATGGCTTTTTACTATTACTTTATTCAGTGTGGCTCTCCAAATACATTACTTTTCCTAAAGCTATTTTCCCCAGTTGCACCTCCAGGAAAGGGCTCTTACTTCTGTATATTCCTTGTTCAGGCTTCAGAATCCTGAATAATCACAATCTGGATACAAAATAGGTGCCTGCTCCAGAAATGGTCTCAGGGTTTTCTAGGATGCTCTGGGTCTGTCTGATGTCAGATCACCCTCTCCATTCCATCCTGAGTCTTTCCACAAGCAGACATTGAGATGGCAGTAAATGAAAATCAAATAGTGAGGTCTTATTGTTCAAAAGAAAAAATACACATGTATTTTATACATATATATACATGTATGTGTATATGTAACAGAGTTAGGAAGACAGTCATTATGAGCCAGTTTTAAACAGCACGGCACACTAAGTGTTCAACAGGAAACCTTTCCATTCTAGTAGACGTAAGATAATGAATAAAATGAAGGGGGGAAATTGTATTTTTAAGTGTTTTGGTGAGCTGGTAGAAAGTAAAGGATTTGCTGAGGGTTGAGGGTAGGGACAAAAACAAGAAAGTAGGGAAAATGAGGAATAAAGGTAAACTTAGGGCTAGAATTTGTGGAGAGGTTGCTAACTGGGTCAACTGAGATAGAATTGGGGCCTGCACAGTGTATGGGTACACAGGTTTCACCAGCACTTAAACTGGAGAGAGAACTTTCACCAACAAATAAATGGTGCACACCTTTTCCTTTCCAATACTTAGATCAGTCGGTAGTTGGGCAGGATTTAATAAAAAGCCCATTTTATTATAACTTTTTGAATATCTCAAAATAGTTTATTGAATTTTGTACTAATGCTGAAAAACTGAAGAGTAGCTGTTTTTTACCCTTGTGATCATGTGGCTGATGGGGCTGTCATCCCTGGCCAGCATCATGAGAGTATCATGCTGCATACCTTTCACCAGAGAAAAGATCAAACTTCAAAATTCTAAATAGTGTGCTACTGCATGTTCATCACTTTCACACCATCATCAAGTAGAAACATTCCAAGTCAAATGAGCCACTGTTAAGTGAGGGACCATCTGGTCTACCTTCCAGGCCATTAGTGGTTGTCTCTAGGTGATTCAGTAGTTCATAGCTGATGATTTATCCGTTTTAACATCTATTCATCATCGGGTGGTTTGCACTAATCCTAAATAGCCTACTTACCTATCAAGATGTGACATGACTGTCTTGGAGATGTCTGCACCTGCTTCCTGCAGTATACGGATAATCTGAAATGGTGAACTTGCATTCCGTCCGGGATGGATGATGACAGGACAGCCAACCTGAGCTTGCGCATGGGCTGTTGCCTGAAGAACTTTTGTTTCACTCTCAGTCAGAGGCCAGGAGCAGCCAATTTCTCCAATGACGCCACACTTGATACTGGTTCCATCAGCTCCATGGAGAATTTCATTAAGGAGTACATCAGTTAGCTGCGAAGGAGCGAGAATGAAGCCATTTCATGCACTAGACTTTATCAATGCAAAGACACTAGAGCATGTGAATGAATTTGCTCACTTAGTCATTTTCATTTTAAAAAATATACTTAACATTCTGTCAACTGATATTGTTAGTGAAAGAGGCATTTTGCTTGCTGGTCAAATCTCAGATTCAACATGTCATTATAAATTAAAATTCAATAATATGTTACTGTAATTACTTAAGAAGATATGTATGGCTAAGTTAGCTGTTAGGGGATAAAAGTGACTTAATAAGAATACATTCACATTAAGAGAGAAAAAATCTATAATTTAACATGAGGAGCATTTAGACAAAAAAGTCTGCCGTTGAATCTGTTAACCATTTCATGTTAATCATTTAATACTGTAATAAAAATTACAGCACATAATACTAATGTTATATTTTTTGGTTCATATATTATTAAGAATAATTAGAAGAATGTGCAGTCATAACATCATGATCGTCTAATATATATATAAAATAGGAAGCCCTAATTGGAAAATGAAGTAAGATTTTAAAATATAAAATATTTTAAAGAGGAACTGATTATCTGCAAAACATGCAGCTAAAATTCTATGTCCATCAAACAAGTAATGGAACACATATGAATATATACATACATGCATAATCATATGTAAATATATACACATGTGTGAAAATGAGAATACATACACATGCAAAAATAACTTTGCAGCACATTCTTTTCTTTTTAATCCTGAAGGACTTACTTTTTTCCTTAAGATTGTATTATGATAAAAACAAGGGAATGGATTTTCTTCCACTCCTCCTGTTTTGTAAAAGGAGAAGGAAACATATTCACAAATGTGCCAAGTCTCTGCCTGCCAAGTTTCACCCTACAGTGAATTTTTATTGCTGGTTATTATAAAATCCAGAAAGAAAAATCAAGGTTGCATAACTGAAGCTTTTCATGGAAAACTGGGGTTTACAAACAGACTGTGGCACCACTACAGAACAAATGTCTGATGCAAACAATTCTAAATACGAACACATTGGATTTTACAGTGACCAGAACAATAAGGAGTTCGGGCCCTATTTCTTTAGGAAACGAATTGTTCCTAATTCATTTTATGTTGCATTTTATGTTGCAATTGGCCAGTATCTTTGCTAGCTAGAAATTTCTACAGCATGCTCAGCTACCTCTGAAACAATGACATTTTCAAATGTAGATGCCATATAGGGATAACCTAAGGTCTGCAGTTTTGGCTAAACTGAATTATAGACAAGTACTGTCAAAAAACTGAAGGCTTTTTACCTGCTCCACTGACATGGCTCTGGTTTCTGGAGAGTGAGTTGCATCCACATAAAACCCAGCTCCAGATATAATATGGATGCCGGTCTGTTCTGCAAGCCGCCTCAAAGTCTTTACATCTCGGCTGATCCCTGTGGTTGTGTTCTCCACCAAAGCCCCTCCGCCTTTGGCTTTAAAATATAACAATTCCTCCCTTACGGCATCTGTTTCCTGATTCAACTGAAGATTCTCTTTATGTGAATAAGGGTTTTTCTGAATCCAAAATAAATTTTTCAGCATAAAAGTTTCCTTAGAGGTAGCTTCATGGCTTGGTGAAGGTGGGTGGTAACAGAAGTCAAAGGTCATCGTCAGGTGTTCATGGGTCAGGGTTCGGCCCAATTTGCTTGGCTCCACAAGACCTAAAACAGTTTGGACTTTTCCACTTAAGGAAGACATTTCTGATGGTGCCAAGAGACACTCTAAAAAAGAGTGTTTTCTGGAAAAAAGAAAGCTATAATCAGAAAATTTAACACACACATAAATTCTGCCCATAGGGGATGTGAGTCTGTGAACGTATACCTGTATAAGAAAAAGAATCAATGAAACTAGAGATACGATCTCACTTATCATTCTGCCAAAGTCAGAGTTGGTCCCTTGTAAATTGTTTGAGTTCACTGCAGCTCTAAGTGACATGCATGGTGTTAAATGTCTCCCGACCACTTCCTCTGGGAGTACTCTGCTTGATTTAATCCCAACCTTATCTACTGGAAATATGTCTTGATATTCAGTCCACATTTTTCTTTTACTTAATTTTACCTCATTAGTCATAGTTGTGCTTTCTTGGATAATTCAACAAGAATCTCCCTTAAAAAAACTCGTCATAATCAATGACATATATCAAAACCAACCATATACTCGAAGTCTTTTGTCATTTGTCAGCTAAATTAAATACACCAACATTACTGATCCTTCCACTATTCCTTCACTATTCGAGTTAACAAGTTCCCATTGAAGGCCCACCTTGTGCCAGAACCTAGAGATATTAAGTGACAAAGAGATACAAAGTCTCTGACCTTGATGATTTCACAGATTTCTCTCCAAAAAAGAAGAAGAAAAAAAAAAAAAACCCAGGGGGACAGTGACACCTAGGTTTAATAATGAAAAAAGCAAAAACAGAAGCAAACTTCTCCTTTATAGATGTCTTATTTTGTCTAGGGCACACAGAAACATACTTCAATAATACTTAAAAAGCAAAGTTCTTACTCATAAAGAAAATAACTATGATTTATTGAAAATGAAATCTTCTGACTCTGAAAGGAGCAAATACCTCTCTATCCTCTGTTCACTTTCATTTGCAGCATAAATTATTTATTTACTAAGTCTCTATCAGTGACAGCAAGAACCCAGTTTCAGAGCTTTCATTTGAAAGTAGTTTTCCTAAATGCAAAGATGTTGCTTGGAAAGAAAAAGGTGCTACTGAAGATGGCGAAGACACAAGCCTTCATGGCCAAGAACAAACCACTGCCAGAAACAGCATCCCACACAGCCCTAACAGGACAGTGAAAAACATCGACTGGAACTGAGCAAAAGAGGCTCTTTCAAAGCTTTCAAATTGTACTTTAAGGGACATTGTGAGACTATTTTTCCCGGCATTCCTTTGAAGCTCTCCTTGACTTTATTAGCATCTGTTTTCTCATCTCTAAGTTAGAATAACAGTGCATATTTCATAGGCTGTCAGAAGGATGAATTAAGTTAGATGCCACAAGTTAAGAGACCTGTGAAAGGGTTTGGTACATAGCACATGTTCAACAAACAGAAGGCTTGTTACGCTAGTTCTAGAAACTATTATGTATTTCTTAAGTAATTTCTTTTCAGAGGATTCAGTTGATAAGAGAGCTTATTTTGGGAGCAATGGGTAGAGGGAAAGTTTATAACAGATACAGTATATACCGAAGACAAGGCAAAATCAGCTTAGGGTTGGTGAAAAAAGCAGTACTGAGATATAGGCCAATTTCTGTCAAGTCACTGCAATGAGACAGGGGTTTGATATGTGTTGTCCCACAGTGCCTAAATGATAGACATTAGCTGTTTGACAGGGAATACCAGGATGTGGCTAACATGATTGTTAATTTTTTCAGATAGTATTCTTCTGTAAACCAACATTTACTTCCCATATCTAAATATTTCAGTGGCAGCCATGATGAAAAAAGATGATATCTATTAAGAGAAGCACATCCTAGCTGCCAATCACTACACAGTGCATTTTTTTCACCAGTGATGTCTAGGGATTCACTATTTACAGCTTTACTCCTTTTTTGATGATGATGAAATCATAGTACCATTAATGATAAGTTCAATCTTCCAGATGAGTTAATTTGCTCTCTTTCCTTCTAGCTGATGGTCTTAAGATGTGATCCTAGAGAGCCACCAAGGGCCAGAAAAGTGGGCAAACTGATAAAACATTATCACTTCCACTAAAAAAGTACCAAACTGCATCTTTAATTGATATATTTAAAAGCAATGTTGGTAAGTTTCAAACTCACAAGCTGTGAGTCTTTGTGGAAAAAAAAAAATCACATAAGAAATGTCATCTCTTCTGGGAAATTCCTCCAATGCTCTCAGGCAGAACTAGTTGGTATTTCCTATGATCACCACATTGTTACCCGGACTTAATGGCAAACAAAAGATTAAAGAAAAGTGCTCAAAACCAGAATATGCCTTTCAGTGGAATAAATTATGTATGTGGAATTCATGATTCCTGTGCAGCAAGGAAGCCTTTCTTGGTCTACCTTCAGCCCAGAAGTTGTTCTCTTTTCAGTACACACACAAGGAGCGAGGAATGGCCTTCTACCCCAGACATGAGCATGCCCCGCCCAAGGACAGGAATGAACAATGAGGACTTTTTGCCCAACTGCACAAGAGTGCACTCTCACAAAAGAGCAGACGTCAGGCATTTTGAAGAACAACCAGGGAAGGCTCCAACATTGCACATTCCTGCCCAGTAGCTAGTGGGTAAAGGGAGAGCCAGGCTCTCAGTACACACACTTAAGAACAGCTTTACTGAACTTCAAATGTGAAATCTGAGCAGTCAGAGGGACTGATGACTGTGAGGACAAAAAAGAAAACAGAATTTTAAAGCAAAATAGAAGGACAAGAGAAGGGAAGAGAATCAGTATTACAATACTGGGCCAAAAAAAAAAATATTATTTAAGGATTTGACCTTTTATAATTAAGCTGACTTTATTGAGGTAACATTGGTTTACATCACTGAATATGCTCTGGGGTATAGGTTCAGACCTCTTCAAGTATGTTCTGTCATACCTTGCCCACTACTGAAGTACCATCCTCCCTCCACCACAGGCCATTGGGGCCTGTGTTCTTCTTCCCTATGTTCCTCACCTGTTCTTTCCCTTCTGGTAACCTCTGTTCTGCAGTCAGATTTCAAGTGTTTGTTTTGTTGGATTTTTTTGTTCCTTTGTTCCACACGAGTGAAATCATTCAGTATTTGTCTTTCTCCTTCTGTCTTATGTTGCTAGTGTAATAGAACTTGTCTTTTTTAAAAAAAAGCATTTGCATAACTTAGCTTTTATAAAATGTATTACAAAGTGGTTGAATTATTGGACATTACTGGTGGGTGAGTAGTTGGGGGACAATTTTAATTTAATTTCACTGAGATTTTGCCCTGAAATTTTCATAGCTATTTCATGCTAGCCATTATGCTTACATTTTTTCTGCCTACCAGGGTTGAATATCCATCTAAGTTACATTTCACATTTCAGAAGGCAGGGCTTTTAGAATGTGGAATAATTTACATATGAATGAGTAGACCCTCTTAAACACTCACGCCCTCCTCCCTATTTAACAGACCTATTTCCTTTCCCTGTGGTAGCTTCTGCTGCAGTACTGTTAGACCTTGTTGAAGGAATTTTATTTATAATTTTAGAAGCAATCATCCAATTGGCAGGCTGATGCTTTGTGAATTGATTTTTGGTTTACTCCTCCAACAACTCTATATAATTTTTAACCTCCTTAATAAATCCCTTATTCCATTTCACTTAGAGTTGTTTTCTTGCCCCTAACTGATAAAAAAAAAATGGGAAAGCATTTCCGAGTTTTGTGCAGAAGCTATGAAGTGAACAACCTGGTAGCTGAGTGGACATTGGATGGAATGGCATCACTGTGCCTGTACATAGACAGGGGGTGTTGCTAGAATCTGAAAAAAGCTGGGTGGTGGCTTGGTCTGAGATGACACCAGTGAGTTGGTGAGATAGGAGCGGTAAGAGGCACAGCAGATGGAAGTTTCCAACTGGACTTGCTGGTGCTATAAAAGTATCCCCCCAAATAAATTAGCTCCTAAGAAAAAAATGTTGTCTTGTCCAAATGTGTCAGCATTTCTATTTTTTTTATGGGTTACATCACACAGTGAGCCAGTACTCTCTAAACACTCCACTGAAAGCTGGCATTTGACTTGGGACCAGCATATTTTTAAAACAACACAATATCTTTTTAAAGCTTGTTTGACTATGTCCATTGTGTACAGGTTCATGGCTGGGGCAGGCCTGCTGTCAAACTGCGGTGATCTGGCATCAGAACAATGGCGGACTTCCTCCTCATGCTCCCAGATATAAATGGTTAAAGGGCTCTACTGCACGGAGATTGCTAACTTTTAACATTAAGCAATATCCACAAATCAACAGTCACGCCTAAAAATGGAAATGAAAACCAACCACTGCAGTACACAGAGCAACAACAAAGCTAGCAAGTTCTTTACATGGGGACATAAATAAAGCAACATTGTTCAGTGATACAATGAATTTGTATTTTGTATTCAAAGGAAAATGACTGGTCTCATTCGCAAGTTTTCTTCACTCTCTTTCTCTCTCTCTCTCTCTTTTTCCATTTGATGACATAGTAGAGAGAACCTGGTGCTATTTTTAAAATCCAAATAACAAATAGAAGATCATGGCAGAGATGTACCAGAAAGGGACACTCCAGGAAGAAGACACTTGCAGCCGGGTTTTCCTGGTAGAGTCCCCATCTTGCCTGCCCTGCTTATCTGTCCTGCCCTCCTAGATATGTGCATGTCATCTAAACTGGTAGTTCCATTCATATCAAGTGGTTATCAAAGTTAGAAATCATATAGGCTAGTGATTGCTGAAGAGCTCATGCCTGTGACTAACTGACTTTAGTTGGTTGGGTCCATCATGCTGTGTGTGGCCAGAATCACACACAGTATGATGAACTCTTACTTTCTTTATTTTTAGTCAACAAACTGAAAACATTTTGTCCCTAATAAAACAAAGGGAGGGAGACGGAGGAGAAGGAGGGGAGAGAAAGGGATGGGAACTGGGAGGGAGGAAAAGCCCAGCATCTCTACTCAGGTCAAAATGTAGCGTCACTCATGCCTTCTCAGAATCACAAATGAGAGTCCTGATGATCACTGTGTGGTCAAGATGCTTTCTGTGAAATTGACCTGTTTTTCTTCCCTTGGAAAACTGAGACATAGCCCTCCACATTCTCAGGTTCTGCGCTCAATGCTTGAGAAGGTTTGGTGAAATGTGTAGGTATTGGCTGTTAACATGTAGTCCTGGAAGTGACTCACATATTGAGTGAGAAACTAAAGAAATTTAGTTGCTTTCTCTTCCAAAAAAAATTCCCCACATTGAAGTTAGCTAGCAGATTTTTTTTTTTTTTTTATAAAAGGACTTTTCTTTTTTACAGATTCCCAACAATAGGTTGTCTCCTGGAAACAACATTTTGAGCAAATTGCACAGCTGGTCCTAAACTGAATTTAGTCATTAAAAAGCTTAACATTTGTGTTATTTTTAATTTCTGACAAGTCACAAATTAATGTTTTAAGCATATAAAATATTTCTATTCCTCTGTTTCATTTGGGGGCTATTCTTGAGGTGGTGTGCTTTAGTTGGAAGAGCAGGTTTACAGACAAGTTTTTTTTTTTTTTTTTTTTTTTTTGCCTTCCATTAAACAGCTGTGTGGCTTTGCATATGTAACTTAACCATTCTGGACTTGTTTTCTGATTTTTGAAATGAAGGGGTTGGACCCATGACATCTATTTTTCTTTGATTCTCTTTAGCTTGTTAAAGAATACTGTAGACTTTTTAATAGATGATTAACTTTCAACAAAGGCAGTACCATGAATGATTTTTGAAATCTATATTATATTATGTGAATACACAGATACATATACTTAAAGAAGAGAATGCATCCATGAATTTAAATTTCAGATCCTTCTAAGTTTTTTTTGTTGTTGTTGTTAAGATTTATTTATTTATGTATACAGAACTAGGGTACAGGCCAGAGGGGCAGGGGCAGTGAGAAAATTCACCAGAGGCACAATGGGGAGCAGAACAGGCTGATTGACAAAGTACACTGCTGAGGGGAGCAGCGGGCGGGCCAGGAGAAGTCTGTCATGCCCTGTGGATCACCTCGGGAGGGGATGGAACTCTTGCTGAAGTGGCTTGAGCGTCTTAATTCTGTGTTTTAACCTACTGCACCACCAGGGAGGGCCCTCAGAGCTTTCTAAGTTTTAAAGAGAAGTACAGGAGAGACAGGTGTCTTTAAAGGTCATGGATGTGGAGTTCTGTCTTCAATATTTGCTAGCTATTGTGGTTGTAGAAAAATCAAAACCTGATGATGTGTTAGTTTCTCACTTGAAAACTGAAATAATATCTGTGGATCTACTGCATAAGATTTGAAACAAAAGCAAGTAAGATAAAAGTACTTTTGAAATTAGAATGCACCATACCAGTGTTCAAAATTATTATTACACACCAAACTTTGAAATATTTTCTAATATTTACTGCGTATCCTTAAGCAAATAAACTCATTCTTAATAAATAAATAAATAAATAAATAAATAAATAAATAAATAGCAATAAAGCACTTAAGTTTATGAGTCAAACGGAGGATCTAATTCTCTTACAAGTGAGTTCCTTTGCTTAAGGCCTGTGATTGTTATAAGCAGATTGACTGTTGCGATTGACATCACAACTCATTAGGCTTTTGGCAACTACACACTGGAGTGATTACAGCTGTAGGAGGTCCTCATTATCCGTGGATAACTGGTACCGGAAATGCCTTTTTAAATAGACGCTCCACGGATGGCTTTTGGTGAACCGTGCCCTCCAATATTCACGTCCTTGTGTAGTCTGGTCCCAAGACGAACCTGAACTGGCCTGTGACTGACTTGGACCAACAGAATATGATAGGAGTGACGCATTATTAGTCTGGGACTCAAATCTTTAGAAATAGCTTCTGCTTTTGTGCTCTCGGGAAACATGGATTATACTAGGAGTCAGGACACCCAACCAGGTGGCTGAAGAAGCCTGAGTCTACATGACGAACGAGAAAGTCCCTTCCCACCCCACAACCCCATCATACCAGAGTCCCCCTGAGCTCAGCCTCATGGTTCCTCCATAGAAACCTGATAAGGTAAGTTATTTAAAAGATTTTACCCCTGCCAAGATCCCACATAACAGCAGACCCATTTGTAGCCAACACAGCAGTGTGCCAACCCACAGAATTATGGGAAATAATAATGTTGTTATTTGAAACCTGTGGTCTGTTGTACAGCAATTGATAACCAAGTATCCTGAGACCAGCACTGAATAATAGTAAATCGTATTCAAAGAACTTGAATAGATTCAAATGAGAAAAATAAATATTATATAAATAGAGTTATACATATATTCTAATTCTTAGAATAACTAACTAAATGTTGTATTTAAGGGAGGGGCTGTTATTTTTCTGACAAAACATAACATCTTTAACTTTTATAAACCAAGTTCATTTTGCCAAAATATTTCTGAAGAAATATTTTTTAAAATATCATTTTTATCAACATCCTTTATTATTAATTAGTTGCTATACAACTCACTCTCCTTTGAAACACTTATAACTTTAAATGACAATTTATCCTCTTGGGTGAAAGGTCTAACTCTGTCTCATGCTCATTTGTTTTCGTGTGTCATTTAGTATTTCTCCAATATCACTTTCATTAACTTCATGACAAAATGCATCTTTTCTTTAAGGTTTTCAGTTTCACTTTGCAATCTTTTTGTGTTACTTTATGTTTATGTATATTTAAAGCAATAAGCCAGAGATGGAATTAAAAAAAAAAAAAACAACATGCTGAGATCCTAGCCAGGAACAGAAATTAGTATTAAAGAGAGAGAGACACTTGAAAGGGAACTAAATTTTTGAATGGTTTTTTGTTTCATAGATTTTGTTACTTAAATAACCTATTAACTGGGGGGTGGGGGCAGGGACACATAATGAATTTATCATAAAACATATCTCAGGGTGTTACATTGTACTGAAGCAATATGAAGAGATTTACTCCATTTGAATGTGTGGAGGTATAGAAAAGGAATGGGGTCTCCTTTTATTCCCATACTTATATGATACCTAGTATTTGGTTTGTATCAGTGAAACTGAACTGAATAGACAGAAAAAAATTAGTATATGCCTTAATTATATAGTCAGTAAAAGAGCAAAAAGTTTCCTTATAAAATAAAGTAAAATTTACTTTAACTCTGAAGTTCCAATAAGATTTAAAATTTCCCTTTGTTTGTTGAAGCTATCAAGTAGAACAGATACATAATATGTAGAACTATACCCCAAATCCCACTGGATTAAAATAGCCTATAACTAGCTATTTTTTCTTTTATATACAAATGGAAGTGACTGACAGTCAAGTTTAAATTGCCTTCTCAATGAAAATGAAAAAAGGCAGAGACTACATATGTAAAATTCTTAAACCTACAAGCTAAACCTAAAGCATGATATATTTAAAAAAAAATGTCAGAGGTGACAACACGATGAAAAATTGTCCAAGTTTCAAACAGCTGGTCAAATGTCCAAATTTGAAATAACTTGAGATATTTATTTGTACATTATTGTTGCCAAGCATGGCAGGGGAGATGAAGCTCAGCTTCAGTTTTGTGTAAGCAGTGCTCAGTAATTCACATATTTAAAGTGGGTACCACATTTAAGGAATTAAATTACACTTAAAACACAAGCAACATCAAATAACCATTTGGCATTTTTCATCAATAGAAACCTACCTTCACATTTTAGAAGGAAAAAGAAAAGCTTTTCATTTTAAATTACAACTTAAAAATTAGCAGAAGTACTGGGAACCTAATAGAAAGCATGACTTGATGACAATTAAAACAAATCCAGCTAGCTCACTAACTGGTTTGTGAAAAATAAGCGAGAATACAGAGATGTAACAGCCCTCCGGTATGCAATGCCAGCAAAAGCATTGCTGCTGGTGATGTGTCGTAAGAAAATATTTAGACACTTTTAAAAAATGTTTATGCACAAAGATTTCATTGTGGCATTGTTGAGAATAGCAATCAAAATACCCTATAATGTGGGAATGTTGATATATGATGGAACATTATGCAAACGTCAAGTTATATTTTCAAAGAATATAATGACTAGGGGAAAGCTCTTATAGTAACGTGAAAAAGCAAAATACAAAATGTTGAGTATTATAAATTTATGGTGTGTGTGTGTGTGTGTGTGTGTGTGTACTGGAAATACTAAAATGTTATGTGTATCTTGGGTGGTAGACAGAGAAAAGTAATTTTTCTTCATTACAATTTAATATATTTTCCAGTTTTTTATGCTTATTTATAATCGGTAAAAAGGAGTAAGATAGGAAAAGATCACTGCTACCAGTTTCAACCCACCAATGCCTGTACTAATATATGTAAAATAACAGAACATAGATTTTGAATCCTCCTACTGAAAAACACAAAGAAAGATTTACGAATTCAGGAACTATTTCAAATTTTTTTTTTTTAAGATTTATTTATTTGTGCATCCAGAACTGGGGAACAGGCCAGAGACTTAGGGGCGGTGAGAGGCTTCACCAGAGAGAGTGGGGAGCAGAACAGGCAGATCAATGAAGCACACTGCTTAGGGGAGCAGCGGGCGGGTCAGGAGAGGTCTGCCACACCATGTGGTCACATCCGGGGCAGGCAGGGATCGAACTCATGCGGAAGTGGCTTTAGCTTCTTAGTGCTGTGCTTTAACCCGCTGCGCCACCAGGGAGGGCCCCTATTTCAAATTTTTAATCATTATCACAGGATTGCTAATTGCCAGGCATGCTTGAGATTTGATACTGTGTGTAAACATTTCTGATAAAATCTAATTCCTTTGCAGTGACTGTGGCTCCCTTTGATTAAATCCATGCTGTTTCACAGAGTCAAATTAATGGGCTGATTGACTCTAGTTTAAGTTCCTGAGACCAGTAAAAATTTGGACAATGTTCAGCAGCCTGAGTAATTCTTACAGTCTGTCCACACAAGATCCACACTGGATCTACTCCAGCAGTGGAGACAGAGGTTTGTAAGGTGACGCTTTATAAGAAAGTGTCAGAAATTATGGAGTATGCTCATCATTTGTAAGTTAAAAAAGAGGTGTCAATCAAAACAGATGTTAAGTAGATATAAGCCATACAAGGACAGAATCACAAAAAGAATATAATAACCTGCCTTTGACATGTTAGCAAAAAATATTAAAAAGATAAAAAAAATAGTTACTATAGATTCAACAAATATTTAATGAGCATCTATTAAGTGTAAGCCTGCTAGGCAGGCAGTGCCTATGTGGGGCACAAAGATAAATAGGAGAGAACTGCACCCTCACTTGGAGGCATGGGGCCAATAATGATTCGTTTTACTGAACTATCATTTACTGAGCTCAAACTAGATACAGGTGCCACCCACAGAAACACTCCTCTCTCTTCTCATATCTCACTATCATACTACTTGATTGATAGTATATGAAGAAGTTGAGACCAAGAAAAGTGAAGACATTTATCTAGAGTCACAGACTTAGAAAATTGTAATCTGAACCTGGGTCTGCTTAGAGAGTGCCAAATACTGATTCTGAGCAGCAAGACATGGCGTTCTCTGAGGATTAATCAGATGAGTTGAGCTTACAGTTGCAATAGCAACTTTATAGGATAATGACTGTGTGCCAAGCACAGCTTTTGGCATTTTACATAGGTCACCGTATTTCGGAATAGGGATCTAGAAGTCTGCATTCTATATTCTCTCTGCCACTTCATCTACCATCCTGCCCTGGCTAAAAAATCAAGTTTCATCTAAGACTTCCCACCTCATTCATATCTTTTGTTTCTAAATGCCATAAATTCCACAACTTTAATAGATCTTTAATGTAATCCTTTTTTCTTTAATAACTCTCAACTTTTCCTCCTCATCCTCACAGCCAATGTAATCCCCAAGATGGATCACAGTAAAAGTTTGTATTTGGATCTCTCCATCATTCTGACCTGCCTTTACTAAAGCCACAGAATGTTCTTTATAAAACACAGACTGTCTCCTAGAGTCCTTCTTTGAAGGAAGAACCTCAAGGAACAAATTTAAACCTGGAGCCTGGTAGAACCCCTTGAGCCCACCCTGTAGTGAACTATCTGGTCTTCTCTGGACTCGCATGTTCATATGGGTCTTCAGGTCTTTGACTGTATTTCTGCATATTTTCATGACCTTGCACTGGATCTACTCCCTACCTTCTCTCCCCGCCCACCCTTTTTCCTATGCTGGCTAACTTCTTCATCTTGATGGGGTTTGGGCATCATTTCTAATCACAAGCTTTTCTGAATGTTCTTCCTTTTTGCTCAAACAATCTATGAAAGATACAGAATTCTTGCGGTACATTGAGTTTGACCTTGAAACTCACTTTTGTTTGTGTCTCCAGAAGACTGTGAGTTTCTTGAGGGTTCTGTCTAAGTCTTGTTTCAATTCTCATACCTTGCTGGGCCTGGTTACACAGTAGGTACTGAATTAATTAATACTTACATGTTTGTTTGTTTTTATTCAAACTTACTCTACAAAGGATTTAAGGTAATTTGTACAAAACATACACAACATGAAGAAAAGAAATATTAAAGGAGGGGCAAGGAAATTACAAACGGAAGTATTTAGAATCAGGCCCAGAAAAAAACATACACATGCCATCTATAGAGTTTAACAGTTGTTACTAAGACCTGAAGAATTGTCCTGGAGTATTTTGTGAATATATTTCTGATAGTAGACAATTCTGAGACCATAGCATACCATTTTATGGTACATCACATTATTTACCTAAATCAAAACAGCTAAAGATGATTTAAAAGCATGAAAAAAATGTTGTCCCAAATGTTTTTGGGCAATGAATTTTAAAGCCATGTTTGCTTTTACAACTGTTCTTTATCTTCACACTCCAAATTCTCAGAAGAAAGCAACCATTTTACCTTATTCTTCTGCATCCAATATAATACTACATAGAAACATCTATTTTTGATAAATAAATAAGATCAAGACTCTAAAGAAAAGCAAGAATCTGCAGCATATAAAAATGCAAGTGACTTTACCTTTAAGGACATTCCTACCTGAATTGGTAGAACCCAATTGTAAGTCAGGAAACAAACACTGACTGCAGGTGATTCATGGCAACAGCCATTTCTTTACAAGGGGTAAAGCTGGATAAAGGCTTTTAGGCTAAGTTTTTCAATGTACAGACCTATATATATTCATTACTTTTTAAGACATTTTAATTTGAAATCTTTCTTGAAGCACATGGAAAAAAATCACAGTTGTGCAAATAACTATGTATCTAAAAGTTATTTCCCACAAGACCATCTCAGATGATTTTTTTTGATAGAAAAAAGGCTAGACTTTCACTACCTTATTTAGCTAATTTAGAGTTTAAAAGAATCAGTCTCATATAAAGACTTGTAGATTATTGGATTAAGTCTGTTTGATGTAAAAAGTGATAATGGTGCAGGAAAAGGGCTGAGAACCAGTAAGAACTAGACACTTGCAGCCAGTTTCTACCTCCTTGACTTGTTCCAGTGACTTCTAAAACATGATTATGTTGCCTGTATGAGAAAAGACGCACCATGCTTGATGAAAAGGAATGGCATATATCACTAGCTTTTGTTTCAATAACACTTTCACTCTATTTCCACACGTGTAGAGGTAGGCGCTAACTCTGAGCTGTACCAACAGTTTGTAAGAGGCAGATGCTCAATCAGTGTCTGTTCAGCCAGTCAGCACTCCCTTCCAGTTCCCACTGATGGAAGATATTTTAGTCAAAAGCAATCTGATGTTTTCATTAGCATTGTGGTCTCTTTATGGGCTTGTGACCAGTGCTTGTTAGTCTTCTTGAAATATTAAGAAAAGCTGCCTTGATTTATAGGTTTGAGGAGATCACTTTGGACCTTAAACTCACAGAACATAACAAAGCAATATAAAGGAGCCTACTTGTCAGGCACCCACAGATTTCACTTAAAAACATTCCAGTGCAACATAGCAAATGTATGCTGAGGATCTACCATATTCAAAAGAGGATGTTATGAGAAACAAAATGAACATGAAGCAATGTTGCCCTAGGAATCTGCAGACTCCCTAACATAGTGGTTGGCACCTGGCAAACATTCAAAGGGAGAGCATTATTTTTTTATATATAAGTGGGACAC
Source organism: Condylura cristata (assembly GCF_000260355.1). NCBI lineage: Eukaryota > Metazoa > Chordata > Mammalia > Eulipotyphla > Talpidae > Condylura > Condylura cristata. The sequence continues at coordinate 19,917,626 of NW_004567131.1, read as the reverse complement.
CTATGGTGTAAAGCGAAGTGCCATAAATTCAGAAGAGAGATACAAAGCAAATACTCTGGGGAGATGCATGTAGACAATATTCACTGATACTAGAAAAACTGGGATGGTTCTTGGAGGAGGTGGCATTTAGGTAGTACTGCAGACCTTTAAGAGGATTTTTGCCAAGAGGCATCATGGTGGCATTTGCAATGAGCGCATGTTTTGGAATCTGTAGGCACTCTGCAGAGTTTCATGCACGCTGGCAAAGTAGTGCATAGTGGAAACTACCAACACTTGCGCTCGGCCTAGCGGAAGTGACCTATATTAGGATGATAACTGAATGGGCTTTGTGAGTATGGGTTAAGTGCTGGAAACAGGAAGCTAGGGCAAGCATTGGCAAATAAAGCAATTTGCAGTCTTCAGGGATTTGAAAAGCCCGAGTATGGGTGGGAAGGAAACCCACATGAGCACTGTCTTCTCTGCAAAAGTGTTACGAGAGCTGTGGGAAATACTTTGCACAATCATAGCTTGAAGGCAACTTTGGGAACTCTTAAAAGTTTGCTAAAACCAGCATGACTTGAATATGTGTTATTAATGGGGGAACTTTTTTAAAAATTTTATAACAATTGGAAGGTTCACAGTAATTAACCTTTGAACTGTCACACCAATGATGATGACCACTATTAAAATAACATGGGATGAAGATGCTTTCATAATGCTCTAACTGTACTGAAGCCTCAGCTTTCTATCGTTGGTTTCATTACCTTCAAGAGATTATGGAATATCAAAAGTATTGCTATAATAATAATATTGTGTGTGTTTCTTTGAAGAGCTTAAGGCACTCTGCACATTTTAATTAAATCTCCTAATGTCCCTGTGAAGTAGGCCAGGGATCAGCAGAAGGTGAGTCATCCAGAAGTATCCAAACTAGAAGACTGGACCACAGGAAATACTTTTAGATGAAATCCACTTTTATTATTATTGTTCCCATTTCACCAATGGGGAAATGAGGTTATAATTCAGACAAAGATGATGAGCTATCTTCCATTTTCACTGAAAGCAGGATGCACTGCTATAGGATCTGTTAGCATCCTCTGGGAAACCTTTAAAAATAGAATAAAAACCATGACCTCTGAAGTTTCTCCTTTGAGAGTCAAACAGCACTTATTAATGAACACCTAAAATGGACAGCAAAGAAAATGTGCATTGCCTTTTTGTTGCAAGAACACGGGAAAAGAGCCCAGTTTATCATGCTTCACAGTCTCAGTTTTGATTGGCTGGTTTACAGAAGGTTGGCTGGCTTCCCTTATGGCTTCCTTCACTGATCTCCCTATTTCCTTAGAAACAGGGAGATGAGGCAGGGGACACTGGTCTAAGGAGGGAATTTTGAGTAGAGAGATGTTTATGCTGAAATCTCAGTACAAAATGCGGGGACTAGAGGAATATAAAAGACAGAAATCTGAGCAAGCCCTGACTTTGGTTCTGCCTTAGGATAATGATAGAGAGTCTATAGTCAGACTCTGAAAAACAAACATACCTTCAGGTGTCATATGAGATACAGTTTACACACCAACACCACTTCTTGTGAAGGGAATTAAAGGGCCCAATAGAACTACTTCCTAAAATCCTAGGATTATCAATCATGGTTCCCAAAAAAATAAGTCCTAGGTTAGGGAAAAAATATTCAAAAACAGACACATGCTGTGGTCTTAAGTCACCTTTTTCTGTCACCGAAGTATGGAAAACAAATGGGGTAAAAATGAAGTTCAATGGCAATATTTAATTTTAGGGTGATTTTAGTGATTCAGAATGTGATTTAAATTGAGATTATAACAAAAATGAAAATATACCATTGAAAATTGTGTTGAGACTTTGTAGAGCTTCAAGTTCAATAAAAATTGCCTTTGAGCTAGCTTTATTAATGGATGTAGAAAAGAAGGTAGGATAACAACTTTTGCAAAGTTATAGGAGAAAGTGGCCCCTGACATGGAATCCATCAGAATTTGACGTCCTAAAAATGAAATGACAAATGGCTTACCTCTACCCTGAAAGCTGAATTACTGACAATGAGGTCGAGGGCTTATCTGTAATAACTACACTGTCACAGCAATAATTACTCCTTCCCAATTTTTGAAATGGCAGAAGAAATGTCCTAGTGGAATTCTAAATTCTTCAGATTAAAAAGTCTCACAAAATTAGGAAATTCCCTACAGTCAAATAGCGAGTTTTTAATTAACTAATCCCTAGTCACATATATGCATTTAAATATAAAGGACATGTAATTGCTTGTATATTTTCCCCAATAAAATAAGCTGCCCTAAAAAATTTTAAAGTTTGGTCTAGCATTATATTTCACTTTGGTTCTTCAGTCATTGCTATCACCTATCTCCTATAGTTCATAGAAAATAATCTATTTTAAATATTAATCAACAAAACTATAAGTTTTGTATAAGTACTATGTACTTATACAATATACAAGCATATATATATATATATTTTTTACTGTGGTTTTCACTGTACTTTAACAATACTATAGGTATACCAAAGGGTGATAGTCTTAATCATTTTTCTTATTAGATTTATGTGAACTTAAAATATCTTAAAATGCTAAATAGACATTCACCTCAAACCACAGAGCATCAAAAACATCAAGTTATTGAATATGTCTAAAGTACATGTGGTTTTGAATTTTGATTAATGGTTTTAAAATAGGCAAAGTAAATATTTTTAAATATTAGATGCATAATATTTATAATTAAAATGTCTGAGTTTCAGTTAGTGTTAAATGCTATATGATCTCGGAATGATTGAACTAGAAAGGAACTTGAAATCATTCCATTCAATGATTTCATTTTTATTTATTTTTTAAATAAATAAATACTTATTTATTTAAATATTTTCATTTTTTATTTTTTACTTATGCATACATAACTGGGGTACAGGCCAAAGTTGTGGGGGTGGTGAGAATATTCACCAGAGAGTGGGGAGCAGAACAGGCAGATTGATGAAGTACACTGCTGAGGGGAGCAGTGGGCAAGACAGGAGAGGTCTGCTGCGCCATGTGGGTCAGCTCCCTGTCTGGTGATCCAACTTGTGGTGAAGTGGCTACAGTTGCTCTTTAACCTATTGTGTCACTAGGGAGGGCCCTGATTTCATTTTTAGATGCAAAACCTGAATCCCTTATTTTTTAAAGGCTAGACAGGCCAGATTGAAACTTGTCAGTCTAGTGATTCTTTTTATTTAACCACAGAAATGCTTGCTGCAAACAGCTCACTAAGTTACTATATTATCCATTACTATAGAAGCACTATTCAGTTGTGACATCATTCATTGGTCTAGGGAAGAAGGTACAATTATCTAAGACCAGAAATTCAAATGCCACTTCCACTGTGTCTGAATGACCTGAAGAAAGCCTTTTAATTGCACTGTGCTTTCATTTTGTAATTATAAATATAGGAACTCAAGTAATTTAGACTTACCTTCCTAAATTGGTTGTTGTAAGAAGTGGTAATAAAAATATCTCTAAACCATACAACCAATCTAAGTGCAAACTAAATACTTAATAACAAAAACTCAACTATATTTAAGCCAAGAGTCATAACCACCTTGAGTCATAATTAGAAGGGAGTATATATAGCTACTGTGTCCCTATATGATCTGTGGTCTAACAAGTTCAGTAACTCCTAAATTTTCTAGATTTTTCCATAATCTATCTTTGTACTGGCTCAAGCTATATAATAATTTTCAGTTGAGAATAAACTATACCTGCATTACTCTTAAAAATGCACCATTTAGGCCCTCCCTGGTGGCACAGTGAGTTAAAGCGCTGCACTGAGAAGCTGAAGCCACTTACGCATGAGTTCGATTCCCGCCTGCCCCGGAGGTGACCACATGGTGCGGCAGACCTCTCCTGACCCGCCCGCTGCTCCCCTCAGCAGTGTACTTCGTTGATCTGCCTGTTCTGCACCCCAATCTGTCTTTGGTGAATCCTCTCACCCTGCACATCTCTGGCCTGTATCCCAGTTCTGTATGTACAGATAAATAAATCTTTAAAAAAAAAAAAAAGGGCAAAGGACTTCAATGGACATTTCTTTATAAAAAAAATAATAAATAAATAAATAATGCACCATTTAGCTAGGAGGGATTATGCTCACTGAAATAACCCAGATAGAAAAAGAAAACTTATTCACTTATAGGAAGAATATAGGGGAACAAAATAAAGGATCAGGAAAAAATACATAAAAAATTAGTGAGCAGGAAAGTATAAATCAGAAACATTCTACAGGGAAGGAGGAGGGCGAGTGGCAAAACAGGGGAGGAAAGAACACAAGGAATTCTGGTGATGGTGCACGGGTGAATTGGTGGCAAGAGCTTTATGAGGACTGCACCTGAGAAGAGAAAGCAAAACGAACAGAGATCTAATATATATATACACAGTGTATGTGTGTATGTATGTGTGTATACATATATACATGTATATGTATATGCACATATATGAATATATACATATATACACACATAATATATGTAATATGTATTATATATAGCACTTTAATAAATTGAAAAAATAAAATAAAAATGTATCATTTATTCCTAAATAGAAAGAAATGTTAGTGAAGCACCTACAGTGTTGCTGATAGAATTTGAAGTTTACTGTAGCCCCCCCCATAACTGATATACAAAGCACATAAACCCTGCTAAATGCTATTCCCTATAGTAAAACATTGTTTCCCAAACCATAAGGAAAAGCATCCAGCTTGAGCTGACCTTTAAAAAACAAAAACTTTTCAACTGGATTCTCTTGGATAAGAAAATAGCTCTTGCAACTGGAAAGGTTGGAAAGTAGGCTTTTAAATTATTGCATAATACACATTTTTGGAAAAAATGTTCATACTATACATAGGGAATATTCTGAAGGAAAATACCTAAAGACACTAATACAGGTCATTTGTAAATGATAGATTATATCTTATCATTTCCCCCTCCTCCTTTTTCTTGGCTAATCTCTTTTGTCTTATTTTGAACATGGATTAACTCATGGGGAAAAATAATTCGTTTTATTAGTCTCTTTTCTTGAGTGACAAGGTACTACTTTTAAAATTTATTTTTATTTATGCATACAAGAACTGAGGTGTAGGTCAGAGGTATGGGGATTGGTGAGAGTATTCACCAGAGACATAGTGGAGAGCAGAACAGACAGATTTACTGAGATACATTGCTGAGGGGACCATGGAGCAAGACAGGAGAGGTCTGCTGTGCCATGTGGGTCAGCTCCTTGGTCAAGGATCAAACTCATTTTGCAGTGGCTGGAGATAGTTTGATAGCGCTGAGATTTTTACCCCTGCATCACCAGAGAGGCCTGAAAGGTACTATTATGTCCACTTCAAAAATGAAACAAGGAGGCTTGAAATATTAAGTGGAGGTAGAGATGAAAATGGGAGTTGGATCCAGGATTCTTGTGTCTTGATACTTTTTGAAGTTAAATTATAGGACCAGCAGAGAGGGAGAAGATGTGGGAAGCCACTTGAATGTGGGATCAAAGCAAAGGGCAGAGTTGTAAGTGGTGTCTAACCATCCTGAAGGTTACATCTGGCATGCATTCTTTACCCACAATTTTCATTTCTGGATTGTATATCTTTGTCTTAAATTTAAACAAGCATTGCTTTCAGTGTTTAATTACAATTTAATGGAAATACTACTTGCATTCAAATTAGCTTTTAGTTTTCACATCACGGATGTGCATCCAAGTTATTGTGTCATTATAATCTCATGTTATAATGGCTTCATAATGCAAGTCCCTGCAGAGTTGAATTAGTAGTTTCCACTGGTAATCGCCCATCACTATAATATCATAATCACATAAGCACAGTCCCCACGTGCTTCCACTGCAGTAGCTTTGACATTGTAAGAGCATTTTAATAGTATTAGCATAGATTCTCCAGAGAAATCATCTCATCGTCACTGCATTACCATTTATGATTAATTGTGATGGAGCCATGTTATGATGGGCAAGCTTAAAAAAAACAAAGCGACGCTCAGCAATAACACATTTCACATCTCAAAAGGTCAGTGCCTGGTGAAGTCAGGTTTGCTACAAACCCTTGACTAAACATTCTTTTGCAAGATGACAACATTTTATGTTGGTTTGTTTTCTGTTTGTTTGCTTAGGTTTCACCCAACAATAATAAAATAGGTCAGTCCCCTCGCTGTGGTACAGAAGAAAAAATAAAGTCCCTGTCTTCAAGGAGTTTACAATGTAATTGGGATTAATACGTGTGTGTGTGTAAAAAAACTGGGGGATAGCCAAGGTTGTGGAGGGTGAGAGGATTCACTATAACAGAGTGGGCAGCTTTATTGAAATACACTGCTGAGAGGAGTAGCGGGTGAGATAGGAGAGGTCTTCTGTGCCATGTGGGTCAGCTCTCTGACTGGGGATTGAACTTAAGCCTTTACAGTTATAGCACCAAGGCTTAACCACTGTGCCACCTGGGAGGTCCCTCAATTAATACTACTCTGATAAACACAGTGATTTAAAGTAACTTGCATCACATACAGGTCAGAGCAACCCAAAGGAAGTTTCCTGAAGAGAAAATGCTTGATAATTAATGGAAGGGTTAAACACATTGACCAAAGGCCTGTTAGGTTCCTGAGAGTCTGGCTGGATGAGAGAAGGCTGTCAAGAGCCAGCCGCCATGGATATGGAACAGCTCTACTCCTGAAAGGGAGGACAGGTTGAGAACAGGAATCTTCTCTTCTGCACATATCTTTACAGTTTTCAGTGCAGAGGGATCTTACTGTTTATTGCTAAGAGAAGAATGAGTAGAGATGTTCTCTCTATTGCTAAGAATGAGTAGAGATGTTCTCTCTAAGCACCAAGCTCAAAGGCCAGAAAAACAACTCAGAAAAGCAGCGTCCAGCCCTTAGTGGAAGCCACAGTGTAAAATGACAATGTTGTGTCAATGACAAATGGCACTAAGTGCAGAAACTGTCAGGGTATTGTGTTCATTGGAGGGACTGCTAATCCTTTGATACTCTATGGGGACTGACACCACAGGAGAGCTGCAAACAGATGATCATTGCTAGCAAGGAACCCTCCCTGCTCAGTGTTTAAGTGAGAACAACGTTCCAGTTAGCGTTTATCACCCTGAATGGTTACAGCGGCGAGTGTTTGTGGATGGATGAGTAAATTAACTCTACTGGAAGGAATGTGCTGCTTTCGGAGCTGCTTCTGGTCTGAAAACCCGGGGTGGGGGGCAGATGTGGAAGACTCTCTGGGGCACCACCAGCAGAGGAATTCAGAGTTGGCAATGATTCTTGTATTATTAAAGACTTGCTTGCTATCTTGGTTATGTGGAATCACAGCATTCTGAGGGGTATGGGTTGCTAATTTTCTCTTTCTCAAATTGTGTGTGCCTGGGAGATCTCAGAAATACTTCATGGCTCAGTTTCCAAAAAGAAGTAATAACACTGGCTTAATTAGAACACCATGAAGATGAAGGTCTGCTCTCTGAATGCTCAAAGCTACTTTCACCAACAAGCTGTGGAGCAATATAAACTTATTATGTAAACAAAATTGCTGTCCTTACTTTACAAGTTATTTTAATTTCATAGGTAAAGTCTATGGCACTTGTATCCTGCTCTTCCTTAAATTCTTAGTTAGGCATCCCATGAGATAAACTTGAACTACCCGCCTGTTTTTCACAGCAAATGATTTTGTATCTTTTTCATTATAAATTCATAACAAAGTTTATTATACTTGCTTATCCATTTTACTGTTATCTTCTGTTATTAGACATACTCACAGATTAAAAATGGAGAACTTAGGATGTTTAGATCCAAGTGTACTCACCATAAGAACAGAATATTTTTGTTTTGGTAAAATGTAGCTTGATATTTCTTAGAAAACTATCATAGCTTTCCTTTCTCATTTAAGGGCATTAAAGCAACAGACATCATTCCTAATCATATTTAATTCATTAACCTTTTATTTGATACACACACAATAGTCAGTGGCAATATCTTGAATGCAACCAACAATTAATGTTAGCCTGCTATATTTCAACAATGAAAGCATGGACACAGATGGGAAAAATTAGTGCTTTCATGAACACATCACTATTTCTCCAAGGGCAAGAAAAGCTGGAACTTTACCAAATGCATAAATGTTATCAAAAGTTCATAGGTCAGAGGTGGTCTTTGGGAAAATCACTTGGTCTGTGGGCCTCAGATTTTCATTGATAAAACAGAGTTCAACAATGGGATCACTAAAGTTTCCCCGTATACAAACCCTGTGATTGCATGTGAAGGGATATTCAGTGTCTCTAAGCTGTAGCCTTTGCAAGCATTTGCCTGAGAGCCTCCCTTGTACAGTCATGAAGTAAACAGGTAAATATATGGTAGAAAAGTAGTAGAAAACCAGAAAGCATGTGTCTAGATAAGGAATGTGAGAACTATGGATCTCTTTCTCTACACTAATTCTTTTTCTGATCTCCCACACACTAACAAACCATATTGTAGTATTTACTATAAACCTCAGACTAACAAAGACACAATTTGAATTGAATTAGAAATATCTCATGATCCAGAAGGTCCATGTTATTACTCTTTATACTGCTTATGAATAAAAGTAAAAGGTGGCATTAGTGTGAAATAATTGTGGCTTTATTCACTCTCAGATAAATGGTGCTGATTATCTAAGCAACTGAAAACTCTTGGCTTTTCCCCAAATATAACAGCTAACTCAACTAATCACACACACATACATGCATAATACAGGATTCACTTTTCCTAATCAACACAAGGACAGGCATTAGTCTGAAATTTGTGCCAACTTTGCCACCATAATTTTTTAATGGATGCTGAGGTAAGTTAATAATCTGCTGTTTTTCCAATCAATGTTTTTCAGGAGTGTGACTGATACGCATACACGTGTGATACATATGTATATACACATATAGCACACATGCATACACATATATGCATATATACATACATATATATTCCACTGATAGTTCAAATCCATCTTCGATGATGAATGGCCATTTAAAATTGTTTTAGATAAGAATTTATCTACAATACTATGAAAAAGTTAATAAATGTTGCAAACCTTTTATTTCATAAATAATATTGCTTAGGATGAAGCTAAAGTAAAAACGGGGGATGGTTTAAGGAAAACTGCTAAATAGTAGTAAAAGTAGTATGTAGACATAGCAAATACTCTGATATGAGTCCAATTTGACATTTTTATCAATATTAATGAATGATTAATTTATTCATTTATTCCAATGAATGTTAAACTGATTTGTGAAAATTAAAGGACATTTAACATCTCTACAACATCTTTTAACATATTAATTTTCTCTGGCGTATTAAAGAACTAACTCCTGTTTTGCACAATCCCCCAACTCATCAGAAATATAATCTTGACTTCTAATTAGGCAGAGAAAGCCATTGTCTCTTTATTGATCTCATAAGTTATTGACATTAATTTAAATTATGTTGATTTAAAGCAATGATTTATGGTATAAAAAATATGGTAAAATTATGGTAAAATAGCTTAGCTACTTAGTAAACTTTCCAATTTTAAACTCCAAAACTTAATGTCATTCTTTATATAGAGATGACATATAAACTTTTTATATGTCATTACATGATAAAAATTACTGAAAATATCTTATCCATGGATAATACTAACATAAAAATAAAAATAAGGAAGTAGCAGTAGGTTAGCAAAAAGAAAAAAGAACCAAAACTAGTTTCCCCATATCATTTATTATAAAAATTCCACTTAAGTTATTTTTTTATAATTCTGACTTGGTCTTTCAGGTAGCAAAGGAATTTAGAAATTAATCCTTTGGACCTCACTATAGCAAAAATATCAATACCACAGGCCAAAAGACGATCCCTAAGACTATAAATTATATATTTTCTTTCACATATTTGAATTCTAACAATTAATACAAATGTCATTAGCTAGGACTATATAGAATTTTCACAGTGATCATTTTAGACTAGGATCTCTTAATCTGATCTCTCCACTAAAATAACAGTTACACAAAAAGTGAAAAGATGCCTGGGAGAAATGAATGTCAAAAAAGGCACAATAGTCTATTTGCAGGAAACTTCTCACTGTAAGTAAACTCCTCAGATCAAAAATGCCACAAGGCATTGTCTCGGTAAAGTTGGGCATTTCAGGCCTCTAACTTAAGCAAAATCATGAGTGAGGCTCATCAGCAAGCGAGGCCAGCAGAGTTCCTCAATCTACAAGAGGGAGTGTGAAGAACTACTAGACATGCAGTGACAGGCAGGGCCCAGGGCTTCGCAGCAACAGTCCTCCAAAGTGCATTCAGCAGACCTCTTTTCTTGCCTAAACGTCCTTTCTGCAAGAGATCAACAGAAAGCACAGGGCAGCAGGCTTTAGCTAGGCCTGGCACATTGGAAGCAAGCAGCTTCTTCTTGAATTCCTGTTAGATGCATTTGTTCAGTGGCAAAGGGAGTATCTCTGAAGTTTAAGACTACACTTGGAGAAAATGCAGCCTGGGAAACTCTGTAACTGGTAGAAAAGCACTGACTCATGAAGTGACAGACATGCCATACGCCATGGAGTGATAAATAAAAAACATGTGTCAAATAATCTAGGTCAAAACTAGCAAAGACATTCTTACAGCCTTTCCTGGAAAAGTATTTCAACAATATTTTTCTATGGAGAGACTGTTAGTGAAAACCACACTCTATTACACATCTGTACTCTTCATATGCAGGTGTGCTTCATTCTTCGCTTATAATCTGTCTCTTAAAACATCATGGTGTCAAATTTTGCAGCCTCAGAGGCTATTAGATTCATTTCTTCTTTTCAAAAACCTGTACTTTAAAAAAAAATTTTAACACACTTTTTTTATAATAGCTAAAACATTTTTAAACAATAATCTTTTTTATGAAATGAGATTTAGGGTTTTTTTTTAAGATTTAAAAAAAATTATTTATTTATGTATACAGAATGTGGTAGAGGCCAGAGGTGCAGAGGCGGTGAGAGGATACACCAGATACAGAGTGGGGACCAGAACAGGCAGACTGAGAAAGACATTGCTGAGGGGAGCAGCGGGTGAGGCAGGGGAGGTCTGCCTAGCAATGTGGGTCACCTCCTCTGCAGTAGGGGGATCAAACTCTCACTGAAGCAGCTGTGGCTAGCTTCGCAGAGATGTGCTTTAACCCGATGCACCACCAGGGAGGGCCCTTTTTAAATGTTTTAATATGGTCATTTTCAAAAGTTCACAATTATAGTAATATAGTGACAGGCAGCTTCAACAGTAAGTTACAATTAGAAATACTTTAACTATAAAAAGCAACTGTAAGAGCTTTTGCTGTTTCATAGCTCATGTCTTCAGAGGTTCTCCTTTCTAAGAAAATTTCAGTTAATTATATAGAGATATACATACAAGTATGTACAACACATGTAAACAGGGTGAGCACAGATACCTCCCTGAGACAGGACCACAGTGTACTTTAACCTGTTGCCCTTTTTGATGGTGCAGTATTGGATAATCATAGCAAGTTTTTGATTCAGAGAGGAAATCTGGGGTAAAAAATATTTGTACGTTGTTATAACAAAGAATTTGGAGAGTTGTAAATGGAGGGCAAGGTATCCTCAATCATGTACATTGTATGATGAACAGCTTCACAGACTCCATTGAAGTCATTTAATCATGTTTCAGTTTTCATGTTGATTATTTCAGTGCCTTCAGTCACAAGCGCAGGTCTCTTCTCCAGGTAATGTTCAGATGTCCTGAACTAAACAGATCATGTGAGGACACAGGAAGGGGGCATCTGCTAACCAAGAAAGCCCTCATGAAAAAACAAATCTGCCAACACCTTTATCTTAGACTTCTAGCCTCCAGAATAGAGAGAAAATACATTTCTGTTGTTTCAGTCACTCTTCCTCTGAGCTTTTGTTATGGCAGCCCTTACCACGGCAGTCAGTAATGGAGGTCGTCTAATCCAAGCTAGAGAAGTGGCCTTTAATTACACCTGGGGGCTCTGGGCTTATAAAGGGAGTAGAAATTTTGTCAAAAGGGCTGACCAGGCATGCACAATTCAATCTAAGCCTTTCTGACAAATTTTGATGACAGTGAGGTGATAGGTCAGAGTATGGACTCCAAGTAAATAAATCATTATTTCAATTAGTTGTCAGAGTATAATAGGAAAGCTTACTGAAAAGTTACGTCGATACCACACACAACATAAATAGAAGTTACGTGATGTGAAATACCCCTGAACTAAGGGTCGGCTGTTTATTTTGCCTCCAAACTTTAGGAGAGCAAGATTGATCACATGTAACTTTTCTGCTCTGTAAGGAAAATAGTAGATGAGACATGAGGAAATGTTACAGTATAAACATGGAAGTTTAGACGATACATATTTAAAATACTTCAAAAATCAATACATATATAATTTTGAAACTAGTAAGCAACATTAAGAAAACTTTGTTAGTAAGAAATAATCCTGAGGATTTTATAGTTGTAATGAACTTTCAATTACACAAAGGAGCATTAAATTAACAATATTTACCAATATTCTCTTCAAAGCACTTTTCAAACACTAAATAAATTACCCAATTAAGCCACTGCAAGATAAGCTGTTATTACTCTGGATTTAGTGAAAAGGACTAATAATTACTATTTTAACAATTTCAGTGAAGGACTATTTACTAAACAATATGAGAACATCCCACCTTCCTAGTGAGTAGGGGACAGAAAAAATAAGAGGTTTATCAGCTAGGTATACTCAAGGGGAAAAGAGCTGCTTAAAAACTATGAACTATGACCTGTAAAAACAGAGACTAAATATGCAAAGCAGAGACCAAAATCGGCAGAAGTCTAGTTATGAATACTGCCAATATTCAGAGTTACAGACTGTCAAAGGAGAATCTTTGGTCCTGAACAACGTAATTTATCACACTAGTGCTTGGGGCGGTCATGTCCAAGCAATTTATCATCATCATATCACTCGTCTGAATAAGAGAGGGGAAAACTTTGATTGTTAACCTCTAAGGAGTGCAGATTTATAGCCAACACCCCCAAGAATGCAGCAGGGCTCTGCCCCAAGCAAAAATGTTCCGTTTCACTTCTGTTTAACTCTGAGTAAAAGAGTGGAACACACTGCCTGCAGAACACTGAGAGCAAAACTTAGGTTTGACATTCTGAGCTTTGAAACAAGATAGCCAGGAAATTGTATTGAAAACACCTTTGGGGCAACTTTTAAAAAAAAATTAGCAAATGCTAAGTATGGGTGATTCCATTTCAAATGTCCTTGGATGACAAAACAATTTCTGAAAGGTATCCACTGATAACTCCATTTGGGCAGAACAATGGAGCCCAGGAATATTCCTGTATGTTGGAAAAGTTGGAAATACATTGAAAACTAAATATATACAATTTTTCAAAATAAACATGGGAGCTTTAATTTCTATACCTTTGAGCATTGCATTATGGAAGTCCAGAACGTATTGAACATGTTGATGCCATTTTGCCACTTTTGATTAAAATTATGAAGCTGAGTTGAGCTTTATGAAATCAAATGAGACTGTTATCTCCTGGGCAATAAGAGAAGTATTAATTATAGAATCAAGCCTCCTATACCATCTTCTTCGTAGGTAACGTGCCTGGCAAACCAGTAATCCCTTAATATATGTGGCTCAGGTTGTACCTGAGTATATTAGTCAGGATATAATTTTACTAGAAAAACAAATCCCTAAATCTCATGGTCTAAGCACAGCAAAAGCTTCTTTTTCATGGGAAGAAGTAATGATTTAATAGAATATAAGTGGGAATAAGTAGTGTGGCAGAAAGCTAAAGTGAGCAGAGGATGGGGAATGCCAGGTGACTGAGGGGTGTTAGAATGTTGTTTTTAATAGGGTTGCCAGGAAGACCCCACTGATGAAGTGACAACTAACAACCCCATGTTCTCTGTCTCCTCTGCCACTTCCCCCCTGTCTAAGACACATGGCCTTTTGTTTGGGCTTCATGGTAGTCACCTTCATGCCATTCCCCTGCATATAATCCTTGACTGGCTTCCCACTGCTGTTAGTAAAATCTAGAGCTCTTACCATACTGCACAACACTTGGCAGGACTTGATACCACCCGGTGTCTTCAACTTCACCTAGAACCCAAATTCCAGCTACAAGATCTTTCTAGAACATGCCAAGATCTTCCATGCCTCTGATGAAGTCAAAGTGCAGAGAATGAACATTGCTAAGACCTTCTCTCTCTCTCTCTCTCTCTCTATATATATATATATATTTAAAGATTTATTTATTTGTGCATACAGAACTGAGGCACAGGTGTGGTGAGTGGATTCACCAGAGACAAAGCAGGGAGCAGAACAGGCCGGCTGACAAATTACACCACTGCTGGAGCAGCGGGTGGGTCAGGAGAGGTCTGCCATGCCATATGGGTCACCTCCAGGACGGGGATAGAACTTGTGCTGAGGTGGCTTTAGCTTCTTAGTGCTGTGCTTTAACAGGCTGCGCCACAAGGGAGGGTCCCCTTCTCAGTATTCTAAATCAGACCATCTCCCCTTGTAACACTTTCCACTTTTCTTTATCATAGCCCCCTGTGGACAGTTTGTAGCTATTTGTTGCTTGCTTTCTTCTTTGTTTACTCAGGCCCCTGTACTTCCAACCCAAAGATAAACTCCAAGGACTAGTATCCCCATTTATCCTATTGTAGCCCCAGTGCCTGACCAGGCACATACACTTATTGAATGAGTAAGTTAACCCACCCTTCCTGACTACCTTGTAATTTCAATATAATATGTGATGAAAAATTTTAAATAATAAAAACAGACACATTCATAAATCTGTAAATGTTTAGCTCTATTAAACATCTCGAGATCAATTACTTTTATGTGCCTAAAAAAGGTAACTTGTGCGCTCCCTGGTGGTGTAGAGGGTAAAGTACAGCACTAAGAAGCTAAAGCCACTTCAACAGAAGTTCAATCCCTAGCCCCGGAAGTGACCCATATGGTGCAGCAGACCTCCCCTGACCCAGCCACTGCTCCCCTCAGCAGTGTACTTTGTCAGCCAGCCTGTTCTGCTCCCCACTCTGTCTCTGGTGAATCCTCTCACTGCCCCTGAGCCTCTGGCCTGTACCCCAGTTCTGTATGCATAAATGAATCTTTAACAACAACAACAACAAAAAGGCAACTTGTTCTTTGGTAGAACTGGGACCAGAACCGAATTAGGCTCTACTTATAGGCCCAGAGTTCTTTAAACAACCAGCCTGTCTTGCTTACTACTATGTATGCTCAGTCCCTGTTGGATACTTGTGAAAGAGTATAGGTCAGGTTAAATATGTTAAGAGCATGTTTTGGAGTAAGAAAGATTTTTTTTTTCTTAAACTTTCCAGGAGTGTGGCTCACCCTTCTGTGCCTTTCCTAACTTCCTGCTTTGTAACATGAGAACACTTGATAGGGTTATGGAGAGATTAAATTAGAGGCAGAGTTCAGAAAAGATTCCTGGTGATTAACTTTTACTAATTCTTAAAATATGTATACTTGGGCTTATGAGTCTAAGACCAAGGACTGGAAATCAAATGTATCTTGTTATTTTACTCCAGAACGCCTTATCTCACATTTTAGTAACTTTTATAACAATAAAGCAACATCCAGCCTGAACAAATGAACACATACTTTGATAAACAGCTAAAATCAAATTGATATTTTGCTATCAATAGTAAATCATTTGATCTCTTTTTTCCTGGCAATGTAATCAGATTTATTTTTGAAGGTGTTGGTTTAATCTGGAATTACATCAGGCCTTTAGGATGAGTGCAGCATACCCCATGGCCTATGTAAAATAAAATGTGACTCGCAGAACTGGTATCCTGAGTCTCAGGACTGTCAATGGTGTTCATGCTATACTATTTGGCTACAGTGGTGATGGTCCTTGAGAAGTAAATGCTTGTCTGTTTCCTTCACTGTAGAGGTGATTTAGGACAAATGGACTCCTGTTTCCACAGAGGGTGGATGCAAGTTCTCATTGTAAACCTGCCCCCAACTAAAGGTGTCACTACACCTGTAGACTGTTCACAAATTGCACAACACAGTGGATGTAAATACCACGCACGAAAGTTTGTTGAAAAGAATCAAGAGACAGTAAAAAAGGGAAGGCCCAATGCTTAGAGGTAGGATTTCAATGCTTATCAGAGAATAAGCACAGGAAAAGACGCGCCCATCCGCCAGGCCACATCAGGGCCATTTCTGTGTAGCACCCCTGAGCTCGCAGTGCGGAGGGGCCCTGGTCTCTAGGCCTCGGGGTTCAAGGCAGGCTTTGGGGGCCTTAAAATCTGGGGTCAGGCAGCCACCTCTAGGCCTCACGCAGTCTGACGATCTCAATCTTTGCAGCTTCCCTGGAGCATTTGGGGAAAGACAGCAGCAAGCCACAAAATGGCTGTTTGAAGCCTCTTCCCTGGCATCAAGCACTGTGTGCTTGATCGTGACCTCGCAGCGCGGCTCCCAGCGTGGGGTCCCACCTTCCCTACCAGACTCGCGCGCCGTCGGTCTCCGCGGCGCCGTTCCCGCGTCCGCTGGGTTCCGCCTCTCCCCTGACCTTCGGGTAAAGGTCCCGGCCTTTTAAGGCCCTTGCACCGCCCTCCCACCGTCCGGGTCCCACCTCCACGCCCCCGGACTCTCCAAGGCGAGCCTCGCATGCGCCCCAGCCACGCCCAACTCCGATCCGTTGCCTGACTTGGTGGCCCCGCGCCTTGCAGTGCTAGACCACGCCCACCAGGCGCCGTCGGGCCCGCCCACAGCCGCTGACCACTCCGCCGCCCCCATGCCCGCCTCACGTTCGGCGGTGGGACGCCTCGTAGCGGCCTCGGCTCCGCCCCGTCCGTCCCGGGCTCCGCCCCCTGCGCCCGCCTTCAACCTGAGGAACGCCCTGGCGCCCCTGGCTGCCGGGTCAGCTTGCAGCGAGGCCAGCTCTAGGCTCCTGCTGGGTAGAGGTCTAAGAAACTACCTCAGGCAGCGCTGACTAGCTGGGAATCAACTCAGCGGGTAGGCTGTGGGTACCCTTCTGCTCAAAAGTCTATTGTGGATACCCCCCAAATGTCCTGGAATGTGAGCTTTCCCCATCTCTCTCTAGTTGGACAGAATAAGTGACTATATCCCTAAGGGGATGGTAGGCAGCTACAGTTTCTCCAACCCCAGGACTCCACAGAAATGCCAGGAAGCTTTGGTCAGTCTTAGTTTTCTACAAGGACAACAAATTAGAGGGCAATTTGGTGTCCCAGATCAGCATTCGGGATAGAGACAATTTATAGTTTATACCTCCATCTGGGCTTGAGACTGAAACAGGTTTAGTGAATGTGTGTGAGTCTGTCTACTGGGAGTGGATGCCACAATACAGAATGAACTTTTTTTTAAATGAGTTATTATTTATGCATACAAAACTAGGGTACAAGCCAGATGTGCAGGGGCGATGAGAGGATTCACCAGAGACAGAGTGGGAGCAGAACAAGCAGATCGATGAAGTAAACTGCTGAGCAGCCTCAGGTCAGAGCTCTCAGCCATGCCATGAGGTCATCTCCGGGGTGGGGATCTAACTCATGGTGAAAAGGCTTTAGCTTCTTAGTGCTGTGCTTTAACCTGCTGCACCACCAGGGAGGGTCCCAGAATGAACTTCTAAGTGTTACACTTTAGTCAATGAATTTTATCCTGAATTCTGAGAAAATGAGGATGAGAACTCAAGTGGTATCTATCACTTGAAATGAAAGTAAACATTTGGTGATGATGATGATGGTAGACGAAGATTTCTGAAGCCATCTATCTCTATGGGATTCCCTAAAAGGTACCCTGCCTGCTATCTTGCTTAGTTATTAGAATAACCTGCATAGGGTAAGATTGATCTTTCCTCCAATTACAGACAAAGCGATTCCCAAACTCCCACAAAAACCAGCTTAGAGAAGTGCCTTGTGCAAAACCAGGATTAGAACCCAGTTAGGTTGGTTGCCACTAACTAGATCATGCCTTTGGTTAGAGAGTTGGGCACTTAGATAAGGGGCTAGGAGATTAATATGTCAAAAAAAAAAAAAAAAGAGAGAGAGAGAGAGAGAGAAAAGAAGATATAAAAACATTTTTTGGTTGTCGTTTGAGAAGGGTAAATTTATGAGAAGTTACTGAGAAGTTACTGAGAAGGGACAGATGGGGAGAAAATTTAAAGGGACAGCCTTAATATTTGATACTGAGGATGGTGGCTACTAAATTCTAGGAACAAGGAAGAGCATAAAAACAGGGTTAAAGGTGGAAGAGACAGGAATATACGCGGAGGTTAAGAACTCCAGAGAGATAAGTACTGAGATCATTGAATATTACTAGGAGTGACTAGGGCACATACCGAGACTGTATAATGAATAGATGGCTCGAGCAAGGTTTCTAGAGTGATTTCAGGGCTGGCTACCACTTTAATTGTGTGCCCTGAAACCATGATGATGTATAAATGTGTATCTAACGAGGGTTGTTAAGAAAAGGCCTAAGAGTCCATTATTTATAATGTTATGTATTTTACTAGTCCATGCTGCCAAACATGAAATTATACAAGGAATCATGTTTAAAAATAAATTCCTTTTTTTTTTTAATGGATGATACTAAATTCTCTCCTCCCCACATTCCACCCATTGTGTGATGGGTTTCACATGTGAGCTCTTACTTCTATGGCTTTATTCCTTTAAAAGATAGAGTTAAAGAGTAACTAGTCTAGACTTTCTCTTTGACAGAAGTAGCTTTAAAGAAACTTCAATTAATATGTAGAAGTTTAATTTCAGAAACATTGTCAAAATATTATGGGCATTTATATTCAAACAAGGGGAGAGAAATCCATGCAAATCCAATGAACAACAGTGAAATTCTTTTGTAGCATATAGCATTGAGTATATACTGCTATTCCTAGTCATACATGTTTTAAGCCTTGCTGTTAGTGAAGAATCAAATGCTTGTCTGTTTAAAACTATAATTTAAAATAACTTTCTATTTAAAACAACTTAAATAATATTCTTCAGCATGTCCTCCCACCCACCCAAATCTACTAGCACTGAATCAAAGAAGGTAAGAATGAATGAAAGGGAGTCTTTCATGATATTTTGTTGTCAAAATGATAAACTGGTATTAACCCTTGTGCCCAACTTCATTTATCAGCTCTTTTTTAGTTTTTTTCCTGGAGAAGCTTGGAGATATTTATTGAAACCTAGAATATAAATGTACCATCACATGTATGATGAAGTAGCCAAGTTAAAAAATCATATTATTGAGAAAGCTAGGTTTCTAAATCATACTCTCAGTTAAGGGTTTAATTCAAATGCCCTCTTATTTCCATGCTACTTGCTTTTCATTTTTGTAGTATCTTTGAATTTTGATAGTACCAGTATTTAAAAATTGGCAGAAAGAATAAAATCAAAACCAAACATGTAAAATCCTTTGCTGTTTGGGTTAAACTTCTGGAAAGCACTCAGGTTTTCATCATCCCAGTTAGTTATTTTAAATATTTACACAGAAATAATCCATTAAAAAAATCTGGACAGGACAAAGTAATTCAGATAATTATCAGATGAGAAAAAATAAGTACCACTAATGATATAATTTCATTAAAGTTGTTGCTGTCAAATTTAACTGCTGCTTAGATATTAAATTTTACAGCGTTAGGGAGATTTTCATTGTTTAAAATGAAGTCATGGGGTAATAAACTAGCCCCGTTATTTTTTTTTTTTTTAAAGATTTATTTATTTATTTGTGCATACAGAGCTGGGGTACAGGCCAGAGGCTCAGGGGTGGTGAGAGGCTTCACCAGAGACAGAGTGGGGAGCAGAACAGGCAGATCAACGAAGTACACTGCTGAGGGGAGCAGTGGGCGGGTCAGGAGAGGTCTGCCACGCCATGTGGTCACCTCCAGGGCAGGTGGGTATTGAACTCATGCGGAAGTGGTTTAAACTTCTTTGTGCTGTGCTTTAACCCGCTGCGCCACCAGGGAGGGTCAGCCCTGTTATTTTTAAGGTATCTATTTGATACCAGTGACACAAGAGAGTTCAGACAGAACTTAGAATACATATTTTTCTATCAGCTTCCTATTTTTACTCCTCTCAGAGAACTGCTCAACATATCTTATTACTTCACTTATGGGCAAAGGAAAAATGAAATAAAAACCATTCTACTTCTTAAATAGCTAAATTGGAAACACATAACCCCCCCCCCCCAAATTCAGCAATCCTGCCAGTGGGGGCTGTAACTTTATCAGCGAATCATTACTCCATTTAGTAGAAGAAGCCAGTTACAAAATTGTTTTTAACACTTTTCTGACTTTATAACTACTCTGAGAACAGTTCCTCAAGAAGTTAAACAGAATTACCAAGCGATAGAGTAAGTTCACTTCTTAGCTTATATCCAAAAGGAGCAAATGCAGGTATTCAAACAGATATTTGTACACCTATGTTCATAGCATTATGTACAATAGACAAAAGGTGGAAGCAAACTATGTGTCTGAATGGATAAGCAAAATGTGGTATAAACATGCAATGAATATTATTCAGCCTTAAAGGGAAGAAACCTCTGATAATGCTATAATTTGGATAAATCTTGAGTGCATATGCTACATGAAATAAGGCAGACACAACAGAACAACTGTTATATGATTTCCACTTATGTGCGATATACGTAATCAAATTCAGAGAGACAGAAAGTTGAAAAGTTTCTGCTCCCCTCCTAGGGAGGAAGGACATGAGGGAGAATGGGGAGTTTCAGTTTGTTGGGCACAGAGTTTTACTGGGATGATGAAAAAAGTTAATGGAGATTGGTAGTGGTGATAACTGCACAATTATGTCAATATATTTAATGTCTCTGAATGGTACACTTAAAATTGTTTAAAATGATAATTGTGTTAAGAAGAAAGGCATTTTGACTTTAGACAACTGTTTGTAAATAACATGTATAAAGTTGGCTAGTGACCTCCCTGGTGGTGCAGGGCTGTTAAAGAAGCCATTGCTCCCCCTGCCGGCCAGGGAAGTGACCCACTTGGCACAGCCAACCTCTCTTGTCTCGCCTGCTGCTCCCCTCAGCAGTGTACTTCAGAGATCCACCTGTTCTGTTTCCCACTCTGTCTCTGGTGAATCCTCTCACCCCTGCACCTCTGGCCTGTACCCCAGTTCTGTATTCATAAATAAATAAATCTTAAAAAAAAAAATCCTAGTTGAATTGTTTTGTTTCTTCCTGACCCAGCAATCCTCTTTGGACTTTGTTGCAGAGACTCAATGGTATTGGTGGTGAGTGCTCAGTAACCCATATCTGCTCCTTCCAGAGCTATATTATATTTCCCAGCTTCCCTTGCAGTTAAGTGTGGTATGCTCACTGGGTTCCAGCCAAGAGCATGTCCTAAATGTGATATAAACCTTCCAGAACTGACCCATCAAACAAACAAAAACCCACCCTCCCATCATCATCTCTTCTTTCTCTGTCCATAGCATGAAGAAAATTTTTAGAAGTTGGCATAGAACCTCAGAAGAGAATGGTTGTGTGGAGCAAAGCCTTCCTACCAGCCCTCCCTGGTTGTGCAAAAATGTGAGTGAACAATTTATTCTTATTCAGATAACCTACCCTGATTAACATATTTGTCCTGGTAAGAGTGGCTGGTTCTGAATGCAAATTAAAATCACCCTTCTTTAGTCAGCCATTAACAACTTATATTAACTGGCTTTCATGACGATTTCCAAGAGCTTGAAAGAATTAAGTGTTAGAAAAATCTATTAACACATGATAACGTGATTATTGATCTCTAATAAGTATAGTGGAGGGCTGGGTTAAACAGAAAGAAGTGAAACCCAAAAAAGTCAGCAGGGAAGCTATTCATTCATTAACTGTAAGTCCAGGCAGGTGTGTCTCTGAAGTATACCAAGTGGTAGTTTTTTTCAGTGTTAAGGAACAAAACAAAGTGAATTTGAAGCAAACATTGAAAGGATGACTTAAATCTATAATTCAAATAAAGGTTTTCTTCTCTTCTTTAAGTGATGTAGATATCATCTTTCTTCGTATTCTAGGATCTTTTGTGTGTGTGTGTGTGTGTGTGAGAGAGAGAGAGAGAGTGTGTGTGTGTGTGTGTGTGTGTTTGCTGCCATGGTTATAGTTTTAAGTTTCTATTCAGAAACCTTAAATACTGTTCTTAAATATTTGTGGTAGATAAGGAACACAGCTTTGTGGGTACTTGGCAAAACTGTCGTTTAGTAACTGTTGTAAGAGAAGTACGAGAGTATATAAAAATCATGTTGAGCTGAAATAATTGAAGACAAGAGGTTGTTTTTAGCTAGAATAAGGGGAAAACTTAGGATTTCTGTTTGGAACAAATCTGACAGGAGCGGGGAGGCAGCTGCATTGCCAGCAGAGTTAGGCAGTCGGGCAGCGCCAGCCGATGCCTTCAGAAGTTGCTCCAGACAAACCTGACTGCCATCCCCAGCTCCTCTACTTTTTGCTGTGGCAACTTTTAGTTTCCCATCACCAGGGAAGAGTGTCTTTAAGCTCCACTCTCTCTTTTTTTTTCACATTAATAATTTACCAGGGTTCATAGTCACCCAGTTAAATAGTGCAATCTCAGCCTCTCTTGAAGCTACACACTGCCACGTCATTTAGCCAATATGACCCATTTTGTTGGCAGATGATGAGGATCAAAGAAGCTGCCTTCGCACCAGAGGTGGAGTTTACATGTCAGGCTGTCAGAAACCTTGTTCCTGCTCAGGGTTTGTGTGTGATTATATGATAGGTTGTGTGAAAGTGTCTTACCTGGACAGTTCAGAGTGATAGGGGAAGTGTACTTGACAGAAAGAGTAACTAGGGTTTAATAGTAGGAAAGACAGAAACAGCTCACACAGTGAAGTAGTGAAGTACATAATGCACTTTTAGAGAGACGTGGGTCTCAGGGTGCAGCATTCTAAAATTTCACCCTCATCAGGAGTTTGAGACAGAAGCTCCTGATTTCAAAGATCAGAAGGAAGAATTGTACACCCAAGCTGGGGGCTAGAAACTCTTGTATCAGTGTTATGGATGAGGAGCCCAGGAGTGAGGATTTAGGAATTTTCATGGGTACAGTGACATTTGTGGTAATGGAAATGATAGCATCAAAAATAACTCACTAATTGACAAACCACCTTACAGTCTGCATTAGCTCTTTGCTAACATTTTTTTTTTTTAGATTTATTTATTTGTGCATACAGAACTGGGGTACAGTCCAGAGGCTCAGGGGCGGTGAGAGGCTTCACCAGAGACAGAGTGGGAAACAGAGCAAGCAGATCAACGAAGTACACTGCTGAGGGGAGCAGAGGGCGGGTCAGGAGAGGTCTGCCACACCATGTGGTCACCTCCAGGGCAGGCGGGAATTGAACTCATGCGGAAGCGGCTTTAGATTCTCAGTGCTGTGCTTTAACCCACAGCGCCACCAGGGAGGGCCTCTTTGCTAACATTTTAAAGATTTTATACTTAAGCAAGCCCCATTTAACAGATATATAAACTGAGACTCAGTGGTGGAAGATCTTTTTGCTTCAGGTCTTATAGCTTAATAAGTAGCAAAGCTGAGACTCAAATCTTGGATTAGCTGACTCCACAACCTAAACTCCTAAAGCTAATTACCAAAGATTCCGAATACTTTACACAGTACAAAGGATAACTAAGTGTTAGCTGTTATTTAACAGGATAAGGAGTATCTGGCAAAGACAGATAGAAGCAATATTAGAAATAAACTGAAATCTGGAGAGGAGGTTGTGGGGGTGACCTGCTGGTAATTTCTAATTTCTTTTCTTCAGTTGGGTGAAAGAACTTGATGCTTTGGGGACAGGGAAGCTGGAAAGGCAGGCTAAGTTTTTCCTTGATTGTTCCAGAATCAGAGATTTTTAGAGCCAGAAGAATGTCTTTAAAAACAATCTAGTATCCAACCCTCTCCTCTTGGAAAAAGGCAAAGGGCATTCACTGGGATTTAAAAAAAAAAAAAAAATCACTGACTGCTGAGAAACAAGCAAACTCAAAAGGGCTTTTAACTCAAAGAGCCAGCCTGATGTCCCGGAGAAATGTTTTAACCTCAGAGAAGCAGAGTGAGTCAGAAAGCACTTTATAATGATGGCATATGTGTGAGATTAAGGTTAGAATATGTGTTAATAGTAACAGATGTAGTAGGAAAGCTTCCATATTAGGGTTTGGCATTCTTTTTCTTTAAGTTTCCTTAAAATAGAACATTTCATTATTCTGATGTTTAGCGGTAACAGGATGTGAGAATGGTGTGGTTGTTTTAAAAAAGAACTATCTTTTTAACTTAAGGTACATAAATGTGTGGAAGCTTTAATCAAGAATGTAATATTTTGAGTTCATACAGAGAAATATTTTAGAAATATATTAGATATCTTATACCTAAGTTATAAAACCTGGTAGTAAAATAGACCTTTGTGAATCCAGCACCCAACATAACCAAGACCACTGATGTTCTTGGTGGTCTTCTTTGGACTCATTATACCGCCTCTCCACATCTCCATGTGGGAAAGTCTCTCTCCTGATACTACTCTTAGGGATACCCAATATTTTAATTACCCTCTCTGCATTATCACCTGGATTCCAAAGTGTAGAGAAAGTATTGTTATAAATCAGAGTTGCAGAGTAACAGCAAGTACCATGTTTTGTAACAAAATTTGACCCACATTTAATTTGTCTTTAAAATTAATTAATGAGGGTAACTTAGGCAGATAGAAAATAAGACAAACATGACGTGAAAGTTCCTTCAACAATATAATTAAACACATAGAATGCTTGTTAAATTCCATAGTCATTCAGTAAACTCAACATGGTCTCAACTTCATAGAGATTATAATTCCCAAGTGAATTACATCTCCAGTAATTACATATTAAGAAGCCTATTTTAATACTAATACTCAAAATTCTGTGACATTCAAAGTTGGAGTGTATGGAGACCTGACACAATCACAAAATATATGTTTGCAAGACAGACTTTTTTGCATTTGGTGGATTTTGAATAGGGAGAAATCTTACAGCTTTTTCTTCTGTTCCTTAAATCTCAGATACCAAACTTTTCCTGATGGGGTACTAGATGGTACCTGTCAATAAAAATCTCTTTTTCTAGATGTGTTATATAGGGTGAGGATGTTTTGCAGAGAGGTTAAGAAGTTGATGGGTAGTTTTGGCCTCTCTGACTTCCCAGCTGGAATTAAGATAGAGGTGACTTCTGATCTACCATAGGTCCTGCTGACCCTCTATGAATCCCTTGGTTCATAGGAAAGCCATAGTATTGGTAGGTGCTCCAACTCAGTGCTGCTGAGCTCTCCCAACTAAGTATTGTGACCAAGGCCATTAAACAGAGTAAAACCCAGGTAACCCAGAGATATGGAACAATGGTGATTTGAGATAAGAAGGCCTATGACTTTGTCAGGGAGGGGAATGATAAGGAAGATGAGAACAAACCAATGCAAAAAAGTGGTTAGTTTTATTCTTTGGTCAAAAAAAGATTGGAGATACAATGATGTTAAACAACTTGTGTCATTATTTTGGTTCTATAAGTATTTTGATGTCAGTGTCCCTTTGGTTATGTTTCAGTGATTACATTGGAAAAGCTTTCAGAATGGAGATGATAGTGGTACCCAGTTGCTTATGTCATACTTTGTTCAAAAGTTGTTATGTGCTATTGAACATAAGCTGCCGAGAATCTACCTGACCTAAAGATTGG
This sequence comes from Condylura cristata, assembly GCF_000260355.1. Lineage (NCBI taxonomy): Eukaryota > Metazoa > Chordata > Mammalia > Eulipotyphla > Talpidae > Condylura > Condylura cristata. The sequence continues at coordinate 19,891,902 of NW_004567131.1, read as the reverse complement.
TTATTAGTCCCTTTGTCTTGCTGAGAGTTATTTTTAGCCTAAGAGTTTCATGAAAACCAAGTTTGGCAGTCCATGATTCACACTTGATCTTGCAGATATTGATCTTGCCCTGAGCGATTTTTATAGTTCTGTTCAAATTTCATACCCTAAACCAGGCTTATTTTGAAGATGACCTCCTAATATTTGGGGGATATACAGAAAGATAAACAGGAGAAAAAAGATGGAAAGGACAAAATTTGAGATTGATCAGCAACTTATTTAAAAAGACAAGTTATTCTTATATCCATACAGTAAAAAACAATACATTTTTAATATCAAAGTCATTATTTTAAAATATATAGAAATAAGCTGTATCTCAGACCCCACAGTGCTGAGATTAATACTTCCTTCTGGCTTCTGTAAACTTATGGAAATGCTTATTTCTTTCTTTCTTTTCTTTTTCTTTTTTTCCTTTGGCTGGCATTCATTCCTCGTTCAGATAATAGGACAGGGTGATTTATCACATAAAAATATATTTCTGTCAGCAACTAGAGAACATGGAGTAAGTGTAAAGGAAAGCAGTTATGTCAGTCTGCACTTTTAACCTAAGTTCAGACACCAGGAACTGCACTAAAAAAAAAAAAAAAAGTTGCAGGCTGTCAGGCTAATTAATAGTTGATAAGGTACAAATCTCTTAGCACATCATCTAACAGGCAGATTACACTTTTTGACAGGCAGTAGAGGCCTTATAAGAAAACATTTCATGGAATGTGAGTATTAAGGTGGAAAATATGACTTTAGGTGGGAAGTAGAGAAAAAAACCCTCTTGCTATGGTGAGGCACATTTTTTTCTTCAGTTGAAAAAAATCCTTCAGTTCAAAGTAACTGCCCACAAACATGTCTTGTCTTCAGTGAATTATGCTGACATATTAGGTTTGTCTCCCAAAATAAAACCACTATCACCACTTTATTTTGGAGAATATAATGAAAGGCAATGTAGAAAAAGTATTTTTACCTTCAAATCACTTTGAAAAAATGACAAATTTAATTTCACAATCCAATTGGTGCTTATATATTAATTCTGTGTCTTGCCTAAAAGTTGGGAGTGGAAATTAATATCCTGCGGGGAACAATTAGAGGTACCTTCTTTAGGAGGTGAGTGTTAAACTCTCATCCTAATTAGATCAAAACACAAAATTAAAAATTGTGTGGCTTTGAGTCATGGTTTTAAAATAGTAAAATTATCCCATTTTTTTTTTTTTTTTGAAAACAGGAGGTATTCCAATGTGGTTGGTATTAAACCAAGGAGTACTGGAGTGTCACAGTATATTGAATAGTAGACATTAGCTTTCTATTCTTGAATGCCTCCACTGTTTTGCATCTGTAATTATACTTTATATTTGACTGCAGGAAGAAAAACATTTGAAGCAGGGAAGGCTGTAATGACTGGCTGCTCTGGAAATAAGAACTAATGAAGTATCTGTTTCTTTGTAAGGGCAGTCCTAGGCAATTGATTTCGATGAACAAAAATTGCCTTTTCCCTATTCACTTCAGTTTTAATAGTTTTTTTCTGGCTCTCTCATACTCCCTGCATCCCCATTATGCACTTTCTTGTCTGGGATTTGCAGTAATTCTTCCTGGGCAGGGCCACACCTGCACTTACCTGCTCAGCAGTACTTTTCACCCACAGCTAGCACCCAGCAGTATCACCTGTTCTCTCTCAGGCACACTGAAATGCAAGTATCTTTTTGCTGCAAGTTCCTGCTCTCAGAAGCTAGGTACTTTAATGAAATAAAAATTCATATGCAAGTATTCATGAATGATATGGGCTGATTATGGGCTGTACATCTACTTAGGACATTTGTATGCTCTTAGGGCTCAATTGGTCAGATGCATTTTTCCAATCTGAGGAAAAAGTCTAATGAGAAGCTTTAAAAAAATTAAAGTGCCCCATGACCAATCAACTTTGGATAGTACCTTCTATTTATAAGCCATTATTGGAGATTCTTTACACCCAGTGTTTTTCTTTTTCCCTTCAGTAAAAATTTTTCCCAAGTAAGTTTTATAATCAAAACAGCTATTTGTTTAGACCTGGAATTTTCAAGACTTATGTGACTATTAATGAACATATATTATTTATGTGTATTTTTTCCTTAGTATGTGAATTCTTAATGCTCCATGGGGAGCATATTTACAGATATTAAACCAATGATTTGTCTGATGATATGGATTTCAGATATCATGGTGACAACTTGGGTAAGCATTTTGGAATTTGAGCATTTTAAAAATTTGTAAAGTGACCCTGGGAGAATAGTTGTCTTTTCCAGCTATGATTAGTTGGCATTCTTATCCAGTTTACTTTACTAGGTGATCAATTCTGGTTTTAATTTTATGCAAACAAAGTGCTCACATTGTTGATTTTGCCAGAGCTGCAAAGCCATCTTCAGTAACTTCTCCATAGTAAAAGAGTGTGTTGCCACAAAGAAGGCCATCTCTTGTTCCCCCTTGCCAAGTGTCAACCATATATGTTCAACTGGAGAAAGGAATCTGATGTTAAGAACTGTTGCTTTAACCACTTGATTTTTTTTTTTTTTACCAAGTCAAAATCTGTAGGCCATCGTTGCATTCTGGAAAATTGAAGCAGACAACCTGTTTCCCTTATCAGGGATCGGTTCTGCTGAAGAAACTGTGGGTGGTGGGTGTCTGCTTCTTCAGAAATCAAGTTGCCATTTTAAAGCTGAGCCATCCAAGTCTGCCTACATATATAATGGCTTGCTTTTATTTCAAGCAATTTCTTTGCATTATTTGGAGTTACGATGGAAAGGCTTTGGAGATCACATTTCTCTTCCTCTGATGCTTTTGGCAGGATATTGGCAGAACCTTTTACCTGGGACCCATTTTTATTCCTTCATGGACAGCTCTGCCTGGGATGTCCTCTCTTTACCTAGGGAATTAGTTGCCAGCTGGTGAATTTGAGCTTTACTTGAGTTAGCTTCAGTAATTTCATTATTCTATAAGTTGGAAAAAGGTTGAAAAGAGAAATATTAATAGAAGCAGAAGTGTTTGTCAGCTTAAACCAGTTGCAAGATGTATTATTTCTAGAGAAAATTAAGTAGTATGCACTGCCTTATAAAGGAAATAATCTTATAATGATTTACTGAAGAAAGGTTAATTTGTAGACCACATAGTACTTTTTCTTAAATATTATTTGAGAATTTATGAGAGAAGGTATTGTTCTCCAAAAGCAAACCAAAATAAAGACAATAAACAAGAATTGGAGAAAAAAAGTACATTACAATTTTAATGTTTGACCTAAAACAATGTAAAAGCTGTATTTATCTATATTTCCTTAGTCTTAGTGTGATGTAAAGAAATATTGCTCAGAAACTGGAAATATTATAAATAAAAATTTCAAAAAAATCAATTTTCAAATATACAGTTTAAAAATTTTTAATTTTAAAAATATATAGTAATCAAGTAACAGAAAGCACTGAGAAGCTGCAGTCTCAATTTATTCCTCTGTAAAAGAGAATATGGACTGGAGAATAGTGAATATATAGGGGCTCTTTTTAGGTTTTAATAATGTGATTGTATTTTAAATCAGAAAGATAACAAAAAAACCCTAAAAACAGAGATAATTATAACAAGCTCAAATTATTATTATAATGCAGATTTATTCTGGAGGGGGGGAGTTGTAAGAAAGCAAGGTATTTGATTTATAGAATCATAATCAGACCAAACCATGACTCTGGCCATACTCTCCCTTTATCCCTGCGTTTTGTACCCATACCTCAGCACACGAAAGGAAGTTGTGAATGCTTATTCTAGAACACTGGCAGACCTTAGATGAAGCAGAACAAATTAAAGATTATTTTGTTTACCATCTAAGAAAAGCACTGAAATATTTTGGAAAAATGGTCAATAATAAGGATTGAAACGAAAAAGTTTTCTGTTTAACCTGGTGTTCTTCTGAAGTTAGAAATGATTTATTGTCATTAAAAATTAACCCACACTCAAACTGATCACACTGCTAGTGAATTTTGACTCTAACCCAGCAGAATAGTGGTCTTTCAGAAAAGGGGGGTTGAGTTTCTAATCCTTTTGTCTTGACAATGCAAAGTGAAGGGGTCAAGCATCAACTGCTTTCAGCACTTCTACTTTTAAAAGTGCTGTCATAGTGTATTCCACAACCAGGGCTCATATTGTTAAACTAATATCAGGGTGCAAGTGTTCTCAGCGTTGCCTCAGCCTCCAGGTCCTTGACCTTGTCCTTTGGCTGTTCAAATTCTTCCTGTGCTCTGAAGCAGAGCCCATCTCTCATGACCACCCACAAACACTCATAATATGTGATCTGGGATCCCTGGAGCCCCTTCTTGTGTCCATGAGATCAAAACTCTTCTGTTAACTATACATGGTTGTTATTTGCCCAGGGGTCCTGTGATTTAAAGGAACCCATCTAGTACCCCTGACATTTGAGATCTCATGCTTAGTGTGGACACTGCGTGATTTATATGTATGCATATCCATCTTGACACTAATGTTTCAGATGCTAGGAAAACATTTCTCCACATACCTTTATCTACATCCTTGAATCTAAAGCTATGGAAACCAACATAGTGTTTATCACTGGATAAGTGCATAAAAAAAATGTGAAAAAGATATGAAAATCTTGCCACTCGCAACAACCTGAACGGACCTTGAGCACATTTTGCTAAGTGAAATAAGTCAGTTGGAGAAAGAGAAATACTATATGATTATACTTATGGGTAAAATCTAAATCATCAAAAAGTCAAGCTCATAGATACAGTAAACATACTGGTGGTTGCTAGAGGCAGGAACTGATGGGTAGAAAAATGGGTGAAGAAGGTAAGAAAGCATAACGTTTTTGTTAGAAAATCAGCAAGTCATGGGGATGTAATGTACGGCATGACAGTATAGTTAACAATATTGTATTGCAGTTTTGAAAGTTGTTGAGAGTAGGTCTCAAGTTCTCTTTACAAGACAAAAATTGTGTGACAGATATTAACTAGGCTCATTGTAGTAATTATTTTTCAGTGTATACAAATATGGAATCATTATGTTTTATATCTGAAACTGATATAATGCTATATGTTAATTTACCTCAATTTAAAACAATGGAAAAGCAGTCAGAAACACCATTGCATCTACTATACCTTTCTTTCATATTGTTTTTGACAAAGAGTAGAATTGTGCTGCAAGAGGCTATCTGCTGGTGTTGAAGGATTTTCTTTCAAACATGTTATCAGAAGACCTGCTACTACTAATATAAATTCTTGTTATTCTTCATTTCTCCCTCCTCATTGTTTTGTTAAAATTAAGCTTCCAGTTTCTCCAATCATTTACTTTTTCCTCTTCTCTGTTATTTAAAAAAAAATCCATTAATGGGAACTAAAAATATTTTGGCAACTAGGTTCATGCAAAGCATAAGCTTACCTCTTTTATATATTTCTCAAGGAGTTTATGGATGACTGTGTTAATTATCTCGGTGCTTATTAAAATGTGGATAAGCAGACTGTTCCCTAATCCTATTAAATCAATGTTTCTGAGAGTGTGGCCCCAAA
>NW_004567131.1:19877930-19883538 GCF_000260355.1 Condylura cristata | reverse complement strand
GATAATACCATGGAGAAGCCAAAACTTACATACCAGTCAAATTAAAGGACCTGGTGATTAACATGATCGAAAGCAGCTGACATGTCTAACATAAAATCTACATTTTAGTGGAGCTACTTATACTTCTACTCAGACTCCCAGAGAATGATCCTATTAAGTCGAGCTAAATTGTACCAAGTACCTTAAAGGGGTGCCTGTCTGTTCCAATTTTCCTGATACTCCTCACTGACACTTGGTCTAATAGTGGTTGTATAGCACTATTAAGAATGCATCTGATAGGAAAATACAATTGTCAGTTCTTGCTTTATTATTTAAATGCTGTATAATAATTTCTTTCATGACTGTTGTTACAGTGAAAGGATATATTGGCCTACCATCTCAGCCCCTAAATAAGCAACAGTGAAATTCTATACTGTATTGGATTTGAAAGGAAGATCGTGGCTGTGGTACATTTATCTTCAAAGCTTACCTAATTATCTTAAGTGTACTATTCTAGCCATAGAGAAATCCACCATACAAATGGATTTTACAATGCATGCATTTGTCTAATTTTTATGAAATCTAATTCTTTAAACTAGTTAGGTTTTAAATATTCACCATTTAAAAATAGAGACTTAAATGCCTTTATATGGGATGAAGAAATTTTCAGACATCCTTTTTAAAAAACATGTATAAATAGGTGCTATGCAAATGTCACATTACATTAATAAAGAGCTTTGACTTTGAAGTGATGAATTAATCAAAGAGAAACACTGAGTAGGTAAAATGTAATCTAAAGGAAATGAAGGATTCTTTGATAAACATAGCCATTTCCATTCAGCAAGAAAATCAATGAGGTGAAAATAGTTGGCTGGTGAAGTACATTAAAATAAAATAAAATAAATCATCACCTATTTCCCCCTTGACTCATTTGTGTGTATTTTAGGCACACATCGTGTTTTCTCTCAACACCAGCTATTTTTATCCTGCATTTTTACCCCGTAATTTGATATTTCCTGGCCCTGATCTTCATGATAATTAAGCAGTTTACAAGTGCCCAGATGCTCTCACCTGTGTTACTGTCTTCCCCACTTCTCCTTCCTTCTGCTTATTTTGATTCTCTTCCTAATTGAACAAATACATTTCACTCCAGTTGACCTCCTTTTACCTTCAAATTGTTTCTTTCTAAGTGATATCTTTCCAATTTTATAAGCTTTATGAAACCTTGTGAGAAGTTTCTCCTGATGCTAGTAGGAACTTCACATATAATATAATTTAATCTGCAACATTGTTATAAGGTAACTTCTACTGTTCTCATTTTTTAAATATAATAAAGGAAATGACTGACTTGCGCTCAGCTTCTGAGGGGCAAAGGCAGGATTTGGACTTTGGGGTAACCAAGTTTGCAGCCTTAAAAAGCAGTTTGGGGGTGTTTATCAGTGAGGTGCCTAAGAAAACAAAGTTGATGGAGTTCAAATGATGGGGTACAGATTTTGGGGTCCAGTGAGTAGGGCCCTTGGGTCCCTCTGAGAAAGATTTTGACAAGAGTTTCCTGTTCAGCAGCAAATTTATTCAAGAAAAGGCACTTACATAGTCACAAACAGTCAAGGGGCTGCATTTTAAAGGTTTATTAGCAAAACAATGCCTGTATAAACATGGGTAGGTAAAGAGCTACATTAAAAGGGACAGTTTTAAGAAAGACACACATGCAGAGACCCAGGTGGGCAGTCTTGAAGTACAAAATCTGCATTTTGCTAGAGCAAGGAGAGCTCTTTTAAGTGTCCTTTGGGGGAATTCATTCCTTTGTGGAATTTTCTCTCTTTGGGGTCAGATTGGATGGGATTACTATACTAGGTAATCCTTTCTGAGCCTACCTCAGTTCTTAGAAAAGCCCATCGCTGGTTTACAACTGGCTCATCATCTTCACCCCAGCTTTGGTTTTTGTTCTTGTGAGACCATCCCCAGTTTTTTTTTTTTTTTTAATTTTAAGATTTCATCGAAGTGGTCTGTGCAAGGACCATCTATGGGGAAAGGAAGAGTAGCTAGGGATAGGGATAGCATAGGTTAGCACAGTTAAGGCCAGATCTGAGATGCCTGAGAAGTCAGGTGAATCTTACAGGGTGTCTGCACAACCTAACTGGAGGAATGCTTCTCCACTGACAGTGATTTTACATTCTCCTTCTCCCCTCCACTGGGAACATTTGGCAAAGTCTAGAGACTTTTTTTTGTCATATTTGGGGAAGGTGGGGACTTAATAGCATAAGCTGTGGTGCAGCTGATGGTCCTACACAGGACAGTTCCCCACTCCCACCCACACAAAGAACAATCTCACCCAAAATGTCAGTAGTGAGACGCCCTGAGCTAAGGTGATTTGAAGGTATCAGAGAGGGAGAATTATTACTCCATTATGGTTCATTTCATACACTGATTTTTTTCTTTGGGGCCAACTGTTTCCTTTTCCTTATTTTCAGTGAGTTGGGTTTAAAATATTTTAAATGAAGGGATGCATTTTCAGTTTGATTCCTGATGAATTGATATTTTATTTGCTGTTACGCCACAGATGACTTTTTAAATAATTTATCTTTCCCTCTATATTCTTTGACCTTCCTGAGTTTGAAGTAACTACTCATTTTAAAAATAGCACTCTGCTTGATTCTCATTCTTTCCTTTGTTTTTAAACAGAGATTTTAAAGTACATTCTTTCTCTGTATCCAATCATATAGGAATCTGGGATGCTCTTATAATTGGTGACAGGACACAACTACTCAGATTGTGATATCACACTCTCATGTCTTTAAGTGTAGATAGTTCCTCTTCATTCTCTGTAGATTTCTTTTCAAAATACCATAATGAAATCATTCTTTTCCCCTCCAAGATGGAATCTTAGAGATAGCAGAGTATTAGCTGCTCATATATTCATCAGACTTCTTTTTTTCAAGATAAGATTTCTTCTATGTGGAATATGAAAAGGCATTTTAATGCTATCGCTCTGCCTTATTCTCCAGTGCTTTTCCCTTTACATGTTCACATTATTCATAGCAATACTGGATTTTCTTTCTTTTCAAGCAGTGCAGCTTTTAAGACGGGCAGACCTGGTGGAAACGATTAGGGAGGATTTCATAGACATACTGCTTCTACAGAGGAGCGCCCGTTCCCCCTCCTAACAGATTGGGAAACAGTGTTTGTCCTCTTCCACAGCATGGAGAATGTTTATGCTCTACTTTATCAGAATTCCTTCCTCTGGAGGTTCTTGCGAGATGAATCAGAAATAACACATTTTTCTTTTCCTTTTCAGCCATTGATAGGTCATTCAGTGCTAAAGGATATTGATTATGATCTTGGCTGGAGAATAGAGCAGGGGGTATAGGGAGCAATTCTCAGCTGTTTTGCTCATTTTCCCTGTGAAGAGCTGCTGCCTTCACAAAGCAGAGTTGCTCAGTAGCATCTCATGGGGACCTTCCTGTGTATCCTTATTTGCTGGCTTCCCCTAACTCTGTTCAAGTTTCTTGATGGCCCATAGATAATGTTGCAGAACAGCGGCAAGATTATCAGGAAGATCAGCTAGCTATTCAATAAATACTGTTCCAGCACTTTGTAAGAATGGAAGTAAGGAGACTTGTGCTCAACTGGTCCCATGCAAAGTAGTCTGTGTCAGATCATACCCATTGTTGTTGTCTTAATGAAGATGAAAAGGCCAGAAACCATGAACACTGTTTTAAGGATCAAAGGTTAAGAGGGAGCACAATGCACTTGAGTCTAAACCTTCTTACTTCCTGTGGCATCATGAACTGTAGCCAATATGAGGAGTCTTGCCAGAGAGGACTGTTTGATTTTGGTCTTTTATGCAACTACTGTAAACATCACTATACCTTGCACCTAGAAAATATTTGTTCTAATGCAAATAGTCCCTCTTCTGTCCCTTGAAAGCTTCCCTTTTGCTTGCTTTTTCTATAAGAAAACTTGATCATTGTTCTTTTAATATTTATTGAGTACTAGCTCCATACTCGGCTTAAACATTCTGACATCAAAAAAAAGTACCATTGCTAGTTCTCATTTCATGGCTGAGCCTGTATTTTGGATAGTTAGCAAGTTGCCTAGGATTATTCAGGGAATAGTGGTGGTACTAAACTGAACCCCTGTGGTTGAACTTCACAGCCAGTTATGGCTAGTCTGTCTGACAGACTGACTTATTTTAGTGAGACCAGAGAAATGAATCAGTATTTGATAGACATCTTGATCCCTGAGCCTCCCTGGTCATTATCACATGGGGACCTAGAAAGTAAGAGCCACATCCCTCCTTATGGATTGCTGAAGACCATTCTGTCTACTCTATTGAATGGATAGGTCTTTATTTTCTAGTAATAAGAACTGAGCCCAATTCATAGCAAGGAGTCATGAAACTGACATCAAAATAAAAGTTTGGGGAAAATGCAAAGTTCTTTCAAAAACAAAAGATACCATAAATAAGTGATCATTTCATTTATTTACAAACTTATACTTAACATTAGGTAAAAGGAATGCAGAGGCTCTGAGTAGAGCCCAACTTCTTTACTCTTCGCCTTTCTAACAGAAGAATAACATGTCTTTCTTTTCCACTTCCTAGATGCCTTTTACAGTGATTTTTTTTTTAAGATTTATTTAATTGTGCATACAAAACTGGGATACAGGCCAGAGGTGCAGGGGCAGTGAGAGGATTCACCAGAGACAGAGTTGGGAACAGAGCAGGCAGATCTTTGAAGTACACTGCTGAGGGGAGCAGTGGGCTGGCCAGGAGAGGTCTGCTGCGCCATGTGGGTCACCTCCGGGGCAGGGATCGACCTCAAGCTGAAGTGGCTTTAACTTCTTAGTGCTGTGCTTTAACCCGCTGCACCACCAGGGAGGACCACCTTACAGTGATTTTAACTTTTCATCTTCAGGGACTTTTATTAGGCCTTGGGTTAATATCAACTGCTTCTTATGCCAGTTTTACCCCCCTGATATTTAAGGGAAGTGACTTTTTCTTCCCTTTTCTCTGGCCCCTGAATAAACCTTCATTATGTTTAGAAAAAAAATGAAGGCTCTTGTTGCTAAAAATAAGAGAGATGAATCAATAGTTAAATACATTCAATAAAAACATTATATTTGGCTGAATGTGAGAATAACAAAGCATAAAAAGTACCATTATAATACATTCCACTTCTCTTAATATGACACTAAGCTGCTTGCTTTCCTTTATACATAGTCAACATCAGCTCACCAGAAGGTTGGTAGTTAAGAAACAAGCTGTTAAATATTAAAACCGTATCTATGTAATTGAATGTTTTTGGTATGGCTGTGTTCTAAAAATATGCTATTAAGATACTGTTCTACAAAGATATTTAATTACTGCCATCTAATCATATTACTGCTGTTTCTTTAACCAAGCAAAATTACGAAGTGCCAGAAAGAAAACAGTTTCATTTAAAACAGCAACATTTCATTAATCTCAGTAATAAAACCAAACTCAGATCTCCAAATGAAATCATCCCATTTTTAAAGATAACATTTCTCAGTTTGGTAAGCCTTGTGTAATGCTGAGATAGATGGGTATATTTAATGTGCTAAAACTTTCCCACAAATAATGCATGCAATAAAAGTTAATTATGTTTTT
>NW_004567131.1:19852397-19877110 GCF_000260355.1 Condylura cristata | reverse complement strand
AATGTCTTGTTTCACACTCATAAGGAAGGAGTTAAGAAATATGAAGTTTGATCACTGTGTAAGAAATTGGATACACCACTATCTTGCCCAGCTTAATTAAGAAATTCAAAATATATTTGTAGTGAACAGTCTTTTAAAGTCAAAAATATAAATGGTGTACAATATATTTGTGTCTTAGTTGTTTCCTCCTACTTCTCAGATACGGAGAATCATGGACAAAACATGCTGGAATATTTGATTTGCACATGCAAATAATGTGTATTTGTATGATGAGTAACATATAAACATGTATATTTATACTTATTTGTAGTACCAGCATTTTATTTAAAAAAAATGGTATATTACTCTCCTGTTGGGTTCATTTAAATTAAGTATTCATTTTTCAATATGGGATGTTTAAAATAAAGCAACTGACCTGTTTTACCATTTCATGACTATCAGTTTGTGATCTAACTGGGAAAAGGGAGCCCGTCTATAAAGGGGTGGTTATTCAGTTGTTGTGATGGTTGACTCTATGAACTTAGCTTTCAGAATGGCTAATCCAACCTGCCCACAACCAAATTCAGTTTCTTCTCAGCCAGGCCAGTCATCAGCAAAAATTTTATGTAGCGGGACAAATAGAATGCTAGGTGTAGGCAAACTATTCAGTGCAGCCATTGAAACACAAAAGCAGCCACAGACAAGATGTAAGTAAATGGACACTGCTATTTCCAATAAAATTTATTTATCAAAGCAGGTAGCCAAAGGCTATAATTTGCACAACCCTGATCTAGGCCAGTTGAGTTTTGTTGTTCTGTGATGATCTCCAGAAGGTCGAATTCAAATGAATTCTTGCAACCATTGGTTTTGGTCTTCACATAGGTGTAAACAGTCATTTACTATATTTTCTTGTCAATTAATGGCCTAATAGTAAAATTTTCTACCCTTTTTCCCTAAACTTTTTCCCACATTCAATTTGATTTGTTTACCAAGTTGAATGAGTGTTTACCAATTTTCTGAGTAACAAACAAAATTTTAGGCAGTGGAGATACAACTAAAAGACCCTGATACTGCCTTCTGGGAGACACAGGTGTGTTAGGACAAGTTTTAAAAATAACATGTATTTGGGTGTTATGTAACTAACAAGGATGTTTGAAACTGGAGCTCCAAAAGAGCTCCAGTAAATGCTCTTTTCCTACATGTCTTTATTCCCATACCCAAAACCTGTGACTGACTCTTAACTAAAACAGCAAAAGAGACTTAGCAGATGTGACTAATCTAAGAATTTGAGATGGGGAGGTTGCCCTGGATTAGGCAGATAGGCCCAATAGAATCAGAAACATATTAACAAGGTAAGAGGAAAGTGGAAAGTCAGTGACCGGGAGGGAGGTGTGAGGGAAGCCGAGATCAGAGTTTGAGTAGGAACAGTTTCTAGAGGATGGAATAAGAGAATAAATCCTCCCCCCAGAGCTTCAGAAGGAATGCATTCTTTCCTTCTTGAATTTTGGACTTCTGACCTCCAGAACCACAAGGTAAGTAAGAGTATTGTCTTAAGTCAGGAAGTTGATGGTTGTAACAGCAATAGGAAACTAGCCCAGCAAGAGTTCATTCCTCTGAGCTGGAGTAGGAGGCAGAGAGGACCTTCCCTAAGTGCCTCTCTGAGCTGGGTTTTGCAAGATAAGTTAGCATTCTGGAGATAGGAGAGGGTTGGGGGGAGGGGAGGCAAAGCTGTTGGTGGTGTCATGAGCAGAGTGAGTACAGTTTTGGTAGCACAGAAGTATGTGATGTGTCTGTGCAATTTTGAGAAATTAGGTAATTCCCTTTCTAATTCAAGATCCAAATTCTGTTCAAGCAAGGCCATGGAGAGAGGGAGAAGTAGGATGTGTGTGGAGGGGGAGGAGGTAGGTTTGTATGCCTTGTAAGTCCCACATCCCTCATTGTCACAGCTAGCTGGCACAAGGGTGCCAACCCATTGCCTCTTGTCACTGTCACTTGACTGTGGTCCCTAGAGGTCCTGTGGGTGTGTCCGCCATCTTCCCAGTGTGGGGGTGCTTGCCAGCACAGCTTGCAGTAGAAGAGATTGGAAGAGATGTTGCAAGAAGTATATTCTGATCTTAGTGTTAATTTACTGAATAAATTAATTATATGAATATACTCTGTTGGGCCAGAAAATAAACTCTGGAAGCCAACACTAACAGCAAAGAGACCCAGGTTCCAGGAGAATGCTGGGAGCCAGCACTAACAGCAAAGAGACCCAGGTTCCAGGAGAATGCTTACACAGCTGAGTTGCTACTAGTTTGCTCGAGCTTGATCACTGCCCTTTAAGCATAAAAGGTGAAAAGGGGCAGGTGCTTTTAATAAATTTTATCTGATATTTACTAAAAGCAACTGCACCTTTAAACTGTGCTCGCCAACACAGGTCTCAAGTGGAGAGATTAGTTTGTTTACAGAGACATCTGCCTCTCTATGTTGGGTGTTTCTGTCATAATGTGTTAAAATCTAACTGATCATTTAAAAGATGCCATTGCTCTGCTTATACTACTTAAAACATAAAAGTGGATTTGAACTTTTGCATTTCAAACATTTTCCTGGTCACAGAAAAACTTTTCAAGCTGGTAACAGCTCCGCTTAGGCAGATGCCATCCAAAGAGTAGGATGAAGAAAAAGCTCATTTTTAAGTGTTACACTTGGACATATGCTCACTTTTCCCTTGTAAAACTGGAGTTCTGCTCTCCTAGGCTTATTCCAGAGTGTTATATTTGAGTATATTCTGCTTGAAGGTGACAGTTATATCTGTTTTTCATTGTTGCATCTTCCACATTCTTATTGCAGTCTTTCATGTTCTGGGTGTTTAATTTAGTGAATGAATCAATGAAGAAATTAATCAAAAATAAGGCATAAAATTTTTGTGTTAGGCTGGTCCAGTTGGAATGGAGAAAGGAATGGAAAGGATTATAGCATTTTAGTCCAATTGTTTAATGCTGTATTTTCTTATCTTTTTCCAAATTATCTTGCTAAACTGAATGTCTTTTTTTCCCCACTTGCTGGTTCCCTTGTTATAAGACTGGTACTCTCTTTCTAGGATCTGGTGGGGAAAAATGTCCACAGGTTCACACCAGATTCATAAGGCTTTAAACAGAAATTCAATCCGACTCTAGCAAACTATTGAAATTCTGATCTCTCTCCCCATCTGTGTCTGCTGTAAGGGAGGATATCATATTGCTGAACTTGTAATAAGATTCAGTCACTCTGATAAATATAAATTATTTATCACTTACTCCCCATTTTATGGCCTTGATGGTATTTAGAATTATATTACCCAGCATCATAATGCTCCACTTTTCACTTCTCACAGTATCAAGCCCCTCTGCTAAAGGGACAAGTTGGCAAATGCAGCATAAGAGTGACAGGCTTTTGAACAGATAGATGAAGTGGTTGTATAATTTAATCCCAGCCACTTACCGCATAGATGCCTTTATGAAGGAGAGCAGCACATTAGCTTTTTTCCCTTTCAAGGATATAAGCAAAGACACATTACTCTTCTGATTGAGGTATTGGTTCGATTGGTTGGCAAGAATGCAACACCCTTCTCCACCAAGAGTGGATCATTGCATGAGCTATGTGGGTTGTTAGTCTCTCATAACAGCTTGATGAGGAGCCCTTAGATAGTTCAAATCAGAGATTGTCTGGGAAGAGGTCCCTTGGCAGATAGCTGAGCATCCAATTCCAGGGAGAGAAATATGAGTGCAGTATGAAACTGGAGATCAATGAACAGTGGCTGGCTGAGGTTATTAACTCAAACATCCTTACAGTTGACCTCCAGTGTCCAACGAGTCTATTCATGGAGGTGAACAGAATTGAGTAAAACCCAGAAATAAATGTGGAGAGAAAGTAGGGGTGTTGTCTGTAATGTAAAACTCTCAGAGCTAGAGACACTCACTGCCAACAATAGTGTGGGCAATGAAGAGAACATCCACCTTAGAAGCATTGTAGATTGAGATTTGGCAAGGTGTTCCAATTTCTTCTAAGGCAAGGCAAACAGTTCCAGCCTTCAAGAGGGTCATTTAGTTAAAGCTAGGAAGCTGCCATTGTAAGAGCTAGCTGAATATCTGATTCAGGCAGATAGTATGGCCTTGATACCTTCAACTTTGTACACATTGATAGAACCAAAAATAGCTTAATTAGAAAAGAGATTCTGGTCAAAAGACAAGAAAAATGAAATAACATGTCAAGGGGAACTTATTTGCAGTGGTGATTGTAACATCTTTATAATTGTTGACCTCCTATAAAGAAATCAGTATTGATAGAGTTAGGTAGTCACTTGGGGATATTTAACAAGGAAGTGGGGGGCCCTCCCTGGTGACACAGCAGGTTAAAGCACAGCACTAAGAAGCTAAAGCCACTTCCGCATGAGTTCAATCCCCGCCTGCCCCAAGGAGATCCACATGGCGCGGCAGACCTCTCCTAACCCGCCCGCTGCTCCCCTCAGCAGTGTACTTTGTCGATCTGCCTGTTCTGCTCCCCACTGTGTCTGGTGAATGCTCTCATCCTCCGCATTTCTGGCCTGTACCCCAGTTCTGTACGAATAAATAAATCTTTGAAAAAAAAATAGTGGGGCCAGAAAATATGCCGTCTCTGAATGAATAGACTGTGATGCTTTGGAGACCCAGTGAGATCTTAATATGAGGTAGATTTTGTTGATAATGTTTGGGGTTCTTTTTTGGACAGGAAGGTATTCAGATAAGGCCTTGTGTATAGTCTGTGGCACAGTTGACGAAACAGACTTACCAAGTTTGAACAACATAGCCAGATATGGTAAAACTGGGGTTTGAACCCAGGTCTGCCTTACTCTAAAGGCAGGCCCACAGCCCTCACCCCCAGGTAACAATGTGTCTCTTCAACTGAAATACACCTGTAGCTTCCAGTACCTCTGGGGTTGTATGGCATCTTGTTTTAGATTGTCCCTGCACACCCAGACTTTAGGCCAAAGAAGGAAGTCAGCCATTTGAATTCAGAAAGGACATTTAATGGATTTGGAAGAAAGAAATGTCTATAAAGAGACATATAGATCCGTGTGTTTTGCCTCAGTCCGTCTAGTGAAATTTTCAAAGTTTCACTAAATTTTGGGCCCAAGGATTTGAAAACTGCTTTTTATTTTGCACTTTGTTTCCTGAAATAGCAACTAGAACTATTTATTGTTATTAAAGGTTGCTTAACATAATGTCTTGAAAGAACATTGTTAGTGAGTAGAAGAAACAACTCAAGTTATTTTTAGAAACTCTTATATGCCAAGCAGGTAACTCTCACCAGTAGTTGATGGGATAGTAACACAAATCTCAATTGCCTCAATCATTGGAGAAACCGAGACTGAGAGATTAAATAGGTCAAATCTGTATGACTTTCACAGCAAAGAAGGTACTGCTATTTATTTTCAATGACAGCAATTTAAAAGAAAGAAAACTCCTGCAAAGCTCCATGTCAAATCCCCATTTATATTCACACAAATTAATTTAGCATAAGATAGTGGTTTTCTTAGAAAGATGAGTCTTTTTCACAGGTATGATTGATATATGATTTATCCTATATGATACGGTGTTGCTGAAAGTCTTTAATTATAGTCTATTTAAGGGATTAGTTAAAAAGTTGGGAAGACCTATTAACACCCAGTACAAAATGTGGCGGAAAAGTAAGAGAATAGACGACTGCAAACTTCTAATTGTAAAATCGTTCTATGTTTGGGCTTACCATGCTTCTCAGCAAGCTCATTAGGAGTCTTATTGGAGACCCTTTCTCCATCCAGAACTGATTGCACACAGTCCCCCTGAGAAGCTGTCTGTTTGCCCACATCTTCCCTGGCATATGGAGCTGTATGTCAGCCTCTGACCTTCCAAAAGTGGAAACTTGCCGTGAGAATGTAGATTCTATTATCTCCCTTGATTATTTATTGAGCATAGGCCTCAATTGCTCTGAACTTCCAATAGTTGTGATGCACACTTTGACGTCCTTTGAATGCACAGAGTAATAAAGAAATGTATGTGCGTTGGCTTAGGTATTAATTGAGAATACATACGTTAGCTTCTGCCTGAAACAGTTTTATCCCAGTTTTGTGCAATGTGAATATGCCAATTTCATACAAGAGTAGGAACTAGATTTGGTCTTTGGCCATCTGGGCATTTGAGTCACACTGTAAAGATCATGCACATAGGCATATATTTCCTCTTACAATTCTCCTCTCACCTATATTTTAATGATCAATTCTTTTCAGAGCCATCACAAACAAAAATCACAAATCTATTTTGGTCCAATGTAGCAGAAAGAAATTTAAATGAGGTCTAGTTCATCTGCTACTAGTTTAGGTTTTTACAAAAGTATTCTAAAATCTGTTAACGTGTAGGGTGTCAGTCAAGGGGCACATTCCTTCTCCAACATTTTCACAGGGTTCTTTCCTGGATTTCCCTTATAATTTACCACTAGCCAAA
This sequence comes from Condylura cristata, assembly GCF_000260355.1. NCBI lineage: Eukaryota > Metazoa > Chordata > Mammalia > Eulipotyphla > Talpidae > Condylura > Condylura cristata. The sequence continues at coordinate 19,870,652 of NW_004567131.1, read as the reverse complement.
TGGTTACAGATTTCAATCCAGCTGTATATTCCTCAGTCCCAGCTCCTGTTTCATTTACTGAGTGCTGACCCAGGCCACCTGAGTAGAGGCGGCAGGGCTACATCAGAAGTTGGCATGTTTTCCCTACCCAGTTTCCAACCATATGCCTCATTCCACATTCTGGCATGGGCCCGATGTGCATGTGTGGAGGAATAGCCTCATCGGCAGGCAGGCAGCCCTTCTGAGATAATCAGATACACCCCTCCACTGCGCTGTGGGTTTTACCTTACCTTCTATATGGTGAGAGCCCCTGATTATTGCCATGGTGATCAATTTATCCCCTGGGAACCAGCCAGAAACCATCAAGCTGATTCTATGCAGGCCATTAGGTAATGCTGAGAATCTTGGAAAGAATTGCATTTTTGTATGAAAGGAATCCCTGTGGACGGCCAGCGCGAGGTTTAATTGGACTATATAGTTAATACTGGCTGAGAGGGGAGAAAGGTCCTAGGGAAATAGTCACAGAACTGAACTGACTGATGGGATAGTCATATGCTGCTCCATTGTTCTCCTCCCCTTTTAGATATTTAGCAGGAAGGAGGTGAATGTCAGTGTTTTAGGGCCAAAAGCTATAGGCCATTTGCAAGTAATGGATTTGCAGATAACAAATACTTGGGACATTTTTCGGGTACAGCATGTATTTAGGTCTTCATTGACAGGACACCTGAAAAGTAATTGTTGCTTCTTAGAGACCAATTACTAGACATCAGCCCAGCGGGAGAGCACATTCCCTCCCTCTTCAGCTCTGCAATTCTACCACAGAGAACTAACCATTCAAGAGCACCACTGTGGACCTTAGGAACCTTGCCACTATCTTTGCAGACATTACCTAATCAACCCTCTTCTGATACCAGAAAATCCATTGTAGGCATTCACAGCTCTCTATGGGTTTCTTCTCTAATCTTTAGTTATTCCTGGATGATGCTTGATCAAGTCTTAATGAGGGGTGGTAGGATTCATAGTAGGCTTGATCAAGTGATTAATTTCTCTACTATTAAGTGCATGTTGTTCTACATTGTAACTATAGACCTTGAAGTAAAAATCACCAATGGCTTGGTCTGAGTAGTCATACAGCCAAGTGGAAAAGAGAGAAGACTAATATTGAAGTCATTGGCTAACTCCTATGTTCAAATGCTTTGTTTCTACCAAAATTTATATTGCAAAAGACAGTAAGATTGTCTGCAAAGAAGGAAAACATCACCTTCTTTAATATTTGAACCTACAGCTCCAGAGTCCTACCCCATTCATATAGGCTTTCACACATTACTCTTCCCTGATATATTCCTATAGCTGAGTCTATGGCTTCCACTTACTGCTGCAGTAATTCACACACTTACTTAAATTAGCGAAGTAGCGAAGTTCCTCCTTGGCTAGAGCTCTCCTCTCCCCCAGGACATGGAACTCTTTGTCTTTTGCCTATCACTAGAAATGTTCTTGCATTTCTTCCTCCCAGTATACCTCTTAGAGATGAAAATAGAGCTTACACTCTCCTCACAGTGAGCATGTTCTTCTCAGTGGCTGTTTTCCTTGATGCCATCTTGATTATGTATGCCTTCATTTAGGTTGCCAAGATGCATTAATTTGAATAACTACTTACAGATTTATTTTGGATAACTTCTGATTATTTTTTCCTATTTTGTATTTCCATGCATGATAATCTTTGTCAACCTTGCAAAACAACTAGCAAAATATTGTGCACTTGTTGTATACCAAAGAGATGTGCCAGGTAAAAACTAAGAATATGAAACTTTCTTGTAAAAAAAAAAAACCTGGATTCTCCAGTCATACACAATTGACATCTACTAGATGCTAGTGGAAGATGATGGTGATGATTTATGACATTTGGTTAGCAAATCACACCTGCTTAAATGTGATTGAAAAATTGCGTAATTTTAGTTGATGGCCTCAAAACTCTGAATTGTAGATTCCACTGGGGTTACTTACTCTGCTTTATCCATAAACTTTTCTCATTTTGTTTAATGTCTGTGAAGTTTTATTCTTTCTCCTAAAGAGTTTTCCTTCTCCTTTCAGTGTTATTTTCCCACTTTGTAAAACCTAATTTCTGTTTCATATTCATTTTTCTCATAGCATCAGTACTTCCTGCAAAATGCTTCAGCCATCATTCAGAACATCCTTCTATCCCTTCTCAATATTCTAGTTACCATAGTGTTCTCTCTTGGTTTAGACATTGTAAGAAACAGAGGAAAAAACCAAACTTTTCACTCATTAATCAGTTTCTCAGTTTCTAAGTCAACTGAGCCCACAGCAGAGGTTATTCATGAAACACATGTCCATATGGGACAGTGCTCATGGACAAATCACCAATGAGTCATCTCTGAAACAAGAATTTCTGTAGATACTTATTTACCATGTAAAATCCAACCACTTTGTTTGGGTTAAGCCTCTGTTTAAGTTGCAAATAGTAATTTATGGGTGGACAAGTAGATCAACAATGTAGTAAAAATTAGTTTACAGTGGTCCTGGACCTTTGCTTTCCTTAGTAAAATACCTTTATATTTCTTTGTCAAAGGGTTCTTTGAACTAAGGGTAATCTTTGACAGCACTTAAGTTTCACTTCTGAAAATGCATTGCCATATTTGTCTTATACCTTATGAAATGTTGTACTTTATGAAAATTACCTAATTTTTAAAATTTAATTCTATTAATCTTCCAAGTATATCTTGATCTTCAAAGGTGATGTGAACTGTCTTAGTTCTTCTCTGTGGAAAAATATATTTGTATTTCTATTTAACTTTCTTGTTCTTTTCTGTTGAAATGTTTTATTATTTATTTATTTTATATTTAAAGAGAAAGTTTATTAGAAAGAAACAGGAGAGAAAAAGACACTTGCATAGACACAAGAGGGCAGGAATAGCTGCCGAATGCTTTAAATGTGAGAAAATAGTTCATTTTTTTTAAAAGCAAATCTATAGATGAGATTACATAAGTTTTGATGAATAGGCTTTAAACACTGTATTCAGATTAAAAATGTCAAAAAAAGAATAACTTGAATGGGTGGGGAGGTAGAAATGTAGTTATTGGAGGGCAGCTGTTAAGTAGAAAATCAGAGGCACAGTTATGTTTAGCAAGTGAAAAAGGAAATGTGAGAATTAACTGATATTTAGCAGACATTCTGGAGTCTTGGTTAAGCCACTTACTAGCCATATAACCTTGGGCAGGTAAGTCAACTACTGTCTTGTCACTTGTGAAAAAAGCAAGACAATAATAGTACATAGGGTTGTTCTGAGGAAAAAAGTGCATAGAACACTCTAGTAGTATACTTGGCATGTAACATGTATTAAATATTTCATTTGGAGAGTTATTATTCACTTTTTACTTTTGTTTACTTTCAAAAGCTAGATTACAGTTTCTTGACTGTGTAGAATGTTCATTGGGGGCTGGGGATCTGACTCAAGATCTTCCAAAATACAGAAATTGTACATACTAAATTATATCTCAATTATGAGTTACATAGGAAAAATCATTTTTATTTACCCTAAGTGAAATTTAACTTAACTACATCTTGATTAGTTTCAGTTAGAAAAAGTTTAAAATAAATGGTAAACATACTTTCCCCATGTCTGGAAACATAGGGTAAACTAAGCAGAAGTTGATAATAGGTGCTCAGGACCTTTGGGGCATGGGGAAAACCATGGATGGAGAGTAGAAAACTTTGACTCTCACTCCCACACCATCCCTTAGGCTTCTGCCCCCACCTCGCCCCACCTGTACACAGCCTGTAGTGGTTGCTTTACATGCACTCAGGGAGGCTGGGACCATGGTGCTCTGAGTGATGAGGCTTCTTAGAAGGAATGAGGCATCATCGCTTTGTTGATGTCTCTGGAGGGAGCAGGCCTATTGAGAATGGAGCCAGGTGTGTGAGGACCAGTGTCTCAGCAAGGAGGAAAGATGGAAACTGTAGGCAAGGGTAGGAGAGACTGAGAAGATTAAGACTAGTGAAAGGGACTAGGGGAAAGAAACAGGTAACATAAAGGAGATCCCTAGTGGGAGTTCTAGGCTGACATCAAAGTTCACAGAGGAAGCCATATGGGCAAGGAGGGAATGGAACACTATATTCAAAATACCGAATTCGGTACACTGTTGATGGGACTGCACAGTGATCCAGTCCCTACAGAAAACAGTACAGGGATTTCTCAAAATGTTGAAAATGGATTAGCCACATGAACTAGCAACTACATTACCAGGTATCATTCTCAAAGAAGCCAAATAACTAATGTGCATGGAGCCCTACTTACAATTGCCAAGTTATAGAAACAACCTAAATGCCCAAGGACAGAGAAATGAAATGGGAAAATACAGTGTGTGTGTATATATATATGTATATATGTATGTATGTATGTATGTATATGTATATACACACACACACACACACATACATAATGGAATATTAGTCAGCTATTAAAAATGATAAACTGCCATTTACAACATCATGGAAGGTACTGGAGAGGAGTTGCTAATGAAATATGTCAGAAGGAGAAAAACAAATACCAGATGATTTCCTTATGTGTGGGATATAGAGAAAGGGTTAAACAAACCAGATAAATAACAACCCCTCCCCAAGACTGACTATACTTGAGGCTACTAAGGGGGTGGTGGATATGAGGACATGCATGTTACTGAATCGCTAAATCATATACAATGGTGTAAACCAATGTTACCGTAATAAAGATTAAGTAGGTAGGTAGGTAGAAGAAATGAGAGAGAGAGAGAGAGAGAGAGAGAGAGAGAGAGAGAGAGACATTGGTAATACTACTTAATTTGATTTGTTGTTTAGACTTCTACTATGTATGCTAAATTGTAGGGATTTGAAATTTAAAAAGATCTTACTTTAGCTATGAGACATTTGGAATTCACAGTCAGAAGCTGGGCATCTTTGCCCACTTTTTGGTAAAGTTCTCAAATTTCAGGAATAGTGAGTATGAAGAAATAATGGCCTCTGGGCAATAGCTTTTAAGACTCAAATATACTGAGGGATTAAAATTTTTCACCATTTTTTTTCTGGAAATATTTTTAAATGAAAGTTTTTTTGAATTACAGAAGAAAACACTACTTTCAAAATTCAACCTTCAGGTTTTGGTTGAGATGTGGTTTTTAAATTAGAATAGGGACCTGGGAGTTACTTCCTGAGTACCACCTCTAATCATTGCAACTGCAATATACATTACATCTGCAACATGTACCTGTAACATACATTCATTGTAGAGCAAATTATTTTGTGTAATTCAGGAATAGTCTCATAGGATGGGTTGCAGTGGTTTCAGTCATACTCTTAAAAACCCAATTGGGCAGAAATATTTTTCTATCTGTATGGATGTATAATTGACAAATAAAACTTGTATATATCTAGTTTGTTGAATATAGTTTTTTTTAAGGTGTACAACTTGATGAATTAATAGAAATTTTTTACAAACAATTGATTTAATTATACCTCTGTCACCTCATATAGTTACTATTTTGTATGTGAAAGAAAGGGAGGGAAGCAGACTTTGGTGAAAACACTTCAGAACCACTTTAAAGTGTTTACAAGTTGCTTTTGAATTTAAATGTCTTTAGGTAGACATGACCTTTCTAATATGTTATAGGCTCCAACATTCATATTGTGTTGTCCCTCAAGCTGTTCTCATATTCCTGCAATCTCTGACCCTCTCATTCAATTAGTGAATTCAGTGAAACATTTCAGTGGTGATGATGGGGACAGGGTACTGTAGTTTATAGTCCAACACTGAATTTTAGGCGGTCCCATGTAGTCTCAGTCCCTTACATCAGCCAGAATTGGGGACAAATACCCTTAGGCCCAAGGGAAAGCTTATTGATATTTCTTGCTCTATCATGTTGAAACAAAGGTGAACACCCTCAAAGAATACCTTTGATATTTATGGCTTGTTGACTTTAGAGTTCTGGTTGGAGAAGGGGTGAGAACCCTTTCCTGGTGATGAGTTTTGAGCAATGAAGTGCTTAATGGAAGACAGATGATTTCAGTTGCTTGATCTTTCTTCAAAAGTGGCATGAGTCCTACGTACTCTTTGCATAATTTCTTAGTAGAACCTATAGTCCAGTTTTCAGTTTCCTTGTTCTAATCCATTGTTCTAGAAGTACTATGAAAGTAGTGTGTTCTTCACAATAGTTGTAACTATTATATTACTTATATGTATGATAATTACTATATACTATATATTATATGCTATATATTATAATATATACTATATAACTTACAATAGTTTATAATATAAGTTATTATATAACTATTATAATAATACAATAACTATTCCATTAAATAGTTTAAACCATTCTTAAATGTATATTTGTATTTCTAAGTGTGTAAAAATGATATCCATTCTTTACAGGGACAATTAACAGAACACGGGACCCTTGAAGTATGATTATTTTATTTTTATAAATTCACTTAATAAGATTTAATTATATTTTCAAAAACTAAACGAACATTTAAATCACATTGTCAAAATTTTAATAAAATTGACCAAATTACAAATTTTGTTATACATTAAATGTAATTTGTATTTCACTTTTTAAAATTAATAATGGTGTGCTAGATGGGAAAATATTTTTTTAAAAAATTGGGCCCTCCCTGGTGGCGTAGCGGGTTAAAGCACAGCACTAAGAAGCTTAAGCCACCTCCGCATGAGTTCAATTCCCGCCTGCCCCGGAGGAGATCCACATGGTGTGGCAGACCTCTCCTGACCGGCCCGCTGCTCCCCTCAGCAGTGTACTTCATCGATCTGCCTGTTCTGCTCCCTGCTCTGTCTCTGGTGAAGCCTCTCACCCTCCGCATCTCTGGCCTGTACCCCAGTTCTGTTTAAATAAATAAATCTTTAAAAAAAAATTATTTATTTATTTATACAGAACTGGGGTACAGACCAGAGGTGCAGGGGCAGTGACAGGATTCATCAGAGACCAAGTGGGAAGCAGAACAGGCCAACTGACGAAGTACACTGCTGAGGGGAGTAGCGGGCGGGTCAGGAGAGGTCTGCCGCGCCATGTGGTCACCTCGAACTCATGCTGAAGTGGCTTTAGCTTCTTAGTACTGTGCTTTAACCCACTGTGCCACCAGGGAGGGTCTGAGAATATATATATTTTTAAATATATGAAATTTTTAATTTACTTTTTACCATACATTCACATTTTAGATGACAATGTATTCAAATTTTGTCACTTAAAATTAATATCTTAAAAATCCTTTAGGTGATTACTGACAAATGAACACAAATATATAATATCTTTATTTTAAAACATTAATTTTTTTGTGAAAAGGAAAATAAGAAAAACTTTATAGAATTTATAATTTGTGCACTATAAATCTTTATTATTCAATGGAGCATCAACAAAATATCTTAAATTATCCAAGAGTAATTAAATTGAGTCACCTGCTCTTTTATCGATTTCAGTTAAATAAAAGCTGTAGCTTTGTGTACCTTTTTCTGTTTTGTTATTATGAAAGTATATCTGTAGAGGTAGGGGATCATACTTTATTTCATAAGCTTTAGCCTGATTTTTATATGTAACTATTTCCTGCATTTGTCATTTTAACCAGCATCCCCTATATGTTAGGGGCAGTTCTAGTCTAAAGCAAATGAAGCATCCACAGGAATATGATTCCTTTTGTTCCCCGACTGAGTTCTAGAAATGACTTTAGCGAACGTCCTTATGGCCACATGACAGAAATTGCTTTCTCTATCCTGAGCGCATAGATGCTGACCCATGCCTCTTTCTCTGTCAATTACTTGTGATCCCAAATTCAGGTCCCTGATCTCAGAAATTTCTGTAACTGGCTTCTGTCACCATCTTTGTCTGGAGAAACAAAATCTTTGCTCATAGAACTGGGTCATATCCTAAACTGGAGAACAGGGATTTACAGGGTAGAATTAGTAATACCTTACTAATCTTGAAAAGAAAATAGTGAAATTAGTCTTACTGTGGGGAAAAATTAGAAACATTTAAAAATGTCATTTTGCTTCAAACTGTGCTTCCATTTCATGTCACTTTGGGATTGAACATATTTCTGTACTATTCCTATTACAAGAACATCATGCACCTACTTACTGTGGTATTTAAATGAAAAAGGAAGCATTGTGGATGCATAAGTAACTGTCTTTTCGTATGAAGTATGTATCATACTGTTATTACGTGAGTTCAAGATAAAAATACATTAAGAGTGTATTCTTTACAGAATTTATAATTTCAGTTCTATTTTTTTTTTTACTTTTAAGTACTTTAAAAGTAAAAACACAGCTTTTTGTATGACCAAAAAAAATGCATCTGTGAAATCTGACTGTGCTCCTGTTGTGGTGTCTCAGGTTTGCCTACTTTACTCCATTGTGTCAGTGATAAGCATCCAGAGAACCTGGAGTGCAGGTCATAGTCATATGACTTGTCACTGAGGGAAAACCAGGGACATTTCTGCCTGTCACCTGAGAGTAAGTGTCCTTGCTTTCCTTGCTTCCCTTTCTATGAAAAGCTCTGCATGACTAAGGAAGCAGCTCAACAGTTCTGGGAAGTGAGCTAACCCCTCTTAGCTGTTCCCAGATTCCCTTACCCCCCACTAAATAGATAAAAGATGACAGAACAAAAATGATCCCTTACGCCCACAGCTGCTGCCTTCATGAGAAATCTCTCTGTGACCACCTGACTGTCACCTCACTCACCTCTGTGGCAAAATACTTGACATTGCTTGTTTCTGTTTCTTGTAAACCTCAGGACTGCTCTGCAGGAAGCTTTAGAGTAAACACCTCAATGATAAGTTTTTTAGCTCCCAGAAAGGAAGGATCCTACTTCTGCCTTCCCAGATGTCCAAGTGAAGGACTTTAGTTTTCTAGCAGCCAACTGTTGTGCCTTTTGTCTCTCTCATCGTGGTTTGCTCAGACTCCCAGAAAGCATGCATTATAAATATTTGATGCCTTTTTTGCATTCTTATGTTAATCACACTTCAGTATATTTTTAAGATTTATTTATTTATGCATACAGAACTGGGGTACAGGCCAGATGTACAGAGGCGGTGAAAGGATTCACCAAAGACATAGTGGGGAGCAGAACAGGCAGATCGATGAAGTACACTGCTGAGGAGAGCAGCAGGCGGGCCAGGAGAGGTCTGCTGTGTCATGTGGGTCACCTCCGAGCAGGAGATCGAACTCATGTTGAAGTGGCCTTATCTTCTTAATACTGTGATTGAACCCGCTGCATTCCCAGGGAGGGCCAGCACTTCAGTATTTTTAAAAGTGTAGATATGGGCAGAGTCTCATCATATTAGATATCCATACTACAAATTTTAAGTGTCCATCAACAACAGACAGGTAGTGTTATGCAGTGGTCCAAATATTTACTGGATCACTGTTGTAGCTTTTAAACATTCGGTCCTGGGTCCACTGTTGATCTACCAAATAAAAATCTGGTAACAACAGGAAGGTTTTGAGGAGCTGAAAGTTATGTCACAGTATTCTACTACCCTCTCCATATCCATGCTCCCTTCTGCTTAGAACACAAGAAGCTGATCTTAGCAGGATCTCTTTCTTCCTGGTGCTAGCACATTGTTATATACCTTAATAATTACATTGAGTTCACTCAGAATTAATCTGCATTCAGTATGTACTTATAACTAATATGAAAAAAAAATTGATTCTTGAAGTAAAATTTATTGCACCCATTTTCAGTATACACTTTCTTAAGCTTTGAAAAATATATAGCTGTAGATAAAGGTAAGTAGATACGTAGAGCTACATATATGTATGTGTATACACACACACCTGTGCGGTCACTCTTATAATCAAGTTAAACAATATTTCAATGACACCAAAGCATTTTCTGTGTCTCTTCCTAGTCTGTATTCTACCTAACCCAACCACAGGTAAAAACGGAATGCATTCTATCATTAAAGATTAAATTTGCCTGTTCAAGAATTTTATCTATATGAAAATAACTAGCATGTGCTCTCTCTGTGTCTGTTTTTGCACTTGTCAAATTTTTGAGATTAACTACGTTGTCATCTGGATCACTGTTCTGTTCTTTTGTATTGCTGAGCAGTCTTCCAATGTACAGATAGACTACAATTTGTTCACCTATTCTGCTGTTAATGGCCATTTGAGTTCTTTCCAATTCTTGACTATTAGGAGTAAAACTGACATGAACATTAATAAATTCTATTTTTGTACATTTGTTTTCATTTCTCTTGAGTAAATATTTGAGTATGAAATGGCTGGATTGCCAGGGAGGTATATATTTAGCATTGTAAGTGATATCTTTAGGAGATTGATCTTATAATCCATAAATAATATACTTATGCACCTATTTAAATCTTGTTTCTCCCAATAACATCTTATCGAACGTCAGTATAATAACATCAGTATAGTAATTTTCATACCCTTCTTAGATTTAATTCCAAGTTACTTTGTTGATGCTATTGTAAATGGTGTAATTTTTTAAAATCCACTTTTTATTTGTTATTGCTCTTTAGAAATGCCCTTGATTTTTATATACTGAACTTGGAACCAGAAACCTTACTAAATTTACTTACTAACTCTAATAGTTTTCTTTTGTCTTTTCTATTTCTGCAAATCATGTAAGGTACACTTTTATTTCTTGCTTTCTAATTGATATGCTCTTTTTTCTTGCCTTTTCATACTGACTAGACCTATATGATTTTTAATAGAATTGCTAATGGGCCTTCTTCTCTTTTTCTCAATTTGAGGAAAGCTTTGAATATTTCACGGTTAAATAGGACTCTCAGGAGACATTCTTTATCGTGTATGAGAAGTCCCTTCTATTCTCCTGTTGTTAAGTAATTCTTTGTTTCCATGAATGAATACTGAATTTTCACAAATACATTTTTGGAACTTATTTAGGTGATTATTTCTCAATCAATTTTTATAGACTTGTTATCTGAAGACTCATTAATATTTTAAGAACCTACTTTAGTTTTTTGTCTCTACCATTCCTTAAATAATAGTTTAATGCTTTTTTATATTTACTTGTATTATTCCCTCAAAATCTCTAGGAGATTCTTTTGTTATTATACTGAGTAAAAACAAAATTATGTTTACTCAATTAATTTAATATCATTTTTCTAAGATGATTAAAACCACTTACACTTTTAGGGTATGTAGTACCCCCAAAACATACTTTCAAACTGTTACAATATGTTTGAGTTGCTTTATTGTCTTTGAACCAACAACTGGGTAAATGATTGCAACTAATTTGAGAGCAAATAAGGTTAACAAAGTAAATGTGATCTATAGATACATAACCAAAATTAGAGAGATAATTAGTTAAAACATCTTTTTTGAAACCATATACCTGTACTGAAAATGTGTGATTATTTATGATTTTCAGCATCAATCTGAAACTTATTGTCAGAGCTCACATTCCCTAGTTAATAGGCTCTTAGGTGGAGATAAGTTTGCAGGAGGTTTATTAGGAGCAGAACCTGTGAAATGTCCGAAGGTAGTGAAGGAAAGCAAATTGGTCAGTGGAGAAGTTAAATTGCAGTGAAGTTACAATAAAGAGGTAAGAGATTCCTGGAACCCCACAGAACTAAGGCTTCATCTTACCATAAGGCCAAAGGGCCAAGACTATACTTCTTCCTGGGAAGTCATGGGATGTAGGTTATCTCTGGAAAGGCATGTGAGCTTTGTCTAAGTGTGGCCCCTGAGAGGGAGTGAGCTAAGATCTCAGCTAAGGTTTCCACTAGCCATAGAAGAAGGGTTTAATCCTGAAAGGGAAATGTGGACAGCATGCCACAGCCTTTGCTACACTTCAGTATTAAAGAAAATGTGACCCTAAACCAAGTAATTAGAATTGGGTCAATTTATTTCTTTTGATAATGTGTTTGCTTTGAGTATGTAGGGCCTGACCACAGTTTCAATGTGTTATTTTGGAAAAATAGATTTGGAGGTACAAATCTGTTTGTAGGTTTCAATTCTTCCATTTACAACTCTTTCTATACTGGTGAGTAGGGTTACTTAGTAAATATGCATCTTATTTTCCTATTTTTTAAAAAAGATTTATTTGTGCATACAGAACTGGGGTACAGGCCAGAGGTGCAGAGGCGGTGAGAGGATTCACCAGAGACAGAGTGGGGAGCAAAACAGGCAGATCGACAAAGTACACTGCTGAGGGGAGCAGCAGGCAAGACAGGCAAGGTCTGCCACACCATGTGGATCACCTCTGAGGCCGGGATCGAACTCACTAAAGGACTGAAGTGGCTGTGGTTGGCTTGCAATGCTGCATTTTCACCTGCTGCACCACCAGAGAGGGCCTTATTTTCCTATTCTAATTAATGTAGAGAATAGTGTATTTTAAAGATAATTGGTGTAACAGATTAGTCAGTGAAGTTTTGCCTTCTACATTTCTTTTGTGTTTTTTTCCTTAAGAACTTCCTATGATCGTTTGCAGATTACTTATTCAGCTATTCACAAGCCAAATCCCATGGAGTGACTTTTAAAAATATTTCATTGCACTATTTTAGAACCAAGGTGAAAAATCACTGAATCTAACAACCCCTGAATAAATTAGTGTTACATAGACCTGACTTTCCCTAAGAGAGAAGTTAAAAAAGGTAATGGCCATTTCAACAGAAAACCTACTGGAACACTGTAAAAAAGCTCTGCCTTTATAATTAGCATTGTATTTTGCTTTAAAGGAAAAGTGTCTGTGTACAGAAGACCAAATCGACCCTGAGAGTTGATGTTATCACTATGTAGTGGTACATTTTCCACCCCAAGCCAAATGGTAATATAAACAAGGAGATAAATGGAATAATACAAGCTAGTGAATTACTAATTTCCAGAAAAATGCTGAAACTTCCCAGCTTATGATCACATAATGTCTCTTCTTGGAGTAAATGCCTTCTTGTCTTACAGATGCAGTATCACTCTTTTCCAATAGAACCTAGGTCGTCATCTTTCTTTTATATAGCACATTATCAGTTCACAGGCAGTGACTATTTGGGGGTGAATTTTGATTTCCTTTGAATTGAACTGGACATTTTTCTTGTGACTGCCCCTTAATGAGGACATTGAACATGGAGATCGCAAATGGGCTCTGAGGGTAGAACGAAGTGGGGAAACCTACCTGGAATTAAATAACCTTTGTTATGCTACAGGAATATGCTATATAGCTCCTCAAAACTAAGCTGCATTTTCTATTCTCCCCCTGTCCCTGAAATGACATTATATGATTTCCTCTTGTATGCAAGTTAGTTAATAGCTAAATTCAGCCAAAATCAATCTGTGAATATGTAAACACCTTGTAATAAATAACACTTTCAAAATACATGTTTGTTGGATTGATCTAACATCATCCAATAAGATCTGCCAATATTATTTTATGTTAACTCTGTCATGTTTAAATGCTTTTACAGGATAATGGGGGTAGTTTGTAATTTTGCTATCTCTATGCTATTTCTCAGATATATGGCATATAATGGATAAATAAGATGTCTGCAAAGGTATTTGTATTGAATGCTCGCTGAGGGTTTTCTCTCTTACTGCCCTCACACACAGGAGCTACCTTGGGAGATGAATGTGCCAGGATAAGTTATCTGGGGCTCATAAAATCTTTTTCAGAAGATTGAAATAAAGTCAGTGCTTGCAGAAGACAAATCAATTGTGACATTTCTGAATAGAGTGCGATGCATTTAATTAGCACAAGACATACTGGCAAATGCTGAATTACCCAATAAATCACTGGATGCTGGAGCCCATACAGACTTGGGAATCAGCTGTCTTGTGAGATGTACAGCAAGTGATAATAGGGAGATCTGGCCATTTGTATTGTCACTTTGCCTATTTTCTGCTAATTTTTTTTCTATTTTGACATTTGCACAGGGAGCCCCTATAATTATCCTAAACTATCAGTAAACTCTGTTCCCACCTATTCTAAAAATATTTTACAAATATTTGCTTTTGCAAAAGGACCTTCCTACTGTTGATGTGATATGGCAGATGTGCATAGAAGGTCCTCTGTGAAGGCAGAATAAGTACAGATAACAAATCTCAGCAGAGACATTCAAAAAAAGCATCTAACAGGGTCATTTTATTGCAGTTCATTGAAAGTATTGAAGGTGATACTTCAGTCATTTTTAAATCTCACCAAGATAGCTACCAGTTTAGGCAGAAAAATGGCTCACGTTAATGCTTGACACCTTTCATTAAAAAAAAAAATTTTTTTTAACTATCACTTAGATGCTACTTCAGTCTCTTTGAAACGTTACTGCTAACGAGCATTGATGCTTAATCCCAATGTGTTGGTTATTGAGAAACTGTGAGGAAATTGAATAAATTCTAAATATGTCTTGCTGGCTTGGAAGACAAGGCAAAACTTTGCTCCATTTTAGAGATATTTTATACACAAATTGTTTCTATCTGTGAGCCTTTAATGCACATCCTTTTAGGAGATTAACATTAAGTTGGCTCATCAAATAAACACCTCTGTGAAAAATTGCCTACTCTGCCCCCACCATAAATTGCTTCCCTGCCTCTGATACCAGGTTAACTTGTGATGTTTCAACTTCCTCAACAGTAGATAGGAGTGATGATGTTACTGACTATGAAAATATAAGTGGCAGGTACTATTGTTCAAACATCTCTTGGCACCAACAACAGTAAATGTCATGTGAGTGAATAGGAATTCAAAAAGTTGATTAGCAGCTTCACATGGCCAGAATAACATACCAACCATTGACAAAGGGGGGCTCAGCATAATGTTTTTAAATGAATGTTTTAGTTGTAGGTAAGAGTAGATTCACTGATTCTCATTTTTTAGTTGCCTGGAGGTATATTTCTCACTCTGTGATTCTAGGGAAAAGGGCTGCCTAAGAAGTCTGTTTCAAACTATATGCAAAACACTAGGCAGAGATTATATCATTCCAAATGTTCCTTACTTGGCTTCCTCACAAATATTGTTGAGTATTTGTGGAGTGATTGCTGAGTACTGACCTCACACACGACCTCTGACAATCAATTCTGTCATCTACTTAAACACAAGAAAAATGGTAGAACGCCATGCTGATAGAAATGCTTAATTACCTAGGTATATGGGAGTATCAGCTCTGGAGAAAATGCCAGAAATAATTGGACATTATAACATTTGACAATATATGTTCTGGTCTAGAGGGTTCTGTCTCAGTGAGTGCCTGAGGAATTGTTTCCAGCTATCTCTCCTGTTAAATGGTCTATGATACCACTCAAGAAATGAGAAAGGCTGTTGGTAATGGTGTCATCTGCTCACTGATAGTACTCAGCTACTTATCTCCCGTTCTCAGGATGGGAAGGTGCAGATTTCAGTGGCTGGTCAATTGAGGGGCTGAGTCAGTGAACTGGCAGGACTTGTGACCAACAATCAGTGATGATAGCCATCTGGGGAAATACTCCAGTGGACTTGAGGAGATCTCTCACTTGGTGGAAAGATATATACATGCTGGCTCTGCGTAATCTGGACACCTTTAATGGATACTTCCCTTTGAAAAAGACTAGACTTTTTAGAGGAATACAAACTATGTCCTACCAGATCCATATTTCCCTTTATCAGACCAAGTAAGAAAACATTCTGAGAGAACATCTAACTTCTAAAATGCTTTCAAAAGTTGCTACTTGATAACAATTCAGTTTTAATTAATGGCTTTCTTATTGCAGTTTTTCTTTCAAAAACTTTTCTCTGACAAAACATATGCTACAAATGTGTGATTATATTAATTTGTCATTCCTCATAGATGCCATTAAATTTCTTAAAGAAGCTTCCCTCTGCTTCTCTATCCTTATGAACAAACCTATTGAACATATAAGTAAAAGTTTGTACTTGTTAAAAAGCAAATATCAGAACCAAATAATGCTTCAGAAAGTTTTAGGAAAGTATCACATAAATCATTTATAATAGCTTTCAAAGAAAATTAGGTGTGTAAGCTTCTATCTAAACCAATACTCTAGTGCTTTTTTTTTTTTTTTCCTCTCTCTCTCTTAGAAATGAGATCATAGATTATGGAAACTTAGAGCACAGGTTTTGTGACACTATAGACTTGGGTACAAATCCTTACTTTGCTACATGCCTGTATGAATTGTGCTAAGTTAAGCTTTCAGAGTTTCAATTTTTCTCATTTGAACATTGGGGACATAATACCAACTTCATAGGTTTGTCTTAAATTACATGTAAGGTAGTTATCTAAGTGCTGGAATATAGTTCTCAAAAAACGGTTGCATAATGGTAGTAATTTGAATTTGTGTTATTTCTAACTATAGGTGCAATTTTTATACTTGTTTTCATGTTGCCTTTTCAAGCTTATCACATTCATCAATCTCCTAATCTTGTTGCCAGTCTCTTTTACCTACTAATTTGGAACATTTTATTGTTACCAATTTTTTAGTCAAAACATTTTATTACAACCTTTATCTATTCTTTATTTTACAATTAGAAATTTGATTACCCTTTTTAGATATATGTGATAAACAAAAATACAAATGAAAGCCAAAAATTCTTCCCCTTTTTAAGTCCTTGTCAATATCAGAGAGGGAAAGAACAACAACAACAAAAAAAAAAAACAAAAAAACAAAAAAACAAATCCAGAGATGTTGCTTGCTTGCTTCCCACTGGGTTATTTTAAAGGAGAAAATTGATTTCTGTATTAGTTTCCTAGGAACACCTTAACAAAGAAACATAAATTGGGGAGGTGGGGAAATTAAAACAACAGAAATTCATTATTTTATAGTTCAGGAGGCTTAAAGCCCAAAACCAGGGTATTGGCAAGCTTGGTTCCTTCTTGGAACTCGGAGGGAGAAACCTGTGCCCAGCATCTCCTCTGGTTTCTGGTGGTATGTTTACACTGTCCTAAAGAATCCACTAAAGCAGTCTTTTGATTTAACCTTTTAATCTCATTGTTACTACCCTAGGTAAGGTTCTAGTGTACAGAACTAATATTTTGAAATGCATAATCTGACTTTTTTCTAAGATGTATGAAGTTGGCTCTAAATTTTTTGGAATCTGCCTTGTAGGAGTGGGAATTGGAGATGCATAGACGAATCAAAATGTGCTGTGGATATAGAAATAATTTCAGCTTTTGGTACTCAAAAGATCTGTGTAGCCAAGACAATTGGTATGTAAGCCTGTTTTGTTGAAATTTAATTGATCCCTACTTTTTTGGCATACCAGTTGCTAAACTTGGCACTCAGTTCATAGAGTGCCCTCAAAATATGTAGCTAATACTAGTTTTTATGATTAATGCTTAAATGATTAATCAAGATATAGACATTTGGAATTCAAAAGAAAGATTATAAAAATACCTTGGTTTCCTGGGTTGTGGGTAGGAAATTTGGAGAGAAAGGGAGGAAAGTTAAATAAGAAAATATGTTATAAAATTTATCTTATGAGTAGAAAATGTAAAAATAATTTTTAGGCTAGAAATGATATATTCCTAAATTGAAGCATCTATATACACCAATGAACTGAAAGTAACATAAAGGGCAATTTAAGAATATTTTGAAGGTTTTTTTTTCACTATTCATGCAGTTTTTAACATAGGTACAATTAAACATAAGCCCAACATCAGGATGGGCTAGTGAAATCAATTTGTGAGTCTCATTACATGTAATATAATTCAAGGTAAATTGAAAATCTAAGAGACACACACACACACACGTGTGAACCTACAGAGAAGACAGAAAAGGTGAAACAACTGAATAAAGACTAGAAGGGCCAATTAGAGATCAAATAACAAAATGATAAACTTGATCAGTAATTGTGTTAAGAGCAAAAAGAAGGAACATCCCATTGTCAGATTCTGTCAGTCTGAATAATAAAACAAGCTCCGACTCTGCTGTTACGATGGGTAGACTTTACATGTCAGGACATTGATAGGTTGAAAGTAAAAGAATTGAAAAGTTATATTATTTTAACACTAAGAAAACTGACATAGCCATTAACCAAACTGATGTAATTATGTGCATTAATACCAGATCATATCCTTCAAGACTAGGTGGCTGTTCAGAAATAGGGAAACATTTAAAAATAAAACTATAAAAATACCATATAACTACCCTAATCTGTTTTCATCTAAAAATATAGCCTCAAAAATCACTATCTTCTTGATGTGGTACATATATACAAGGGAATATTACTCAGCAACCAAAAAAGAGAAACACATGTCTTTTGCAGCAACTTGGATGGAGCTGGAAAAGATCATGCTTAGTGAGATAAGCCAGA
>NW_004567131.1:19809234-19851962 GCF_000260355.1 Condylura cristata | reverse complement strand
TTTTCACTGGTCACTAATTTTATTCACAAGTGAATACTTTTCATGAACATCTTCTTGTTACTTCTTAATATGGATATGTTCCAAGGATCAGTCTGTGTTCTTCTTTCTTTGGATCTACATTTAAGTTATTGATGTTCTCAGGCTGTATCACTGTTACATAGTTTTAACATAAGTAACAATAAAATATATGATAAGAGAATACAAAAATCAGGAGGGTTTAAATTTAAGTATTACTTAACTAACAAATTTCAAATATTATAAATACCACCTAAACTTTTCAACACATTCCAAACTTGTATATTCAAATGCCTATTCACATTGTACTCAGTTATCATATAATCAGCTTAAATTCAACTTAACCAAAGCTAAATTGTAATCATTCAAATTGAAGGTAACTGTATTTTTTCACTTGTTAAATACAAAACCTTGGAATTATTACTGATCATTTTCCTTCTTTTATACCTTATGTTTGATTTCCTAAAAGTTCCCATGTGACACGAGCTATGCAACCTCTGTCGTCAGATATGGTCCGGATGAAGGGGAATTGCTCTGAAAAATCAGACTTTCCACTAACTTATGTTATGACCTCCCTTTTTTGTATAACCATAATATCAAAATATTCTGAGCAACTTTCAGCTTACAATAGAACTGCCTAGGCCGCACAAGGCCTGCCTTCCCTGACAAGCAAGCACTGCACCAGGGTGAAAAAAATTCCCCTGAAGTCAAGTGACTTGACTACTGACTGATAAAAGCAAAAGGGCTGTTTTTGCAAAGTCTCTCTCACTGCTGGATGGAGGACAACCCAAATCTTATCATTCTATCATCTCACCTAGCCTTCTATTCAGCTTCTAAAAAATTTACTCAAACTTCCTATTGTTTGGCCTTTAGATGTGGAAATTCATCCAGGTTGCCTGTTTTTTAACTAATCAAGTTTTCCACCTGCTACACCTTAAAGGAATCCACAAAAGTCTTCTGGCTAGTTTTTCAGGATTCTACTATGTAGTCTTTAGATAAAGAAAATTCTCTTATGTCTCCTATTCAGAGATTTGATTAGCAAGGAATTTCCTCTTCTGTCTCCCAGGATGATTCAGGCAGAAAAACAAAAACCCATTAAGTAGTAGATAAGGTTTAAGGGACTTCTATTTTAGTTGATCTCCACTATAGTAATATTAGTCATAAACTTTGTGTACCCATGTACCTGTTTTTAACCTTGATTGATTTTGGAATGTTATATCTCAGCTAAAGGGCAATACGACCCTAAACTGATCTTAGAAAAAAAAAGATGATTGTAATCTCTCAGCCCAGTTCGTGTGCTGATGTCTGCTGAAGGCAGAGCAGGAAGACTTGCACCCAACTCCAACTCCCGTGTCTTCCTCTCCCCCCTTTCCCCTTTTGTCTCCCTTTCCCCCTTTTTTAGGAATCTCCACTCGCCGACACCTTCCCACCTTAGGGTCCTGCCTGTCTTGCCTCCAGACACCTCAATAGTTGGAACTGGTCTCCAACACCCATGGGCTCTACCAACAAGCTACATTCAGAATCCAACTACTCCTTACCACTCCCATTGCTATGTCCTGGCCCAATATCAGAGACCTGATCTGGCCTTCTCCACTAGGATCCTAACTGACTTCTACACCTACACCTCACTGTACAGAATTCTTTTAGTACAACAGCTGGGATGATCCTTTGTTGTTGTTGTTTTTACCCATAAGAATGAGAGACCTACTTACATATTTATATTTGATATTTGTTTGAAATATTATTTAAAATTATATTGAGGGTCTCCTTGGTGGCACAAGGGTTAAAGTCTCAGAGCTGTCAAGCTATTGTCAGTCACTACTGCCTGAATTCGATCCCTGGCCAGGGAGTAAACCCACATGGTCCAGTAGACCTCTCTTATCTCGCTTGCTGTTCCCCTCAGCAGTGCATTTCAGTAGACCCACCTGTTTTGCTCCGCACCCTCTCTCAGGTGATTCAACTTATCTTTCCACCCCCCACACACACACCTCTGGCCTAGACCCTAGTTCTTATATACATAAATAATAAGTCCTAAAAATTAAATACAATTATGTTGAAACTAATGTAAATAAAGCCCATCATTTTAGCATGTACAGCTCAGTGGCACTAAGCACATTCACAGTGTTCTGTAAGCACATTCACAGTGTTCTGTAAGCACTTGATTAAGTTCCAAACGTTGTTTTCCCAAAAGAAAATTCCATGCCCATTAATCAATAATTCTCTTTCCTTAGCTCCCTTGCATATCTTAGAACCACCAGTTTCATTCAATGCCTATGAATTTACGAGTACTTGGTATATCATAAATGGAATTCTACAGCATGTGACCTTTTGTTACTGTTTCTTTTTTTTTTTTTCACGGTTCATCCATGTGATAGCTTGAATCAGTACTTTATTCTGTTTTATGGCCAAATAATATCCCATCACACACACAAACACCCCCCTCATTTCATTTATCCATCCATCTGTCGATGGACATTTGGTTTGTTTCCAGCTTTTGGATATTGTAACTAGTGCTGTTATGAACATTTATATACCAGTATTTGCTTGGATGCATCTTTTAAATTCTTAATTTTTGTATGTTTTATTTTTAAACAAAAACTTACAGAAAAGTTCAAGAACAGAGTAGAGAACCTATATCTTCATGAATCATGTGACAGTATGTTGGTGTTCTCAGATCCAAGCTTTCCACAATATTTTAGCATCTATTTCCCACATGTGAGAACTTGCTCTTAAGTAGCCATATGACAAAAACTTTCATATTCCTGTCAGATCTTATTTGGTTTTGCTAGTTGTCCTGTTGGCCTTTTAGAAAAAGAATCCATGAAGAATCATGTTTTTATTTGGTTGCCAGGTCTTTCTAGATGTGTTCAGTCTGAAACAATTTTGTCTTTAACCTTGATTCTTGAAGATTGTGCACACTTATTTTCCACAATGCCCCTCAATCTGCAGCGTCTGATATTTCCTTAATAAGATTCAATTCAGACTATATATCTTGGTCAAGGATATCATAGAAAGGGAGCTGTGCCCTTTTAGATAACACATGATTTCAGTTGCTGGTAGGGTACATACTTTTCCCATTTGTAATTAACAAGAATTTGCAGGGAGGTACTTTGAAACTGTGTTAACAACCCACATATAACAAACTTACCATTGATTCTTTTATGTATATCATTATGCTCCTATAATTTCCAGCTTTATTTAACGGGTTCTAATTGTTCCTGTCATTGTTTATTATGATGCTCAAATTGTCCCATAATTTGTCAGTGGGAGCCCCTTCTAACAAACAGTGTCTATGTCCTTTTAATATGTTGATTCTTTTGGATTTCTACTACAAGAAGATATTCCAGATTTGAAACTTTGTAAGACCCTGGAGTCAGTCATTCCTTTCATTTCTGTGACACTGAAATGTGCCACTTAGATGTCATGACCTGGGTGCCAGGAATGCTAATTTAGAGGCTAGGTATGTGTGTATGTGTTTGTATACATGCACCTAAACAGACATGCACTCTAGATTCTCTTCATGACTATATTAAAAATCAAGGTTTTACCAATTACCATTGAAGAACACAGGATTTATTCTCATTTTCTCCCTTCCTTATTTGCACCTCACTTCTGTAACCACGAGAAACTTGGCTCCCATTATCTTTAATTTATTTCACTATTTGTAACCACTTTTCCATCTGCACCACCACCCGCTCTCTGTTGCTTTGAAATCCTCCTCATCCAACTTGGGTTCTAATATTATTTTCTGGGCTGCCCCCCACACCTCCCCCACACAGATGCTGTCCTCATCCAGCTTGGGCAAGATTCCCCACAGTGGACCCCGGCTCTGTAGACACTCCCTCTGCGGACCCTCAGGCTTGATGTTCGGCACACAGGGCCCCCATCTGGTGCTCCTCATCCTGTGAGGACTCCCATGTGCTGTAGCCCAGCCTCGGTGCAGAGGTTCTGTTCCCCCTACTTGGATGCTGACACTGTAAGCAGTGACTGAAGCCAAAGGCTGCTACAAGTGGTGTCCTCTGGAGGGGATGCCGGTGAGGATAGATAGCCCCAGGAAAATGCAAACAAGGTATCAGGGGATGGAGTTGGAGACTCTGATAAGAAATATAGAGGAAGGCAGATGCAGCCCTGGGATTTAACTTTTGGATTTCAGTGTTTTTCACTTCTGCAATTCTGGGGTCAGCCATTTCTGCCCCCACCATCTTCATCTTCCGGAAGGCTGTGTGAGAGGCGTCCAGTGGCCAACCTCAAGTAGGAAAAGTTCAGAGACGTTGCAAGTAGCTAAGTGCCTGAAACATGCCCAGATTTGCTGCTGTTTTAGTCTGGAAAGGGAGGTGGAGATCCAGAGCCGGGAGCCTCACTGAGCTATGTGAATGTGGGTTGTGTCCAGGTCATTGGGCTGCTGCTGCTGCTGCTGCTGCTGCTGCTGTTGTGAGAGTTGCTTGTCTGGTGCGGTGCGGTGCAGTGTGGGATCATCTCGGCAGCTCTGGAGCATCTCTTGTTGTGTCTTCTGCTGTCTTCGTGAGTTGCATCTCAGCCTGTAGTCTGGCTGCCATGTGCCCCAGGCTCTTAGTGGTGGAAAGCTGCCATCTTGGGAGTCTGGCCTTTTGTTTAGGATAAGAGTTCTGAACCCTTGTCTTGGTGTCCTTCGTGTATAGGACTTTAAAGCATTGGACACTACTTTAGGTGAGGTAAGCAGCTATTTGTGGCCTCAGTGACTCTGTTTTTCCTGGTTCCCATTGTTGTTGTTCTCTGAACCTGACTAGTCTTGCAATTGTGAATGCAGGTGAAAAACTCAAGGTGACTGGTAAGCTGTTTGGACACTGTGTTTGGACAGTTTTAGTGCCCTTTACTGCCATGTATCAACACCATGGCTTCCTTTGCCATGCCTGTACCAGGTTGGGCAGCTTCAACAACAAGGGTTAATTTTCTTAAAGTTCTGGAGGCTAGAAATACAAGATCAAAGTATCAGCTGGTCTGAGTTATTCTTGACTTACAGATGGCTCTTTTTCACTTTGATTTCTCTTATATGCTGGCAAATCCTTGATGTCTCCCTATATGTTCTAATTTCCTCTTTTTATAAAAATATTAATCAGATTGAATTAATGCCCATTTGTAGGGTGTCACTTAAAGCTAAGCCTTTAAAAGTCCTATCTCCAAATATAGTCACATGATGAGGTATTAGAAATAAGGGCTTCAAATTATGATTTGGAGGGTGGGGTGGTAAAAGTGATGATTAAGTTGCTGACACTTAACCACCTAATATAGTAGTTAAATTTGTACCAACCTGGCACTTCCAATTCCTATTATCTTATTGTCCATTTTTATTTTCATAGATTTGGTCAATTTCTAGCATAGTCTATAATTGGCTTAAAAGATGTATATTTTTTTGAGATCTGTATTCCCTAATAAGAACTGTGTTCTTACTGGGTCAGGTGTAGCACTGAGTATATAGGAAACACTCCATGTATAGTGCTGGACAAGTGAATTAAATTAATTTATCCACTTACAATTGATGACCATTTGGGTTATTTCTAGTTTGGTGCTATCATAGGGAATATGCTATGACTATTATTAAGATGTATCCTGGCATAAATGTTTATCAGTTTATCCTATACAGTATATTCAAGGAGTGACATCCTAGATTATAAATTACATATATTGTATTAGTCAGAGAGGGTTGACTTAACAAAATACCACAAACCAGGTGACTTAAAACAATAGAAATTTCTCTCTGGAGGTTCAAAGTCTAAAATCAAATATCAGCAAGGCCAGGCTTTCTCCAAAAGCCCTCAGGCAAAGACTATAGAAGAAAATTTATTTGCCTTTTCCTAAGTTCTGGTGGTTGTTCTTGTAAAGGATGCAAGAAATCATTTTATTCCTTGGTTTGTGGCAGCCATATTCCAGTCTCCATCTCTGACTTCCCATGATCTCTGTCTCCACATCTCCCTCTCCTAGCTCTTAAAAAGATGCCAGTCCTGGATCAAGGCCCCCTCTAACCCTGTATAACTTCATTTTAACTTGGTTACATATGCAAAGAGCCTATTTCCAAATAAATTTAAATCCAGATATCTTGTATGAGGACAGGAAAAGCTATTTCAGGGACACCTTTGAACCCCAAGTATTTGTTGATTCACCATTTGTAGATTAGAGCTTCCTGTCTACAAATGTGTTGGAACATTTTTGAAAATGGTCGTGATGTGGACACCACCACCAGTGGCAAGCAGAGGCCACACTCCTCTGGCTCTCTCCAACACTCACTGTTAGACTTGTTAATTTTAGCTAACTTGGTGATTGTGGTAGTAGTTCATAGATGGTGTTATTGATACTTTAGAATTGTCACAAAATAGCCACTGTATTTGTGTCTTGATGGCATTATAGCTATAAACCAATTAGGCAATAATTGATATCTTTGTGTATTGGTTTCCAGTTTATGATCACAATATGTTATATTATTTAGTCTTTAATATCACTAAAACTTTTGTAAGTTTCTCCAGCAAAGAAATAAATGAGTCTCCAAATGCTTCTTTCTCTCACTGAGGTCTGAGCAGAGCTGTGCAGAGTCAGTTTGGAGGGAAGACAACCAGAGCAGCTCACAGAGCGTGGCACAACATCCTGGGGAGAGCAGGTGTATGAGCCTACTCTCATCTCATAGCTGTTCTCTGACTGGGCCCGGAGCAAGCTCTAATGGGAAAGTCACAGCCTTCAGAGGGCCCAGCCAGCAGGAAGAGGTAAGGGCAGGTCACAGGCAAGTAGATTGGTAGTTGGTGTTGCTATATCAACCGAAGTTGAAGTAAGTCAGAAATGAGGTCAAGACAGTTGGGATGTCTTTTGGGTTCCGAACAAGCTAGGAAGATCAGGTCACCAAGGACATGAAGGCAGATTTCAGCTGCAACTTTAGCTGGCAAGTTGGTTAGACTGGGGACTTCAACCCTGAGATGAGTGGAAGAATGCCAGTGCCCCTCCCCCCCAGGCCCAACACAAAGCCCTCCCCTCACCCTCACCCTTTCCTTTCTTACAGCTGAACATCATCCTAGAGAGAAAAGTAAGGCAGAGGGAGATTGATTTAGAGACATTTTCTGAGAGATTGTGAATAATACTTGAAAGAACTATTTAGATGAGTGGATAGGACGAAGTTTAAAGCAGATTAGGTATTTAGTGTTTTTTTCTCCTGTCACCTGTGGGCTTAGGAGAAGGACCAAATTAATTAAAGACTAAATTTAGGGCTCCATTTTCTCTATATGAATTATGAACTAGAAAGCACTAGTCAAAACCCATTACTAGCTCTTCTTACTTCCTGCCTTTTCTACCCTGTTTACATGTCGAAGACTTAATATGTTCACATATTCTGTTGCTCCATTCACGCACCCTGGGTGGCTCCTTATTCTCACTGAAGCTCTTCCTCATCTAAGTTTGTGTTCCACAGCGTTATAAAATGACTTTTAATTCTCTTCTTAGGAAGATGCTCCACTGTCCCCAGATGTTCCTTGTTGGTTTTTCTTGGCAGGGCTTTATCATCATGCTGGTTTTCCTTA
Source organism: Condylura cristata (assembly GCF_000260355.1). NCBI lineage: Eukaryota > Metazoa > Chordata > Mammalia > Eulipotyphla > Talpidae > Condylura > Condylura cristata. The sequence goes on along the minus strand of NW_004567131.1, from coordinate 19,844,412 downwards.
GATATACTCCACATTTTCTCTTGTTAGAGCACAGTGGTCCCATTTGTGTCCAAGTTTAAAGCCAAAAGTTCTTTCCAACTATTCTAAAATTTCAGCCAGCTTGTGGTGGGTGCTATTTTTTAGACTCCTCTGAGGTATATCAGCCTATTGTTTCTTTGGGGGAGGCTGTCTTAATACCACTCTCTATTTCCCTATAACAGAAAGGTAGCAGGCTAGAGCATAGGCATTCAGTGCATAGCTGAGAATGAACAAGACTGTTTGAAAAGTCAAGGAGAAATAAAAGGAGCCCTCCTTTCAGTTATTAGGTTTAAGCCATCCAGCACTGCTGATTTTAACTTGAAGTGATGTTACATTATTAGTTATTTCCACTTAACCAGGTGCATCCCTCTAAACAAATGTCTAAGAACTAGCAAAAATGCCCCTGATTTACCCTGAAATATATCTTATTTTCATTTGAGAGATAGTGAGATACAAAGGAATTCAGTAATTTTCCAATATACATTTTGTGGTGAGCCATAAAAGGAGGAAAGGAGAACAAAAGCAGTGGATATTTATGAAGTAACTATGCAGTTTGACCGGTGAAGTTATGTTTAGAAAGATGTCTACAACGACAAAAAGGGAATCATATATAGCAAGGGGTAGGTTTGTGTGACACAAGAGAATGGGGAAAACGAAATGTCTGGGATTAGATGGTGCTTTTTATTGGGCTGGGATTCACATTAATTATTCTGCTTGTTCAATATAAGAGGTTAAAGACTATGAAGAATGTGAAGCAAATATTGTGAAGCAAATATTGTGAAGCAAATATGTTGCTGCTAAAATGGTAGTGACTTGAATTTTTTTAAATGAGTCTAGAGTTTCCCTCCCTGCTTTGTGTAACTCTGGGGACACCTTGGAGCAGCCCATTCAATCTTCCTGACTTAAACATCCACGCAAGTGACGCCTCCTGGGTGTTTGAAGCCACAAATCAGGAAGAGTGGGTATGGTACTGCATGCTTACGAGAAACTCACTCACCTGGGGAGGAGGCAGGGCTCAGTAATTCGCAGCTCTTTAGGGTCCCACCAGAGCCTAGATGTTTCACGTTGGGTACCAAAAAGATATAAGATGCTAATTGCTTGTACTAATGAGTTGTTAGCTTGCGTGTGTTCAGATATAAGAATATTTACATATAATGTAATATTTTGATATTTATACCACATACTCCAGATACATCAAGTACTATACTAATACCTAATGTTAAAAAAAATTTACCATTGTTGATCAATTTTTAATCCTCTCCCTGGATCCCAAACAGAAGTAGACTGCAGGCCCGCTATGAAGTAGGATAGTATGAGGGTAATTTCAGAAGATAGTATCTAAATTTGCAACCTTCAGGAGACAGAAAATAGGAGTTACATTCTCATGGACTTAAACAGGAGGGAGGGTAAAGGAGAGACACACCCACTCACGTGGATTTTCATTGGTGGGACATCTGTGTACTGGGAACCTGCTCTGCTCCCAATGCTGAAGGGCCAGAGGGGAGGCTGATGATCTGTCCTTACTTTCATAGGCTTTTCATAAGTCTAGTGGGACAGTCACTTTAGCACACCAGACAACCAATTAAAGATGCATATGATTCACTCAAACAACACATTGAGTAAGTACCATGGTTATTTCCAGAACACAGAGTTGGTGATTCTGAACTCGTACTGATAACCTGCAGTCCAAACTTCCCACCTACTTTGCACAAGCAAAAGTAAGGATTCCTGGCTGACCTTAGAGTCAGAGTAGAGTATTTATTTCTCACTTTCATAAAAACAGCTTTCATTTTTGTGATTAAAAAGTTCTCTTCAATTTTTTTTGGTTGTTTTAGATGTTTGGACACAACTCAGGACCAATGTTCACTTTGATGTTTTTATTTCTGTACCTTGGCAAGGCAAAGGATTTTTGTGGGTGAATTAGACATGCCACCCACACTGTCCTTTCATGCTCATCATATTCTTCTATTAATTTTTATTTTGAAGTTCTTAACATATATGAGTAAATTTTCTCTTTGTAGTTACAAACATACCATAGACCCCATATTTTTATAATAGCATTGTATAATAGAGTCATAGTTTAAAATGACCCTTCTTTTCAAATGTAATTTGAATTTGCTATTATAAATGTTTTGGCATTGGGGAAAGCATTTTTAACAAATGGATGGCATTTAAACTATTTTATTGAGATGACATGAGTCCAGAAGGCTGGTTGGGGTTTACAAATACGATTTGATTTATATTTTATGTTGTAAACTGGGACCAGGAGAACTACTAATTAGAACTGTGATCACAGCTGTAACAAGTATTTATTGATTCAGATCATGAAAAGACCAGGATGATCAAAAGTAAACATCTATCTGCCTCTTCACCCATAGTTCAGAGGGCTAAGGGCTATTTGTCACAAATCCTTGGATGTCACTTCCCACTGTGTAATGAAGAAAACAATATCTCTATCCATTCACTGCTAGGATGTAGTATATTAATTAACAAAATCACTCAAGAGCACTCAGTAAAATATACCATGTATTTTTCCCATTTCCTCATTTAGTTGGGCACATAAACAATTGTCACATTGAAAGAAAGCCTAAAATGCACATTTTTTATGTTTCAACTGTAGTAGGAATGGGTACCTTGGTATTTAAAACAAGGGCTGAAATAATATCCATTTAGTGAAATGATCAACTCACAATTTTTATTTTTATCACACATTGTTAACTTATACAAAAAATTTGCATATATTGAATGTCCTTTCTTTTTATACATTTCTGAGGCTTAGAAAGATTAAGTAACTGCATAAGGCCATACAACTGTAATTAGTAGTAAAACTCCACTTCTAACAGGGTGGAATGGCTTTAGAATTTGGAATTTTCTTACCCCTACGCTTGATGGCCTCCCAGGAATGCATGACTGTCACAGAATAATCAGAGATGTGGTTAAATATTCATATATGGGGCTATTCATCTTAGCATTATTTAAAATAGAGAAAAATTGGAAATAGCAAAAATGTCCAACAGTTGAGAAATGGTAAATAATTTATAATATAAGGGGATATTTTTTCACTATTAAGTCAGTTTTTAAAAAAAAACATAGCATAGCCTTTTGAAGGTACTTATAATGCAAGCAAAGGAGTAAAATCAGATTACAAGTCAATGGGGAGAATGTGAGACCTTTTTAAAGAAATATGAACAGATAAAAAAAAAACACATAACCCATTTTAAAACCTATCAAAGTAAAAAAATCGATACTGGAAGTAGAGATGCCAAAACGCTATCATATTGATTTTGGATAATGAGCGATTCTAATTCTCTTATGTATACTAAAGATCATATATTAGTTTTATAATGAGATGATAATTGTATTTCCCAAAAGAACATTTTAGCTTGGTGAAGACCTTCCTTCTAACTTTCAACAAATATTTATTGATCACCTTTTATAATCCAAGAATCAAGACAGGCTGTAGAGTTGCAATACATGGGCCCTGCCTTCAAGGTGCTTCCCATTCAGTTGGGAAGTAGAGAAGGCTCCCGTATTGAGTATGTAAGGTCTATGTACTCAATATATATTCAATGTCTCCTATGCTCTAGAGTCTGCTTTCATCTCTTTTAATCCTTACCTCACTTCTGTGAGGCTGATATATATATATTTTTTTAATCTTCATTTTACTCAAGAAGTAGTACACAAAGAAAGCTGCCTGGGGTAGTTCAGACTCCTGGTCAGCTGACTCCAAAATATCTGCTGGCCCCATTGCTCTTGTGACCTTTCAGGGTGAAAAACTGGAGTCCAGAATAATGTCTCTGTGTGAAACCAGAATCGCACTTTAAAAGGAGAGATTAATCAACTTTGACAAGTCTGATGGTCTGACTCCCCTTTCCTCCTACATCCCCTCAGGTTAACCTTAATTGACAGATTGTTTTATTGGCACCTAAAAGCCAGAGATGTATGGGTAATGAGGGTGGGTATCTCCTCAGTGGTATTTTTGGAACGATCATATTCATCATTTACTTGCCTATTTATCTATTCACTGTGCACCTTCCACATGTAGGTGGAAGTCCTGACACTGGGGACTAGAAGGATTTGCTATCTCTAAACATGCACAGTGAAGATAACCTCCTGAACAACCGATTAATTTGTGAATGAATTGTTGTAAGAGAGGGGCTGAGACAAATGGGCTGAGACCCTGCCAAGAGGGAGGCCACTAACACTTGCTGAGGAAACCAGCTAATGTAAGCTTGTTGAGGGAAGCATCTCATTTCCCTTTTCCACCCACCTGTGGAACTCTCAGTTCTCCATCAAGTGAAAGCTCAATAAAACTGTTAAATCATGGAAGCTGAGGAATTCAGGAGTCAAGGAAGGTCAACATTTAAATTTATATAACCAAATTAAATATTTTCTACTTCATCTTCTACTTAAAATCTCTCTCTCCTCTTTAACAAAAGCATAGTTACTCCTTAATCTCAGGTCAGTGACAGAAGCAGGGAACATGAGGACACTATGGCCAGCTACCCTAGTCTACTTGAATTGGTTCGTGGGTGTCAGGACCATCTCCATGCTTCATAAACCAATATTGCATATGTTCTTCCTTTTCCCAATGAAATAACACATGTGCTCTACTCCAACCCACCTTTGGTTGGGATACCCTGCCTGCTAGTGAGATTCTTAGCCTTTATTCAGGTGATTTTTACCAAAAGTGCTTTCTCTGCCCCTTTACCCAATCTTTTTTAAAACACAAGACCCACTTCACAATAAAACTTTAAAAAGTCATAGTGAGTGATCTGTTTCCAAAAGTTTGCCAAGATACTGGCATTAGAGGGGTATTAGAGAACTTTGGTCGGTAAATTAGGAAATCTGGGAACAGATAAACTTCCATCCATTGAATATTGTACCTGTGATGTTAAGAGCATCAGCATGTAGAAGTATTTAGTAGCTATTGATTCGTGTGAGTATCAAGCATTGAGGCACCATTTTCTACTTATGTGTATTTGGGTTTGAATTATCTCACAGGCCAGGTTTGCATTATTTAGCACCAGCCTCCCTCCCCAAGAAATGTTGTATCGGAACACTTCCCACTGTCTATCTTTTAGCTACATTAACCTTTTTTCTTCCTAAAATATATCCATCTCACTTCTACTATGAAATTTTTATACTGGCATTTTCCTTCCTACAGTTCTCTGGGACTGACTCTTTCCTACCCACTTTGAGCATTTCTTTCACACAGTCTTAGCTACTTAATGCAGGGGTCTGCAGTCTTCCCTGGTAATTGGCCAGAGAGTGAAGTATTTAGTCTCCGCGGCCCAGGGGGAATGCCTTCTTCTCTTTGGACTATTCTCTTGGAAAGTTGATGATCTTTTTAACCTTTAGAAATATATATATATATAAAAAACCAGCTTGTTGACTGTACAACAAGATGGTAGGCAGGATCTGGACATTCTTTGTCTAATGATCATTCTTGATCACAAAAAAAGTGCTGCCTTTTTATCACAACATTTATCACTTGCTACTATGTTTTGTGTGTCAGTTTGTCTTCATGCTACAGAGCATGAGCAGAGCCCATGTTCATCGTTACATGCCTAGGAGTGAGGGTGGTTAGCACTTAGCAGTTGCTCCACAAATGTCTGTTGACTGAATAGTTAAACTCAGGCTATATGCTCTTTAGGCGCTGGAGGCATAGGAAAGCCATCTCAGCATGACTCAGTGTACCTAGGAAATTATCTTGAATTTTTGTTCTATGAATGAACAAATTTAGTCTGTTCTAATATGATTTTGTGCACTTCATCTAAATTGCTCTATATTCAAGGGAAACAAGAGTAGAACCTTTGTCTTCATGAATTTAACATTTGTGGTTGTGTTTTTGCAAATGACGCAGAAGTTTATGACATGAAATAATTTGCAATTTTGCTGACAGATTAATTTGAATCCTAGAGGCTGGTGAGCAGGACTGAGTCTCTTTGAGACTAATGTGGCCGGAAACTGGTGTGCAGCCCAGGATGTGTGCATTTAGGTGTGGGGCAGAGCTCAACTGGTGATCTTGTGTTTATAGAAAAATGTTTTCTTCTGCCAGAAGATAGATAAATGATGCCTAGAATTAAGACCACTTCTAGAATGATGAGGTAAGTGAAGGAGATTTTTAAAAATTAGTTCTTAGCCAGAAAATAGACCTTTTGGATAAAGAGTAAAATGTTAAATTCATTGGTGACTAGACTCTATGATATTAACAAGCCAGCCATATGTTCTTTATGAAAATTAGAATAAAGCAAAATTCGTAAAATGGACTCAGTCAATGTTTTATCCAAGACAAGCTGATTACCAAAGAGAGAGTTGGATCATCTACATATCATTTAGCAGTTAGATGGACCTGCATTATTTATGGAAAATTATATCTTGTAATGATATTTATTAATTGGGGGGGGGGGTTAAGGATTCCAGGAACTCTCCCGCATGAGTTAAAGAATATGTTGTTGTTTAATGAGCTCACGGGGAGCTGGCAGCTTCACAAACAAGAGATAGAGATACAAGAAAAAATTAATTAGGATATTAATGGAAGCAACATTTAAAGGTAGAAGACACTTTGTCCTACTGAAGTATCCAGTTCTCTGCTATTCCCTCAAAAGCTCCCTTCACAGTTCATTCTCATTGACATATGTTGTGTCCTCTCTCAATTCTCCTGCCAGCCATTTTCCCCCGGAAATGCTGTACCATTAACAAATGCCTTATCTTTTAATGCTCTCTCTGAAAGTTCACAGAATGACACAATTTCTAATTATTAGTTTCCACAGTATGACCAGTGTCAACATTGTTACATTATGCATAATTTCATGGACAGAATCTGTTTTCTACTTAAATACCATCAGATTAATTTACTTTGGATCAATGGGCAAGACAGTAACAATTTTAAGATGAGTGTATAGACTGTCTGTCCTAGGGGCAAATCCATTTCATTAAAGTGATCAAAAGGTAGCAGCATAATACTTAATATATTAACTGGTGTGTTTCATTCCTGACATTCCCTTGTACATCTTTCCTTTCCTCAATTCAGTGAATGTTATGCCACTAGTTAATAAGTTAACATAGTTCTCTTTACACATTTGCATGACTTGATCTACACTCAGACAATCGAGTATGATTCTTTGGCATTTTAAAAGCTGCAAATGAGATACCAAATCTTTGCATTTGGAAGAATATAAACTTAGGCAGTTTTTGTTATTTGTGGAAAATAAAGGTTGTCTGGTTGGGGGATGGAAAAGAAGCTTTGTAACGGAAGCCAGAGAACTCTCATGTATGTCTCTGAGAAAGGGCTATCACTCCACTCCTGGGCCAGAATGAAAATCCCTGGGTGGGAATGAGATGGGATGAAAGAACTTCAAATTACTTTGGCGAAAGCAGAGATGAATTTTGACCCGTGCTTCTTGGGTAGGACCCAAGGATGCAACAGACCCTCTGGTTGTCTGCTCTGTGGCTTGTATTCAGTGATCCACTCACTTTTGTTTTATTTCTCATGTACTTTCTGCTCACCTAGTGGTAGGCACTTTATATAGCCCTAGGAGTCCTAATGTGTAGGAGCAAAAATGTAGGATCTGACATTTAACAAACCTCTCTGCTCCTATTCTGCCCTGTTGAGCTAAAGGTAACTCTGAGCAGCATTCAGATAAAACCTTGGTAACATCTTCAGTTTATCTTTCCCTCACACCTTGGCTCCAATTCAGCAAGAGATTCTCTTGGCTCTACCTTATCAATCCAGAATCCAAACATTTCTCTCCACTCCCACTGCTACTCAAATAGCTCCTAATGGGTTGCCTTGCTCCAGTTTTCTGCTATCATGTGTTCCTAACATAACAACCAGAGAAGTTCCTTTCCAGCTAAAGCCAGATTATGACACTCTGCTTGACAAATTCCCATTGCATTCAGAGTAAAAACCAACTCAAGCTCCCATTGCCTTTTTGAATGCCTCCCTGGCTTTTCTTAGTGTGCTTTCTCCACTCCATGGCCCTGGCCTTCCTGCTATTCCTGGAGTAGGCTTGCCTCGGGCCTTGGGCCTTTGCACCTATTGATCTCTCTGACTGTGTAGAAGTTCTCACTCTGAGATGCTTTGTGTAAAGGGATTGGCATGTTTTGCTTCCTTATCTGTTCTCATGCTCTTGTTCTATTTGCTTATGTGTTATGCCTCTAAATTTAGTAGCTGATAACTCACTCTCTTGCCCTTCTCCTAACAAACCACTTGAAAGGCTTCACCTTTGTCAAGTCTTTGCTTAAATATGGTCTTAGTGAGGTGTAATCTGACCAGCTTGGTTAAAATTTCACTTTGCCAGCTCTTCTCTGGACCTCTAGTTATCGTTACCTTGCTCTATTTTATTTCATAGCATGCATCAACTTCTAACATTTTATATGTACAACTAGGTGTGATTATACTTATTTATTGTTGATTTTCTCACCCCAGAACATATGCTTCACGAATCCAAGAATTTTATCAATTTTGATCACTGATCTTTCCCAAAAGTCAGGGTTTGGAACAGGTTTTCAGGAAAATTTTAGCTGGAATATATTGTTGATGGAATTTCTTCACTATAGTAAAGGGAACATGTAATGATTTCACAAACACTAAAAAGTAACACAGTTATAGTGGGAGGTCTAGTCCCATGGAGTTCCCTGTCTCAAAGGCCCAGAGGAAAGCTCAGAAATGGCTGAGGAAGAGTTCACCTGGAGAAACTGGGAGATCAGAACAAGGGCTACCCTAACAGCAAACATGGAGGGTGAATGATTAGGACCTACAGAATGAAGTTGATTCTGGTAACTGAGTGTAAGGCAGGGAGGAATTGATTACCACCCATCCATACCTTGCCAGCACCATGTAAGACCCCTGTTATTTAGATGCTACTCTGGGTAAAAGGCTATTTTTTTTTCTCCTGGCAGAATATGAGGGTTACAAATAAAAAGTAGCATGACATATAGAAAATGTTATGTGTTTGGACCTTGACTTGAGACTTGTACCTTTTACTGAAACAACTTGGCCAGCCTCTGTGATTCCTCAGTAAGTCAGCTATGTAATAGTTGAGCAAGTCAACTATGTAATAGCCACATATGAAGTAATGTCCTGAAAATGAACAAATTAAGTAGAAAGGGAAATGGTTGCTTCTGACCATTTTTTTTTCATAGTGTAATACACTATTTTAAAGTATTTTTATTCTGAGTTTCAGATTGTAGTATAAGTTTTCAGAAACTTAGATGATATTTACCCTAATATCCTGCCCTATTTGGTGACAATAAGTATAGTGTACACCTCACAGACAGTTAAAGGGGAGTTTGCCTCTATTTGTGTATCTGAAAAAAATGCACTAAATAGCTATCATACATGAGGTGTTCTCTGTAAATGAAATGCATACAAGCAAAATTGCCAGCAGCCTCATAGATTCCTCCATCTGTGTTCTACCGAGACATCAAGAATAACATGTCCAAAATGGAACTCATCCTAACTTCTAAATCCACTTCTCTTTTTCTTAGCTTGGCTAAAGTCATTGCTAGCCATGTGGCCATGCAAGCCAGAACTCTTAAAGTTCTTCTAATAGCTATACTCAATGTGTGGTCTGCAGATGCATGCTGGATCACAGATTAGCATCCTAAAAAGATAAGTAGAGAAAGTGAAAATATTAGAAGCTTTATAGCAATTTCACATTTCTGCAATATTATCCAATTCTTTTATTTTACAAGAGTATTAGTTCATAGTGGGTGAGAAATTCTATAAATTGGACATCATCAAGGTAGTTTGAGTGCTGTGTCCTAGTTTGCTTCGTTTTCTTCAATACCTGTCAAAGCAGACATCGATTCTAAAATATGTCCTAAATATATCTCAAATCCAATTCCTTCTTCCCTTTAAGTCAGGCATTCATTTCATACCTGAACATGATAATGGAGGGATATAACTGCTTTTTTCTCCTTTAAACATATCTACTCATCCTTCAAGCATGCACCAAATTGTGTCCAGAACAGTATTTTCTGTCCAAATGGGAATATTTTCCATTCTACTTAAAATTCAACAGTGGTTCTTTGCTAGTCACAGAATAAAGTATATGTTCCATTGTATGATTTTCAAGGTCTTCCAAAATCTGGCCCTCTTCTAGTTTTTCATCTGATCTTCTACCTCTTTATACTCTGTAATCTATACCATGATATCAAATTTATTTGTATAACTAAACACACTTTATTTTTCAAAGATCTGCTACTTCAGATATTCTGTTCTATATAAATATAATAACTGTCTGCATTTGCTCCTTGGAAAACTTCTGAAGCATTCTGCTTAGTATCAAATTGGGCTTGGGATAATGGAAGCAGGGATTTCACTGATAAAATGGAGTAAGAGGTTGAGCATATCTCTGCAGAAGAGAAAGTTCAAACATAGGGTGAAGGTTTCTGAGCCAAATGACAAATTAGACATGGCTCTCAAGTCCAAATTTGAGATACAAGAACCAAGTTGAGGTTAACAAGTTGTTTTGTTACTGAGAAGAGAAATTTCCAAAATCAAGAGAAAGGTTACATGTTATTTCCCAGAAATGATAGCTGGGAAGCCAAGTAGGATACAGACCAAAGTTTTGTCTGAAGCAAGAGCAGAGAATATTCCACCTATACTGAGTTCTGTTACATCCCTTTTTGATCCTCTAGATAGTTTTGGCTCCCACATGACTATGTAGAAGTTCTCACTCTGAGACACTTTGTGTAAAGGAATTGGATATGTTTTGTTCTGTTAACTTTTCTCATGCTTGTGGTACTATTTACTTATGTGTGTATGCTTGTAAATTTATTGGTTGATAACTCACTGTATTGTAATTTTTAATTTACATATTCACTCTGCTAGACTATGAGTTTCTAGAGTACAAATTTATTTTCATATCCTCAATACATAGCACAGTTTATTGGCACGTAACTGATATTTGAAAAAATGTTTGTTGAATGAATTATTAAGTGAATACACAAGTGCTTATTTAGGACATTCAAGGAGTACTTTTAACAATCTTTTGGTTGTTCTTAGTATGCATCATAAGTCACTGGAAAATCTTGGACAATGTCACATTCAGATAGTGATCATTTGACCTCACATCCCAATTAACACTTTGCAATGAAAATGTTAGCTACAGCTAACATATAACACAACATTGGTTTATTCTTGGTAAAGATCAGGATTAGACATATATAAAAAATGGAATTTCTCAGGTTATGTTGTACTCTAGTTTAGAGGTTAGCAAATTTTTTTTCTAAAAAAGCCTAGATAGTAAATATTTTAGACTTTTTGGGTTCTAGAGTCTCCATTATAGTATCTCAATGCTGTATCTGTAGTGTGATAGAAACCATAAGTGATTCATAACATGAATATATGTTCTAATAAAGTTCACTTACAAAAATAGGCAGTAGATCAAATTTGACCTCTAAACTATAACTTGTTCACTGATTTCGTAAGCTCTTCCAGTATTTTATTATCATAAATGATTGGATGTGAACAAGATAGTATATACTGATGGTTATTGTTTACCCTGTGTTAGTTACTTGAAATTAGTTATCTTATTAATCCTTTATTAATCCTTTTTACTCTAAAATATGTAGTATTCTACCTATTTGATGCACAGAAAAGTTAAGACTGATCATTTGAAACATAATTAAGTGTCCTTGATTTCAACTAAAGCCAGGTGGGTACAAAACTCAGCCTTTCTTCATTAGAATGCATTGTCTCCCCTTCAGTGCCAGTTGACCCTTTGTTGTGACATTTGTCTCACAATATAAATTGTGAGAAGTTTAAATTGGCTTGTATCCATCAAGAGAGGCCTGGCTGTGCTGTGGTAATAAGTTTAGCCATCTCATGAGTCTGAAGCACCAATGTGGACTGTGATCTGTAGCACTCCTGTGGAAGGGTGTGTTGACCTTAGGGCTTTGTGAGCATTTATATTTGTGATTCTGAGAAGGATCCAGTCATCTCCAGAAAAAGCAATATCTGCTGAGTGCACAGAGGGTATGTTTCTGCTCATGCAACATGTTCATCTGGGGTTAATAGGGGCCTTGCTGCATATTGTAAGCACTCAGACCCACCCTGAGGGATCCCTAACCACTGGATATTACTGATACTTCTGGCAGTGGGGCGGGAATAAAGAGGACCATGCATACATTTTATAGGCTTCTGCCCAGAATCTATGCACATTAGTAAACCAGCTGGTTTTATCTGACTTCAAAAAGAGTATACCAGCTGGCTAGAGTAAGCCAGCTGGTTTTATCTGACTTCAAAGGGACGAGGAATTTGCCACATATACAGGGTAAAGTTATAAGTAAATAATATGATGACCAAAACTTTAATAGGAAAATTAAGATATTAGCTAAGTAGATTAAATGTCAAATAATTTCATATCTGAAATTATGCCAATGTGTGTGGGAGGGACCAGAGGTCCAAACGCCTTCAGAATATGTTAATATCATTTTATGTATTAATTACAAAAACATTCTTTTCTGGCTTATTTACTCCATTGTATATTGGGATCGTGAATATCGTCTCCAAATATATTGGCCATGGGAAATGGAGGCATTTTACAATGCACTGGGTATTAAGTATGTTGCAGACTGTCGAATGAAGTTTGAAGAAAATTTAGTAATACTGTAAGTAGCATAACAATATGGTTTTTCTGCATGGAAAAGCAACATGAAAACAATACAGCCAATTGGGAAATTAACAAAAATTAGGAAATTGAATTATGAGTAAATATGTCTCTGGATGTTATGATATAAAGTCAGTTCTGTCCTCAATGGCCCCTATACAACTTTCACCACTAGAACTGGGGTCTTTGTAACTGTAAATTACATTAGTCTATAAAATTTTAACATAGGGAAGATCTATTAATATCTACTTTGCCTGGTATCATTTTATGGGTTCATAAAACTAGAAATAGTGTTATATAAAGTTTCTTGATTTCTAAAAACAATTTACTAATACACACATTTCCACACTAGAAGATAGCAGGCAAACCTATTAGATCTCTAATATTCTTGGAAAAAGGGAGCAGGGTCTTTGGAGTTGGTAACTGCATGTTACTTTTTTTGTAACAGAATCCTCTGGATTCTGGCTTTTCCCTTCATCCCTGTCTGTTCCCTGGGAGAGTGGCATGTGCAGATTACACTGACCACACCTGCTGCCCCTGGTGGTCATTAGATTTCAGTCAATGGGAGGCATTGGCAGGAAATCTGAGTGCAAAAAAGAGAAGTCTGAAGACTTACTCCTTCTCTCCTAGGCCTGCTGAACACTCCTTTCTGTAGCAACAACTCACTCTGGGTTTCATAAACTGTTTCCAGGGAAAAGTCTGTTTGGTCCGATGCTGAGTTTCTCTCTCTTGCTTTTCCCTTGTTACTCCATCATCCTTTCTTGGCTACTCCTAGCCCTGATTACCCTTTTGCAAACAGACACGTTAATGAATTCTCTTCAACAGCCCTTTTTGAATGAACTGCCTGTTCCTGGCTTGTCCCATGACAGATACAGGGTGGCTGTATCTTCTGTTGGCATCCACTATGTGTCTTAGGTTCGGTACAGAGGGACAGAAAGACCATGATGGAGCTGGGGGGGGGGTGTCGTATATTTTAAGGACTGATTATTATTGTGCTCCACAGAGAATTTGCTTGTGAAGATAATTAATGCCAGTAGGAAGAACCATATGTGGTGCCTTCCTATATGCCAAAAAGGATATTGAACTTATGTAGGGACATAGTATAATAGTTTCCAGTTGATGCAGAACAAACTACCACAAAATTAAGGGATTTAAAACAACAAGAATTTATTGTCTTAGAATTCTGGAAGTCAAATATGCAAATGAGTTTCACTGGGCTAAAATTCAATGTAAGCATAGATGTGTTCTATTGGGGACCTCAGGAGAAGAAAACTATTTTCCTACCTATTGTAGCTTCTAGAGGTGCCACATTCCTTGGTCTCAAAACTCCCTTCCATTTTCAAAGGCAACAATAGCCAGCAGAGCCTGTCTCACTAACATTGCTCTGACACCAACATTCCTGTCTCCCTCTCTCACTTCTGAAGACTTTGCCTTTAAAATTGGGATCACGTGATGCCAGGGTCTTCTTCCAGTTCATTGTCAACTGAGTAGCAACTTTAATTCAATCTGTGATCTTAATTTTTCCATGTCATGTACCATAACATATTTATAGATCCTAGGGACCAAGACCTTAACATAACTCTGGGGTCCGTTATTCTGCTTTCAGATAGAAGTTGACAGTGCAGAGGATGCAGTGCTAAAAAACCAAGTGTTTTTGTATGCTTCTGTCACATGGCAAACACAGATAGGGGAAGAGTATTACCTAGGCGTTCAAGGACTTTCAATTAGAGATGTGAATTATGAAAACTGCTCCATCACCAACCAGCCACAAGACCCTGAGAACACAAGACAAGCACCAGACAAATTCTGGTACAATTTGTGTTATACAAACACACAATGATTATTTCAATGTGTGTTTTTAAAACCCACACATTTGAGTTTCAGTACTTCAAAATAAGGCTACATTTTCTGTTATTTAATTCTGATTTCAGTGGAAACGATTCAGAATTTCTGACCAACATGCTCCAGTAACTTTGCAGCATTATCTTGAGTCATTATCATGACTCAAGCCAAGAATCATGCTTTGGTACCAAAATACATGTGATCTGTGAGTTTTTACTTTGAGACCCATCTACTGACTGTGCCAGAAAGTTGGTTTACATTTACTGAGTGAGATCATTATCATTTCTTAAAACCAGAATACTCCATTAAAATGGGAATTAACTAGCTCATACTCCATAATAAAAGATTTTTCTAAGACTTAATAATCAGTTCTTACCTCCAGCTGTTCTAGTAGCAACCAAAATGCAATGTGAAAATAATAAAAGAAAAACAATCCCAAGGTTTTCTAAGCATAAGTGAAAAGTACTTTCCAATTCTCTTAACATATCAAATGTGGAGTGGATGGCATGACATTAGGCTACTGATATACAGAGAACTGAGGTTCTGGTTAAAAATTTATTGAAATTCAGAGTCATATTTTCTCTGCTGAGATAGCTGCTGAGAGTTTGGAACACATACTTTTTTTTTGAAAAATGATATCAGACCTATTTCCTCAACCATTTATTTTTCCCTTCCAAAAACCACAGTAATAACCTTTTCTAACTACATAAAAACTGCATTCTTGCCAAAAAAATTGCAACAGCATATGCTGATTCAGTGGTGTAGTAACTGCATGACTTGATATTATTGACTTAGAAATGAAGTCAGCCCTGAACCAGGATTTGATAATGGCCCTCAGAGTAAATTCAAGCCAGGAAGGTTAAGATCACTGCCTTTGTCAAAGTCCAGGACTCCATCTCCTGGCCAGGGAAGTACAAAATCCTTATGAAGCACCTTGTAAAACTCAAGAGAAAAAGAGGCTACAGGGAAGATAGAAGCTGAGAAGAGACACACCTGACATCTTTAACATGAATGTATTCTGGCATCAACGTGCAGACATAAGGACTATGTCGCTTGGGATTTGGAGGCAGCTGTGTGAACCCCAAAGTAGGGTTTTGAAGGTGTTGTAGAGTTCTCTTCCTGGATTTTGGAAAACAGAATACTTATGTTGGGGTAAAGTTCAAAAGTGAACACATAAATGGGTAATAAGAGTCTGAAAGGACAAAATTAATTACCTGCTTTATCCAACCAGTTTGCCCAGAGTTTTATGGAGGCTAACAAGAAACCATCAATATGCCTTCTATGGTGAACATTCAGTCCATTTGGCTCAAAATAACAGTTGTAATTATTTAAAATTTGTGCTAAATGTTATTTGCATTTCATGAAATTACCTTATAGTCATTAATTAAGCAATTACTCAAATTAAAAAATGTGCCTCTTAGCAGGATGTTAAAAAAATAATCACAAAGAACATAATCCTCATTAAGAACTATTAGTCCATGTGAGACAAGCTTCATTTTGTCTTGTAAAAAACAGAGATATGATTTGGTGTTTAGTCAAAATAAATGGGTTATGACACATTCCACCCTTTAAAATGTTCCAGGGCTGGCAGGATAAAAGAAGGAGATCTGCAGATGGTATTCTGAGCAAAGGCATCTAATGAACCCAGTGTTGCTACATAGCAACAGCATTAGCATTTCATTTGATTTCATTTGTTGGAATGAATTATTTGAGTTTTTCACTTTTTCAAAGGGTTTATGCACTGATCTTTATGCAACAGTATAACTAATGATTAAAAATGAACGAGGGCTTGAAGAATAGGCGTTATTAGCAAAGGTCACAGGACCTGAAATAATTAAATCTGGAAAAAGGCAATGGAGTTATTGAGTCAGGATTTTTCAGTGCCCAACTGTCCAGAAGATAGTAACAAGCTGTTCTTTCTCTCCATGGAATATATTAATAGTTCTCAAAGGATGTCAACCTGAGCTACAATAGGAGTCATTGGGGGTGACTTATGAGAAAAAAACTTCCTGCATATTTTGGAAGAGAAGACTAAAATAATTTAGCAATGAAGATATAAAATCTCATTCCCCTGTAAGTTATTTCCTTGCCCCCTCCCCAAATTAGAATCAATTCTCTTTGTCCTGAGAGATACAAGAATAGTCTTGTCTGAAAATGGGGACCACGTGATGTTCTGTCTGTTTCCAGGGATTGGTCTTTGCATTTCATGTAGTAGGCTGGATATGGCCTGGGCCCACTACTATTCTCAGACTGTCTGGCTTTTTCTTTTTGTAAGAAAGATCTCAAATTAGAGGTCAAAATGCAAAAATAACGATTGCCTTAGCCCCAAAGAACTCTTAGAACATATCCATTTTCTTTGCTTCTATAACTACAAGTTCATTATTTAGCAAAAGAAATTTTACGCATATTTCCTTGCTTGCTTGCTCTCTCCTTTCTTGTCCCCCTCCTTTTCCCTCATTCCCTTAATCTAACCCACTCAGAGTAGTTACTTGAGGGAATGGTTTTATGAATAGACTGTATCCTTTGCTCAAAAGCCTTGGTGTACGATTATAGATTAAACTTTCATTTTGAAAGTCAGAGCAATATACAGCCATAAAAATAGCAGTAGCAGCATTATTTTAATTACTGCATGTAGAAGGATAAGAAAAATTCAAGACAAATAGAGCACTGTAGCTTCAACGGCTGCACTCTAATTGTACCAGTGCTCATGCGGGGGCCAAATAACCATCTCTTGGGGAAAGTCACAGGTTATTCCTGTCAGGTATTGGTGGCACTGTTTCTGTGCTTTTCTTTGTCCCTCTGTTTTGTTTTGATTTTGTTTTGGATCCTAAAGTTGCTTTCCTACCACATATAGACTGTGTTGTCTTCTAATGTTTCACTATAGTAATTTACCATGTGGTCCTCAGCAGCTGTTTCAGGTGATCCAAAACACATATGCCCCATGCAATATTTGGGACACACTCACACTAAAAATGCACTTGTTGTTTATCTTAAATTAAAATGTAACTGGGCATCTGTTGTGTATTTATTTTTGCTTAAGTCTGGCAACCCTACATCTCGATGGTATTTTCATCAATTTGATGATGTTCAATGTGCTTATTTCAAATGGATAACGTTTGTTGCACTCCCTTAGCAGTAAATACTGAAAATTTCTCAGAGTAGTATGGAACAAATTTAAACAATGGCCAGTTGTTAAAGATTTAAGGGTGACCTGGAGTGAAGAAGCAGAAAACTCAATTTTGTTAGCTAACCAAGCAAATGTACTAGGAGAATAAGATGGGTGAACTGAGCTATAGTTCTAGTGTACAACATGGGTTTTTCTTAGTTGATTAGGAACTTTGTGATTGTATTGTTTAAAGAACTTGGTGATTGCATTTGTTTTTTTACCTATAAATTTAGAAAAATGTCAGAGCAAGTGACTTCCTGTTGGCCAGAATAGAAAGGGTACCATGCTGATCATTGAATTCACCTTCCTGGAGTGATATACATGAGGTGTGTAACCAGTTTTGGAAAATATTCTGTATGGACTAGAAAAGAATTCTTCTCTTTTTGTGTAGAGTATTCTGTAAATGTCAGTTAGGCCAGGTTGGTTGATTATGTTCAAGTCTACTGTGCTTTTATTTAACACACTATTTTTTCCATTATTGAGAGGTAATTATTGAAATAGATGATTGTGTCATGCTTTCTCTTTTTCTGTAGTTTTATCAGTTTTTGATTCTGGATTTTGAAAATATCATTAAAGTTAGGATTGCTATAGCTTTATGATTACTCATTACTCCTCATGAAATGAACTTTATTTTGGAATCTACTTTAATATTGATATAACCATGCCCACTTTTTCTTTTTTACTAGTTTTCATACAATAAAATTTTCTTTTTCCATCTAATTTAAAGTGTGCTTCTTGTGTACAGCCTATTATTGAGTCTTGCTAATATGATAATCTCTGTCACTTATTGGGTATTTAGGCCTTTTATATTTAATGTGATTACTGATGTGATTTTGTTGTTTCCATTTGTTGTTTGTACCCCTTTTCCTCTTAGTCCGCCATTTTGGGGACTGAACTATTTTTTATTTAAGATTTTTGTTCATGCATACAAGAACTGGGGTGTAGGTCAGAAGTGGGATGGAGAGGATGGTGAGAGAATTCACCAGAGACAGAGTGGGGAGCAGAACAGACAGATCTGCTTAACTACACTGCTGAGGGGAGCAGTGGACGAGAGGGGAGAGGTCTCCTGTACCATGTGTGTTAGTTCCCTAACCATGGTGATAGCTTGATAATGCTGAGACTTAACCCCTGTGCCATCAGGGAGGCCCTGGGACTTAGATTTTATAGTGTCATTTGATATCCTCCTTTGACTTATTCTTTGTTCACAGTAGAATTCTTTTGTTGTTTTGGTGTTTGTTTTAGACCTAGATTCAGTTTTATAGCAACCTTGATATTGCCCTTGTCTACTTAACATGACCATATTCAATGCCTTTGGTTTATATTCCTTGTATTAGAAATGCTCTCCTCATGCAAATATATACCTGATTCTAGCATCCATTTCAGTTGATTTCTGCTTACAACAACCTCATCAGAGAGACCTTTCCTGACATTCTAAATTAAGACAGTCCCCTAAAGCTGGCTTGCTATTCCTAGCTTTAAAATCTAACTTCATTGTTCTTTATAGTCCCTATTGGTTTATCATACATATTTGCTTATTGTGTCTCTCCAACATAAGCTTCATTAACATAGGACTTTGTTTTATTTACTGCTGAGTTTTTAGTATTTTGAAAAGTAACTGACAAAGTAAGTTCTTAATGAATTCTTGTAGAGTGAATGAATGAATGAACGGTTCAGAAATGGGGGAAAGGTGGTGGGACTAATATTTAGTTTTAGCTTGATTTGCTTCTGTCTAATCACCAGAGTGTATTCAGTTGTCTGGCTGGTGAGGTGAGTGTCTCTCTATCTTAATTATTGCTCTGATTGTTACTGGAAGAGGGTAACTTTTCTAGTCATAAGAGGATTACCCAAAGATGAGGCAAACACAAAGAAATGGTGTGCATAGTATTTTGTACTACTTCCTAGTCTTTTTTTTTTTCTTTTTACATTCTAAGGCCTCCAACTGCCCTAATTTTCTTTTCTCATGTTTATATTTTAGATTATTTTCCTTCTATATGTCTCAGTACCTCAAAGCTCTAAATTTCAGTCATATTAAACATTGAACAGTCAAGGACAGATTTTTTTTAAATAATATTCATATGTATACATATGGAAGAGAAAGGGAGAGAAAGATAAGAACAAAGAGAATTATAAAGTGTAACATTTAGGAAATCTGGATGAAGAGCTATAGGGGCCCTTTATATTAATTTTTAAAGCTTTTTTTTCTAATTATGAAATCAATTCTAAATAAGAAGTCAATAGAATAGGCATCTGCACTTCTATCATTTTCTTAAGCCAATAGACACTCGTGACCTGTTGTTCTAGTTTGCCCTCTGACTTTATAGCATCTTTTCCCTCTGGCCATACTCCATTTACTTTTCCCACTGCTTTCATATCCTCTTACATAGAATCTTGCAGCAGTCTCTGGAACTGGTCCTCTGAGGCATCAGTCCTGACTATTGCTCACTCTACAGATGACTCCTCAATGCTTGTCCTAAAATATGATTTAATCAGATTTTCTACTCAAGAACTTGAAGTCTTGTTGCCCATAAGAACAAAGTGCCAACCTTCAATTTAAATATTTTTTAAATTTAAATTAAGATAACATTGGCCTATAACATTGTATAGTTCCAGGTGTATATCTGTTTCTACTTCAGTATGATCACATTCAAACCTTTAGTTTCCATTCACTACCATATATTTGAATTTCTTTGCATTTACCCAGTCACTTCCCCTTCCTTACTGGCATTTGTCTTTCTCCATCTGACTTATTTCACTTGGCATAATTCCCTCAGGGTTCATCCATGTCATCACAAATGGCACAATTTCCTGATTTTTAGTGGTAGAGTAGTACTCCAGAGTGTTCATTACCACATCTTTATCCACTTATCCATTGAAGGGCACTTAGGTTGTTTTCATATCTTGACAATTGTGAATAGAATTGTGATAAACATAGGGCTACATGTATATTTTCAAATTAGTATATTTATATTGCTTGGATAAATACCCAGAAGTGCAATAGCTGGATCATAGAGTATTTTTATTTTTTATAAAATTTGGCTTTGTGCTTGCATAAAGACAACAGTTAAGCTGCATTTTCTAAAACTTCTTATAAAGGTCTGTTGTTAAAGTTTCTTCAGCATTATGTGGAGGATTGTGCAAAATGTAAAATTACGTATATAACCAGATGTTTTCATATCAACAATAATTACATTATGTAGTATTGGGGGTTATATATAATTGATTTAGTGAGTAATCTTTTTTTTTATGTGGAACTTTCTGGATGAAAAGGAATGGATGTTCAGAAGGATTTACTTCTGATCCCTTCCCCAAACTTTGAAAATCTACTTTGATAGTTTAGTACAGTGGTTCTCAAACTTGAGTGTGCATCAGTGGAGGTTTGGAGACCTGTTAAAATGCAAGTAGCTTGGTCCCACTCCAAGGAGTTGATTCTTTGAATTTGAAGGAGTCCTGAATTTTGCAATTTTTAACGAAAATGTTGTTAAAATATTTAGGGGGAAGTGAAGCAGCTGGGGATGGGCACAGTGGTTTAACATAGGGAAAAAGAAATTTATTTCCTAAACAAAGATTCTATGGTATTTCATTGTTATTTTTTTGAGAAATTACCATACCATTTTCCACAGTGGCAATGTACTGTACCAGGTTGCCTTTCTCCATATCCTTGCCAAACTTGTTGCTTCTTATCTTTTTGATAATGGCCATTCTGAGGTAATAGCTCATTGTAGATTTCATTTGCATTTTTCTAATGTAAATGATGATGCACATATTCTTATATAACTCTTGGCCGTTAGTGCATGGCTTGATCTTGATAACCCAACACAATTTGCCCTAAACATTCTGGTTAGACTGTTTCCCACTACATTCTTCCATCCATTGTATTTGGTGTCCCGCATCCAAGAATACACACATTCTGCTTTCTTTGCTTTCTCTTGCATCTCTTTCTATTGAAAATCTTGAAATTCTGCCTCCGCTGGAGGACTTCTTTCCAGACATCTCTCAGTCAATAGAAATTTTCTTCTGCATGTCTATAGTTCTGTGCTTTTATATATAGCTCTGGTTTAACATCTCGTCTGAGAATTTGTTTTCTTCATCTTTGATGCTAACCAAGCCAGAATACTTTCCAGCCTATGTATAAAGCTAATACATGCTGATTGGACAGTTTAAATTTGAATTAACTATCCACATCCTGATAGCTATTTCCATATAGCTCTTTTCCTATAAACTGTTTCATTTGAATTATAACCATATTTACCATAAGTTTCAAAAGACCCAGTCATCTAAATTATTTAATTGGTATTCTGAATAGTAAAGTCATAGAAAAAACTCAACATTTTGACTATTTCAAGAAAACTATGAGGTGGTATAAGTTAGTGAACAATTATGTTCAGTATAATTTAGGATATAACGGTTCTGCTATTCCTTTTTTCCCCTGCAAATCTTGCATATTTCTTATAGAGATGTTTATGTAGGTTTCTCTCTTTTAGAAACTTATTGTGGGTTCTCCCTTGTCGTACAATGGGTTAAACCAAATCCAAAGCCAAATCCAAAGCCACTGCAGCATGAGTTGGATCCCGGCCACGGAGCTGACCCACACGGTGTGGCAGACCTTTTCTGACCCACCCGCTGTTACCCTCAGCAGTGCACTTCGTCAGTCTGCCTGTTCTGCTCCCCACTCTGTCTCTGGTGAATCTCTCACCCACCACACCTCTGGCCTGTACCCCAGTTCTGTAAGTATAAATAAATCTTAAAAAAAAAAAAAAACTTATTGTGTATTATTGTTAGATTCACCCTCTCCATAAGACCCATGATTCACACCTTAGTAGCTGGAGACTAGCCAAGTTCAAAACACAAAAATACCTTTTATGGATTTTTGTTGACTGATTTAATTTTGTTACAGATACCAATCACAGGAATCAGTTACTGACTTTCTTTTTCAAAAGATGAAAAAGAAAGGTGTACATAGTCATTTAAGAAATCATTTTATCAATTTTATGGCTCTGAAGTTTTTCTGTCCCCTATAATATATCTGGATTATAACTTAAAGAGATATAAAACAGTGTGATGTAGAATAATGCTGACATTTGTGCTGTTGAATTAAGACACAAAATTTAAAGATTAAATTATTCTAGAATGTCCTTCTATACAAAAATGTATTTAGCTTGATTTTATGAATTCTTCTATGCAAATTCAAGTTAGTATTTCCCTTATCTGTTCCTTTATCTGTTTTATGATCTGTTACAATAGCTTTTGTGAATTGAAATTTATAGTATCTTAAACTCTATTGAAATATTTAGTAAAGGTCCATTTGTTTTTATTTTTCTTTCTTGAGTTTATTATTTTTTCTTGAAAGGCATGGCTCTTTTCTAAAATATTTATGGGGTAAGCATCAAATTACA
Organism: Condylura cristata; assembly: GCF_000260355.1. Taxonomy (NCBI): domain Eukaryota; kingdom Metazoa; phylum Chordata; class Mammalia; order Eulipotyphla; family Talpidae; genus Condylura; species Condylura cristata. Next base: position 19,821,370 of record NW_004567131.1, on the reverse strand, counting down.
GGGAAAATCCATTTTTATTACATTTATTGTACATCAAGAGACCAAAGATTTGAATGTTTTCTGCTTTTTAGGGATCTAATTTAATTTCTGATCTATTAGGGATCATTTAATTTCATTTTGCCTTCAGATGTGTCATGGATATTTAGATAGTATTTATAACATCGTAGTTAATTTTAATTACTCACAGAGCCTGACCCCTGGAATTTTTAAACATTCCAGAAGCTTCTGTCACTAATCTTCATGTACACTCCTGATCATATTCCTAAGTTAGTGTGCTGTTATGTTAGTGCTGCTGCGTTTCTCCTTACAGAAGGGGTCAGCATAACTCCATAGATAGGGCCACACACTGACCATGAGCAGTGAGGCATTTTGACAAGTCTCTGGGCCCAGGGACAGCACAGCATGGACAGACCATAAACACTACCCTTGTGTAACTGCTGCTGACAATTTTACTGAATTCCTTACAGTCAAGGGGACTGTTTTATGAATCCTATTTTATGAATCCTTGAACGGTATCAAGGACCCTTTCTGGGTTTAAGATTTACCTCTGATAAAGGCAACTTGAATACACTGCAAGTGTCTATCCCCAAAGTTCTAATGACTTCCTTGTAATTTTCTTATGCCTTTAACACTCTATTTTTTTTCTCAATTATGTTTTGAACCTTTTTTGTCGTAGGAGTGTGAGTAATTTGGCGGCTTTTTCATCATAATGTTTGGAAAGTGCTTCATATGTGTTCAAATGATTGAAACCTGCTTGCCCTCATGGATCCCATTCTACCTGTTCAGTTTAACTCATTCTCATCCTCTCCTCGTGCTATGGCAATAATTGATTTCTGTTAATGGTCTAACAGTATGTTTTAACAGCAATACATTTATTTACTAAGATGAAGATTTTAAATTACTGCTTCCTATTCAAGAAGTTATACAGAATCATTATTATTAAGTATTGTAAATATAACATCATGCTCTCAGCATCCTTTTAAACACTGATTGTTTCATAGATTGTTCATAATAGAGCTAATCATTCCTGTGTATTCTTTTTTTTTTTAAAGATTTATTTATTTATTCATACAGAACTGGGGTACAGGCCAGAGATGCGGAGGGTGAGAGGATTCACCAGAGACAGAGTGGGGTGCAGAACAGGCAGATCAACGAAGTACACTGCTGAGGGGAGCAGCGGGCGGGTCAGGAGAGGTCTGCCGCGCCATGTGGTCTCCTCCGGGGGCAGGCGGGAATCGAACTCATGCGGAAGTGGCTTAAGCTTCTTAGTGCTGTGCTTTAACCCGCTGCGCCACCAGGGAGGGCCTCCTGTGTATTCTTTTAACTATAGGTTTGCTGCTACTTGCACAGACTTGCTCACCAACATTCCAGCAGTCCCTGTACTCTGATTTGTAAACTTTTAAGCCAGTTTGGCCTTCTAAGAATAGACTGCCTCAGGCACAGACAAATCCCTCTCTAAGATCTGAGCATGCTTACTCTCTAGTGAAAGCTAAACCTTCTCACTAAGGAACAATACAAGGACGACCTCCTGACATTCGTAATTATGACAGCACTACCATCACTCTTCCACTCTCAGAGCTCAGTCATCTTTGATTCTTTTTTCTTCCAAAGCACCATATCCAAGCATTCACTAAGTCTAACTTCAAACGTGCAGCTGGAAAATCACCTCAATGGAAATTGGGGACATAGCTTCTTATCTGGGCTCTGGTTCTAATTAACTGGGGACCTCTGCTGTTTGAAAGTTTACCGTCATACTACCTTCTATAAATGGTCTATCATCTTCACCATGGATTCCCAGGCCCTTTCTTCCAGGTTCTGCCCTTCACCACTGGTCATGCCTGCCTCTTGCTGATCTGGCACACTGCTTGCTTTAATGCAGAGAAACATTACTCAAGTGGGGGGTATTTCCAGATTAGACATGCTCCATAGCTGTTTTAGATCACAGGTACAATTTACACTAATTATTTATAATCACAGGCTGTTATATAGTAAAACCTAAAATTCTTGGAGGAAACTGAGGCAAACTTTCTTACATTTCTAGAAAAGAGATGCGACTACCATCTGATGTCCTTTAGATGTGTGGGCTGTGATTTTACTTAGAATGAATATGAAGTGTTGAACTTATTAAGCAACATTTTAATACTGCTGAGTTAGGACATTTCATGACATATTCGTATATTCCTTCTATAGTATTTAGTTTTTTTTTTTTTCACAGAATATTGATGGGAGCAATATTCTCCCTCCTTGATTACCTTATAAATCATTCCCTCCTATTTCCTCCTATGTTTTATCTTCCCACACAATTGTTATGGCAGTTCTGAACTTTTACCTTCCAGTTTTTATTGAGCTAATAAATGAGCAAAGTGTATAAAAATGAGATAGTCTCTGTACCTCCCTCCATCTCTCTCTCCCATATATATGTGTATATGTGTGTATGTATAAATGTATGTATATATTATTGTCATGTATAGGTAGGCCTATATACATATATGACTAAATTCTCATAATCACTTGTGATATCCTCAACATGCAAATGTATGAAGTTTAGTATTTTTTCAATTGCTCCATTGATACTGACAAATTTTCATCTCCAATAGAAAAGGGAAGTGTAAACACGTTTCTGTGTCCACAAGATGCTTAATAGAAAACTATTAATTTGCTACCATAGCAGGAAGGTTTCACTTTGGGGAGTTCTATGATCATGAATAAGTGTGTAAATTGATTTATTTAAAAATAAAGACTAACTGGTGGGGATGTACATTTAAAGGCATTTGGCAGTATCTGATTCAGTTGAAAATGCATCTGACCAGTGGACATAGAGGCATTTTCTAAATGAGCACCATTATAACAGTTGAACCTCCTTTTTAGTGGCTAAGGAAATAGCATTAAAAACTAACATTTATTGAGTATCGTGTTTAAGTACCATACATCCACAATCCCACTTACTCCTATTGGAATTTACAAAACTTACAAAATTGTATAATAAGTTTGAGCTAATTTATTATAGGTAGAGTTCTAGTTCTAGGAGTATGCTTATCATTATAACTTCATTTTGCCATTTTAATTTTTTTGTACTGGTACTGTTCTTTAGATGATTTGTTTCTTTTTGGAAAGGTCCTAAGTTTAATAGGAATGACCCTAGAATTGTAACTTCAAGAGAATGTCACTTTTGTATTCTAAATAAAAGTAAACAATTTTGCTATAAGAAATAAATACATGTGATGCCTACATGGAAAAAAGGTATGAAGTTTAGCCAATGGCAACCAAATAAATGGAAACACAAAATGAACTCTAAGAAAGTTAAAATATTTTGTCTTTAAATCAATATGTATTTTGTTTGCATGAAATTAGAGCAGTGCTTTTCTTGTTACATATTGAAACATTCCTTAAACAGGAAGAAAGTGTGAGAATACCTTTGTGTTTAAAAAAGACTGAAAGGTGAATAACTCAGCCAAATACTAAATTTGTTCTAAAGTTGTAATAGTTGTAAGTGTGACAATGACTTGATCATAAGTGCTCAGTTTTCTTTTTTTGCTTCATTCTGGCCTGGTGACTTAATCTTGTCTTTCACATCACATTTCTTTCTTGTTTCATTCTGTTCATTTCCAACAGCTTCACAATCATTTCTGATCCCACCCCACCCCCGCTACTAAGTTATCAAGACCTATCTTACCTCTTATTTGATAGTCATTGTTTTTATTTCCTTGAAAGAACACATCCTATTATAAACCTTCCAGTTCCTATTATAAATCTTTTGAATGTATTTTTTTTCTTTTCATCCTGTGTAGTGTTCTAATTTTTTGATATCACAGATTCTTTTCAAAGATACCATATATTTTTTTTTATTTTTCAATTGCTAGTAGATGGATGTAAACAGTGTAGTACTTCTACTCACAGATTACTTTTTATAGTGAAAATCTTCCTATAAGATTTTGCAACTGATGGTTTGTTGGGCAAATATTCAATAACTGCAAGAAAAACATAGGGGAGAACTCCAGAGCCACAGTGGGGGAAGAAAACAGTCTCTTCAGGGTTTGCTCTGTTTTACTAGTAATCCCTGTTTATAGCCTGATTTTCATGCCAGTCTTGAAGTATAACTACTTTAAACAAATGAATACTACTGAGAGTTCTTTTGAAATACAGAGGGGTTTTCTCCATTGAATATTCCCTTAGGTATGTACTTCATTTTATATTAAAATGATTATCATATAAACAGTAAGAGTAAGAAAATATCAACTGACAACTGATGACCATGACTCACTCCACAGTACACTCTTTCTCATTAATCCATATGAAAAGCTCTAGATAAATATTATTTTCCCATATCACAGATATCCAAGGAGAGTTTTCAAGACAATACAAGAATAACTAATACAGTAAGACATCTAGTTTCACTCTATAAATGCAGAAATGCTGACATTTCAATAAAGTGAATGTAATTCTACACATTTCCAGGGAAGTCAGTTAATTCACCTCACAGTTTGCCTAAATAACTGAGCCTTCTATTTGCATCCTAAATCAGAACATTTTGGGAATGTTGCTCTCTATCTTACAACACCCAGGTATGGTTTGGTAAGTTTCTTTTCACAAGCTATGTTCTCTTTCCATAACATCGAACTTAGCTATATTTTTCATTCCTTTTCAGTCTGCATTGACTTCACTTAGGGGTCCATAATACAGTTTTGAGTCTTTAACAAAAACTCCCACATATCAAAGGAAGTTCCCTCTATTTTAAGTATTTTAACATTTATAAGACATATTAGAAATCTCAGACCTCTTGGCTGGTAAACTCCTCAATTTCACACATTTCGAACACTCACATTTAGATTGTGATTTTGTTGTTTCTAAAGAAGCAGATTTCCTTGAGGGTTGGTGTCAGATTTGATCATTCTATTTCCCAAAGCTAGAGCCAGTTCAGAGTGACATGCTGCACACAGTTGTTTAATGAAAGAGTAGGTTCTAGTCAATTTTGCACCTTAATGTTTGAATTGTTGTTTGGGGGATTTATTTTCACTGAAGTGGTTAAGTAAATGGTCTGATCTTGTAAACACTGCTAAAATGATCTGACAGAAGAAAGAGATGAGAATGAATAGGTGTGTAATAGAATGGGGTTGGATTTTGAGGGCAAGGGGAGTGATGAAAGTTCCATCAGAAAATTGGAGTAAGAATGAGGGACTTATATTTTTAATGTGAGAATGGCAGACATAGCTTAGAGACAAAGCAAATGGTGAAGAGGAACAGGAGGTGGTGGTGGTGACAGGTGTGTGTTCGTGTGTACCAGTGAGGGGGGATAGGTAGCAGCAAGCTGGTACTGAAAAGGAAGCATGAGAATAAACACACACAATGGAAAACTTAGCGAACATCACACTGTGGCTCAGAAGGACCAGTAAATAAGGCTGATCCTGCAACAGCAAAGCAATGGGATTGGCACCAAGCAAGCTCCCCGGCTGAATGCTTGGAGAAGTGAAGAAATGGAAAAGACATTGTTTTAGGTGAATGACAAAAAAATATGAAACCGACTGAGCCAAAGTTCATTTAAGGAAATCTCAGCCAGAAATGTAGAATAGAAAAGGAACAGAGAATAAAGGAAATTGGAAATGCAGTTAGAAATGAAGAAGCTATGAAAATCCTAAGAAGATTGGTAAAATGGACTAGAGAATAATGCCCTAATTAAAAGCATAAATGTGAATTTTCATTATTCATTTGCTTTGCAATGAAAGATCTGCTACAAATGGAGGTCTCAGAAATGAGGGTGGAAGAACTCTGTAAAACCTACTCTTTCTTTTTCTTGCTCTGCGTGTGCGTGTGTGTGTGTGTGTGTGTATAGCTACACACACACATTATGTTCTTTATTATGAAAATATTTCCCTCTATTTTCCAACAGAAATAAAATATCAGCCACCTAGGTTAGGATGTATGGTTCATGATAACAAAAAATTGCAAAATTATGGGCTGAAAGCTTTTCATCAGCTTTCTCTTAGTGCACAATCAAATTCTCCCATGAAGACAGCTTCAGTCTTTGGCAGTCACTTCATTATGAGAGCCTTGGAAACAAGTCCAAGTGTTATTACTCTTTTAATTAGATTTATTTTATGTATGTATATACAAAAACTGGGTATAGGTCAAGAGGTTGGGGGCGAGGGGGTTGGTAAGAGGATTCACCAGAGACAGAGTGGGGAACAGAAGAGGTGAACATACTGAATGGAGCAGCAGGTGAGACAGCAGAAGGCTGCGTCCTATGGGTCAGCTCCCTGGCTGGGATTGAACTCATAAAGCGTGGCTGGTGATAGCTGGATAGAGCTGAGACTTAATCTTTGTACCACCAGAGAGACCCTTAAGTGTTACTACTTTTTACGTTTACAAAGTAATAACATACTTTATAAAACTTGTGGACCAGGGCCTCCCTGGTTAAGTCTCAGCACTATCAAGCTATCACCAGCCACTGCAGCAAGAGTTCAGTTGATCCCCCTGCCTGGGAGATAGCCCTTGGGACACAGCAGACCTCTCCTGTCTCAGCCACTGCCCAAGCAGTGTGTTTCAGTACATCTGACTGTTCTACTCTTAAATCTGTCTCTGGTGAATCCTCCTTGTCACCTCCACCCTCTGGCCTACACCCCAGTTCTTGTATGCTTAAATAAATAAAAATAAATTTTAAAAATACTTGTGAACCATAAACACATGAGGAGTTTAATTGCAGATGTCTGCTACAAGAGTCTTTAATTTTAACCCCTCACACAGTTTGGTTTTGTGTTCGTCTTTCCTCCTTTAGGTTCCCTTTTCAACAGAGCTTCCTTAATTCTCTTTGCCAACATGTGATATCATTCCCCACTGCAAACATTTAAAAGTTAATCCTACTTGATGAAATCTTGTCAGAGACCACCCACGTCTAGTAACCTTGAGCATTTGAGCAGTTCCTTTGCCCTTTAACCTTTGCCAGTGTACCTTATATTCAAACCATGCAAGTATGTGACAGTTTACCAGAAACTAAATTTTCAATTCTTCCTGTGACATTTGAGTTCTCTAGAAATTAGGGAAATTAATGTAATAAATTATAAAGCCATAGAATTTTGGAAGTGGGGGAGAATTTTAGAGATCATCTAATCCAAGTAATAATGAGTCATTTGTTAACAGCTCCAAGGGACTCATCAAAACAAGGAATATAAACAATTAGAGCCTCTTAAAAAAGAAAAACAAAAAAAAAACTCTAGAGTACAAAAATTACAGGATTCCCCTAAGGAAAGAAATGAAGCTAAGTACACTAATTTGGACAGATGCTTGAACAGCACCTCCAACACATGCAGGCACAAATGCAGGGCTATGTTGATTCAATACAGACATTTATTAATCATAGCATCATGGGTAAGATATGCCCAGGGTATCAGAGAACTGAAATTGTGCTCCAGAAACCAGAGAGAGACACACAATCTAGTTCGTAGAGAAAAGTCACAGAGCCAGTCTTATTTCATCTTTTAAATCTGTAGCCTATTTTAAATCTGTAGCCTAATTGCCTTGATCCTCAAAATGTTACTGAGGAAACATTTCACAGAACATGTTTAAAAGGAGACTTACAGTAAGCCCACCCAGTTTATATAGAATACACTAAAATCCAGTAGCACTCTGGGTAACAGACCCAATTCCCACAGTTCCTGCTGAGGTTACAAAATGATTTAAGTCAATAATTACATTTTTCCCACATAGATTTGACAGTAGTCTAGAGTCTTGTATTGTAGTTCTGACCAATAAGGTTGGACATCGAGTAGGTCTATTTGAGTCTTTATTTAAAAAAAAAATTGTAGTTTTCATAGACTTGAAGAATCTGTCCATAAGTTATACTTTATTATGACTTCTGGTATAGTCACATCTAAGTATTAATGTATTATTTTATCATAGACTACAGTCCTTTATGTCTTTATTTTACAGATAGGACATTGCATTGATTTTTCTGAATTTATGCATATAAACCTGTATATTCTTTGCAAATGTCATTATAGGTCAATGAAAGTAAAAATATTTATCATCGAAAGCACTGGATCTGATATTTCTGATGTCACTTCTTAGAATTTAGTATTCTAGCATTGTTTATCAAATTGCATTTGCAATGAGGGTGTGTTCTTTTCTTGTGCATTTCATGTAAATTTTCCCCTATATAATTTGAGTCTGTATATTAATCAAGTTTGTGACTAATATAAGATATTCAGAATGATTATGTATATGCATATTATAGCATATTACCTAGACAATATGTTCCAGAGGAAAATAGTGAGGGGAAGCTAAATTAAGCTAAGAATACTTTGGGTGGTGGAGAAGGATGGCTGCCATTTTGGAAGGGTTTGTTGATTTCTTTAAGTGGTCTTTGTAATAACTTGTCTTCTTCCTTCTAATTGCCACCTCCTTTCAAGTTCCGTAGGGAAACACGAAACATCCAATAATCAGTATAGATAATCTCATGACTCTAATCTGTGGATGACACTTCTAGCATCCTGCTCTCTCGGCTTCATGTCATTGTCATTTCCAGTAGCATTCTCTTTCATGGAATCACTAGTCCCCTGCAGTCACACAGTGTATTCTATCATCAGGAACTTCCCACTCCCCACAATTAACCTGCTGTTGAACACCAGTCTCCTCTTTTCCCAGCCTGCTTATTAAACTGCTCCCACCATGATTATTCTTACCTTACTGGGCTTCTCAGTCGACTGAGAAACCCTTATGTCTTCTCAGCCTAGCATTATTTTTATTTCTTCCCCTCCTTATTAAACTTAAATCCCAAGATCCATACTCCTAATAATAATCTTGTAAATAAGTTTCTTGATTGTGTTTTTGTAAAAATTATTTTCTCCCTCATAGAATCGATTAAGCCTTGGTGTAGAATAGAGGCTGCAACAAATGCCAGGTAGATATAAAATTCATAGTTTAAACATATTTCTCACTCTAATAATCTTGTTATATCTTCTTGCTCAACTTGACCATAATTCTGCAGTATTTCAAACTTTCTCACTTTCCTCAACTTTAGCCTCATCTCTTTGCATGCCCCACCCTCCCTGCCTATAAACACACCTGTTTGTCTTTTTCATCAGATGGCTCCGCCTCCTACTTCTCAGGAAAAGTTGAAGCCATCAGTTAAGAAGTCATCTAATTTTCTTCAATTATTCATGTACACCTACTTATATATACCCTCTTCCTTCCTTTCTTTATTCTGGTTGCTGTGGAAGGAATATTCCTCTTCCTCTGCAAGGTAAGTTTGTCCCACTTCTGCTCTGAATCTTGATGAGTGTTAGCATAACACTCTGTGCTTCCCATATGCTGTCCTATTCAGAGTGCTTCTACTATTCCTCTAGGATGTTGATATTATTTTATTCCCACTCTCCACAGGAGGAAACTGAGGCACAAGAGTAATGACCTAGCTAGTCCAATGTAACAGTCAGTAACTGAGACAGGCAGCTTTAATTGCTTGCAGTTTCACTCAAGAATCTGTATGGGTACAAAAGCATTATACTCTCTTCTTATGAACATGGTATTGCAACTTTTCTTTCTATACCAAATGTTCTTTCTCAGTGTTATTCCCATCTTCCCATCACATTTAATATTCCCAAGTCTCTTTCATTGCTGTTTTGGACATTTCATTCCATCCAGTTAACACCTTCTCTTTTTAACCAAAATTCTTTTTTTTTTAATTGAGAGAACGTTAATTTACAATGCTGTATATATTTTAGGATTAAGTTACACACTTCTTCAGATGTGTATCACAATATGCCATCAACAAGTTTCTTATAAATAATCCTACACAACAATCCACTAGACCTCTCTATGCATTGTTCCCCTTAATTCATCTCGACCAGTTCTTTCCCTCTGACAACCTCAATCCTGATGTCAGAAACCAAAGGCTTATTTTTGTTTTTTCTATTCACTTGCTTTGTTTGTTTGTTTGTTTGCTTGTTTTGCACATTAGGGAACTCATCTGATCTGTGTCTTTCTCCTTCTTACTTATTTCACTGAGAATTATCCCCTTACATCCAAGTTGCTCCAAATGGTAGGATTTTCTTTCTTATGTAGATAATTATAGTATTTTGTTGTTTACATATACCACATTTTCTTTATCCACTTAATCTGTCATTGGGCACTTGGGATTTTCTTTAGCCTAGCTGTTATAAATAGTGCTGCAATGAATGCTTTTCATGAACCAACACTTCTTAGTACTTGTTGCCTTCAAATTTTCATTTTTTACTCACTAGTTATCCAATTTCAATCTCTTCCACAGTCCCGTCAATATTTCAAACCAAAGTGGCTCTCCGTAAGGTAATTGCTGATGCTTGTGCATGTAACTCAAAGGGCAGTTTTCAATGTGTACTGGCCTCCTCAGCAAACTTTAACTTTCTTGATGATCCTATTATTATTTATTAAACAATGGCTTTATTGAGACATATTTTATGAACATATGATCTACTCATCTAAAGTGTAAAATTTTAGCATAGTCGTAGAATTTTTCAAATATCACCACTACAATCAGTTTTAGAACATTTTCTACTTAGAACATGCCCATTAGCAGTTACCCCCCACTTTTCAAACTGCCCATTCTATACAATCACCAGCCTACTTTGTCTTTTTGAATTTTTGTGCTATGAATCTTTCATGTAATAAAATCTTATACCATGTGGTCCTTGTTCTGATTTCTTTCACTTAGCACAATATGTTAAAGGTTTATATAAATATCAGTACCTTATTACTTTGTTGTCAATATTCCATTCATGATTATACTTTATTTACTAGTTGATGGCTGTTTGGGTGGTTATGATTTGGGGGCTATTGTAAATAACTACATGGGCTATAATTCACAATATTATGAATATTTGTGTGTGAATTTTTGTGTAGACATAGGTGTTTATTTCTCTTGAATGTATACTGAAATTGTTGAGCCATATGATAATTCTATATTTAATCAGTTGAGTAGCTGAAGAATATTTTTACCAAAAATCTATCATTTTACACTCCAACCAGAAGTGCATAAAGGTTCAGACTTTTTTATAGCCTTGGCTATACGTGTTATCATATCTCCTGATTCTAGCCAGCCTATACGTATGGGGTTACATCTCATTTATGGCTTGACTTGTATTTCTTTTTGTGTTTAGCATATTTTCTTATTTTAGAAACTTCTCTGAAGAAATAATATAAAGATGTTTGTTTACTTTTTAATTGGGATATTTGTCTTCATAATTGAATGTTAGGAGTTCTTTATGTATTCTAGATATAAGTTCCTTTCTAAGTATTCCATGGGTGTCTTTTTACTTTCTGGATGCTTTGAAGCAATAAGGTTTTGAATGTGATAAAGTCCAATTTATCTAATTTTTGTTGTTGTATATGCTTTTCGTATCATATCTAGAATCTATGGAATAATAAAAGGTCACAGATTTATTCCTAGTTTATTCTAAAAGGCTTATAGTTTTAGGCTCTGATCACTTGAAGTTTTTTTTCAAATAATGATGTGTCATTGCTTTTTTTTTTTTTTCATGTTCACTTTTCCCCCCACTTTATCCTTAGGTGTGGTCACCATACTTTCCCACCACAAAAATAGCCACTGCCTTTTACCACAGTCCATGGTCCTCTCCACCCCTGTTTTCTCCCTTTCCATCCCCTCTTCCCACTCCCAATCTCTTCCTGGATGCCTCAGACTATGGTCAGCTTTCAAGGATTAGTTTTAGTTTGGTTTTGTCTATCCTTTGTTTGGTTTCTCTATGTTCCACATATAAATGAACTCATTCAATATTTATCTTTTTCTTTTGGGTTCTATCCATATTGCCAGAAACAGCATGAGTTTATCTTTTGGTGGCTGAGTAGTAGTCCATCTCTTGATCCACTCATCTGTTCTGGGGAATTGAGGTTGTTTCCTTACTTTGGCTACTTATTAAGTAGTGCTGCTATAAACATAGTAGAGCAATTTTCCTTTCAAATTATTGTTTTTGTGTTCTTTAGTTAAATACCTAGCAGTGTAATTCCTATGTTCCTGGGTATATGGTAGATATAGTCTTTTGAGGATTCTCCACACAAGCAGACTGTTCTCACCAAAAATGTAAGAGGGTTCATTTTCTCCGTACCCTTATCAGCATTTGTTGTTTTTGTCTTATAAGCACACACCTCCACACCT
>NW_004567131.1:19775489-19809134 GCF_000260355.1 Condylura cristata | reverse complement strand
ACACACACAGGCCAATATCACAGTGTGAGGTGCTTATTGTGGTTTTGATTTGCATTTTCCTAATGGTAATTGATGAGTATGTTTTCATATGCCTGTTGACCATCTGCAAATCCTCTTTGGAGAAATGCCTATTTAGTTCTTCAGCCCACTTTTTTTAAAAGTTAATTTTTATATGTAATGTGAGGTAGGGGACTCTTGAGCATTTTTCTTATTCTGGCTGCCCTGAAACATTTTCTATATTTCCTCCCAACCCTGAAAATGCTCCTTTTCTGAATTTGTTTTTCAGATTTTCTGTTATTTTAAATGTGTTTTTTTCCCATTTTGTTTTCTCTTTTTACATACTCTATTTGGTAATCTCAAGAATAGAATTCAGTCCTGTCTATATGCTGATGAACTTCAAATTTATGCCTTCATGCCAGATTACTTTGAACTCTATAGCCTTTTATCCAACTTCAAATTTGGTACTCTTAATCCTCTTTAAAATACAAGAAATTAAAAATCTTTTAACTAAAAACATGTGACATTCCTATTACCCTAATCTGGCACCACTATTTAATTATGAAAACTAGAGATCTTTGTGCCATCCTTGACATTTCCTACTTTCTTATTCTTAAATCTAATCTGTTACCAATCTCTGAATTTTACCTCCTACATATTTCTAAAAGTAGTCCATTTTTTTCTATCTCAACTGCAACCATCCTAATTATCTTGCTTTCCTCACTTTTCTAGTTTCCTAATTGATTTCTAACAGATCCCAACTCATCAATTCTAGACTTCCTTCATTTTTCCTCTACAATGCTGCCAGACTGTTTTCAAAATATAAACATGACTACCAATGCAGTGGACTCAACCATTGAGTCCAATCTCCAATAACTAAAAATAAATAAATAAATAAATAACCATGACTGCCTCTGTGGAGGGGCCCTCAGACTTTATCATCTTACTCTCCTTATCTGGAGATACTGGCATGTTTCTTATCTTCAAAAATGTAGAATCGTTCTCAAACAGTATGATCTTGTATATAAGCTATCCTATCAGTTTGGACCTCACTTGCTTATGCTCCCCTATTTATTTCTACAAATTTCAGCTTGTATTTGTGTGTGTGTGTGTGTGTGTGTGTGTGTGATAAAATTTACATACTACTTTTATGACACTTTCTGTGATTCCTTCTTTATCAAGGTAGGTCTTACCCCCTCACAAATGATTTCATGGAACAAATACTGTCTTTTACCTTTTACATTTTGTAGTTTAGCTTTGCCTCTCTCCGCTGTATTAAGTTTGAAAGTATAGTCTAAGTAGATTAGATCTCCATCTAAATCTAGAAAGACTGATCACCAGTGTATCATCAGACCTCAGCGCTATTTTCAACCATAGAAAATGCTATTTTTTTCAAACATAGAAAATGCAAATGTTTTGTTGTTAAGTAAATGCAGAGTGCATGAAACTTAGGTTATTAAGAAAAAACTGCGAGCATTCCATAGAGTCTAGCTGTAACTGACTAGGGTTACTAATACTAAATACATTCCCATCAATATGAGACTATAAACCCTTTTGAACCGGAAAAACTCCAAATATAAGCTACCAACTAGGTTATTAACTAAATAGTATGTGAATTCTCTTTAAGTATTTGGAGATAAGAATGAAAAAGAAAAGAGAACATAATTCACTGTAGCACAACATTTGACAAATCATTTTAAGTAATTTAAAAAATTATGTTAAGTAACAACATTTCACCCCTGCTAAAGTTATTATATCTGTTTGTCTGCAATAAAGTAATAAGTCTGAAATGTTGAACCATTTGACTCTGGCTGACCCTGAAAATTAGTACAAAATTTTACTTTAGAATTCCACTTTCACTATTTGCCTCAAAGGGTGATGGGAGAAAAATAAAGAGGAAACAATACTGATAAAATCTCCATCTGATACTACTCAAGCAAAGGAGAAGAATGGGAACATGGCAAGGGAAAGCAAGGAGATCTAGAAAGTATAACCTAATTCAGTGTCCTGTTATGTTTACTTTGAACGAGTTCATAGTTTCAGTTCTTATTTCTGTCTTTAGTCTCTCTTGAGTAAATTTTATATGATGTTATGTAGGGGGATTCCACTATTATTGAATGATTCTCTTACCCTAGCTTCCATCAAATACACTGATTTTTCCCTGACCCTCAATATTCTAAATTTAGAAGAGCTGACCGTTTCTCTATTTAGAAAGTCAAAAGACAAAGACAGTCCAGTGAGAAAATAAGCTCAGAACAATGGGTACAGGTGAGAGTGAAGAGAAAAATGATAAGTATGAAAGGTAAGAGTGTGTATAAATGAGAAGAGACTCTCCCTGAAATGGGAAATGCTTAGAAGAGTTCCTTCAAAGTAAAAACTGCGTTTTTTATTTCATGTCTACCTCTAAGAATCTTTTCAGTGAAAATCCTAAAAGAGTAATGACATTTGTGAATAGCACTGTGAGTTTTTTTCTGAAGAATATTGCCATAAATCCAAGATGCTGCTGTAAGATCATACTGACACAGTCTACAAAATACAGCAAATGACAAAGGATATAGTTTGTACACACACACACTCAGCTACATTGTAACCTAAGGATAACCATGAAATTCAACTGCATTTCTGAACAGTCACCATCAGGTTTGCAAAGGTGGTTACAAATCACTTTGCAAGTAGTTTAAAGGTTAGATAGCAGGATCATTCTGTCATGGGGCAAATACAATCTAGGTCAGTTGAAATGTCCCTTTTGTTCACCCTGATATTTTATAGACTTCGTGTCAGATTTTCTTTTTCTTTTTTAAACACAAAGGAAATTCTGTTCTCACCACATAGTTTTCTGCTTGTTCAGGTTAAATAACAGGTGTTAGACTAGAAGTAACAGTGGATGGGAATCTTTTTAGTTAAAAAATTGAATAATGTGATCAGACGCTTGAGTTAGATTTCTAATGAAGCAAGGTGAAAATTCTCCAAGAAAAACAGCTTTTGGCTCATGAGGACAGAAATAGCCACCTGGCCCTATGGTGTGGGACTGGGCCTTTGTACTAGGAACACTTGACTGAGTCTGGCTTTGGGGTCCAGGACCTCACTACCACTTATCTGGGTAGTCGGGCTGGTAATCCAGGACACTCTGACTTCTCGTGGCCACTAAGATTCCACAGCTCCTCCTTGTGATCCCTTTACACACTTCCCAGCTGCAGCTCTAACTACACAGCAGTGTACTCCCTCACTGTTTCCTCTTCCTCAAAGCCTAGAACCTTCCTGAACCATCCTCCCCCACTAACCAGCCAAAATAGTGCTCCTTGTTATTTTGTGTTCACCAAACGACCTCACTCATCCCAGCTCATACCTGTGTTCGTATCAGGAATCAGGAGTCAACTCCACACATTTTGCCTTTTCCCATTCTTTAAATCAAGTCTTGGGACAAGGATACTATTGTCTATATGGGCAGGAGGTACAAGAAGGCCAGCAGGCCCATCACAGTGACCCCCATATGTGCAGACCTCACACCTACCCAGCTGCATAGCACACCTCTCCAAGAACATCAGACCCTGGTACTACAATCCAGGAGCTAGGGGAGATGCATCCTCCCCTTATGTTGGCTGAAGCCTGGCTATGTGAGCACCACTGAGCTATTATTTTCTAAGCATGTTTTGTTTTTTTTTTTAAGATTTATTTATTTGTGCATACAGAACTGGGGTACAGGCCAGAGGCTCAGGGGTGGCGAGAGGCTTCACCAGAGACAGAGTGGGGAGCAGAACAGGCAGATCGACGAAGTACACTGCTGAGGGGAGCAGCGGGCAGGTCAAGAGAGGTCTGCCACGCCATGTGGTCACCTCCGGGGCAGGTGGGAATCGAATTCATGCGGAAGCGGCTTTAGATTCTTAGTGCAGTGCTTTAACCCGCTGCGCCACCAGGGAGGGGCCTGAGCTATTATTTTCAACGAGAACATTCACCAGTTCCCCATTATTCCTCAGGCTTTTCTTCTCTCCCTGCACTGTCCCATGTAACTTGTCCCTGGGGTGGACTCTTCACAGATAGGGACCTGCCCGTGCTCACCAGTGTCCATAGCTGGTGTATTCCTCTCTCTGTTAGTAACTTAAAATTTGCTTCTCCTGAATCCGCAGCTACTCATTTCAGTAAAATGTTTTGAGTGGAGACCAGGTGCTAGACCTAATTTTGGTCTAAGCAAATAGTTGTATTTTCTGCCTTTGCAGAACATACAGTCCAATGTGGATGAAAGGGGCAAGAGTAAAAAAAAAAAAATGTACTGAAATCAAACTTAAAGACTAATCCTTGAAAGCTGACTGCACAAGTGAGGTGGAGGAGGGGCCTGAGTAAGTGGGAGAGAACAAAGGACTGTGAGGGGGGATATGGATGCTTTGGTGCTAGGTGCGTTATGGTTACTAGATCTGTTTTGCAAAATACTAGCAACAGTGTAAACCGTTGGTTTTTAGTAAGACATTTAACAACAACAAAAAATTCTAAAACAAATCCTTTCAAGAGAAAAAAAAAGTATCAAATACAAAACTGCTGTGAATGAAATAAACACATTAGAATCATTTCTTTTTTTAAATAAATAATATAGTTTCTTTTTACATCATTTTGTGCATTTTTCCATCTCAGTTGTAATCCCTGTGGGTACATTAGGATCATTTAAAAAAAATAAAATTATCTTTGCATACAAAACTAGGGTACAGGCCAGAGGTGAAGGGGCAGTGAGAAGATTCACCAGAGACAGAATGGGGAGCAAAACAGGCAATTTTACAAAGTACACTGCTGAGGGGAGCAGCTAGTGGGACATAAGAGACCTGCAGCACCTTGTGGGTCAGCGCCCTGGCCAGGAATTGAACTCATGCTGAAGCAGCTATAACTGCAGTTTTGTAGTGCTGTGCCTTAAACAGATCCACCACCAGGGAGAATCACTCTTTATGCCTGTACCCTATGAAATCTGAGGTATGGTGACCCTTGTAGCATAATGTAAATTTGCTTGGTTTTGAGACCTGGATAATCCTGAAACCATCAGATTGCAGAATCCACCATTGTACAGCTCAGATCTTTGAAGGCGTATTCAAGATGAGAAATTTATGAGAAGGCTGGGTAGGTTTCATTTGTTTCTCAGGTTTCCTGGATGTTCAAAAGATATTGTTTGGAAATAGTTCCAAGCCCATAATTCTCTCTTGCACTCATATTTTATGAACAGTACAGCCCATTTATCTTGACTCCATGGTACATGCATTCAAGGTTTTCAGTTTCTGGAATCTCTGAAAAATAAGTTATGCCTTGGTGCCTTAAGAGGTCTTCATAAATTCCTAGTTAAGAAGGGGAAAAGTTCCATGAAGCAGGAGCACAGCTGGAATCAATGAATGAGCTCAGAATAGTCCATAAGGCCTGTTTGGGTCTGCAGGCTCTGAGTAACCAGCTTGCACAGATCATTTAAGTCATTCCCTGATTATCGTAAGTTCTGAGTGAAAGCCCTAGGTTGGTGATGTCTGTTCTACTTTGGGGTCTTTGGTGGCTGGCAGGTCAGTGGTACAAAAGCAATATCTCACAAGGCAACAGCGGGGGCAGAGGGCCTGGAGAGCCTTGAGGGGATGGGTGCCGGGCTCACAGAGACCCCCCACGATGGTCCAGACGCTGTGGGGCCTCTTTGAGGTGGGCATATTTCTGGAAATGTCAAAGTATAACCTTGTTTTGTCTCATGCTATTGAAATGGGAAAGTTTTAGTACAGAGATGATTTCCCTTTCTTCCCCAGACTCCTCTAGAGTATGTCTGGGAAAAGCCATCATTATGAAGTCCCTCTCGGATTCCACTGACTGATTTCCTAATTTCCCCAAGGTCACAGTGCAGATGTGACAGGCAAGTCATCCACTGGAGGTGCCACGAGTAACGGATCACTCCTACAACTTTGGTAAGTCCTTCCTAATAATTAAAAGGGTGTTGGGAAGGTGGACAGGCCCCATGGAATTGGAGCTACTATATGCTTTTCCAAATTCTCCCACTGTGCTTTGCCATCAAATCAAGCTGCTGTTCATTTCGGCACTAAGGATGCAATGTTCTGGGATACAATGTTCTCAGCCCTGTTCCCAGTGGATGAGTCTCCACAGATCACAAATAGCACAGCTGATGTGAATGGTTGCTATCACCCTGCCGCTTCTCAAATAGCCTGCAAAGTTGGCAGGAGACTTGTTGGGCATGAAAACATAGGTTCTTTGTTAGATTGTATTAAAGCTCTGTGAGCCTGTACTGTGACGGTTTCACATTTGTTGAGATGTCTGGGCTCTGGGAAGTCATGGGGGTGTGGGACTCTATGAAATGCTGGCACAAGCAGTTCTGCAAGGTGGGACAAAAATAATGCATGGTCTGTACAATCACAGCCTGTTTTCCGGGAAAACAAGCCGAACCTGGTCACTCTCCAGGTATTTCATTATCTCTGTTCACTACCTATATTAATTTAATTCCTATTATCACTTTTATCATAGTTCTGACAATAGACATCAAACACTAAAGAAAATATTTGGAAGAAAATCTTCAATTCAAGAAGTTGAATATGTAGTTGTTCCTTTTTTTTTTTCTTTCCATGAATAAGGGGCCACCAATACTTGATTTTTTTGGGGGGGGTGGGGGGCAGAATGAAAAAATGCAATCTAGATGTCAGCATTTATATGGGAGGGGGGCTATTGCTATTGGATCAAGTATAAGTAAATTTGACCTCAACAATATGTCATAATATACAAAAGTGCCCATTTTTCTTGTTTTTCTAGGATCTAAATGGTTAAGGAGCTAATTTTTTTTTAGCTGTATTAGTAAGAAAATTTTAAGAAAAATCTTAATGTGTTTAAAATTCTCAACTTTCCAGGCACTTTTGACAGTTACCTATGTCATTTGTAACTGGTGACTGAAATATCTTATTTGTTGATTGCCGATCTTTGGAGATATTTACTCAATTCCAGTGTTTCTCAGAAACCACCTATTAGTTTTAATCTCTCACACCTGTTGCAGCTTACATTTTAAATGCGTTTCATATTCATGTTAATGATTGAGCTGGGAAACAAAGATTTCAGCCTGCCATATACCTGCTGGTAGAGAGAATACAAGCTCTGTGAAGGCAAGAGTCAGGAAGAGCCTGGGCCCATCAAATCACCTGACATTGCAATAATATTATTAAGACCATGATATTAACAGCTAAGATAGCCACAGCTAATGTCCCGGGCATTCTTCTAAGAATGTGACACACATTCATGTTTAATTCTTAACAACCAATCCCCATTTACAAGTGAGAAAACCCAGAAACTGTGAACTTGAGTGACTTTTTGAAGATCAATAAGGGGCTGAGCAGGAATCAAGACCAGGCAGTTTGGTTTCCAGATCTTGTACCCTTAACAGTTACAATATATTGCCTCTTGAAGCATAAAAATAAAGTGGTAGACCTTATGGGAACATTTTATGAGATCTCAGCTCTTCCTTGACTACTCCCCTATTTACATGACATTTTTATATCTTTCCTACAACTTCTGCATATTTTACCTTATAATCAACTTTTCAAATAACCGGATTCTAAATCATTACAAAACTTTCCATTTCCCCAAGAGCCATACTTTGCATTACTCATAAGTCAGATCCAGTGTTCACTTACCTGATTTGAATGAAGTTGCTGCTAGTAGCTGACAGGATAAAAGCATTAGTTACCTGTCTATTCAGGTTGTGAACAATATCACGTGTAGGGATTTCACTAGGTTATTTTCTTAATTGGATGCCAACAAAGTAATTAACTTTAATGAGCAATTTGTACAGCTACCTATACCCCTTTTAAGTTAAATAACTTTGCAGTCTGAAGTTACTACATTAAAACAAAAAAACATACTACTGGAGTTTGAAATCCTAAACTAAGCAAAACTCAAGATCCCTCCCCTGTCGCTTATTGGGTCTTTGCTTACATGCTTCCTTTCTGGTAACAATGGGAAGTGGACAGTCAAAAAAATGTGGTGGTTTACACATTTACTCATGCAGTAATTGGATGCGCAAAGAAAACATAGTTTCTCTATTTCTTTTTACCTCATCTGATCTTTCTTGCCACATGTCTAACTTTTGGGATAAAAAAAAAATAAACAACCTAGGTTAGTCCAATATAAAACAAACAAAATGAAACAAAACTTTTTTCTGTCTGTTCTTTTAGGTTAAATTTGATTCTTTGATCAACTATTCAGTGTTTTATTCCTCTGTTTTCTCATGCTCTTTTTTAAGATGGCACTAGGATTATGAGACAGACAGTAGAAGACTAAAATTGCAGACATGGGTGAGGGCTGATAACTGATGTGAACCTAATGGGTAACCTGATGCTATCTGGTACTGGTATCTTTGCTGGATAAAGTCACAGTGTTTGATGTTTAGGGTCTCAGGATTTTAGAAAGCTATTTGTAATGACTCAGCTTCTCTTGGCATTGATGTTTTGAAAGCAACTTGAGTCGCTGCCACATTTATCATCTGGCCCCTGGCTCTTGTTGATCACCCCAAACTCTGCCATGGAATTACCTTATCCTTACCACAGAAGCTCCAAAACTTTCCATAAATGTGAAAGTTTGATGATGCTTCTATCTTAATGCTCACACTATCCAGAAAGCAAAGAATGATAAACAAACTTCATCTTTCACTCTTCTGGCCATGCAGACTGAAATATGTCCAAGTTGTGTGAATAAGCTTAGGAACCTGTGTACCAACACTTGTTCCAGACAGGAAACTGGAAAAGACAGGGAACTGAAAAAGAACAGGTCCACTTTCCAGGTCCTCGTCAACCATTGCAGCTCATTTCTCCTCATGTCAGGTTTCCCTGCACTGCAGACACCTACATAGATCTCATGCCTCCTTCTATTACCTCCCACCCCCACTATTCTCTAGATCCATTTACTCATCTGCATAAAAGACTGGGAGGAAATACAGACATGTTTCCCTTCCTTTTTTGAACTGGGTTGGACAATCCCCTAGATCACTAAATCATATCCTCCCTTTTTCAAGAGTAGAACTTGTCTCCATTCCTGAAACTACAGTGATGCACTAACTTGGAAAAAAGAGCTATCTGCTTACTTACAAACAAAATACAGAATACAAAAGGTTGATAGCTGAAAGAATACTGCAACTGTAAATGTGCTCTAGCATTTCATTATTTTCCATTAGTAGTTGCAGGCTAAATTATTGTTGATTGTGAAAATACGTGGCTACTGGTAAAAACGGTTATTATTTAAATTATAAAATGATAAAGTTCATGTTACTTAGTACCATCAAATCATGGTGTTAGGATTATAACAGGAAACCACCAGTATATATTGAACACACTAGTAAGCTGTGAGTACATTTAGTTTATATATATATTATCTTATTTAATCACATTGGAAAATTAAAATTTTAAAACAATTTTGTTAGTGTCTGTAAAGGTAAAAATAGTTCTTTAATAACACAACCATCGAGAAGACATTAAAGCAAATTGAAATTTTTGTAGCAAAAAAATATGTTTATACAAAAAATTAATGCCTAAATACAATTGCTAAATTAGATTTAAGATTATCTGCCTACCTTCATCAATTTTAGAGATTAACCTTAAATTTTGCCTTTAAAGAGCTGTGTTTTAAGCTGCTATAGATTATAAAGTAATATATCTTTGTGAAAATATTGCATTTTCAGCAGAGTTATCAAAACATAAATAGTATATAGAAAGTGGATTATTTCATCTTGGCTCTTTTTGTATTTGGGATTTTTAAGATTTATTTATTTATTCGTACAGAACTGGGGTACAGGTCAGAGATGTGGAGGGTGAGAGGATTCACCAGAGACAGAGTGGGGAGCAGAACAGGCAGATCGACGAAGTACACTGCTGAGGGGAGCAGTGGGCGGGTCAGGAGAGGTCTGCCACGCCATGTGGTCACCTCCTGGGCCAGCGGGAATCGAACTCATGCGGAAGTGGCTTTAGCTTCTCGGTGCTGTGCTTTAACCCGCTGCGCCCCCAGGGAGGGCCGGATATTTTTTATACTACTTTCTGTGTTAAATAATGATCACACCACTTTATTTTTAAAGTAGCAAGTACAAATAACCTGAAACCAGACAAGTAATCTGCTCAAAATCACATGTTAGCCACTATTGGGAATAATTCCATATCTAGCATTTCTGCATATGGTATAGGCTGAACTTTTGTTCTTAAACATCTTTTGAAACCTAGATAGTGAACCATCTTAGGAGACAAAGATAATGACTCTCCCAAGAACAGAGATTAGACAGTTGATTTCCTGCCCCCTATAAAAAACCAGGCTTTCCTAAGCTTAGGAGTCATCTCCTGCAAGTGAACCTACTACGTGGGTGGGTATCACTGTTCCTTGCTCTGTTGCTACAAGAACTGGAAGTCAGGGAACTTAGCAAAGAGAACTGCTGCAGCTATTACAGTTGCTGTTAGTAAAATATATTCTGCTGTCTCTCACTCGAGAGGCTATGTCTTTGGCCATCATCTCTGAAACCTGGTAAGTTAACGTGTAAGCTTGCGTGGCAGTTAAAATCTTAGGCGGTTAAAATCTCAGAGCTTTCATATTTCCTGAAAGCCACTACCAGTCAGAACTACAACTCAGTTCTAATTTCTGTCTTCTTTCCACTTTATAGTGACTAACTTCAATTTCTTGTCTTCCTCTATTTCCTGCCTTTTTGTCTTCCCAGCTCAGTATACCTTCAAAAATTCTGGGCTACTTGTCTTCTAACTTCCAAAGACTGATTGTTCACCTACAATTGCCTACTCACCAACAGCTCTCTGAAAACTGCCCCTTCCCTCTGGCTCATTGACCTCTTAGGAGACAAATAATACACCATGAGATACTGAAGGCTCTCATTACCTCACTTCAATGAGTTTTGTGATTTTTAATTAAGACTATACAAGACAATTGTTTTTATCTAACTGGAATATACTAGAAGGTAGAAAAGGAAGGTTTTACTTTAGAAAAATTTTCCAGATCTTTAATTTTGTAACTCATACTGTACAGCTGTCAGAAAAAAAAAAAGCAAGATATTACTGTATCTAGTTTTTACCCTCCCCACCAGCCTCATTTATCATCATGGACCAATCAGAATGTGCTGTCTCCACTTTAGAACCCTTTGATGGCTTTCTATATCTTCAGGATAAAATCCAGACTAAACTAGCTCCATGATCTACCGTTTTCTTCTTCATTTTCTGCTGCTTCCTCTGATTAAATTCTGGATTTGCCAGGTTGAACCACAGGCTGTTTCTATACCTTTTGAGTTCCTATATTCCTGTGTGTCTGTGTGCAGAAAGCCCTTCTTCTTCATTTGCATATTTACTACCTATCTTTCACGTGAACCCTTATTGTGCAACTTTATTGGCTATAGATGGATCCTTCCTCTCTATGTATTAAATTTGGTACTCCTTCTGTTACTGCACTTTATTATATTTGCTAGTTGTTGCTGAATTACAGCATTTCCCAACTTGAGTTTTCTCAAATCATTGCAGGCATCTCATATTATAAAGGAGAATGATGGGGTCCTTTTAGCAATAAAATAATTATTTAAGTTGTCAAGCAATAAAATAACTATCAATGCTTTTTGTTCCCTTTAAAACTTAATGGAGAGTTTCCAAGTATAGATTGAAGATCATGAGTGGCAGTTACTGAAGATCAGTAACCATGACCTAGAATCAATAATTTGGATGTTTTATTATTTAACAAAATGCTACTACACATTCCTGTTTTGAAAAGCACAATCTAAAGTATTTAAGAGAATGGAAAAGAGCTAAGACAAAATAAAGCCTAAATTGTATGTTTTCTAAATTGTATGTTTTCTATTATTTTAGGTCATATATTATTTAATCTGAATCTATAACAAACTTGATAAATTCTATGAGGAAGTCTGGCTTTGAAATTCAATTACTTGATAGACACACACAGTTGATGATAACTTTACAAATTACCTGAACATGAACTTTATAAGTCATTAATCACTTATGTGATCAAAATGTCTCCTTTAAACTTGAAGATAAAATTAATAATATAAATCCCAATGTTAAAAAGAAGCCAGACTGCTGATTATTTCATTTAACTTTTTACTTATTGGAAAGTAAGATTGTCCCCACACACAATATGTTGTTTACAGAAATGCTCTTGCAAATAGGAGTCTGAAATCCATTGACTTTTTTTTTTAAAAAAAGCACAAAATGCAAAACCTCTCAATATCAGATGCTGAAGCATTTTATGCCTTTTAAGATAATATTTAACATGTAGTTTTAATTACATTTTAATATATATACTTAAGCCAAACATGTCATGATAAATTTATGTGTTGACAGCTTATGCTTTTTCTTGTAAAACTGAAAATAAAAAACAGTGAGGCACAAGTAGAAAGCAAGTCAAATTCATCTGTACCTAGTCTGAATATTATTAATGGTCTCCCTGTAGATAGTTACATGATTCATGGAGTTACTTACTTCAGGTCTTTGCCCACAAAAGCCACATTTGCAGCGAGACCTTTCCCGGATCTCAGTTTTAGACTGTATGACGCCCCTACCAAAACTCCTTCAATCTGCCTTAGGTTTTATTTTGTCTTAGCTCATTCCATTCTCTTAAATACTTCAGATTGTGCTTTTTTTTTTTTTTTAAAGATTTATTTATTTATTCATACAGAACTGGGGTACAGGCCAGAGGCTCAGGGGCGGTGAGAGGCTTCACCAGAGACAGAGTGGGGAGCAGAACAGGCAGATCGATGAAGTACACTGCTGAGGGGAGCAGCGGGTGGGTCAGGAGAGGTCTGGCTCGCCATGTGGTCTCCTCCGGGGCAGGTGGCAGGCGGGAATCGAACTCATACGGAAGTGGCTTCAGATTCTCAGTGCTGTGCTTTAACCCGCTGCGCCACCAGGGAGGGCCTTCAGATTGTGCTTTTAAAAACTTGTATTTATTATCTTCTTCCCACAATAGAATGTAAGATCCACAAGGGAGAGATGTTGTCTGTGACGTGTAATTATAACCATGTAGTGTCTGGCATTTAGCAGGTGGTCAAATACATAAAGGAAAATCCAAAAAGGAAATTACAAAATAACCTCATCTAGATTTCCCCACAATCCAAGAGAGACATTCCTATTTGGTATAATTTGGTAAGTTATTTGAGGTCTGGGATGCAATTATCATTAATTTATATAGAAAAGTTTTGTTCATTTTCAGACCCCACAATCTATCAAATCATATCAAATTAAAAGATTCTGTTTTCACATAACAGGGGAAACCAGTAATAATTTTTTTTTACATGTACTGATCTAGAAGGAAACACTGTCTTCTCAAAAATATTTATATATCATTTTTCAATTTTAATATGAAATATGTTTATATATAATTATATAGCTCTAAAATATTAGAATTACAAAGCTCAACTAGTTATATACTTTAATAGATTTTTCAAAAGATTGAACAAGGTTGGAAATTAGATGTGGATAAAGGCAGTAAGGAAAATAAACAAATAGAAAAGCAGGGATTGCTATCTTAGTATTACAGATAATCATTTGAAAGAGGATTGCATTAGATTATACAATATGGACATCTTTAGATAAAGGATGAAATTTATAGCATACTTAGCAGTTGTGAATATCCATTTATCAAATAGTCTACTATTAATAATCATAAGGCCAATACTATAAGAATTTAAAAGAAAACGAAGTCACATGGAGAAACAGACTTTGATTTACTATCATTCTGTACTTGACTAAATTTAAACACAAGGATATAAGAGACCTAAATCATATAATTAATAAGATAACTTGATATTTCACTATGAAAGTACAATGAATTTTTTAGGTACCCATGAAACAGTCACAAAATTTGATCACAATAAAATCTAATAAATTCAAAAAAGTGAAAAGTACAGGCAACATTTTCTATACTATGTAATGTGCCAATATCTGTGATACTAAAATTAATGTAGGAAACAAACCAAAATATCATACTACATCTAAATCAGAAGAGCCCTATTTAAAAAAAAAAAAGTTTTCTTTTTTGTTAAGGTAACATTGTTTTAGAACACTATATGATTTAAAGATATAGGTTTAAACTTGTTCAGAATAATGTTAGCAAACTACACCCACCACCAAACCATAAATAATCCTCTTTTAACATCTTTTATGGGAATTGTCAATGTTATAAATTACTTCAAAAGTCTATCAAATGGGAAAAATGTTAGGTAAAATGCTATGTTATGATACTTCATATATTAACCCATGAAGCTAAAAGGATACCTGGTTATGTATATATGCAATGAGATCTACATCAAGACAAATAGTCATGAAGCTTAACAAAAAATATTGGTGGAGGCTAAAGGAAAGAAAAGTAGGTAACCTATAAAGATACTTCCTTCAAGCATGCATCAGACTTTTCAACAGGATCTCTCAGGCAAGACAAGAATGAACAATATATTCAAAATACTCAGAGACAAAATACCCTTTAAGAATACTATATGCTGCAAGACTTAGATATGAGGTAGATATAAAGTCATCCCAGACAAACTAAAGTGAAGGAGTTTACAAACACTAGACCTCCTTATAAGAAATGTTGAGAGGAGCTCTCCTATCTAAGTGAAAGAAAAGAAAGTTCACAAGTACGTGAAAAAGGAAATAAAACCAGAAAACTAAAGACAAAATAGCAGTAGCCATCTTCACATATCAGTAATAACCCTTAATGTAAATGGATTGAACTTAATAAAGCCAAGGAATTCTAGTGCACTGTTGGTAGGAATAGGGAAAACAGTATGAAGTTTTCTCAAAATACTGAACATAGACCTACCTACAAGCACCCATACTTCTCCTTTGAAGAGTACTTCAATAAACCTGCCATCTATGTTCTCAAAAAAAAAAAAAATAGACCTACCATATGATACAGTAATTCTACTCTTTGGTACCTATCTGAAGGATATAAAACTACTAATTTGATGTGATATCTGTACCATGTTTCTTGAACACTATTTATAATAACCAAGTGGAAACAACTTCAGTGCCCAGTGACAGATGAATGGTTGAAGAAGATGGAGAAAGATGTGGCATTCACGCACACATACATACATACAGAGAGAGACAGAGAGAGGGAGGAACGCTGTTTCGTTGTAGAAAAAGGTGAAATCTTATAAATTGTAACATGGTTGGAACTGGAAGGGATTGTGGTAAATGGAGTAAGTCAGAAGAAGAAATACAAATGTCATATGATTTCACTCATATGTGGATTACAAAGAAACAAAAGAGTAGACAAAACTAAGCCAAAAGAAACCCTAGAAATATAACCATAGATTTGATCCTATTAGAGAGGGAGGGGGAGTTGTAGAGAATGAGCACTAGTGAAGAACAAAGTGGGTGAGAGGCCCAGTGGACTATGTTGGAGTATTATTGGTGCTTTGGAGGGAGGTATAGTATGGTAACAGACATTTGAAGAAGAGTAAACCTCTACCCCTACATCATGTACACATGTACAGTGTTGTAAATCAATGCTACCTCTATAAAAAATAATGCAGTTAAAATAGTATGGTTGTTACTGGCTAATGTAAATTTCAGGGAGCTCCACAAATGTTAGTGTGATAATAATTTCCAGAATATACACCTACGATCATGCTATAACATACCTTTTGTAAGCCTGTGCTCTATGTGTATCTGTCACTGTGTCTAGATATTATTCATTTCCTTAGTCTTGTTTCCTCTTTATTTCAAGTACAGCCCCTATACTAGAGGCTTTATCATTGATAGATTTTCCTGATGCTGATGTAGATATTACTGAAATGATGGAGGTTAGGAATAGATGATTTGAGGAGGTATAAAGACAATTGTGGTAAAGGTGAACTGTACAGACATGAAATGGCAGTTGACCAGAAGTGAAATGGTTCTTTTTTGGTTGAGGAAAATATAAAACTCTTCCAATGTAAGAGTGAATAGATAAAAGTGATGACAATTGGCCCTCCCTGGTGGCGCAGCGGGTTAAAGCACTGCACTGGGAAACTTAAGCCGTTTCCGCATGAGTTCGTTTCCGCATGAGTTCAATCCCTGCCTGCCCCTGAGGTGACCACATGGTGAGGCAGACCTCTCCTGATCCACCCGCAGTGGTGTACTTCGTCAATCTGCCTGTTCTGCTCCCCACTCTGTCCCTGGTGAATTCTCTCACCCTCCGCATCTCTGGCCTGTACCCCAGTTCTGTATGAATAAGTAAATCTTAAAAAAAAAAAAAGTGATGACAATAATTTCACATTATAGAAGTTACATGGATGAAGGTCAAGTGAATGAAGCTCACATGTTTGTCCATTTGTTCTTACCCTCCCAGGAAACAAACTCATTGTTTTTGAAGAAAGGAAGAAGCTTCATTGTTCTCACATATTGGAGAATACCTGCATTAGGGACATTAACATAATCACAACATGGGTCACTGCTTTAGGCTTGAATGGAAAAAGGATAAATTCTGAGGCATAGGAATCATTTCACCATCAGATGTTGGGCAGGTCAGTCTTGGAGCTGTTGATGTTCCTCCTACCTCTTTCAGCCCTCCCACGGCAGAACTGCAGTACAGGTCATGTCAAATTTATAGAATAAAATTTTGAGAGTCAAGTATATGAGAATAGTGGACTACATACAATAATCTGCTATTTATATTCCTAGCAAATCTATGTGTTACAGGATTCCCTCTCTACCTTCACCTTGTACCTTTTTCTGCTCTCAACTGTACATGAAGGAATTGCCAGAGCATGCATCCTGACTTGAAAAATAATCTTGAGCACAGAACACCTTCTTTGTATAAATAACTCACATGCACAATGCTTTTCTTCCAAATTCTCAGGGAGCATTGTGAGGGGGTAATTAAAGCAGTCTGTTTCTCCAGCACGTTCTGTCTGTTTTTTCTTTTCATTATTAGATGTGATGACACATTTGCCTGTGTGGCTTCCCACAGATGGCATAGAAATTTTGTGATCAAATGGTAAGAGTAAACCAACTGTCATCTTAGATCACAGTTTTCCATGTTACTCCCCAAGTGTAGGAATCTCACTTTAATAAAATGCTTGCTTCTGTTAAAGTGGTATTACCTGGCATACTGAAGATTTTAGAATAAAATAGAAAACGTTGAAAAGACAACTAAAATGATAAACTACAAGTTAGCTTTATAATCTGTATGTTGAGTCTGATACAAAGCTACTTAAAATATTCTGCTGGAACAGTTAATGGTTAGAAAATAATTCAATTATTTGCCTATGAGAAGCAAAAATAATGGAGTTTGGATTTTGTTCAAATATTTGTAAATTGATAAGGAATGATGAACTAGCCTTTATAACCTTTATGTTTGGGTCTAAGTTACAGAGCACTAGTACCTAAAATTTCAAACAAGATCTTTTTTTGCTCATCAAAAACTAGAGAAAGATATCAAAAGACAAAGAACTTTGCTTAAATGGCAGTTATAGCATTTATTGAAACTTAAAAAAAAAGCTAGCATTGACTTTAGAGCTATAGGAAAAGAAAGTTTACATTTCTATTATTTGAAATTTAAAAAGACTGAAACTCATTTTGCCACCTTTTATTGATGTTTCTTTCTTTCTTTTCTTTTTTTTTTTAAAGATTTATTTATTTGTGCATACAGAACTGGGGTATAGGCCAGAGGTTCAGGAGCGGCGAGAGGCTTTACCAGAGACAGAGTGGGGAACAGAACAGGCAGATCGACGAAGTACACTGCTGAGGGGAGCAGCGGGCGGGTCAGGAGAGGTCTGCCACGCCATGTGGTCACCTCCGGGGCAGGAGGCAGGCGGGAATGAAACTCATGCGGAAGCGGCTTTAGATTCTCAGTGCTGTGCTTTAACCCGCTGCTTTCTTTTTTTAATGAATAATTTTCAGGTACTACTGCTTTATATGTAAGTTTCAGGTATACATCATTTTGATTCTGTATATGTACATTCTTTATCACAGCACCACTAAAAGCCCTTTTTCTACATACATCTATAAAGTTGCCCACCTTTTTTCTTGCATTTTGGCCAAAACATTCCTAAGTGGAAAAAGATGCCACAGACCTATTTATCATGTAAATCACAGGAAATAGGTTGAGTTGAAATGGTAATTGGAAGAGAAAAGTTTAAGAGAAGGACTTTGGAGCTGAGACACTTGGAAAAAGAGCATCCAAAGCAAGAGTGGAGTCAGTGAGTGTTAACTTTGATGTCACTGGTAGCTGATTTGAAAAGAAATTCAAGAGAAAATAGCCTGGAAGGTTTTAGGCCTTCAAGCATGTGACTCAGAATATATCAAACTATATTGGTAACAGAGGCTTAGAAGAGTAGAACCAGGGGTTGGGGGAAATGTGATATTTGAAATCTATGCTGAGATCAACCACTTAGTAGTATATTGGGCTAGTCCTTTATCCCTCTGGAATCTTAGTTCCAAAGTGTAAAACTAAAACCTGAGCTATCAGGTAACTAACATCCAGAAACCCTTTAAGACATTATTGTACCTAGATTTTTATTTTTTTAAATCTTTCTAATTTACCATCAGTAATAATAATGATGAAGAAAAATTTGATGGAATGATTGATTTAAAATAGCAGTAGAAATTAATTTTAAAATATTGTAAAATGAGAGATGTCGACTTAGTTTGACTGTGTTGGGGCACTTGGACAATCAGAATTGACAAAGTAGTTCAGGGGTCATCAGTTCCCTTGAGTACAGACAGACTTAAGCTCAAATCCCAACCTGCCCATTGTTTGCTCTGTGTTGTTGAACAACTATTTACCTTCCCCAGCCTTCATTTTTATAACCCATAAATTGGGGGAATCCCTTTCCTGGGTCATGAGGTTATTAGAAGGATCAAATGCTATGATATAGGGAAAATGCTTGGTTTATAATAAATGCTAGGCACTTTAACTGATTTTTGGAGTATACCACCCTCTCAGATTGGAACTAGTTTGATATATTTGAATTTAGGCTTTTGTATTTGTTTTAATCTTCCTACTTAATGTACTCTAGCACTGGTTTTAATGACAAAGGCACGTGCTATGACTAAGTAAATGTAAACAATGGTTCATTATCTTTAGATATGTGGCCTAGATGTAGCACTAACACTGAATTTGTTCTTGCCTTAGTTTCACTGTTTTTAATATGCAAGTGACACTTAACATTTACAACCTACTAATTAGTCAAGTAGGGAATTAAGATAGATTTTATGGCTGGTTTTGGTATTATTATTAGTTTAAAATGCTTAACTGTTTCTATGAACAATAATTTCCATAAAAGAGACACGTTTTAATTAATATTCTAGTGTAACAATAGACATAGAAATTGGTGGATTGTAACTGAATTAGGAAAGAAACTCTTATATTTGTTACTGATTTTTAAGACAGTTACAGGTTATTTCAATTGGGATATGTGTGTGTGTGTATACACATGCATATATGCATATATCCATGCATATATTTCTCATACATATAAGAAATCCAAGAGAAAATAGCCTGGCAGGTTTTAGATCTTCAAGCACATGACTCAGAATTATATCAAACTATATTGTTAACAGAAGCTTAAAAGAGTAGAACCAGGGTTTGAGGGAAAACACACACACACACGTATATAGCTATATCTATCTAATATGTATATATATAGTGTTTTTTTAAAAAAGTTGGTGAACTGGATATTTACTTTTAAAATAATGGCTTGCCCTCCTAACTTATATCATTTACAAAAGGTAATTTAAAATTAATCGAGTACCAAATATAATAGTCAAAAAAGTATTTAAAAAACACCAAGGCATTATATTCATGATCTGATCTTGGATTAGACCATAGTTTCTTAGATGTGACACCAAAAGCACAGCAAAAAAGAAAAATAACATTTTACTTCACCAAATTTGAAATCTTTTGCATTTCAAAGCACATTGTTATAAAAGTAGAAGAAAATATTTACAAATTACATATGTAATAAGGACTTGCATGTATTTACACTAAATAAAGTACTTATGACAAATAACCTAATTGAAAAATGGAATCAAGGATCTGAATAGACATAGTCAATAAACACATAGAGAAAGGGCAATGCTCATTATTAGCCACCAGGAAATGCATAATGAGATACCAGTTCACACCCACTAAGATAACTGTAATCATACAGATAGTAAGTGTTGATAAGGATGTGCTGCCTCTGTACACTTTGATCTGAATATAATATAATGCAGCTACTTTGTAAAACAGTCTGATAATTCACTGAAGGATTAAATATAAAGTTACCATATGACCAAGAAGTTTTACTACTAGTGATAGGTACATAATAGAAAGAAAACATAAATACACATATGAAACACTTATACATGAATATTCATAAGGTATTTGTTCATAGTAGCTCAAAAACAGAAACAACATAAATGTTCATTTCTTGATGAATGAATGTGAAATATAGCTTGTCTATACCACAGAATATTATTTGGCAATAAAAAAGAAAAAAATACTGATAAAACACTAATGAATCTTGAAAACATTGTGCTAAGTTTAAGAAATGAATCGTAATAAAAACCATATTATATGATTGCCTTCATATAAATTGTCAGTAACTATTAAATCTATAGACAGAAAACATAGATTAGAGGTTGCCTAAGACTTGTGCCATGGGGAGAAATAGACACTTGACATAGTGGATATGGGGTTCCTGTTGGGGTGGTGAAATCTTTAAAAATTGTGGTGATAGCTGCATATTTTGCAGATACCATGAACCATTGAATTACACTCTTCAATGAACGGTCTGGTATGTGAATTTTCTCAATGAAGATCCTATTCACAAGCACACACATAAATTGTATATGGAAATACATTTGAAATATTTTTAAAATTCAAATTAAAGGTATTGAAGAAAAAGTGTATAGAAATAAATATGTAGAAAAACATAAATGAAATTATAAGTAGAAGTCCAGATAATTTAAAAAGATCAAAAAAGAAATCTATTTTGAGCTTTTCTCACCTGTCGCGGGGTTCCATTTTGTGCATATGCCTATGGTACTTGCCTTGTACTACATGTGTTAGAAAGTGTTTCCATAACAGTGAATCATCAGAAATATTTTAAAAGTCCTATGCATGACTTTTAAAGGCCTGTCAAAACTCACTCCCTTTCAGAGAACTCAAGTAAGTCTTCACCTGAATATA
Source organism: Condylura cristata (assembly GCF_000260355.1). NCBI lineage: Eukaryota > Metazoa > Chordata > Mammalia > Eulipotyphla > Talpidae > Condylura > Condylura cristata. The sequence goes on along the minus strand of NW_004567131.1, from coordinate 19,787,993 downwards.
TGGACTGTACGGTGGGTTTTGGCTAGTTGGAAGCTAATGCCAACCAAGATGCAGAAAGCAGAGCATTTTGCAAAAAGGGTAGAACAATATATTCAGTTTTTATACTCTTTATCCTCTGGTTATTAAATTCATCTCGACCGCTAGTAAGCAGACACAGATTTTTTAAAAACGACTCCTAGATGTGGTGAGTTATTACATTTTTTCAAAAATACTCTGAAAAGAGCTGTGAAATAATTTCAGTGGAAGAATGACAGCATATTATGGTTCCTATTCTGTGCAATTTATAATAAAACAAGATGCAGGAAAATAGATGGTCTCAGAGGAGAATCTAAAAAATTATAATTGAGTTGGAATAGAAGGACCTAAGAGAAATATTAAAGAAACTGTAATTATCTAGACTTAGGACTGTATTTAATCTCCAAGCTAGAAAACACCCTCATGCTTGTGCCTTCAAAATAATGTAAAACAGCAACAGCACCACTAAGACATTTTTGGAAGCAAACAGTAGGTTCTTAGTACATAAGATTGGGTTATTTATAGTCCAGCCCAAGTCCTAACTAACGATTCTGTACATGCTTTTCCCCTTATTGTTCATTTTAAATGTCTTGTGTTCAGAGAGGTTCTTTTTTGAGGGGCTAGGTGCTTCAGCAATGGCATGGATGGGTGATCGGCTGTGTACACAACCTAGTCTGCTCAGACTGAGCAAACTTGGGTTTTTTTCAAAATATATCTTGAAGAAAACAGTAAACTCCAAATTCAGCCTGCAGTGAACTGACTTTTCATTTAAAGTTATTCTATTCTCTTTTCGATAGCTTAGCTTCTTTGCAAAACTATCATGATCTCTGGATTTGTCTTATATAAGATATCTGTAAAAGCAAAAGGTTTGAAAATAACTGAGCAAAAACAACTACTTGCTTTCAGTAGTTAGTGACACCCACCACAAGGATGACTTCTGACTTGGCAGATTTGGTTGTTGTATATTTCAATATGATGGTAGGCAGAATCGTGAATTTCCAAAGATGACCTAATCAAGTCTCCTACTTTGAATGTTTTACCTTACATGGAAAAGGGAACTTTGCAGTTGTGATTAAGGATCTTGAAATGATTGTCTGGGTGAGTACAATGCAATCACATGGATTCTTAGAAAAAGAAAAATGTGAGAATTGGGTGGTGGATGGGGTTGTGGAGAGATTTGAAGTGGTTTGTAACTGACTACCAAGATGTCAAAGGCCACAGGAGAAGGAACACAGGCAGCCTCTGGAAACCAAAGATAGAAAGACAATGGCTCTTTCCTCATATTAACCATCAGAAGCTTTTATAACAAAATAGCATACGCAGTGGCTTACACAATTACTAAAATGATGTTTATTTTCTCACAGTTCTGGAAGTTAAAAGTCCAAGATCAGAGTGTGGTCAGGGTTGGTTCTAATAAGACCTCTCCCCAAGGCTTGTAGAGGGCAGTTTTCCAAATTTGTCCTCACATGGTCCTTTCTCTCTGCATGTGTAGAGGAAAAAAGATCACTGGTGTCGCTTTCTCTTCTCATAAGGTCAGTAGTCCTAGAAGATTAGTGTCCCATCCTTATGATCTCATATAAATGTAGAAAATGCCTTAAAGTCAGTATAGCCACTTAAGGTGGAAGGCAGTTGTTAGGACTTCGATATATGAATTCAGAAGAAACATAGATCTGCCAACACTTTAATTTCAGTGCAGTGAGATTTCTGACTGCTTAATTATACAATGATATATCTGTGTTGTTTTAAGCCCCTAAACTTGAGATAATTTGTTAAAGCGATAGTAGGAAGCTAATATAACTTTTTTCAGTAGTTGAAAGCCTGTTCTCTCCATGTGGCTGATTCATCATTACTAAAAGTCTAGCATGGTAATTGACTATATTAATTAAAGAATAAGAGCTGGACCAACCGTCATTTCATTACCTGATATTTTAAAGTAACCACAGCATTCATAATTTTTAATCAAGTGTCTTTTATAAAAATAATGATTCCAGATGATTTATGAAAAATAAGAATTGTCATCTCACCTGAATGGGAATGATTGGTTAGAGAGGAGCTAAGTGGGTCTGCTTCTTTCATTAAAAGGGGGAAAGTACACCCCCATCCCTCATGCCCCACCCAGGAGTTTCATTTAAACTATTTCTCTGATTCTTATACACATTTAAATTTTGGCTCCACTCTTGGTTCTTAATGTCTATTTGGTTTTCAGTTCAACAGTTTTATATCTATAATCTACAATTATCTTTTTTTAGTAAACTGGGTTTCAAATTCCCTACATATGGCCCGAACAGTCTCAAAGCTGGGAATCTTTTTTAGAAGTTTACGTTATAAATTAATGGAGCTAAACATAAAATTGTTCCTTAATTCCTTTATGGGAAATAGAAGAGATGCCATGTGTCATTTAGCCAGTGTTTCTTGAGAGTCACAAGAGATCACACAAAAGTTGTGCAGCATTTTAACAGTCAAATTACATAAAATTAAAGCAAAAGTGTTGAATCAAGAAAGTGCAATATCATGCAAGTTTTGTAAGGATAGTTTTTATTTCTCCATGGGCTGTGGTGAATGGCATGCAGAATCTGAAAAGCAGAATTTGTCTAATTGATGCTATCAGTAAGGTAGGTTTCTCCCATTGGCCTATAAAAAAAAAAGATATATTTAAGATGTTTATGGAAAATGTTTCTTTGTAAAACATTTCATAATTTTGGAAAATTTGCCTTTGACATTAATTTGAATGTGATCTTCATCTTTTAGGCCAGCTAACATCTGTAGCTATGCATTCATTTGTGTGAGTGTGAGTGGTGTTGTGTGTGTGTGTGTGTTACATATATTTTACTCACAGATAAAATTAAAATAAAAAAAAATTGTCACCAAACCAAAACACATGACACAGTGGTCTTGTTTCCATTATATACTGAAACAAACAGCTTGTTTTAATAATCAAATAGGTTTCCTAAGGGTCTTGTTAAATTGCTGGATGTAAATTGCAATTGGAATTGACTATTAAAGATCTTGGTAGAGTAGGTTAAACAGCTGTTCAATTTATTACAATTTTATTTGTACTTCAGCTGTAACTGAGGCAATTAAGCCAATCAGAGCAAGCAAATCAAATCTAATTTACACTCTAATGGACTAAAAATGAATGAATAAACACTACACCACTAGATCCAAATGATTAAACATGTCTCTAAGGGTATTCTTTTCTATTTCAGGATACAGAATCATAGTGTTTACACTATAATTAACCAGTTAAGGATGATGTAAACAAATTTGAACATCTTTTTATGTTTTTATACAATTACTACATAAATTTAAAAATATGATAAATGGAGTCTTTCTTGGACAAACTTTCTTACAAAATCATTAAGTCCAAATTTATGATTTACCTGAATGCTACAATATGCATGTAACATGCAAACACGTGTTATAAAATTTTCTCAACTCTTTTTCAGTCTTAGCCATGGACTATCATAAGGAAGATTAATAATGGATTTAGTATTGTGAATTAAGACTTTATCTTTTTAAATCTTAAACAATTTAGAAATGACAATTTGACAATGCAAAAATGTATTGTTTGGCACAGTGCCCATATGAACAAGCTAGCGGACATTATATAGGCTGTAGGAATACAGGGTCACTAAAGAAACTATGCACAGGAGTATGAATCTCCAAATCTAAGATGAATATTGCAGAATGGACACACTCTCTTGAAAGGAGATCCAGGAGGACTTACATCAATGTTTTGCTGTCATTTTAGACCAGGAAAAACAGTAAAAAATGCATTTATGTAAGTTGTACTAGATTGAACATTGATTAAATAAATATCAAGTTATAACTTACAAGGCAAAGTGTTAAACACTTTAATATACAAATAACTTACCTTATTTAGTGAGCTAAAGTTGCCATATATGGGAAAATAGCAATAAAGTCAATATGTTTTGTCTAATTTTGAGGAAGTTTATCATTGACTACTTTGCAACTGTCCCTTCAGTAAGCTCATTGTAGCATTTGCATAATTTAATTGGGGATCTGAAGGCTTGGCAGGGACCATGCAGTCCTTTTTGCTTCTAATGGCAGATAAAAGCATGCTCAACAATATGTATTTCCTCAAAGGAAAGACCCTAATGCTGCATTTGGCCATATGTCTTAGAACATGATGAGTCTGGCTCTTCTCAACTAAAATCTACCAAATCAAGGAACGACCTCCTAATGTACTTTTCTCTTTAATGTGCCCCTTGCTGTATCCTGAAATCCCTTTTCCTACTGTGCTTACCATTTTTCTCTTTCAATTAATCTTTGGTAACTGCTTTTGATAAAGTAATAATTAATTATCTATAAATTACTACAAATAGTTATTGTGCTAGGTCCCATGCCTTCTGGAAATATTTTGTGTTCTCTACATTTTTCCGCCTTCTTCCTCCACTCACTTTCTTCTTCTGTCCCTTTTTCCCTTGCTTCCCTTTCTTCCTCAAATATTTTTTGAGATGCTACTAAATGTTAGGTGCTAGGTAGACCCCACGAATATAACTGTAAGCAAGGAAGCCTTGTATCCTGGTCTTTTGAAACTAAGGGGTAGAACAGGGTGGTGGGGAGCATTGGTCAAATGTCACACAATGTCAAAACAAACCTTGATAACAATTGTGGAGGTAAGGTTAGGATAGAACAAAACAGTATATAATAGAGGAATTTGCCTAGTTAGGTTAGGAAAGTCTCTCTCATGAAATAACTGTTGTACTGAGATTTTAAAAGTTGAAAGAAACGAAGTCTTAGGCAGAAGAGACAGGCATACACAAATACTTTGAAGCTAGAAAGAGTTGAAGAGAAGAGCAGGGCTGAGAATGCCCTTGACAGTTGTATGAGCTGAAGCTTCTAAGAAACAGAAAAGGGTTGGAATTTATAGAGCCTGGAAGCTCTGTTAGGTTGCCTTTATCTTAAAGCATGATAGACTTCTGCAGACATTTAAAAAGTAGTTAAAATGTCACTTGGTTTGCAGAGAAGAATGAATGAATTGAAGCAGAGTAGTTGGGAATTATAGAATTCATTATAAGAAGAGGCCTGCTTAGGTTATGAGTGGTAATTAAGATAAGTGGATGAATTTGAGGAGCACACAGGTCTACTTGTTGGATTTGAGTTAATCTTTGTTTCAGGTACTTGGGTTAACAATTGCTAATTAATGCTATCACCTTGTTTTAGGTATATATAAAATGAGGTAACATTGATTTACAACACTGAATGTTTTAGGGAGTGTGATATCATCTACAAATGTAGGTTATCATACCATGCCTACCACCAAAACACCAATAACCTTCCATCACAGTTGAAGTTGGTGAGCCCCCCACCCTTCTGCTCCTAATAACTCTCCTTTCACCATCTCGGAACCTCAGTTCTACTGTCAGATTTCTAGGAATTCTGTTAGTTTTGCTTTGTTTATTCCTTTACGTTGTTTTTACATTACACACATGAGTGAGTGTATCCAGTATTTGTTTCTCCTTGTGATTTATTTCATTTAGCATAATCCTTCCAGTTCCATCCCTACCAGATGCTGGAAATGATAAGATTCCATCCTGTGTTTTTTAATAACTGAGTATATTCCACTGTGCATTATGTAACCCATCTTCTTAACTGATTCATCTGTTGTTGGGTACATAGGTTGTTTCCATAGTCTGGCTGTTGTAAACAGTGATGCCAGAGTATAGGTAATATTGGGAGATGTTTCAGATTGGGTAGTCGTTCGGTTCCCCAAATGCCTGCTGAACCCAAATAGCAGAATGACTGGCTTGGGGGTCACCAAGCTGGCCCTTCGGCAGCCCCAGTTTCTATCAGCTCAGCATCAGCTTAGCAGGCAACACTTTTTAGGGTGTGTGGCACTTATCCAGATAGGTTGCACTAGGGGATTAGGAAGCCTGGATGGAGGTGCTCAGGGTTTCTTTCAGGAACACCAACTAGCCACCTGCAGCCATTGTGCATCAGCTCCAGGACTTCACAATGAAGGCAGGAAGTCAGGCTGTAGTCACTGGTCTGAAGTAGGCTATGGGAGCAGAGAAAGAGCCCAGAATCAATGTGGAGGAGGGCACGGGAGGTATCATTTGGAACATCAAGCTAGCTACCAATAGCCACGGTATATAGCTTAACACTTTCAGGCTATCTGTGCCCTTTGGAGTAGGAAGTGCTTGCCTTTGTTCACTAGATAGGAAGCCCAAGAGTCCAGGTGGAGAGGATCAGATACTCTTTGAGATGCCCAGTTAAGTAGTCAGCAACAGCACTGCTAAGTTACATCCATGCCCACCGGCTGCTAGTTTTCCTTGTAGCAAGCTGAGTTCACCCAGCTATATTCGGCCATGAGCTGAGGGGGCTGAAGGGCAAATTTTTTTAGCTGATAGAGGTTGAAGCTTAGATGCTGGGAATCAGCTTCTCTACTTTCCCCAGAGGTGGGGAGAGGGGCCTCTATCCACCACCCCAGGCAGTGAAAATTTTCAGGAATACAAAGTCTGACCACCCTCCAACTTCAGGGGCAGGTGTTCTGGAGATGAATCCCGCCAAATCTGGACCTTCCCATGCAGGTTCCTGGTCTGGCACAGCCAGTGGTGGCTGCCACTGTGGGTGCTCAGCCACTGCTATGTTTTTGGTTCTGCCCTGCATCCTACCACCCTGCCAAACCTAAGGGCTTCTGGTCACTCACCTTCAGTAATGCAGGTGTGGGGGGAATCGGGCATCCTCAGGTGTAAGGTGACATGAGAAGTAGCTAGATGTTAGGCTGTTTGGGGATGATTTTAGGGAGAATTTTTTCTTCCCAATGAAACTTACTCTGCTTTGTTTTCTGGTTTTCAACTATCCTCAGTAAATGATAAACATCTCAAATAAGAGCCTCTTTGTTGCTTTTTCTTCTACTTTCTCCAGCTTTATGTCTCTTTGCTGTTGTCTTCGTCATATACTGGAACCCAGTTTAACTTGAAGATAAAAACAAAAGCCTAAACCAAATCTCTAAACTGTGCCCTGCTGTTCAACTCAGTGGTCCTCCTCCTACCCCGCCTCACACACTGGTGTCGATGGAGCAGCCACAGAACTGTGAGACGGATGGGTGGGTGCTTGAAGTGCGTGTTTGGAACATCACCAGGATGTTTTTACCTCTATGGGTTTCTGATGAAATCTGGCTATTACAAGCCCTAATTGAATTTCACCATGTTTTCCTAGCAAATGGGACCACTTCGTAAAGAGCTAGAGCATCTTCTCACCAGGAAGGGGGCCATGTGCAAGAGGAGGAGGTGTAAATGGAGAGGCGCCACCAGCCCTTCCAGAAAGCTACATGATGTAATAGCCCCACTACTCTGCCTCATTTGTGCTGGAAAATTTTAAATAGTCAGAGAAATATAATCCTGTCCCATTAGCATAGCAACAAGTACATTCTCAGCATAATGAACTTGGTTCCAGGGTGGCATTCTGCTCCATTTTGCATGCCCTTCTGTCTCACCTTTCATTGCCAATGCCACTGAAGTCCTAATGGAAAGACAGACTTTGAAAGAACCCCGCTGACTTTTTGGCTGCCTGTTGGTAACAGAGGAGACAAGGAGGACGGGAATATACATTTGTAAAGTTCCACTGGCTTATCTTACCTAGGGACAGCATTTTATCCTTTCAAGCTCATCTCCCAGCCACTGTAATTAGGCTTTCCGGAAACAGTCTTGCAGCTGTCTTGACATCACAATAGCATTTTGATAAGCTTGGACAGTTACCAGTTCATCCGTCTGGCAAGATCCAAAGATTTTACTGTATGTTGGTTGTTGCTATTAGTTCTCAGAAGGGAGGTAGAGATATTTTATAACAATATGCAAAGAAGTCACTTAGGAGCAGGCGTCTGGTGTCAAAGTGTTTGTCTTCAAACCTAGCAACGTGTCTTCTTGTATTGAATCTTTTACTTATGGGGCATAAATGAGCGTAGGTTTCTTTCACTGATGAGCAAGCAAGGAAAACTAATCAAAGAAAGGGGGGGGGCAATAAAGAGAGATACATGGACAAAAGGAGTACAGAAGGAAGGCAGGAGGGACCTGGGAACCAGATTCAGATTTTCAATATGCTGCATTTTGTGGACATGACAGTGGACATGTTAATGTCGTGACAAGTAGGGTCTTCTCTAATTAAGCATCAATAATTATGTAGTCACACAAGAGCCTTGGTCATATATCGTGGTCTTCTCTCCGAGGGAATAATAAAATCAACACCCTCATGTCTACTCCTGCATCTTCAGGGTCTTTATCGCTTAGGTGAAGTAGAGTTGTCCAGTAGCACTTCAGTTGTGACAGGAATATTCTATTCCTTGCTTCCAGAGCACTTGAAACATGGTAATTTTTAATGAATGGGGTAAGCTACATGTAAACAGTGATGACCACATTGGGCAGTTCAGTGGGGGACTGTTTCCTGATAGTCAGTCAGTCACATTCTAAGAGAGAAAAGTACAACTGCCTCCTCCCTCCTGAGACTTGAGGAGATTTATTCTATAGTCATTAACCCTAAATGAGTAAATTCTCAAGCTGGAGAAAATGGTATTGAAGAAAAGAAACCTTTCTCAAGCCCTGGAGCTAATGTCAGGCTCCATACTCTCTAGGCCTTCACACCATTGCTTTTTTCAAAATCTATCCATTTCAAATTTCTAGCATCACTGCAGAAAGAGAAAGAATAACTTCTTTTGTCTAACAGCTGTAGCACCTGCACAGAGCTTCACCTCAAGCTCAAAGATTCAATGTAATCTTTAAAATGGGAGTCTTCACATTGGCTTGTAATGTGACTGCTGTGAGAGAGAGACTAACTCCTCCCCCACCCAGTGGCAATTGTGTAATTGCTTTGAACAGCCCCTTTTTCTTCTAAGACCCTTCCTCAGAGCCACAGCAGAAAGCTGTGATTTTCAGAAACTTATGACTGATTCCACTACTGCCCTTCACTCACTGAGGTGTTAAGGAATACACCACAGCAGATATTCCAGGGCAACTTTTGCACCTGGCTCTTGTGCTGGGCCTGTGGGCTTCTGTGAAGTGGTATGTACGTAAACGGGGAGGCAGCCAAAGGCCCAGTGAGTCTACTGGTGCAATAGAAATGCCAGCACTAAACTGAGCCACTAATTGGAAATGGAATAAACTAAAGAAATTTCAGTTCAAATGGCAGCTATATTTTTTAAAGAGAAAATTTCAGTTGAAATGCCAAAGGAGACAGTTAGCCAAAACATTTGTCTGTGGAAATTTCTCTTCTCAATTTTATTTGGATTTACAGCTGGGTGCTAAGTGAACCGTTTCTTGAGAACACATGTCATGGATAAACCAAGATGTTTATTTTCCTAAGTAGCAGATCAGATTGAACTCACAACAAATAGTTCAATTAGCGCGATTACTAATAGGCTGATTAATTTAGACTACAGTTAGTGAAGTGGGCTCTGTTGGAAGTGAGCCCCTAAGAAGACTGGATCATAGGAAGGTCATGAATCCTGCAAGGCAGCTGCTGTAGGTTTCCAGTTTTTATGGAGCGTTAGGGTGAGAGAGGGTCAGGCACATGCATGTGTGTTCTGTAAAGCTGCTGTTCACTGCTTGCATGATGCACAATACTGTTCGTGGCTCCTCCACAAGCACTCCTCAGCTGAATGCTACAATTCTTTTAACATTTACTGTCAGAAAAAATGCTAGCTTCTCCTGATCAGATGCTGTGATGCCTTAGATCAGGCAATTTAATTTTTAAATTATATATATATTTTACATCTTTCTTCATTTTGTACATTTTTCCATCTCAGTTGTAATCCCCGTGGACTTCCACAAACAGTATACCCATGTGGCATCACCATAGTCCCATGTGCTCTTCCCATCCCAGTTTTGATCTTGTTTCCCTTTCTTCCCCTGTAGAGTATCTCTGGTTTATAGGTTACTTTATTTTTGTTTTTACTTTATTATAATTACTTTCTTTTTTATTTTTCTGATTCCTTACCCTCCCACTACGAGTGAAGCCATTCAGTATTTTTGGTTTTTTTTTCTGGCTTATATCACTAAGCATGAACCCTTCCAGCTCCATCCATGTTACCGCAGATGGCATGAGTTTATCTTACCCAAAAGACAAAAAAACATTAATTCAAAAGGACACCTGCACCCCTATGTTTATTGCTGTACTATTTAAAATAGGGAAGAGGTGGAATCAACCCAAATTCCCAAAAATAGATGACTAGATCAAGAAGATGTGGTACATATACACAATGGAATATTACAGTCAGAAAAGATCCAGCAATTTCTATTGCACAGCTCATTTTGATGTCTCTTACCCTGGATGCCAGAAAACTCAGAGCTGAATTTACTATTAAATTACATTATTGTTCCTAACTGCTATTCTACATTAACCCCTCTCCACCTAGGTAAAAGCTACTGGAAATCTTACTCTCCTAAGTAACCTTGACCCAGTGACTTCTTTCCTGTGTCCTAATTTAGTCATCTGTATAATGGGGTAATACTTATTTCATAGGGATTTTGCAATGGTGATGCTTCATAACAAATACTCCAAATGCTAATCTGTTTTCATTTATTCTCAGTCAACTTAATATATATCTTTGTAAATCATATATAGAAGCATGCATAATGTTAATGGACAATCAAAATACAATTTAAAGGTAGTTCATCCAAGGGCTGTACCAATAGGTACATTGGCACTGCTTTTTTTTGTTGTTTATAGTTCCAGTTAATAGTGACATTTACATACAGTGGCATAAATAATCCTTAAGTGTACATTTCATTGAATTTGGTTAAAGCATGTGTTCACAAATTTGTACCCCTAGTAATACACAGTTTTCTTCACCCAAGAAATTTCCTTTCTTCTTAGACAGGGATCCTCATTTAGAGATAAAGCTGTTCTGAATCATTTCACATTTGACTCCTCATGTCTGCTGTGTGACTACTTTCACTCAGTGCAATCCTGAGATCCATCCATGTTGCTGAGGATGTAAGTAGCACACTACCTTCTGAGGCTAAATATTTTCTGTTGTAAGGCCCCACAAGCTGTGTATTCTTTTTCTCTTTGATAGATACTGATTCTTTCCAGCTTTTGGCTGTTATGAATACAACTGCTCCTGACATTCTTGTACAAGTCTTTTTGTAGCTAAACGTGACCAGGACTCCTGAAATAATGTATGAATAGAACTGCTGTGTAAAGCGAGTGTGCTCTTTTATTTCCATCAGCAACGTATGGATGTTCTTCAGTAAAGTTTCATGTTACCAGTTTGTTTTTTCTTTTTTAAATAGAGCATGAAAGTGCACTTGTATTATTGAAATAAAAGGTATATATTTTCACGTATTTTACATAAACTTTCAATTTTGAAAATTTTAGATTTACAGAATTATTTCAGATAAAGCATTCTCATATATTTTCAACCTAATCTTCCTGTCTATTAACATCTCATACTGGTATAGTATACTCTTCATCACTAATGGATCAATATTAGTACATTATTATTAAAATTTTAAAGTCCATACTTTTCACATTTTCTTAGTGTTTCTATAATATTCATTTTCTAGAGTGCCACATTTTACTTTTTAGGTTTATTTCCTCAGGGTCCTCTTGTCTCTGATGTCTCTGTGACTTCCCTTGTTTCTGATTACCTTGACAGTTCTCATAGGAACTGGTAATTTTTACAGTGTCTCTCAGTTGGGATTTGTCTGATGTTTCTCTCAGGATTAGGCTGGGTAATAGGATTTTGGAAGATCACAGAAGTGAAATGCCATTCTCATTACAACAGATAAAGGATAGATACCATCAACATGACTTATCACTGTTGAAGTTAACCTGAGTCACCTGGCTCAGATAGTGATTGTGTGTTTTTTCCATTGTAAAGTCATGTTTTTCTTTACCTTCTGTCCTCCAGAATGTTCAGGTCACACTTAAAGTGTGAGAAAGTATGCTCTCTTTAAGTGTGGAGTGGTCCGTTAATTATATTTCTGCATAGCTGATGTTTCTAGATTCTCATTGGTTAAGCAATATTCCTTCTGTTTCTGTTTTCTGGAAAAGAAATGGTTTGTCTTCCCCTTTGCCCTCCCCTTCCATCCTCCTTTCACCATTTATTTAGTCATTATACCAGTAAGGATACCGAGGTACTTTTTTTGGGGGGATGGGGGTGGTTACATCAGGTTATATGATCCACTGCTCAGTTAATATGATGCTTAATTGTTCTTACTTTGCTGCTAGGGACTTTTGTAGTTAGTTCTCCTGTTCCTTCGTCACATTGTTGTATGTGCAGTTTTTTTCTTATGGACATCCAGTTATTTTAGTGCCTTTTTAAAGAAGACTGCTATTTCTGTATCAAATTTCATTTGCCCCTTTCTCAAAAATCTTGACTGCATTTATGTGAATCCATTTGTGGACTCTGCTTTGTACATGATATATGTATCTTATAGTTCACCAGTAGCATACTGTCTTGATTACCTTAGACTTACTCTTGAAATCAAGTATTGTGAATCTTCCAACTTTATTCTTTTTAAGCTT
>NW_004567131.1:19756007-19773853 GCF_000260355.1 Condylura cristata | reverse complement strand
TGCTGGTGGGAATGCAAAGTAGTACAACCACTATGGAAAACTGTTTGGAGGTTCCTCAAACTGCTAAACATGGAGCTTCCCTACGACTCTGTATTTTTAATATCAAATTCTAATTCATTGCTGAGATATAGAAAGGCCAATGAATTTTTAATGTTAACATTCAACTTTGAAATCTGTTTTAATCATTTACTAGTTCCAGGAGTTTTTACTTTGTTGATTCTTCGATTTTTCTACATATCTATCATCATGTCCTCTGTGTAGTTTCATTGTTCCTCACCAATTTGCTTATCTTTTATTTTTATTTGCACTAGGTAGGACTTTTACCGCTATAATGATAGGCGTGAGGGCATCTATGTACTATTCCTGACCTTAGGGAAAGGCATCCAACATCCCATCAGTGTAAGATTAGGTACAGATTTTTAAAAATGTTTCTACTAAGTGGAGAAATTCTCTATTCCTAGTGTGTTAAGGGTTATTATCATAAAAGGATGTTGGATTTTATCAATTTTTTTTTCTGTACCCACAGCTTTGAGTAAACAACAAAAAACAGTTGATGTCACAGGTTACATTGTTGGATTTTCAAGTGTTGAACCATTCTTCAATACCTAGAATGAGTCACACTCAGTGCGTATAATACTTTGCATGCAATATTTGCTTATTTTTATTAACACTTTGTGAGAATTTTGACATTTATGTGCATTAGCTATAATTGTTTATGTTTTCCATTTTTGAATGATTTTATCTGGTTTGGTATTAGAAAAATGCTAGCCTCTTAGACTAAGTTAAGTAGCATTCATTCTGTTTTTATTTTCTGGAAAAAATTGAGGAAATTGACATAATTTATTGCATAATTATTTGGTAAAATTCACCAGTGACCCCATCTGGGACTGAGACTCTTTTTTTTTTTTTAAAGAAAGTTATTAGTTATTTAATCTATTTATTTTACAGATACAGGGCTATTCAAATTATCTTTTTCCCCTAGTATGTTTTGGTAGTTTATGGTATCACTCCAGGAATTAATTAATTTCATCTAAATTATCAAATTTGTTGGCATTGTTTTTCATAGTTTTGATTATTATCCTTTTAATTTCCATGGTATAAGTATTCACAATTCCATTTTTAATTTTAGTGTAAATGTTTTCTCTTTCTTTGTTAGCTAGAAGATCATCAACTGTATTAATAATTTCTAAAAAAAAAACAACTTTGAATTTTACTGAATTTATTTTTTCTGTTTTCACTTTCAATGATTTATGCTTTAATTTGTTTAAATTTCTTTTATTTTTGCTTCATGTTTAAATTGTACTACTTTCTCCAGTTTCCAAAGGTGTAACATTAAGTTACTGATTTTAACTCACACTTCTTTTCTAATACATGCATTTAATGCTGTACATTTTCTTCCAAGCACTACTGTGCTACATTCCACAATTTAGTAATCTGCATGTTACTTCCATTTAACTCAAAATGTCTTTAAATTGTGTTTGAACTTTCTTTGATCCATTATTTTTAAATGTATTATTTAATTTGGAAATATGGGGATCTTGAAGACATTTCTGTCATTCGTCTCTAATTTAATTCTATCTTGATTTAAGAACATAGCTGTGGACTTTCCATCTTTTTTTTTTAAAAAAATTTACTTATGCATCCAGAACTTGGGTACAGGAGAGAGGATTCACCAACGACAGAGTAGGAAGTAGAACAGGCAGATCAAGGAAGTACACGGCTGAGGAAAGCAATAGGTGAGGCAGGAGAGGTCTGCTGAACCATGTGGGTCACCTCCCTGGCCTGGAATCGAACTCACGTTGAAGTGGCTATTGCTAGCTTTGCATCGCTGTGCTTTCACATGTTGTACCACTAGGGTGGTACAACATTTTCCATTTTTTAAATTTGTTAAGGTGTGGTTTATGACCAATAATTCACTTTACTTATCGATATATTTTAAGAATCCAGAACATCATTACTATGACTTTTATTTTTATATATTTTATACCCTTTATGTAAGTATTTCATTAAAAAATGGTAATATTTTATTCACCTTTATTTTTTCTTTCTCTGATCATCTTCCTTTCTTCTTGGTATCCTAATGTTTGATATGTTGTGCTTTCCTCCTGTGCAAGAAATTATTTTCCTGTTTTTTGTATGGCAGATCAGTTTGTGGTCAATTCTTGTTTCACACTGAAAAAGTCTTTACTTCTTCACTTTTGAAGGATAATTTTGCTAAAATTCTGGTTGAGTGTTTTTTTCCTTTCAACACCTTTCACTCCAATTTTTCTTGATTGCATTATTTCTGATATGAAAACTTCTATAAGTCTTATCCTGTTTCTCTATATAAGTTGTATTTTTTGTAAGCCAAGACTGTTTTTGTCTTTGGTCTCTTGCAGTTCAAATATCATTGATCTGGGTACAGTTGTCATTGTTTTTATATACTTTGGATCTGTTGTTTAATGTTCAGCATTAATCATGTAAACTTCCTAGTTATTATGCTTAACATATATGTTATGCTATTTTTCTTCTCCTGGTTCTCACATGTTACATATATTTTGAAACTACTTCATTGTTCTTAGATAGGGTGGTCTATTTTTTCATTCTTGCTTTCCTCTGTGTTGCAGTTCTGGAAGTTTCTGTTGACTTACATTCAAGCCTCCTAACATACAGTCTCCTATGTCTATCAGACATTCTATCAAAGATACTCTTCATTTTAGTTATTTCTCTTGATTTCTAGTATTTCCTTTTGATTCTTTCTTAGAACATTCTTCACTCTGTTCATATTACCTGCCTATTCTTGCCTATTGCATACTTTTCCTTTTAGTCCCTTTAACACATCAATAAGTTACTTTAAATTCCCTACCTTATCACTCCAAAATTTGTGTAAGACCCTGATACTTGCTTTTTATCATCTTGAGGCATTTTTTCTTGACATTTGACATGTCCTTATTTTTGGTTAAAACTGGAGCTGTTGTATTGTGTAATAGGACTTGAGGTAAATAGTTGTCTACTGTAAGATTTATGTTCATCTACTAGGAATTATACTTTGTGTCTTTTTATTTTTGTAGCTGTATGTATTAAATATTTGAAATTCCTCAGTACTTCTTTTCAGAGAAGTCCTTCTCTCAGAGAATCCAATTCTTGAAACTCTTTCAACTGTAATCCGGTATTCTTAAATTGGGACTGTATCAGTTTGGGGTAAACTATAAAGGAGCAAATTATTCTATGATCCATTTAACTTTCAACCTTTCAGTGAACTAATGTCTGTAGTATATGTATTGCATATTTTTTTTGTTTTATTTTGTATGTGGTGTATAATTTTGATAGGGCTGCCATAATAAAGTGCCACAAGCTGGGTGACTTAAACAGTTGAATTTCTTTTCTCACAGTTCTGGAGCTACACATCCAATATCAACATGTCTATATAGTTGGCTTCTTGTGAGGCTTCTTTCCTTGATTTGCAAATGCTGTCTTTTCCTTGTATCGTCCCTTTGTGAATGTCTGTATTCCAATATTGTCTATTCATAAGGACATCAGTCAGGTTAGGTAAGGTTCTACCTTAATGACTTCATTTTAAGTAAGTTACCTCTCTAAATATCCTATCTCCAAATATAGTCACATTGCAAGGTACTGGGAGTAAGGATTTCAACATACAAATTAGGGAACATAACACTATATATTACACGTGCATTACTACTGCCTTCCCTTTAGCTGAGACAGAGCTAGAATGACAGACAATGCCTTCCCCTATGCCTCTTAAACTAGGTTCTGGTAAATCCTTTTATCCTGGAGAGTAACACCTTTGTTAATGAGAAAGCTCTGGGTGTATTTCATTAGGTTTTCTCTTCCCTTTCCTGTGCCAGAGCCATGAATGAATCTTTTTCAGGTTTTTACCATCTGGTGTGATTTGTAAAGGTAAAGCCCAGGAAAGCATGGAGCTCTTCTAAGACTGCAGCTCCAGGGAATTTCTCACATGTTAGTCCACACCCAACTGCAAGCAATTCATAGACATTATTATTTACTCTTATACCATTTTGTAATTCCATTAGCTTCCTTTCCAGTTAAGCAGATTTGAAGTATGACTCTCAGAATTCATCTTTCGTCCCAGGTTTTAGGTATCAGTTCTCTGATGGATCTAAGGAAAGTTATAAAATTTTAGTTTGTCCCAAATTTTCTTACAAGTGATGACTTCTACAATCTTCACATACTGGAAATGAAATCAGATCTCCTGATCATGTTTTAAGTCATTCTGTTTTCTGAGAATTAAAACAAAACTCCATGACTGCCCCCAATTAGAAGTTTCTTTTTTTTCTTTGGAAATATGAAATATCCAAACATTTGCTAATGTCTCTTCTTCAGTTTTTATACATTTTGTTGATTCAGTAAATTTAAACCTATAATTTTATCAAATTTTAGGGATAGTAACCTACATGTCAAATTTTATTATTGACATTGTATTATTAAATCTTATTCATAAATATTTGAGTTTAATTCCACATCATACAGGTTATGTGGTTTTCAATTCTTTCACACCATTACTTAATGGTTATTAGTCTCTAGATAGAGTGACATGTATTTCTCTAGGTATTTTAAGAAGTGTTCATGCTTGGTATCATTTCTTAGTCTTTCGATGACTAAGAATATCCTTGTTTTCGCTAGTGTAATCAAGTTAATTACCAACTAATTTGGGTGTGAAATTACTATATATAGTCTCTCAAATCTTTGCCCTGTGGCTTTTGCCATTTAGTGGTGGTTCTAAGACATTTTTCCTTGAAAATTAATTTACTTTTTCCTGCCTTGATTAATATTTCTTTTGTTGTTGGAACTGAAATATTTCATGAAGGTGTATGTCTAGATGTTTGTTCCCTTTAATAATGTCTGTAATTCTTGTTCTCTTTCAATTTAATAATTCAGTCAGAAATGCTTGAATTATGAAATATTTAAAATACTTGAAAGAGAGAATATATTCTTTACGTGCATGCGTCATACTTACTTCTCAGTTTTAGTGAGCCTTAATAGTTTGCTGCATATGCCTCAGATAATTTGCAATAAACTAAATTTTATAGCTATGGTTGATATCTCTTGTGCATCCCTCCTACTGTATATGTCTTTTTTAAACTTGAATGTACACATAATTCTGATTTTTGTTTCTTTTTACACATTTCTCTATACTATCTATATTAAAAGTATGTTTTCATTTTGCTTCTTTTAACTTTAAATATTATAGAAGCATTGTGTATATATTCCAGAATCTTAATTTTTCAGTCTAATTTTTAGACTTTTGAATAATTGCATTAATTTTATTGAAGTGACATTGATATACAGCACTTTATATAATTAAAAAAATATGTTAGCCATTGTTTTATTCATTTTACTCTATTGTCTCATCCATTATATAAATATAATCATAAAATCCATTTTCATGTCGATGGATATACAAATAGTTTCAAATGTTCACAAGTTTAATGAATATTCAGTCACATTTCTTCAGATACATATGGGTGAGAGTTTCTCTAGATTTTGAACCAAGATATAGAGTTCTTCAAAATAGACATGACAACCTACAATAGCAATATTACAAAGAATCTAGTTCTTAGATCCAAAGATCTAGTCCTATAGCTCTACCATATTAGGCACTGCTCTAAATATTTACCCAAAATCGACAAACTTAATTTCTCGGATTAATTATATTCATTGATTACATTTTAGAATAAGGAGAACAAGGAACAGAAATTTTAAGTGAATAGTTCAAAATCATAGATTTAAGTAGTTGAGTCAGGATTTGAATCCAGATCATCTTATCTAGAGTACATTTGTCCACCATATTATACTGGAAAAAAAAATTCCATTTTATAATTCAATTTTAGAAGTTCTACTTTTCTAGAAAATTTTTGTCCAAGTTTCCAAAATGTTCATTTTTCATTAGATGCTCTTACCATTATCATCTCTGCAAGTTTATTTATTTGCGTTTTATATTATCAGTGTTACACTTTTTCTATTCTTTGAACATGTATAATATAGCAATGCTATATTAGTCAATTCATTAATAGTATTAATTGATATTGCTTAACTTTTATTTAATGGCTTTGTATGATAGCTCTCATATCTTTATCAGTTATGGGTTAGATTCTTTTTGTTAATTTTCTCCTCATTACAAGTCATATTTTCCTGACTCTCATGCTTGACAATCTTTAGAGGCAAATGTTGAGAATTTTTTTTTTTTGGGTGGAGAGGAAGTGAGCTGGTATTTTTATATTCTTATAAATATTTTTGAATGTTGGCATGAATTGCAGCTAACTTATTTGTAGTCACCTTCATTGCCTTGTTTCCTGCTTTGAAGATTTTTAGATGGGACCTGAGAAGCTAATTTAGTCTAGGATTCATTCTCTACTACTGAGGCAATTCCTTTATGAGTGCCATCTTCATTGCACCTTAAATTACCAAAGTTTCCTGTCTGGGTGATGAGATAGACAGCTTCAGTCAGAAGTACTTACAAGTTCTAGTGATTGTTAACCTATAATCTTTATGGATGCTTTTTGCCCAGCTTCAAGGACTGTCCCCTGATGCATGCAATGATCAGTACACTGAGAATAGTCAATGGGAACCCTTTGCAGAGCTCATGCAATCTCTAACTCCCTCAGTCCCTCAGTTCTTCTGGATTTTTCCACTCTGTCTCTTCAAATTAAGTCTGATGGTGCCACTTTGGTTCTCCCTCCCTGCCTGGTTTACTTCCAGGAAATGCTCAGTAGTAAACTTGGAAATATTTAACCTCACTTCCCATTGCTCATGAATCTGTACTTCATTGGTCAATTCAGATCTCTCACTTTCTCCCTACCTCTCTTTCTCTTTCTTCCCTAACCCCCTTCCTCTCTGATTTCATGTGGGAGGGGAAGTCTGGTTTCTGTTACACCATCTTGACTTGAAGCAGAAGTTATCCTTCATGACAATATGTAACTTTGGTTTCAGTTTCTTGTTGTTGAGTTTTGGCAACTCTCTGTATTCTGGCTACAAGTCTTTTGCCAGAAATATGATTTGTAAATATTTTCTCCCAAATTAGCTTCATTTTATATTTTCTTAACAATGAGAAAAACTTCTCAATTTTAATAAAATATTACATCACTTTTTATAAATATATAATCAGGTGCTATATCCAAAAATCCTCCCCCAAATTCAGGGTCAGTCACAAAGACTTTCTCTGATTTTTTTTTTCTCTAGAACAATTCCAGTTTTATGTTACACATTTGGTCATTTGTAAGCTAATCATTGTATAAAGTATGGCAATTCATGTTTGGCTTTTTGACATATGAAAATTAAGTTTTCTCATTGCCACTTGTTGAAAGGTGGTGCTGAAGACATTTGTATTCATTTAACTATCTTTGTAACTTTGTCAAGATTACTTAACTATATTTATGTTGATCTTTTTCTGGACTCACTCTACTCTAGTGATGTATGGATCTGTCCAGTCAGCATTATTACAGTGCTTTGACTACATTGTATGTAGTTTTATAGTAAGCCTGGAAATCAGATTACACAAGTCTTCCAACTTTGTCCTTATTGTTTCTAATTGTTTTGGCTACTCTAGTTCCTTTGCCTTTTATTCAAATTTATGGAATCATGTTATCTACAAAAAGGTATGCTGGTATTTTGTTGCATTTGGGAGACCTTATTTCATTACATTTTGAGTAGCCCATGCCATGAACACGCTAATTTTCGTCTCTGATATTTTTAATGGTGTGTTAGTTTTCAGTATACATATTTTATGCATATTTTGTTGTATTTTTACCTAACTCTGTTTTGTGACATTTAAATGCTACTTTAAAATATTTCAAAGTTCAACTTTTTTATTCCAGTATATAGAATTACAATAGATTTTTTTTTATACTGACCTTTTGCTGTGAGAACTTGATGCTTCACTTATTAGTTTTGGAAGCTTTTTGTAGATTATTTGGGATTTTATATATAGAAACTCATATCATCTGTGACTAAAGACAATTTTTATTTCTTTTTTTTTAAATTTGAGTGCTTTTCTATATGTCCTACTGTACTGCCTAGGACTTCCAGTACGATAATGAGTAGCAGTTATGAAAGAGAATGTCCTTGACTTAGATTTTTATAGGAAGACAGTCTTTTACAGTTGAGTGATTTAACTGTAAAATTTTTGGGTAATGTTTAGGCACTTTCTCTTCTATTTACCAATTATGAGAGATTTTTTTGAAAGGGTCTGATTTTGTCAAATGTTTTTCCTGCGTTTATTGAGATAATCAAACATGTTTATTCTTACTCTGTTAATATGGTGGATTACATTGGTGTTCAAATGTTGAAGTCCACTTTAGTTTCTCTGAAGTTTCCTAGTCCCTGTGGGAAGTATAAATGGGAAATTGGATCATATGAGAACAGCCAATGGGTAGGCTCCCAACAGTAAACCTACCTGTTTTTTTGGAACTATGTGAGAAAGTTTTCCTGAAAACATTTTTTTTTTCCTAACCCAATTTGTTTACTTAAGGTGAGACCCTTTCAAAGTTCACAGCTCTCTGCAATTTTCCCAGTTTTAGGTACCTTCCCTGCAAAGACCTAAGGCCAACTCTCTAGTTTTATCCCACAATAATATCTAATCTTACCTGTTCAGTATATATACACACATATATATTTATTTATATATATACATATACATATATATATACATATATAGATATATATATAAACCCACACACATACATAGATATACATATAACATATACATACACGTACAATATGATAGATTTAAGATTTCTTATCAAGGCATTTTTTACTGCTTGGGACTTTTTCCTTATATTGTTGATAATGTTGCAATGCAACTTTAATTATCTTTGTCATTTTATGTGTTTTAGCCCTTGTGAATTGACTATATTTTCAGAAGCTTTAACCATTGCATTGTCAGAAGTGTCTATTTAAAGCAACAAAAGAATGGCCAGACAAAAAAATTATAATACAATGCACCTTGAGACTTCAAAGATTATAAAATCACAAGGAGAGAAAATTCTATAGAATCCAGCCACTGAGACATGGAAGATTTTATCTTCCTATCCGATAAAGTGTTCAAAATTATAAAGAAAATCAGTTGAAAGAAAAAGCAAGTCAAATTGATACAAGTGAACTAGATAATCAAAGAAATTCAGACAAATGGATGGCCTGAGAAATGAAAAGAAAGTGGAAAATAAAGTTTTGACCATTTTTAACTCTTTAAATAAATTTTAATAGGTTCTTTTTGTTTTCTGTTTTGTAGTGAATATCAGGTAACATCTTTTCTCCTGTTTGTTTTTTACTTCTAAATCATTTCTAAAAATCGGACTTTATGCAGATTAATGGGATCCATTTATATTATTTCTGCAATTTATCTCTTCTGTTGTTTTATTTAATTAAGGACCTTCTGTGATCCCAATCATTTATCACTGACTATGTGTTCTTGTGTCTTCTTTTTCCTTCAAGGCCAGATTAAAATGCCCAGGTAGCTGCTGTAACTAATGCTCTGTGAGATTCTTGTTGTCTGTCCTGTGAGAAGGAACCAGATTCCTATGTCTATAAAAACCACTGTAGTAAGGACAGGAAGCCCACATTCTCAAATAGGTCACTGAAAATGATAAACTAGACTGCTGCTCCTTCCACTCCTATGTATTTGGATCCATGTTTTCTACCCATTGGGTACATAGAATAATGCAATAAGCATTGCATTATTGCTTCCTGAATGATGGTGCCTCTTAGCAGTGTATTGTCTCTGAAGTGACACCTTGCTGCAGTCACTAGGCCATCTGTCACTCTCTGGAGACAGCAGCTTCAGGAGAGCGGGCTCTGTCCATGGTTGGCTGGCACACACATATTGAGCCTACTCATTAGCTTTTTCTTCCTCTTCCTCAGTTAGTCATGAAATTCCCCCTAGGTGCATTCAGCAGCTGGTAATTGCTCAACTTATGACTTCCTTTAATGAACCTGTCTTCTCACTAGAATGTACGCTCCAATAAAAAGGGATTTGTTTGATTGACTGCTATATCCCCAATTATTTCAGTAGTGCCAGCTCGATAAATTTGGGCCAAAGAATTAATATTCTCCATTGTGAATGTCCATTGTCCTTTACTCTTTGGGAGCTGAATTCTTCAACTAATACTGCTGGCTTTTAATCTAGAATCTATTCACTAGTGTTTCTGCTTCATTTGTCATTTATATATTTATCTAGATTTTTAGCTCCACCAATTTTTTTCAGCTTTCTCTTGAGATTGTTTTTACATGATCTATTTGTATTTATGTAGCTTTTAAAAATACCTGCATATTTTTGCTATTTTTTATCCTTCATCACTTTTTTTTTTAAGATTTATTTATTTGTGCATACAGAACTAGGGTACAGGCCAGAGGCTCAGGGGCAGCGAGAGGCTTCATCAGAGACAGAGTGGGGAGCAGAACAGGCAGATCGATGATGTACACTGCTAAGGGGAGCAACGGGCGGGGTCAGGAGAGGTCTGCCACGCCATGTGGTCACCTCCGGGGCAGGCAGGAATCGAACTCATGTGGAAGTGACTTTAGCTTCTAAGTGCTGTGCTTTAACCCGCTGCGCCACCAGGGAGGCCTCCTTCATCACTTTTAAAGGAGTTCTACCACTTCTAATGTAATTTACAACTGTTTTAGTAATATCAAATCTGTTATTTTCTTCTTTTGAGACAGTAGTTGCATATTTTATCACTTAGTATATTTACTGATTTTAGATAATTTTTTTTTTTTTTTTTTTGTTTTTTTAGGATTATTTTTTTTTTTTTATTTGTTTTTTGCCCCTTTTTTTTTCCGTTGCCCAATGACTTATTTAAAGTGCTTACCAACCCTATTATCACCACATTTATAAATGTAGAAATTGAGACAAGATAGTTTTTATAATCAACCAATGATCACAAGTAGCTCATACTGTGCTTTGGTTTGTTGAAGCCTGGAGACCTAACCACTCGTCTGTTAACTGTCTATTGGTAAAAAGTTCTGTTGAGTAATAGAATTAGAAAATATCTAGATGGTTCTATTTCCTGCCATAACCATTTCATACAAGTTACTTGTACTTACTCCTTTGAACTCCAGTATCTCCTCATCAATCCTAGAGAGTCTTCTCTCTAGTCTTTTTTAGGGGTGATATAGCCATGGTTAGTATTCCCAGTCAGCGTGGTTCTTTGAGAAACTGAGCTCTGTTTGGACACTCCAGATTTAGTAGGCCAAGGAAGGGCTTGTGGGTTTATTGGCTCACTGTGCCGTGGCTCCACTACCCAACCAACTTATATAGAGAAAAGCCACGAGGACAGGAGAAAATGTTGTAGGAAGCTCATTTCCCTTTTCAGCTCAGGTTTTTCTTTATTTGATGTGGCAGCTGAAGTCTCACCCAACCTACTTCTCCCTGTCAGGGGCCCTATAACTTTCAAAGAGAAGCCTCTACTACAGATGAAAATTGAGTAAATGTCACTTTAGATTTCTTGTTAGGTATATTTTCCGGTGTTGGTTGCATTGCCCAGGCCTGGTGAGACCAAGAGGAACTTCCCAGTTGACACATAACCCACATATAACACCTTATATAATTTTTGCCTGTTGACAGAAGGGTGTAGAGGCCCTCTCAGGCAAATTGCTGCTTCTCACACAGATAGGAAATGAGCACATTCCCAATCTTTGACCTAGTTCTTTCAGGTATTCCTCAAAGTTCTTGATGGAGTATCTTGTATCCAGAAAATAACAAGGTTTTTTCCTTTTTAAAAAAAGTTCTTTTTTTTTAAAGAGTCTAGAAAAGGGACTATGAGAGTGAGATGCATGCACTCAAATTTACTTCTTTGCTCAGAGTCCTAGGGAACAAATTACAATTTACTATGAGGTAACAATAAAAAGTAGATTAATTTTTATAGTTTTCCAGATACAATATTCTCATGAATCCATCTAATAAGTACATCCATGTGAGGAGAACCGATTTTAAGTTTTGGCAAGGTCCTTGCAAAAACTGCTCATAGAAACCCTGTACGTGCAACAGTAGATATTATTAGGGTTTATTCCTGGCAGAGATGGGGGTCTGAGTCTTAGCAGAAGGGCAGGAGGAAGAAACTACTGAAATTATCTGTAAACTGGCTTCACTGGAAAGACTGTACTGAGATGAGCAATTCTATTTTGAATGACTGCTGCTCATCTTTCTATCAAGATAATCATCAATAGTAATGTGAAAAAACAGATGTAACATTCTGCTGGGCTTCCTGCTTTTTGAACGTTAAGTGCCATCGAGCTCCTGCATTATTCCAGTGAACCTGCAAGTCAAAGAATTAATCACCTGGAATTGCTTGTGCAATGTGAAGACCTGAAGAAAGCTGAACCTCCTGACTCTTAATGAAGAGGCAAAGCATCTTATAAATTGGAATTTCTGCTTCCTCTGTTGTCTTCCATATAGTCTCTTGCCTCTTTGCTAAATATCAAAGATATTTATGCTTAAACAAATGTTGTCTCCCTCTCAGAGCATCCTCTCCTTCTGGCAGGGAAGTCATCATGCTGAATTGGTGGCACTTTCCATGGCAACAGACTGTGATGTCAGAAATGCGATGCCAAGCAATTAGATTTGGAGGTACCACAGTTGGGAATCTGAAGCTCTAAGGATGATGATGAGACTGAGCAGTTGTTGAAGAAAAAGAATCTCACTAAAGACTAAGTATCTAAAGTGTACACTCCACGTCCTGCTGCTGAAAAAAAGTGATAGCAAATGAAACTAGGTGAAGGGAAATGAGATACGGTTTCAAGACACTACTGCAAAGGGGAAGTAAGTTGAAGACAGTTTGCAAAAGGCCACATTCAGATGGCTGGCGCTCTGCCACATCCGGGCTCTGATGCTTCACAGGTGTTCTCTAAGGTGTAGAAGAGAGAAGCCCAGGAGGCCCTCTGTCTCTTACAGAGAAAAACAAAGGTGTCAGGCCAGAGAAAGAAGAGACTGTGCTTCCTCCCTCCTAAGGTAGGAGTATGGGCATTCTCACAGTTGTCTGCTTCCAAGGAAAGCACATCTTGACAAAATCTTTTGAGACCTGGAAATGGATGTTTAGTGGAGGATGCCCGAAGGGTATTAGGTTTTCAGTGAGCCTTTCCAAGAAGAGGCAATTGGTGGTGTCCCCTGAGGTTACTGATAGGAAGAATTGGGAATATTGTGAAATGAGCGCTGAAGCTTCACCTTGTTTTTGCAGATTCTGTGTTAAATATGCAAAGGATGAAACCAATACCTGTGAAAAATCATAGATGAAGTTTTAAAATACACATTTCAGTTATACAGTATGGATAAATTTGGACTGCATATGGCTTCTTATGTAAAGGAAAAATTCTTCTCCTTTTAGTAACACATTGTCTGCTGCCTGTGCTTAGCACCTTCTGCCATATGCTCCTTAAAACGAGCTGCTGCAATTCAAGAACTCGCCCTAGTAATTAAGAACAAATGAACCACATGAAGAAAATGAGCTTGGTAAACCACATGCCCATGAATCCCAGCATGTTTATATGGGAAAAAAGAGTTATTTCTCAGTAATTTTCAGAGGAATTACATACAGTGTCTACTCGAGATTATGGCTAATATTTAAGCATAATTTCAAAATATTCTGGGCTTTTTTGATTAGCTCTATAGGAATATATGCTGTTGAACCCCAAAGCATGCCTATGGAATACAAATAGTAGTACTCATAAGGTGAACAAATGCAATTTATTTCATAAAGAAATGAGAAGTAACATTGATAAAATTACAAAATAATTTGAGACTAAGCATTAAAATACCTTGGAAGATATTTGGCCACTCATCCTTACATTGTGACTAGATATCAGGATCTAGAGAAAGTGACTAACTTTCTTCTGGTCACGGAGCTAGCTGGAGACACATCTCAGATTAGAAGCTAGGATTTCTGACTCACGATCCAAGTTCAGCATTTCTCAAACTTGAGTGTGCAATAGAAGCCACTGAAGCAGGGTTTAATAAAATACAGATCCTCAGGCAGATAGCCAGTGTTTCTCATTCAGCAGGTCTGGGTGGGGGCCCCAAATTTTATTTCTCAAACAAGTGTCCAGTTAAAACTGCTTTACAAGCACTGTCTAGTAGGATCATACTTGGGAGCCAAAGGTTTAGTCCTTTCCCTTTATAACTGGGGATTTTTCAAAGTGTGGGATCCAGATCACCCTGGTGGTGCAAGTGTTAAAGTCTCAGCACTGTTAGGGTATTACCAGCCACTGCAGCACAAGTCCTATTTCCAGCCAGGGAACTGACCCACATGGAATAGCAGACCTCTCCTGCCTCACCAACTGCTCCCCTCAGCAGTATATTTCAGTAGAGCTGCCTGTTCTGCTCCCTACTCTGTCTCTGATGAATCCTCTTACCCCCCTGCAACTCTAGCCTGTACCCCAGTTTTTCTCTGCATTAAAAAAAGCCCTAAAGTGTGGTGTCTATAACAGAATCACCTGGGAGGGAGGGTTGTTTTATACTTAGAAGGTAACAACCGTACATGAAGAAAATAGAAAGATAGTCTAAGGTTAGCAGGGTTTATAAATGAAACACCTATGTCCTCTTCTGGAAAATATGGTACATTATAAATGATCAAATGATGAAAGAATATGAGGAAAAAAATATTCGGATTGAAAAATTGAACAAGAAGAACAAATAGGCAATCCAAAGAAGAAATAAAATTCAACATATGAGAAGATCCCTGGCTTCACTAAAGACATGTAAATTAAAACATTCACATGCCAACTTTTGCCCACCATTTTTACAAAAATTTAAAAATGTGAAAACATTGAAAAAGATATAAGGAAATAGGCATTTATACTTTTGGAGGGATTTTAGGCAATTTTGAACACAATTTTAGAAGGCCATTTTACAGAAGTCATAAAAATATGTGTACCTTTGAATCAATTGTTCCCTTTATAGCAATTGATTCTAAATCAGCAATAATAAGATACATGTCTCTATATGTGGATGTACCTCATATTATTTATATTAGTGAATAGTTTGGGATAGCTTGTATATCCAAATATGATACCTTTGAATACATTTTTATAGATACCTAAAATGTACTACTTTATAATCATACTACTTACTGAATGTATTTAAAGATATAAAATATGTTTACTATTTTAAAAACTTTTTAGCTACCAAATCATATAATTAGTTTATATAGAAATTCAATATATATGAAAGACAAAACCTCGAAACACATATACCAACAGGCTTTATATTTTCCATATTTTGTGCAGTGAAAATATTGCTTTCATTAAGCAATATTGGAAATAGCCAATGGGTGGTTATATGAATTACTCTGTATTATTAAAATGAGGCACAACCATTAAAAAGACAAAGGTAACAGTTATCGATATAGAATAATTACCAATTGCTACATGAAAAAGTACAGTATAGAGGTATATGAGTGTATTTAAGAAGTTAAGAATAGGGCCCTCCCTGGTGATGCAGCAGGTTAAAGCACAGCACTAAGAAGCTAAAGCTACTTAGTATGAGTTCGATTCCCACCCCGGAGGTGACCTACATGGCTCGGCAGACCTCTTCTGACCCACCTGCTGCTCCCTTCAGCAGTGTACCTCATCAGTCTGCCTGTTCTGCTCCCCACTCTGTCTCTGGTGAATCCTCTCACCGCTCCTGCTCCTCTGGCCTGTACCCCAGTTCTGTATGAAGAAACTATATAAATCTTAAAAAAAAATGCATATTCAGTTAACACAGATTACCCTCTCAGTTAAGCATATAGATAAGGTGAACTAAATATAATAACTACAATTAAATTCTGTGAATATCATACTCAGAAAGGGAAATAGCTCAGGAGCTAGAAATGAAGGGGAAATGGAAATCATCTTTTTGGTTTATAAACTGAAACAGCTGCCATTATTTATGAGAAAGTTGGATTTGGAAACAGGGTTTAAAGACATGATCTAGGTTGTGGGTTCAATAACAATGTGGGGATAGACATCATTGTCCTATGCCCATGCAAGACAAAGAGCAGAAGGAGACCCTATACTTCCAAAATACAACAATATTTGTATTCCAGTGTTACCTCCGTAATAAAGTGAGTTTAAAACTGGTGCCTATTTCTGGATAGCAAACCACAAAAACTTTTGAGAGAATCAAAAATGTTGCCTTTTCTTAAGATGATAGAAGGATAAAAGTGGCCTAAGACTTGACACAGAAAACATGTGGGGATTGCAGGGGTGGGGTCTGAATTTATAGTGACATCACAACTCAGGGATTTCAAGCAAAGAAATTAACATAAAACTGAGGGCTTGAGAAAAGATAAATATCTGGAAGTGACTAAAACAAGGGCTTTCGAGATGATTAAATGGGCAGTAAAAAACTAAAATAAAAACATAGGCTAGAATACTTGGATAAATAATATTTGCAAGGAATTTATAGAATGTTGCATGTTAATAAAACCAGTGAATAAAATAAACTTTCAATAATGGAAGAGAGACAATTTTAGGGAGATCTGGTGATTTGAACTGTTAACTGGATGGTATTGCTCAGCCCTGAGAAATGATTTCGAGACGAGAAGGAAAGTGTAGTGTAGTTTGAAGTCTGAGAGTGTGATGCCTCCATTCTCCTTGTTTTTAGTCAGGAGAGCTTTGGCTTTTTGAGATTTAATTTTCTTTTTTGTGATTCCACATGAATTTTAACAATATTTTTTCCTATTTCTTTGAGGAATGCCACTGAGTTTTTTTTTTTTTTTATTTCTCATTTTTATTTATTTATTCGTACAGAACTGGGGTACAGGCCAGAGATGCGGAGGGTGAGGGGATTCACCAGAGACAGAGCAGGAAGAAGAACAGGCAGATTGATGAAGTACACTGCTAAGGGGAGCAGCGGGCGGGTCAGGAGAGGTCCGCCACACCATGTGGTCACCTCCGGGACGGGCAGGGATCGAACTCATGCGGAAGTGGCTTTAGTCTCCCAGTGCAGTGCTTTAACCCACTGCGCCACCAGGGAGGGCCCGCCACTGAGATTTTTATGGCAATTGTGTCGACTGCAAATTGCTTCCATTTTGATATTAGTTCTTCCTGTCTATGAGCAGGTAATGTATAGACGTTGTTCTTAGACCTTGCCCCCCTTTTTCCATGGCTTCTGTGTCCCAGTAACACAGCAAAGGAGAGGAAGCAATGGGCGCTATCTGCCCAGGGTAGAGATTATAGGTTTGCATTGTCTGCAGAGAATTTAAAAGCAATGATAGATGAACTACTTCTTACTTGTTCAATATCTTGGGATTTCATGACAATGTGAGTGACAAAATGTATCCCACCACTGAAGCAGAGAATTCCCAGTTTCTAGCTTCCTGGGAGCACTTTCTTTACTCTCTCCTCCCTCAATATAATGGTTGTTACCTTAAGATAAGATCAGGTAGGAAGACAGCACCCTTAATTTTATATTTGCTTCAACCCTATCTTCATATGACTAAGATATTTTAGTGGGCCTTTGAAAGAAGTCCATTCTTGCCTGAACTCATATCTTTTTTGGTAATACTTTGCTAAAATCAGCAAAGAACAGCAGCTAGTGAATCATAATAATCTGGTGACTCTCCAGTGACAGACTTGAGAAGCATTTGACCTGGATTTTTACTTATCGAAGACAATAGTTACAGCAGCTGCATTACCAGAGCACATGAAGGAACACATGTTTTCCAATGTACCAGGTTGCTTTTTTTTTGTTTTTTTTTTTTGTTTGTTTGTTTTGGGTTTTTTTGGGCACCAACCACCTGTTCAGTCAGTGAATGCAACCTATTTTTGATTTTTTATGATGTCAGGATTCTACTTCTGTTAGCATCATTTAAATATATTAAAAATATAAAAGCTTGGATAGTATGCATACTTCAGGATAA
>NW_004567131.1:19750027-19752773 GCF_000260355.1 Condylura cristata | reverse complement strand
GTGTTTTCGTTTGGGTTAAAACTTGTAGTAAGTGAGTCTATAGTCTGTTTTCAGTCCTCAATTCCTATGCCGGCTTGGACGCGGTGATCTCGGCGTCTTTACTCTGCCGCCATCTTCCGGAAGTCCCCCAGCTTTATATTTTAAACAAAATGTATTTGGGATAAAAATCACACAAAAAATGTTAAGCTCTTAAAAGTCTGAGTATAAAGCACAGAATTATATTATGCAATTTCTATATATTTGCAGTATTTCAGATTATAGAAAAAAACTTTGACACATAAAAGCATAGGTATGTATCTATGTTCACACATATATATCCTCAGATATGTATAATTCTAAAAGGATATTCAAGAAACAAGAAAGACCATTATACTACTGGGGTTCTAGAATGTGAGGGAGACTGAATCTGAAAATCTTGTAGCATTTGTATGAATTTACTCATTTAAATACGTTATCTTTTTTTGTTTGACCACAACACTAGTTTGCAACACTGATTATGATTTGGGGGATAGGTTCACACCTCCCCAGATGCCCATCATCATATCACACCCACCACCAAAGCATCCACAGTCCTGTACCATAGTCCATTGCACCCCTTCCACCGTCATCCCCACTGGCATTCTCCCACGCCCTCCAGTAGCCCCAACCTGCTGTCATGTGTGTTATTTTGGTTTTATTTTGTCAGTTCCTTTGTTTTATTCCTGTATATTTCACATGTGGGAGAATTCATATGGTATGTTGTCTTTCTCCTTTGGGCTTACTTTTACTTAGTATAACCCCTTTGAGTTCCATTCATTTTATCACAAATGGCAAGAGCATGTCTTTTTATAGGTAAGTAGTATTTCATTGTGTATAGATACCACATCTTAATCCAATTGTCTGTTGTTGAGCACTAAGATTATATAAGTCAACACCCTTTAAGCAGTGATACAAAGTTTGCTAGCAGGTTGTCCTAGGTCGTTTCTCAGCATTAATAGTAATTGTTTGATGTTACTATTTTGGAATTCTGTTCTTTTGGAAATCCTTGGTATACCATGGTTTTTAATACATAGCCTGGTATTTCCCTTTATCTACTTAAATTTATTAATAAATACTCAGTGCCACTGGAATGTGATAACTTGGATATTTGGCAAATATGCCATTGTGTGTAAAAAAAAAAACTTTTGAGATAATGACTTATAAATGCTTGGATTTTTTTCAGTGTAAATGATAAATGTTCCCTTTACCTGCAGTATAGCCATTTGTTGGAAATTCAAATACATCTGTTTATTAAAAAAACAATAATGTGTTTAGTATCTTAAAAGTTATTTAAGCGTTAGCTCTATTCTTGACCTTCAAATATAGTTCTCTTCATGCTCACTTGTTTCTAGAGTTTTAGTTTGTTTGTTTGTTTTTATTTTTTTTTTTTAAGATTTTATTTATGCTTACAGAACTGTGGTACAGGCCAGAGTTGTGGTGGGTGAGAGGATTCACCAGAGACAGAGTGGGGAGCA
The DNA here is from genome assembly GCF_000260355.1 of Condylura cristata. NCBI lineage: Eukaryota > Metazoa > Chordata > Mammalia > Eulipotyphla > Talpidae > Condylura > Condylura cristata. Next base: position 19,751,280 of record NW_004567131.1, on the reverse strand, counting down.
GATTTACTGAAATACACTGCTGAGGGGAACAGTGGGCGAGACAGGAGAGGTCTGCCACGCCATGTGGGTCAGCTCCCTGGCCGGGGATCAAACTCATGCTGCAGTGGCTTTGTAGAGCTTCATAATGCTATGCTTTAACCCATTAAGCCACCAGGGAGAGCTCTAGAGTTTTAGTTTTAAGTAGAACAATAGGACTCAATTCAGCAGGTAGTTAGTTGATTTACTGAATTGCTTGTTATACACTCTGGTGTTTACTTTTTAGAATATACCTCCTTCCTTTAAATTGAGCTCAGACTTTTTGTTTTGTTCATGATCAATGTATATAGAAGATTGTATCACTTTGAGTTATTCCAAAATAATGTAAAAGGTAATCTCTAAGTAATGTTTTATGTAAGATACTGTGCCATATGTGAGGTTCACAGGAGTGACTCATTGGAACTCTGGGACCCCAATAGCTTTCAGTGATTGAGTGATGAACTTGCTCCTGAATGCATAGAAATTACAGTCATGTTCATCTATACAGTCAGGAGAGAAATTTGGTGAGAATTATGCTCCTATTATGGCCATAGTAATATGCATACATACATCAATTTTCAAGCATATGATACATTTGATTAAAAAATGATTTAATTTGGAGAAGCTGAATTTTTCTATTCTAGATTCCACAAAAGCAGTCAGTTATATCAGGGTAATGGGCAATATCATGTGTAGAATTTCAGTCTCCAGCATTGTGCTTGTATTTTCTTAAAAGAACCCAAATTGTAAAAACACAAAAAACAAAACTCCATTTCAACCTGAAAATTTATTTCTGTAATTGAACATAAATGTGTCCCTGAATCCCAGCAACACAGAACACCTGGCACTTATGACCTTTCCTTCTCAGAAAATTGGATATAACAAAACTTACTTCCCACATTCATATTCTGAAATGTATATGAACGGTGAACAGGCCATAGACAAAATAAAATTTTCTCTAGAGTTTAACTGGTTATTTCAAAAGAAACAATTCAAAAATTGTAGAAAGAGGAAATAGAGCCAGAGGTTGTTATTTTATATCCAGCCCACTGTCAATGTATAACAGATATAAAAGGTATATAAAGCTGTTTTTGTCATTTTAAAGCCCATTTCTTATGCTAAAGGAGGAATTTTTTTTAAAGATTTATTTATTTATAAATACAGAACTGGGGTACAGGCCAGAGATGCAGAGGGTGAGAGGATTCACCAGAGACAGAGTGGGGAGCAGAACAGGCAGA
>NW_004567131.1:19714460-19749517 GCF_000260355.1 Condylura cristata | reverse complement strand
CACCTCCAGGGCAGGGGGGAATCGAACTCATACGGAAGTGGCTTTAGCTTCTCAGTGCTGTGCTTTAACCCACTGCGCCACCAGGGAGGGCCCAGATTTCTTTTTTATAAAATCATACGAGAATATAGAATTAGATCATGCCAAGATTAGTTGGTATTTACTGGATAAGACAAATATTTGAGCAAGATTTTAGTATTTATACTTGAATTAAAGAAAGAGGTTTATTAATACAAATTTCAGGCCAAGTTTGCAATGCACAGTGTAACTTAGTGTGAAACTTACTATGAAAGAAAAGATTTGTTGAGAAGGGAACCTTTTCCAGAAATACCTTTTCCAGAGTACACATTTTCAAAATTTTACTGATTATTTAGAAATAAGTTATTAGTACAACATACATTTTTATCATAGTATAACTAGTGAAGCAGAGTTTTACAGGCCGGTATTAGACTGGAGGCATAGTCGTTACTTTCCATTTAAGCAGTGAGAATCTAGAATTTTTGTTGATCTGGGTGAAGCAACATGCCAGCTTCCTGCCTTTCTGATTTGCACAATTTACATAGCCCTTTCTGATTTGCAAAATTACATTTTGCTTTACCCATTCAATAAAAGCCACTGTTGGTAACTTACATTCATTGGTTTTCAAATTCCTCGAGTCATTTATGTATTTGCAAAGTAAGACATAGTGCTTCTAGCCTTAAATTAAGAGTTGCTTTGGGGACAGACATACATGATCAGTTGTCTTATAAGATGTACCAGAAGATGACAAGAAATCACTAGATGGTCCAACTTGGCTCTCCTGCCTCCATCAGATGCTATGAATGGTTCTGATGTATTCTTGGAAAAAGGTCTCATTACGCTCTGCTATGGTAAGGGGTTTGTGGTCTCCTCTGTCTTGTTAAAATTGACACTGCAGGCCCTCCCTGGTGGCACAGGGAGTTCAAGCACGGCACTGAGAAGCTAAAGCTAAAGTTCAATTCCTGCCTGCCCCAGAGGTGACCACATGGCTTAGCAGACCTCTCCTGACCTGCTGGCTGCTCCCCTCAGCAGTGTACTTCATCGATCTGCCTGTTCTGCTCCCCACTCTGTCTCTGGTGAAGCCTCTCACCGCCCTGAGCCTCTGGCCTATACTCCAGCTCTTTATGCACAAATAAATAAATCTTAAAAAAAAAAAAATTGACACTGCATTAACAGTCTCCCATGGGGTGGTTTGGCTATCTGAAGAAAATATGAACTTCCCAGGCACATTGTTTATCTTTCAAATTACTCAGATCACACAGTGTCAAGAAAATGAAAAGTGTTTCTTGATGAGTAAACACCTACCACTCCCACCAAAACTGTGAACAGTGGGGAAAAAAATGGATATTACTTAGCACTATCACATGTTGCACAGTACTCTTTTATGATACACATTCCATCCTCTAGTAACACAGATCCTGGAAAGAATTTGCAGGAACCCATTTTCTTTATAAGCAGAGTGAGTTCTTTTTGCATGACTTTTAGGGAAGAGATAAATGACTTTTTGTCTTCCCTAGACATATACAAAGGTTGACCAGTTTGTTAGAGAATTGAAGAACAGAATAGCTTAAAATAATTATTGAATTTTAATTATAAGATCTATTTGGAAGTGGAAGAGGCCATCTGTACCTATATTTATGAAACAGCAGATATTTTATTTCAATAAAATGTAAATGTAAAAGAATCAATGAAAACAAAAGATTGTCCTTTCATGAGGTCAGTAACACTGATAAAGCTGATATACAAAGAATATTTGTGTAAATTGAAGTGGAATTCATGGCCTTTTCCCCCAAATAATCTTTTACAATAAACAAAACATCTTTATTACTTAATTCATTAAGGCATTAATTTATTAAAAATGACAAATCAGACTTTCAGTGGTTAAAATATGAAAGTACTATCAACTATTAATATCTTGGAGATATTGTATTACCAGATAAAAGTCTTAGAGATGGGACCAAAAAAAGTTACTCTTGATGAGGGGTAATTTTTGGTAGATATATAATATTCAGTGTTACTGAGAACAATTCCTAAGCAAGAGGAAGAAGTTTACCTTATGGTGAAAGTTGACTATGGTTTGCATACCTAGAATGTTTTCTCCTTTTTTAACATTTGTTTGAATATCTTCCAGTTGAAATGTATCTTAAGTTGAACCATCCTTATTAATTCTTCCATCGTTATCCTTATAAAAAGAATTAAAGGGGATTTGTCACTTTATAATCAGATACTAGACTTTATATGAAATGATAATGAAATGATGTTGTAGCAAGTGAGAAATACTGTGTGCAAAGTTGGAGCCACACACATAGCTACATCTGTCTCTACAATGTGTAAGTATGTGACACACACCAGTAACCCCTGGCCCATGTCACTAACGCTGGGCTAATAATTCAGTGATCGAAACCCTGCTTTGGACACTGAGACTGTCTTGTGCTTATGGAAGCCACTGGGCAATTGAAGTTTTGCTGCCTGTAAATATATCCTAGACATGAACAGATTTGAGTGTTGAGAATATTGTGTGTGAGTTTCAATTGTCCACATAGTGTGTCCTAGCTGCAATGTCTAGTCTTGAGATCCAGATCAATGCACAGGTTTTTGTTTGTGTGTTTCCTGACTGTGGAGTGGCCACTGTTGCCATGAGATCATGACCTCAGCTACTCTCACTTTCTAGCATACAACTGTGTTATTATTTGTAGAATTTTTCTGACTATAACTTGTTGTGAAAGTGGCAGTCTAGGTAGGAGCCATACTGCAGGTTTAGGCAGACCAGTTTGAGTAGGTTTAGTTTTGACTTAAAGAGATAAAATGGATTTTATGAAAAGCTGCATGAAGCTGGAGTGACAGCTCTGTATCTGGAAGTGATGAAGATCTGGATGAGTTGTTTGGTTTTTTCTTGGCAGCAAAATAATAACATTGCTTTAACAAAATGTGTCACAATTGAACTACCTACTTTGTACCCAAAATAAAGATAAAGTGAAGTAAGAGTAAAGAATGAATTGATCCAAAAGGTAGTAGGTGTGAACATCACACACACAAAAATCAACTAACATAAATAATGGGACATAAATAATGAGAATGAATGAACGACTCCTTTCTTTATCTCACCTTCTTGATTGATTCCAGAAGAAACAAGGTACGGATACGGTCATTATAAACTAATCTTTTCTGTATTATCATGATGTATCATTGTTTGAGGTTATTCTTTCTGAAACTGTTGTGTAACTGAAAACTGTAGTCCTTGGGTCCTTGCTTTCGCTAAAGTGGCAGGTCATACACTCTCAGGCATAAAGGACTATTGGCTACATGGATACACTGTCCAGAGGTATATATTTCCAATATATTGGTCATCTTAGTTATATGACTAACATGTCTTCTCCCAGGAAATACCATGAATGTTGTTCAGAGAAGGAATGCTATGTTTAAAAATTCCTGATAGCTGTCAAGTTGACTCTTTGGCATACTTGATTGACAGTATTAGCATACTATATTTCAAAAAGAAATCAACAAACTTTTTATATCCCCAGTTGTATTTTCTTACTTCCTTAACATTTTTTTCTCCAGTTCCACAAATCACAGGCCTGAAACCACCATTTATTTCTAGCTGTTCCTTTTCCCTTACTCCTACAATCAGTCAATCAATCACCAATGCTTGATGATTTTTCCTTTCTTTCTTTCCTAGATTGTTCCTTCTATATCATTTTAATAGCTTATTGATCACTTAATTCAAGGATGACTGCAGTAGTTCCCAAATGTCATTTCTGCCTCTAGACACAACCTCACCAGTCTGTCTGCCACATTATAAATAAAGCAAATTCAGTTTCTTCATCATTTTTTTACATAGCTGCCCAATTAGAAACCCTTGAAAGTCTTCCCATGTTTTTTATCTTGCCATTCCAAGATCCTCTCCTGCACATGCAGTAATGAAGTCATATTGTTTTTTTGTTTTTGTTTTTGTTTTTCAGGAGATCTGGTTATGGGATAAAAGTGTTAAGTTAGGATATTTTTGTATCCTTAAAAAAAAAAGAAAATTTAGGATCATCTCAGTTTGCAAGTACATTTTGATATAGAGAGAAGTTTGAGATAAAGGTCCTTGCTTAGGTATTTCTGGCAGTCATCCAGGCATGGTAAGCCCACTTGTGAACTAAATTTGAAGACTTAAGACTGAAAAGGGAGAAAGCTGATTGATAAGGGTAATAAAAGAAGTAGAGACACGAAAGCCAAGGTTTGGGGTAACCTGTGTTTCTATCAAAATGATAAAAATCTCAAAATAAAGAAATGGAAAGATAAACCAATTGAGGGGTTAGAGAAAGAAAAAAAATCATTCTAATTAATGCATTCTGAGTTTGATATAAAAGGTACAACTAAAAGAAAGTAGCCAGTGGATTATCCAAGACTGGAAACTCCAAGGTAGACTTTGCCTAGTGATGCAAACCTTAAATAATCTCCGTGGTTGAATTGTGGATGTGCTTTTATGTAGGAGAAAGTATAGATAAAGAGACGAAGTTCATGAATTTTGTAGTCATCATTAAAGAGCAGGGAGGTTTAAAAAATAAATTGGAAAGGGGGAAACAATGAGGTAAAGAGAACACTCTATTATGGTGTCATGGAAACCAACCAAGAGAAGAGTTTGAAAAGCAGCTAAATTTGACAGTGTTGAGACAAAGCTAATGAGCAGTTGGAATGCCATAATATTAATAAGAAAGCCACTGGTGACCTCTGTGGGTTCATTATTCATCCATTAATTTGGAGGGAAGCTAGAATTGAGGATACTGGAGAGAATGGATGGTGAGAAGGTGACAAAGAATGGAGATTAGGTTTTAAGAAACTGGCAGCAGACATAAGGAGAATAAGATGGCAGCCTAGTCCATGTTTTGTTTTTTGTTTTTTTTTTCTCCAAACTTAGGGCAATATAAGCTTATTTCAAAGCAGAAAAGAGGGAAGAGAAATCCTATTTATAGCACTGAAAAGGCCTCAACAGAAAGGGTGATGATAGAGGGAATTTGCTTTAGACCAAGTGTACAGCGTCTTTCTAGGAAGAAGCTCGTGGACGCAGGCCTAGGTGAGGAAGTGAGTTTTGGTGAATAAAGACTAGTTTCAAATAGAATTACAGTGATATGGAGTCCATGAAGGAGAATGGCTTGAATAATCACTTGTTCTGTGTACACAGAGTTTTAAAATAATTGAATAAAAGAAGTAAAAAGCAATAAAAGCCTGGTTGAACTAGGTGACATGGCTTTTGGATGACACACAATTGAAGAAACCATTTAATTGTTCATAAAATCACTTAATTTTTCATAAACATTACTAATATATCATCACTTACTACTGGTTAATTAATTCACTAAGATTGTTGAAGATTAACTTGGGATAGTGAGATACTGGAAAATTTTATTTCCTGATCCCACGCACTCACACTCAGTGTGAGCCAAAGCCCTGTTGTCAATGGTTACACCACTGTGATTCAGAAGAAAGCTGTTCCACATTAGTATATTAGATTTAAAACACATTGTTACTTTCAACATTAGCAAAAGCAACATGGTGTGTTGTAACAAAACAGAGGATTAGGGAGCATAAAATTTTTCCAAAGTAAGAAGGGCTATAGGAAAGGTAAATACTACTTACTTTATGTGGAGCTGCAAGTCTTAATTTTTGCTAAAAAAGTAGAATGAACCCAGAGGTAATAGAAGAAAGGTGATGTTCATCAGAAAGTGACAAGTGAGAGAAGGACAGAAATCTGCTCAAAGTAATAATATGCGGAGAACAAGAGGAAAGCTGTTTAGGGTGTAAGAAATCAGTGGTTGGTGTGATTGAAAAAGAGGCAAAAATTCAACTAATAGCATAAGTTGAATTGTAGAAAAGTTTCTCCATATGGCATTTCTCTCTTTATTAGATAGGAATTCAATGGAAACTTGAACCTTTTTTTTTTTTTTTTCAGAACAAATTTGGGAATCTGTTCATCCCTGTTACTCCACCAGCAAAGTCAATGGACTAATATTTCAATAGCACATATGTATCTTTAACTTAAGAATATTTTAAATTGGAACATTATAGAGAAGTTCTTCCTGGATCCCTGAGCACTTATTGTGGCTCATCCCAGAGGGGGCATGTCTAGACACTTGCAGATAAGGAAAATAACCTCAACTTATTCATCTTTAAACCAAACGATAAATAGGATATTTGTGGCCTTTGGTTATGATAACACACTGTGTGTGTTTAATCCTTCAGCTACAGAGTGAACCACAGATAAGACACTGAAACAATTATTTTTCTGAGAAATTAGAGCAACATCACAGAAATAAATATCTGCATTTATTGAGGGCTAGCGACAATGGTGGGCCAGAAACACATCACATGGAATCCATGTAGCACTAACAATCATGTTCTGTGAAACTTCCACCTCAGGTTGGGAATTTACAGATGACCAATGGGAGGAGACTGGAGTGGTGCAGTGCATATGCTAATAGAATTTGCAAAAAAAAAAAAAGAGTTCATAAGAATTCATATATAAAAATAAAAACAAAGATGTATAGGAAGAATTCAGAAATGATGAATCACAGACAAGAAAGTAATTTTAAGTTTGTGCTCTCAAACTTTAACAAAACTTGACATTTATGATATAATGAGATAATAAGTCTTTAGAATGGGATAAAAATAAAGGTTGCTGTACATTAATAGAGGGATATAGAGAGGTCAATAAAGGTTTAAAATGCCTTAACTCTTAAATCTGTGTTCTTAAATATTTATAAGAAGACATTTGAGATTTGTTTTCATATATTCTAGTGCCTTCTCCCTCAACCCCAGTATGAGTGGAGTAATAAGTAAAACATCATCAGCAAAATGTTGATGATGGTTGAAACTCAACTGAAAATGAAAAGCTCTAGTGATACACAGGTAAAGGAAAAGGCAGCCTATCCACCTGTTTTGCAATGTGTTGTTAGTGTGCATTTGCAGGGAAGCAAAACCTCAAAGACTGCATGTCAGAGCTCTGTCAGCAGTCATCTTGGACATGAGGGTAAGGGATATATTTTTTGTGAAGTTTAAGAAATGTCATATATTTCCAAAATGAATATTTATTAGTTTTCAGCTAGAAAAATAATTTCAAAAGCAATTAAAATACTAGATGTCATAGACAAAGACAGTTTACAAAACAAAAATGTGGCCCTGCATTGGGTTAGCAATTAGCACACAATTTCCTGGGTGGACAGCACCTTGGCCTAGCATATAGAGGTGATCACTGACCTAAAACTATAAAACAATTGAAATTATAAAATTAACTGTACAGTCTGAGTATATGTTTTATATTCTTTTTTGTTTGTTTAATTGTATGACTTGAGAGAAGAGAAAATGTGGGGTGTAAAAATAGAAAGATGAGAGACTTAAACTGCATAGACTATCTTAGTGCTATCACCACCATTGTAATTTAAATTCTGAGATTGCCCAAAAATTTCCTTACTAAATTTTAATCTAAATTCTTTGAGTTCTTTAAATGACAGTTGACTTCATAGAATCACACCATGGCGTGTGCGCACGCGCGCACACACACACACACACACACACATACACTGTATGAGAGCCTAAAGACGTAGATTAGTCATTTATAAAGAAGATTTAATTGAACTTCTTGGTAAGTTGACATTTAGCATAGAAATTATTGTAACATTCTCCTGAGTTTCAAGTGTTATAATATCAGTGTATCATTCAGATGCTGGTGTGGTCAAACTGTCAGGTTGTTAAGGACACCTGTGAGACCATTTTTTAAAAAAAGCTCTTTTTAAGAATAATCTACTATTGTGGCATCCTTGTCCAGGAGCAGGATTCCTAAAATATTTTGTCAAGTGAGTTAATATCTTGATAATTTCCTTTTTCAATTATAATTGTAGACATATTTAAAACATTTCTTGTACCTTACTACCATCAAATATGAGCAGCTTGATAACTACATTAGCTTGGTATTGAATAATCCCTTATGGGTAATATTTAGACACTGATGAAGATGGAAAAACATCTACCCAAAATTTAACTGATTTTCCCTGGGAAAGACATAACTAAGTCTTGTTACTTCTGGAATGAATGTTCTTTGTTATAATACCTTTTATTTCTCACAACTTCTTGAGGTTAAGACTTTAGTACCTGTTACATGACAGATAAAATGCCTTTATTGTTTCAACTCTGAGTGGGATTTCAAAAATAAGTTTCTAGTTGAGATTGGATTACCTTTTTTTGAAAATTGAAAGTTTAATTTTCTTAAAGATTCTGAAGATCTAAAGATTCTGTCATCAGTGGTAAAAAGAAACTGAGTAAGTCTGTTAATACCCTTTTTTTTTTAAAGATTTATTTTATTTGTACATACAGAACTGGGGTGCAGGCCAGAGGCTCAGGGGCGGTGAGAGGCTTCACCAGAGACAAAATGGGGAGCAGAACAGGCAGACCGACGAGGTACACTGCTGAGGGGAGCAGCAGGCGGGTCAGGAGAGCTCTGCCACGCCATGTGGTCACCTCCAGGGCAGGCGGGAATCGAACTCTTGTGAAGTGGCTTTAGCTTCTCAGTGCAGTGCTTTAACCCGCTGCGCCACCAGGGAGGGCCCCTGTTAATACCCTTTTATTAATCATTCTAATTAAGTCCCACTGTCACAAACTCTGATTTAAGATGATTTCTATGTAATCATTTCTGTTTCCTTTTTAGTCAAGTCCTTAAAAATGTTGGTCAGGCCCTCCCTGGTGGCGCAGCAGGTTAAAGCACAGCACTAAGAAACTAAAGCTACTACAGCATGAGTTCGATCCCCGCCTGCCCCGGAGGTGACCACATGGCACGGCAGACCTCTCCTGACCTGCCCGCCGCTCCTCTCAGCAGTGTACTCGATGATCTTCCTGTTCTGCTCCCCACTCTGTCTGTGGTGAAGCCTCTCACCACCTCTGCACCTCTGGCCTGTACCCCAGTTCTGTATTCATAAATAATCTTTAAAAAAAAGTTGGTCAATATTTAAAGATCTAGCAACTTTTTACATCCAAAATATTTATGACTAATAAGATAAATATATGAAAAAAATACTTCATAAAGGTTACAATCATTATGGTCAAAGTACAATTCTTTATTGTTATTGAAAACCCAGCCTTAATGATTTAGTAATATTTCTTTCTGTTGCTTGTTAATGGCAGGCCACAAAGAAAGTCACCAGGAAAACTGACTGATGGAGCAGTACTATTTATCAACCTTACTCTAGAGAAAAAGAACATCACCTGGATAAGCAGGTAGGTAAATGGATGGAGAGCAAGAGGAGAGAGAAAGGAAGGAGGGGAGAAAGATGACTGGATGAATGGAAATGTCTTAGTACTGCATCAGAAATAGTGAAGCCAGGAATATATATACAGTTTGGATATTTGAGTTCAAGTGGACTACGGTGTTTGTTTCATATAAGAAAATAATAAAATTGGACAAATTTGTGACTTAAACAGTTAGAACTTATGACATAATAGCAAAATAAGTATATGGTACAAGTTGAAAAGTGAACTGTTCTCTGAAAAGTTACTGGTTTATTCACATGAGCAATCTCTATCCTAAGAAGAGAGAGCTGTTTTCCTAGAGAAGCAAACTGTTAGCCTGGATAAAGTGATTTGCAACAATTTTTTGAAGAAAAGGCAAAATATGGTTTAAGGTTTTACCTTCTTGGAAGAAACTGTCATGTTACATGGACATAGATAGCTTCATCTCTAATCCAAAATATAGTTTACTGACAGAAGATTGCTCCAATATTCACTTGAACTTTTTTTTTTCTTTATAACAAACTATCCTCAATCACACTACCTTTAGTAATCCCTGGAACTAAGAGGTAGTGAGTGCGTGCTTTGGTTCAGGTGTGAGTTTAATGTGTGCTTTGGTTCAGGTGTGAGTTTAATGCAAAGGGTGCAAGTTTGATTGAATTTTCTTCCACAGAAGAGGAGAAACTAATGACACAGTGGGGCCCTGTGACTTGTCTACTTATCCCAATTGTCAAACCACTGCTTCACTAACAAGCACTTGAGTGGGACATTTATTTTACATGGTGTAATGTCACAGCCAGAATGGAACATGGAAATTCCTGGGCAGATGTTTAGCCTCATAGGGAAGAACTTTACAGGATGCCAGCTCAAGTGAAACTGGAGTGTTCAATCACTCTAGTCTAATGATGCAGGGGAAAACACTCAACAGAGAGAGAGAGAATGAACATGGAGGCAGAAGGCAGATAGAATGGTGTGTATTGAACACCCATGGCTTGAAAAATAGTCTGAAACTGAGATTTCCCCCATTCATGACTTAACAAGGCTACATAAAGGAATTGTTATACATAATGAAGCAAAGGATGAACTGTTAGGATAAAAAGAATTCTGCAATCCTGGTGTTAAAATAAATATTACCAAATAGAAACACATCCCTTTTTAATTCAGCATGGGATTGCTATGAGATGGCATAGCGTATACAGTTGGCGCCACATCATAGCACATTATTAAGGAACTTATGGAGAGTTGAGGAATGTTTGCATTTAAAATAACCTTCAGCCCTTCAAGGTAGTGGTTCATGTTTTGGGCAAGTCCTTCAATTTCATGGCCCCTCACCTTGGCCCCTAGATCCCAAATCCTGTTTCATCCAAAAGTCACTATTTATTCCTTACTACAGTAGAGATGTTCACCTGCTATTTCTAACACTACTATTAATAGAGCCTCAAAGCGCTCCTGTCTGCTGAACAAGTCACAGAAATAGTAACACGCTGCAATCTGCTATGGAAACTTGTCAATTAAAATAATGGATCTTAGTCACAAATCGTTATCACAGTTTGACTTTAAAGTGAATGGATGAAGTATGATAAGGGTAAAGGAAGGACAACAAAGAAAAATTTACTGAATGATTCTGGATTTGGCTGGTTTTTGCAGAGGGCTGAGGATGCAGGGAAGACCGCATTTTACTATGGAGTTGAGTCAGGTTTGGTGGGTAGGAAATCTTAGGACAGACTGGAAGATCTAGCTGATAAAAATTCTAAGTATTCCTGGTGTTTTCTTTTCAAATCAAAATGTTTAAAGTTAAAGAAAAAAAAGAAAGAAAACCCATTGTTTAGGTATGCAAACATGGATAAAAGATCACAAAACAAATAATGTTTATGTAACCATACCCAGATAAAGTAGAGGTATAGTGATGGTGAGCCAAGAGCTTCTAGCTTTTTCTTTGCAGTCCCAGTAGCTCCAAAATGTAACCACTTTTCTGTCCTGTATTACCATTGGTTCTCTTCCCTGCCTTCTGTGCTCTGTAAGTAGAATAATGCCCTTTCTTACCGTTCTATGCCACGCTACTTCTGCTCAGTACTGATGTAATTACTGAGCACTGGGGCCCGATGTGAGTGGGAGTACTCTACTAGCATCAGCCTTACTACATGTCACCTGTACTCATTCTGTATCCATTCTCACTGCTGTGTGTATTGCATCTTTGACTGTACAACAATTTACTCTGAATGGCTGATAGACACTGGGTGGCTGGAGGTTTGGCTCTTCTACGTAAGACTGCTGTGAAAATTCTAATACGTATCTTTGGTTCACCATAGATTCTCTTTTCTGTTGACTATTTTGCTAGAAGTAGGAATGATGCATCATAAGGGACATGTATGTATTTACTTTTAGGAGGCCAGTCTCTTGCCCATTTCCACTCCTATCAATAGAGTGAGAAGCTCCTACTGCTGCATGCCTTGGTATTCTTTTTCACTCTGAAAAAGAGTGGATACTCAGTAAACCTATTGTTGGAAATGAATGAATGACCATGGAAAGGAGTTTTATGAACACCTAGGATAGTGACCCTGGAGCTTCCAGTTTTTTCCCTCCTGGTCCCAATAGCTCCAAAATGTAATCACTTTTCTGTCCTGTACTACTAATGGAGGATAAAGTTTAATTATTAAACTGAGTTTTTTTGTTTTTTTTTTTTTTAATTTCAAGCAGTGTTACCTGTTGGGGGCTAGCGTATGCTTAACAATTTAAGCTGTTGCCTTCTTTGGTGAGATGTTGTGAACACACCGTTTGAAACAACTCCATAGACAGCCTAACTAAGAATTAGGAAAGCTGTCATGTCTACGCTGTGGAGGAAGATATTACAAGTGCAAATTCTTATTGTTCTTTCCTGTCCTATTGCTAGCTATCATATTTGCTGTTACTTTCATGGTTGCATAAGTAGCTCCTCTGCACTATTTTTTACAGTATCTCATACTGTCTTTTAGTGATAGCAAAAGCTAGTATTTTGATCCACAAAGCAGCTGCTACCTTTGTCACTATTTTTAGTTCTTCTAAATACTAAGATTAGATGGAGTGCTGAAGCATTATTGTATGTGTTTGTACTTACATGACTGCAAATCTTAAAGAAGTCATTTAATTCATTCCTCTATTTCTGGGTTTTTAATCACTCCAGACATCTAGCTCACTGCCAAATTCTTAAAATTTCCTGAAAAAATAAATTAAAATGACATTACCTGTTTTGGTGTCACACGGACGCATCAGACTCCTAAGCTTTAACAACCTTCTTTATACCTTATCCCTACTTGCGATATTATCCTTTTCTGAGCTAGGAAAAACGTTTTTCCTTATGAGTTTTAAAAATCCAAATGGCCTTTCCTTTCCTTGTCTCTTTTTGAAAAGGCTGCCCTCTAACCTGAAGGCTCACTGTCCTGTCTCTTGTAAAGTCAAGCCTCTTGTGTCTCCCTGCACGCTCTGATTTGCATTATAACTAAAGTAAAGGTGTACTCTGTTGTTTGCAGCCACAGGAATAGCAAATGCAGAGGTGTTGGAAATACTGTCATAGTTGTCGGAGAAAGTCTCTGTCAGCATTTTTCAGAAGAAAACAGCAGGAGCTTTTTATAACGTAACTTTAATTACAATGGCCAAGCCCCCTGGCATAGGCTGAGGATCTGTTTATGATACACCTGCCAGGAATAATCTGAAGTGCCTCGAGACATGTGTCTCAGAAGTGGTGTCACCCTGCAGGTGCTTGCTTTTTTCCTTCCCCTGTCCCTGGGCTCTGTTCCTGTTGGTCTGGCTGCTTCTATACGCAGCAACTTAAAAGACAATGAAGAGCCATATTCAATGAGGTGAGATTAACAAGTCACTTAGTAAAGCCAACATATCTGTGACATAGCTATGTACCTCCAGGTTTCAAGCTGTGACCTGGAAATCTAAATTAAAGAAATGAAACAAAAGAGGTTATTTCTCACCTTCCCCAAAGTTGACTTGTGGAGACTTGTATTTTGAATGTGACCTTTAAAAGCCTAGACACATCTTGAAACCTCAACAAACCAACCAGCAGATGGCAATGTACAGACTTCCCTGAGGATTTCAAAACTGCCTATTTTGAAAAGCGACTGTTAAATTCGTAATTTAGTTTGACAAAAGGAACTCGGGGGTAAGGAAGAATTTAAAGTAAATAAAGGAGTTCAAGCAAATTTATCTATTTATGCTCCCACTCACTTTTGATAGGTGATTTTTAGATGTTAATCTAATCTTTGTAGAGAGTATATTATAATAATCTCCAATATTTCCAGTTTCTTATTTTTACTCTATTCCCTTTTGAGTGCAGTTAAAATGAGGACTCTTGAAATATTATGAGCAGATAACCATGTTTAGGGCTTTGTTAACAGCAACAAAAATTCAGTTTAATGTTAAAGTTACTACTAAATTTATTTCACATATCCCATGATGTTTATATAATCTACTTGTTTGCAAAATATTTTCAAGGTAGACTTTTAAAATATTCTAGAATTTTTACAGTGTAATTCTAATAAGAAGAGCAAGAGTTGCAAAAGTTGGGAGCATTAATGAAAGCAAATGCCTGCACCTTCAGGTCACTGGGACCTGAACACTGTTACTCAAACTCACTCTCCAGGAATGAAAATGAGTGGAGTTTCAGCATTTCCTCTCACTCCCCTGGCTGACTGCTAAAGGGCAACTGTCCTTAATTGGGTAACGAAACTGCAAGATGTCATTATTACAAATTGTAAAATTCTAACATTAATTTGCCTCATAAAATGACCTGAAAGGCATTGAGCCCAACTCTGAATATTGTACAGCTCTTTGGCTAACAGAAGGGTAACCTGCTAATATTAATTATCAATTAATATAGGAAATCTAATACATGCATTATTATAGTGTTTTTCTCTTTATTCATTCTGCTAGCTCATGCACACCAGGGAAGCGAATGGTATTAGAATCAGTAGCAGATGAATGATGGATGAATCATAAATTGGATTGTGTGTTGGTTTATTTAATTAGTTTATTAGAGTTCTCTGGAAACATCGAGACTCGGCAAAATTAATATATACAAGAATATTTAGCTGTCCAATTAGGAAAACATAAATTAGTCATATCATCTATGCTGTAAAAACCACAACTGCCAAAAGAAATTAAACAAATGAAAGGCTAATAAAAATAAATGTTTGCATGTATTCTGCATGCCCTGTACATGAAGGCAATGAAGTAGCCTGAGTTTATTAAAAAGACAACTTCTTCCCAATGAGCTTGGTCATTGGATATGACAACTTTTCACTCACCTTGTTTTATTTGTATGTTTACCTATTTATTGCTTGGTTGATAGTATAAGGTGATCTTTCCAATAACAGAACTTATTAAATTTTTAAGACTTTTTTTGATACCTAAAATTATATCACAGAACTCAGATAACTGTTAGGACATAGCCCTGTATTGAATACTCATATTGTTGAGAAGTTAAATTCCAAGAACTTGAATTAATCATCTGTTTTGTCCTAGATACCTTTCAGATGAAAAATCATTGGTTGAGTATGCACTGCCATTTTACTGAGTAGTAACTATAGGGAAAACTAGATTGATTTTAGTATCTACTTTAGCATGAGCTTTGTGAATGTCAATGCTGACTTTTCATCCACTAGTCAAAATTCTTCTTTTAGTTCTTTTACTTTGTCAGTAAATAACTGACCATGGAAATCATAGAATCTGAACTAGAAAAAGAAATAAAATAATTTAATGACAATAAATCCTGTGTAGTAAGTCTAGGGTTTCACTGTCTTAAAAACTAGAGGTTTGTGATCATGTTAACCACAAAATGACTCTCAGTAGAAAGAGACTATAGATCTGAAATACAGTCCTTGTTTCTAATTATCTCTGGAGCTTGAATAACCAGTTGTGAATTCTCATTTGCAATTCTAGGATCATCTGATTTTCAGAGGCCTGGAAATATTTGTCACTGTTCATACCACCTAGTAAATAGAATTTGTGTGTAAAGCTGAGCAGGGGCTGCCCGTTCAGAACTAGATGAACTCACTGCAAGCTCCTGGCAAAGGAACAAAGAGAAACCTGTGAATTACATGAAAATATTGTCAGGCATTTATCCACTAGAAATGCACACACACACACACACACAAGTGGTTGGAAGCTGTGGCTATTCAGTAACAATACTGAGAGCAGAACTTAGTGCTGTAGACATCACATCTCAGGAAAGTCCAAATCACTTCTTCACTACCAATCCATATGACTGTGAACTCATTTGTGGATGTTTCTTTCAGTATACCAGATTGATGTTCTTCATTTTGTATTTTGCATCTCAGATCTTGCTTCTGGGATTTTTGAGGTGCATACTTTAAAAATTCTATCAGAAAAACAACTCTATTTCATAAGTTTGATGGTGGTGAAGCAGCTTGTGCCTGTGATATCTTTGTCTTTGTTTCAGATTGATAGTTTCACGAGACAGAATTCTCAATTAGAAGTTAATTACATTAAGAATTTTGAAAATACTAATCAACTTCTTTACTCTTTCATGGTTGCTGTTGAGACAACCTCTCTCAGTCCTCTATTCATTTCTCTGCAGGCTCTCTCTACCATTTTATGTGCCTTTCCATAATTATTTGTGTTTTCCAAGTCTCTTCAGTTTTTGGGTTAACTGGTATTTTCTCTTCTACATTCTATTCACCCCCCTTTTACTTCAATTAAATTGTAGGATGTTATTGCTTTCCATCTTCCATGTATCTTTACTTTTCTGTTTCTTAATATTTCCTTATCCTTCTATGCTATGTCTTTTTTATCCCATGATTATTTTTCATTGAACAAAAATTCAAAACTGATTATTAGATAATTTAAAATTATATATGTGTAATTTCATTTCTAGAACCTTAATCTGTTTCTTTCTCACTATTTAGTGTTCTTGATCCTTGCACAAGTTTTTGATTAACTCTCATTTCCTTGAATTTGTAATTATTGATCATATTCCTATATGCAGTAACCATACTTGGCACACTTAGATTTCTAATTATGCCTTTGTGTTGGTTCTGAAGACATTTGGTCAACATTGCTAACTTTTTTGATTGTTTAGTCATTTTAGATTGGGAGCTTAAATTTGGTTTAATCTCAATTTGTGTACATCTCAAGAGACCTGGCTGCAGGATACTTTATCCTCTAGTGGTTAAATGTGATATACAAGGTAGGTTTCAATGGCACTATATCCAAAATTAATTTCTTGGCTTCACCTACACAGACCACACAAGTAGGCAAGTAAATAATCTTTTAATAACCCTCCCTTTCTCTGAAAGAATAGCTTTTCATATCCCACGCTGTAATGAAGATCTCAGGTCCAATTTCCCAAGTTTTTGTTTCTAATTCCTTCTCAATCATTAAAGTTTTATTGTTAGATATCCTAGGTGGCAGTGAATTCTTCCTTTTCTTCTTTTATTAAATATGATTCACACACCTTAGAATTTACTTAGGAAGTACTCAGTTCATTGGGTTGTAGTGTATTAACAAAACTGTGTGGCCTTTGCCATCATGTAATTCCAGACTATTTTATTACTTCAAAAAGATTCCCATCCCCAACAGCCATCACTTTCCATCACCCTCTTTCCTGGTTCCTGTCAATCACTAATCTACTTCCTAGGTCTATAGCTTTTCTTATTCTGGACATTTCAAATAAAATGAATCATACGGTTGGAACCATTGGTGTTTGATTTCTCCACTTAGCATAATTATTTTGTTATTCATCCGTGTTGTAATATACATCAACATTTCATTCCTTTCTATGGCTGACTAATATTCTCTTACATAAATATACCATGTATTGTTTATCCATTGGTCAACTCGTATGTATTTGGTTGTTTCTACTTTGGAGGCTATTATTAATATTACTGTGTGCATTCACTGTAACTTTTATGTTGATTTATTTTTCATTTCTTATAACTGTCTCTCTAGGAATAGAATTTCACTAGGTTATATAACTCTATCTTTAACATTTTGTGGGGCCACTAACTGCATCTGTGCTGTTTTATATTCCTGTCAGCAATGTATGAAGGTATAAACTTCTGCACATCCTTGCCTATACTTGTTATATCTTTTATTACTACCATCCTATAATAGGATGAACTGGCGTCTCCTTGTTTGATCTGCATTTCTAATGAGTGATGATATTGAACATCTGTTCATATACTTATTGGTCATTTGCATATTATCTTTAGCAAAATTTCTGTTTAAATGTATTACCCAATTTTAAGTCAAGTTGTAGTTTTATTGTTTTTAAAAACAAGTCCTTAGATATTTGATTTACAAATATTTTCTCCTGTGGGCTGTCTTCACTGTTTTGATTGTGCCTTTTTATTTATTTTAAAGATTTATTTGTGCATACAGAACTGGGGTACAGGCCAGAGACTCAGGGGTGGCGAAAGACTTCACCAGAAGCAGAGTGGGGAGCAGAAGAAGCAGATCGACGAAGTACACAGCTGAGGGGAGCAGCGGGAGGGTCAGGAGAGGTCTGCCACGCCATGTGGTCACCTCCAGGGCAGGGGGGAATCGAACTCATACGGAAGTGGCTTTAGGGTCTTAATGCTGTGCTTTAACCCGCTGTGCCACCAGGGAGGGCCTGATTGTGCCTTTTTAAATAAGAATTTTTTTTTTAAATGAAGTCCAACTTTTTGGTGGTTGTATGTTTGGTGTCATATAAGAAATTATTATGTTTCTTCACTTATCAGTAATGTTTCAGTTTTTATTTTTGACTTCAGGAATTTCTATTACTTGTGTGCATACTCAAATGTGGACTTCTTAATAGGAGGTTTGTTGTAATTTTACCCTAGAATTCCTTTATATTTTATAGGAGGAAGGGTATCATAATAACAAGTAAACCTTTTCAGAAATGGATGTGATAGTTCTTAGCCATCTTGATACCTAGAATCAGTAAACGAAATGCTAAAGAACACTTTCTTGGGAACATGCATTCAAGTTGAGTTTGTATTATTTATTAGCTACATGACACTAAAAAATTTAGTTTCACAGCCTGAAAATTCTCACTTTAAAGTGAGCTGTACTGCTACTACTTCATTTTTGCTGTGAATATTAAGATAATATGTGCAGCCGGAACATTCTAAAATCTCACTAAACATTGTACAGCTATATCATTAGTAATGATAGTTATTTACAAGGTATTTTTTTGAAATTTCTGTCAGTTACTTAGTCATCTATTTCAATAAAAGTAAAATATTTTGAGAACGTATTTTGCTTAATGGTGATTAGTTGAGAGCTACTATATTCATTAACTTAGGCTACAAAGTAGAACAAAGTCTAAAGGAGACATAAAAATTAACTAATGAAGGTCACAAAATGAATTAAGTAGAAAAACTGAGATTTAAACCCAACCTGCCTGAATGGAATATATCCATTTTAACAATCCTTACATCTGATTCCTCATTTTATGTATTTATTTTCTAGTAACTTAATTCTCTACAACTCGGCCCCATTATGTGTGGTGATTTTCTTTCTAAATGTGTTATCACCAACAATAAGAAACAATTCAAGTTCCAATTAATTGAAATTGAAAGATATTTAAAATTCCTTTATTATACAAACCACATTAAAAATGCTTCCTTACCCCATGTGTCCAGTGTCCAGTGGCTATCATATTGAACACCACAGAAAACTTCTGTCCCCTTAGTCCTATTCTAGGGTTTTTGTTTGCTTGTTTTGATTTGTTTTTGAGGAAACTGTATAATGAGCAATGTCAGCCTTTGTTTGCTCCTTTATCTTCCTTCAAAATCAAGATAGTTTTCCACACTGTAGACCACATTTAATAACATCAATGCTTGCAAGCTAAGAAAAAGATTCTGTTTAGTTGGTATTTGTACTTTGATTACCCTGTGCTTTGGGTGCATGAATGAGGTGTCATTTCTTCCCTAAAGGGGAGATTGGCTCCATCCCTTCCTGGGGCACACAACAACATTTCAAAACAAAGTAACTCACTACCGAAGAACAAGTCAAAGCATAGTTCAAATGTAAGTGTATAAAAATGTATATTCCTAATAGTGAACCCTGTATAGCCCATTATTTCCACCCATTTTTTTTTCATTAGCTACGTTCTACTATGTGTGGAAAATTTTTAATTCTTTATACCCCAAACAGGCTGGTATAAAAAGAAGAAAGGGTATTGTATCAGTAAGCATTCATTTCAATTTTATAGAAAGTAAGAAATTGATTAGCAGAATAAGGAACTACAAATAAAAACTCTAAAATGTTGTCTATCAAGGGAAGACCATTTTACTCTTAACTGTTCCAAACATCTAAACACACCATGATTCCTGGCAAAGAAATTGAGACAAATTATAACAAGTATGTTACAAATACCAATACAAAGGTGAGGAAGGAGTATTCTCTGATTAATGATTTATTCAGATTCTTGTATGTTTCTATTTTAGGAGACTTCATGGCCAGTATGCTCTTGATTTTCTAGGTACTTGATTAGTCAAAAACTAGAGAAAGGAGATGAGAAGCTCTGCTCTTTTTTGAAATAAGAAACTAAATTCTGACTTTATATTATTCCAATTTTACTGATTCTGAGCTAAACGATTTCATTTCTTGGCAAAAGGAATGATTTCATGTGTTGGTCCTAATTGACAAGTCAGTGCTTAGGAAGCATCACATGTATTTTTTTAATACCAAGTGAAAAAAGATGTTACCTTTTAAAATGGAAGCACACCACAGGCTTCAGAAAATGAGTATAGTCAGTACATTAAGGGAACAGTTTACAAAGAGTAAACTCTATAAGAACAAGAATGGTGTGCAATGCATCCTTATCTTTTGCTATTTGAATAACACCTGGAACATATTGGTTATTCAGTAAACAATCATTGATTCATGCAATTAAGACAAAAGGGAAATCCCAATCTTACCTTAAGAAATAGGACCTTTCTAACTAGTGCTAAAATAAATTGCTCTTCAGTTAATTAAGTTTATCTAAATGAGTGTAGCCACAATACATGACTAGTGGTCTTCATGGAACATAAAAGAACATCGTGTGTAGAAATGTCAAAGTGACATAACAATGATGCTAATGGAAGTAGGATAGCAAGTAGCATTCTGACTAAGGGCCCAGTATGAATGGGACAGATCATCTCTGAACAAAAGAGAAATGGGTAATTCCTGAAGCCTGCTGATTGTTGTTTGATGGGAGTATTCTATAAGAATGAATGTTCAATTCTCTGTCCTTTCATTCCTTTCTCATGGCTTAATTCATGATTAGTTTTCCCATACTAGTTATGGACTCAGAATACATAATTTCCTAACCACCACATTTCTATTACTTTATAAATATAATTTCTCTTTCATATATCAAGTTCTCCTATCTTGGATTAATGTGACTCAATTCTCTCAAAACAGATCAACCCCTAAGGAACTGGTAATAGAACCGTGATGGGCCTGGAAAAGTCTGAGGACTCTTGACCAATAATGACCCCCAAGATGCAGAAATTTGATAAGTTTGGGAAAGAACAATTTCTATTTTATCAGTGTTCTTCTATAATGGACCCATGGCTGATACAAAGAAAATAATCCACTCTGAGTTCTCAACCTAAGATGTAAAGGGCTTGGAAGTTCTTCTCTGACCTCATAAGGAAAAAAAAAAAACAAAATAAAACTGAAAATCTATAACTTTTGCCAGGTCTACCAGAAAATTGAGGTTGAAAAGTAAATTTGATAAGTTTAGATTAGAGAGAGGCAAATACTAAAAATCCTGGTTTACTGGGAGCAGAAACTTCTAGGAGCTAGTAACTGATAGGAAGAATTGAATAGCAATTATCTAAATGCTAGAGATTGATGTGACTTAGCTTAAAAGATTAAAAACACTAGGGGGGCCCTCCCTGGTGACGTCAACAGGTTAGGACGCAGCACTGCAAGCAAGCCCACAGCTACTTCAGTGTAGGTTTGATCCCTGCCCTGGAGGTGACCCACATGGCTGGCAGACCTCTCCTGAGCCACCCGCTACTCCCCTCAGCAGTATATTTGTCTATCTACCTATTCTGTTCCCTGCTCTGTCTCTGGTGAATACTCTCACCACCCCTGTGCCTTTGGCTTGTACCCCAGTTCTGTATAGATAAATAAATACATCTTAAAAAAAAAAAACTCTAGGGTCCCAGATTAAAAGTCCCTCCATACTCATAATTTTTACCTCCAGGATCCACACCAGAATCTCAGAGTAAAGATCAGACAAATTTTTTCTTTGTTTCTATAAAATAGGGTAAAATATTTTACCAGACTCTAGCCAATACCATTTAAGTAGAATTGATATTGAGGAAATGAGTCATCCAACTTTAGATCCTTTTGGACCTCCTTTGTGACCCAAAGTGTAGAGGGGCTGCTGAGAGTCACTTGAGAAGTTCCCAACCCAAGTTCATAAGCCATGAAGAAATTGAGACCTAATCGTAGGGTTATAGAATTTTTCTTCCCCCCCCCCCACCTTACCATCACATCTACAGGGCTTCTAAATTTTAATAAGATATACAATTGTTAAGTATCAGGCTCTATTTCATGAGAGGTCATTAGGGAAACCCAAAGATATCAGTACAAAAATATTTATAGCAAGTTCATTTATGATTCCCAACAAGAGTCAGTCAAAATGTCCTTCAACAGGTGAACGGTTGAGTAAAGTATGGAACATCCTTACAGTGGAATATTATTATATATTATGTGTAATATAAAATAAATAATTATCATTCACCAATAAAAATAATTGAGCAGTCAAGTCACAAAAAGAAATGGGGGGAATTTAAATGCATATGGATAAATGAAAGAAGTATACCTGTAAGGTTCAATACAACATGACGAACTAAATGAAAATCTGGAAAATGTAAAACTCCAAAGAAAGTAAAAAGACCAGCAGTTTCCAGGGAGAATAGATAAATCAGTGAAATGCAGGGTCTTTTTAGGGTCTTGAAATGATTCTGTATGCTATTGTAATGGTGCAAATATTAACTTACATATTTAAAAAAAAATAACCACAGAACTATACAACACAGTGAACACTAGTTTAAATTGTTGTTTTGGTAATACTAATATCTCAGTTTGGTTTCTCACTTGTAGTGAATATACTATACTACTTTAAGATAATCGTCTAGGGGAGATGATACCTAGAGGTGAGGTGGATAGACATGGCATATAAGTGGGATCTATTTGTACTCCTGTGCAATTTTTCAGTAACCCTAAAGTTTCTAGTTTCTCTACAAATAACGTTTCTCTATAAATTAAAAAAAATGTTGAATCCATTTCTTGTAGAATAATTGTTTTCATGGTCTAACTGAAATTTAATATACCAGTTACTAAGTAGCATTCAGGGAGCTACAAGTTAGCTGTCATTCTGATGTATTAGTCAATGAAAAAAATCAGAGTAGCTCTTGGAGATATCTATCTTACAAAAAAAGGAGACTAGGGAATAAGTATCTGGCTGAAATATAATTTCCTGCATCATCCCACCCTTAATGCTAACTGCCAATATGACTAATTATTTGACTAATTGAATCTGAAAGATTTCGCATTATGCATTTTTGCAAAATTTTGGAATTTAAACATAATTATTACACATTTTGTGATCTGGTAGTATCACAAAAAATGATAGCATCAAGAAGAAAGTCTATTATTATTCCCCACAGAAGTGCCAGTGTGCCAGTAACAAATTACTGACTTGCCTGTGCACCCCAAAATTCAAACTGTTCACTTTTCAAAATAGTAGAAATATTCACACACAACTGTCAGCATAAACAAGAATGTGCTTGCATCATCTAGAGAATATTTGTAAAAACTGAAACACAGGTATGAGTCTGTCTCTACACAGGTTAAAAAGTTTATATTTGTTTAAGAATCAGTAGTATACATAATGTTTGAAATCGGAATATAAAAACATAGCTAAAGAAGTCCAGTTAAATATGCTTAATATGATTGTAAAATGTATGATGCTAGCACTTTATTACAGATAGTATACTCCTAAATATTGAATGGGAGGATTATAATAAAAATAGCCTCTAGGTAATGAAAAAGAATATTTCAAAATTCACTCAAAGTGGAATTTTAGAGACATATTATTAAATACACACTTCACTAAAACTTAGGTAATAACACTGGAATTTACCTTCTAATGAATAAATCATAGGGACTGACAGACTCCTTGAGCGTTAGCAATCACAAAACATTATCCTTTTGTTTTCTCTGATAAAACTAAAAGACATTTAAAAGGTTGTGGGTTGAAGATATCATTGGTCAACCACCAGCAAATGTGAATATTGGCGCCTGCTACATCCATCTTCAATTACCCATATAATCTTAAGCAAGTCATTTGGACATTTGTAGTATATTCAGTATATTTGTCCCTAGAAAGAATTATTTGTTTACAATAATATGAAATAATCAATGGAATATCACTCCTTGGTATTAAACATGCCCAGTAATGAATGAGCCCATTTTCTTTCTGTTGTTGGCATTATAGGGCAACTTTGGTATTGGTGTTAGCAGTTTTAAGAAAATATAATGGGAAAAAGGCAAATGGTGAAGAGATAGAATACAGAATCTAGGGAGATTGTAGAGCAGTACAACTGTGCTGTATGTTACTATACTGGTGGACACATGACATTTGTAAAAAAAGAAAAAACATAAAACTGTACAACAATGAATGAACAATGTAAACTGTGGACTTCAGTTAATAGTGTCAATATTTGGGTAACAATTGTGTAACAAATGGGTACACTAATGCAAAATGTTAGTAAAAGACAGGACTTATGGGAAACCCCTAAATTGTATTAAAACTTCTCTTTAAACTTTCACTAACTTAAAACTTTAAACATAACTGTTTTAAAAGAATGAATTGCACGGGAAAGCGGGAGGGTAGACAGAAAGGATAGTGTGGGATTAAAAGGACGATGCAAGCAGAATATAAAGCTATATAAAAGTAAAATGGGATATTGTAAATTTTTACTGGTAAAGAAGAGCTTATTTATGAATTTTTAAGCCTGAAATTATGGGCATTAGATTATAATAACATTTAGAGTTCATTGGATATATGTGTTTTAATTTTTTTAAAGATTTATTTATTTCTGCATACAAAACTGGGGTACTGGCCAGAGGTGCAGGAGCAGTGAAAGGATTCACCAGATACAGTGTAGGGAGCAGAACAGGTAGAAAGATGAAGTATACTGCAGCAGGAGGGTCAGGAGAGGTCTGTCACACCCTGTGGATCATCTCGGGGCAGGGATCAAACTCATGCTGAAATGGTTTTAGCTTCTTGGTGCTGTGCTTTAACCTGCTGCACCACCAGGGAGGGCCCTATTTTAATTTTTATTGTGATAACACTTAACATGGCATCTACTCTTTTGACAAATTTTTAAATGTTCAAATACAATGTTGTTAACTACAGGTATAATATTGTAGATTTCTAGAACTTACTTGTAAAACTAAAATTTTATATTTGTTGATTAGCATGTACCATTTTACCCATCCCCAGGCCCAGTCCCCTAGCAAGCTCTATTCTGCTAGCTGCTTTTGTGAGTCAAAATGTTTAAATTCAACATCTAAGTGAAGTCGTACAGTATTTGTCTTCCTATATTCGCTGTTTTTACTTAGCATAAAGTCCTCATGCTTTATCTGTGATATTGTATAAGACAGGATTTCCTTCCTTTTAAAGGCTAAATAATATTCTGAAAGATGCTGAATTTTTTCATAGCTTGATGATTGCAAGTAATGCTGCACCAAACATAGGAATACAAATACTCTTTGAGATCCTGATGCTCGTATTTTAGGAACATGCCCAGAAGTGGAATTGCTGGATCATATAGTAGTTAACTTTAACATTTTTAAGATGCACTACATGGTCTTCCATAGCATCTGCAGCATTTTACACACCCAACAAAGTGTGTCAGGGTTTCAGATTCACTGCATCCTCACCAGCATTTGTATTTTCTTTTTGATGATAATCAACCTAGCAGTTATGAAGTGATATTTCATTATGGTTTGATTTGTGCTTCACTGACAATTAAAGACTTTGAACATCTTTATATGTTCCTCTTGGCCTTTTATATGTCTTCAGTGTTTATTGAGAAGAATGTTACTTTTAAATGACAAAATAATATAATAATAATAATAATATTTATAATATTCCAAATGATCAAGATTTTTAGACAACTATATAAAATATGCAAAGGGCATATAAATTTTCAAACTAATTTTGGAAGATGCTGGAGAAAAATATTGTAAGACTACTGCTATAAATGTCACAAAGATCTGCTGATGATATTTTGAGGGTTTGTCTTTTTTTGTTTTTTTTTTTTTTTAAATAATGATATTCTCAAGGGAACATGTAAGTTAAAAATTAAAATGTTCCATACCACTGGACATCAAACTAAACCCTACTAGCTATACTTATATTTTTAAAAATACCCAAAATCATTTTATTGGAAAAAATTACTTTTATTGTAACAAATGCCTACTTACTTTCAATTTGTCTGTAGAGACTTTCACACACTATGAAGATAAAGTTTACTGGTAGCATTACAGATCCCATGGCCTGTATAAACTAAAATATTTAGTATTTGGACTTTTACAGCATTGTCAATCCCTATTCTGTGATCTTTGCCATTCTCCATGAAAGAGTAATCAGAACTCTTCTAGCTGTTTCTTCTGGTATTTAATTCTATATTTATTAATAGCATGTTTATAGCTAGCTATTAGCCTACATTTTTAAAAAGACAGATAAATATACATAGACATGCAGATGTGCTCCAGATGAGCACATAATTCTGTTTTGCTTAAATCAATATTTAAGTTTTTCTTAAAGTTATTGTTACTACATAATTACTGTGAAAAGCTGACACATTTCATTTCTTCCCATGGAATCTGGATTTTTCTTGAAATTAAAATTTCTTTGATATGTGCAATTACATTTTTAATGTAAACCTCAAATTTGTATAAAACTGGAAGGTTTTATACAAGGTTTATTTGAACACATATGTTCAAATAAAAGTGCAGAGAAGTATGCAAAGCTTTACAAAGTACACAGCTTGGTAAAATTTTATAAGACATAACCACCACCTGAATCAAGATCTAGCAGTACCCCAGAATGTCTCTGTGTTCCCTCTCAGTCATTACAACCCCCAAAATAACCACTCTTATGATTCCCATTTTTATAAATCTAGAGTCTGTTTTTGACTTGATAAAAGTTGAATCATGCAGCAATTATTTTACTGTGTCTGATTTCTTTCTTTCATGTCTGCAAGAATTATTCATTTGGTTGCATGCAGGTAATTATCTGTCATTATCATGATTAGTCTTTGTAAGAAGCTGCCAAATTGTCTTTCAAAATGGCTGTACCATTTTGCATTGCAACCAGCAATGAATGAAAGTTCCTGTTGTTCCACATCCTTGTCAGCTTTTGTGTTGTCAGTGTTCTGGATTTTGGCCATTCTATTAGGCTTGCCTTTGTACATCATTGTTTTGAATTTGTAATTCTCTAACAACATATGATGTAAAACACCTTTTTATATGGATGTCATCACCTGTATATATTTTACTGAATTATCTGTTCAGGTTTTTTTGTCTTTTTTATTGTCTTGCTTATTTTCTTATTGTTCAGTTTTAGAGCTTTCTTGTACTTTTCAGACAACAGCCTATTGCAGATATTTTTGTCTTCAGTCTGTTGCCTGTCTTCTTACTCTCTTGATAGTGTCTTTTGCTGAGCACAGGTTTCAAGTACAACTTATGTCTTTCATAGATTGTGCCTTTGGTTTTTTGTTTGTTTTTAATCTAAAAATGTATCTGCATATCCAGGGTCATCTAAATTTCTCCTATGTTCCTGAAGTTTTGTGGTATGTTTAACAATTAGGTCCATCTATATTCTTAGTTAATTTTTATAAAGGTCATAAGGTGTATAGGTATGTATCCAGTTTATTTTCTTCCTCTCTTCATTCTTCCCCCCTCCGCTTTTCTTTCCTTTTTCTTCTTCTTCTTTTTTTTTTTTTTTTGCAAATGGATGTGTTCCATCACAATTTGTTGAAAATATTATTTTCTTCAAATGTTGTCTTTGTTTCTTATGTCAAAGATATTTTAGCCGCTTTTAAGATTTTCTTTTTCCTCTCTTTCCTGTCTTTCTTTCAAGTGGGCAGGGTACAATTTTTATCTGACATAGCCTGTGTGTAATTTCCTTTTATTCTGATCTTGTTTTAGGTTTGTAGGTCTTCCATGTATTTGAAAAATTGCCCACTACTCCTTACAGTATTGCTTCTGTCTCATTCTGTCCCTAGTCTACTAGGACTTCCTTCACATGCATAATTTAAATCATTTTCTTTATCTCATGGTACATATGCTTTTAATTTCACTCCCCTTCTTTCTAGGCTATACTTGGATTTTTTTAACTATGTAATTTCATTTATTTAGAATTAAAACTTTTTTAAACACTGAGGGGTACTGTTGGTTTACAAAGTTTCGAAGTAAAAATTCACAGCTTGAAAAGTGTATATACCACATGAAATCCTCCACCAATTCATTAAGATGAAAAAATACACTACTAAATGGGAGAAGATATTTGCATATGATATATCTGACAAGGAACTAATATGCCAGATCCACAAAGGACTTATACAACTCAACAAAAAGACTCAAAAATCCACTCAAATAGTGAGCAGAACACTGAAATAGACACTTTTCCAAGGAAGACACACATATGGCCAACAAGTACGTGGAAAATGCTCATAATCACCATCAGAGAAACACAAATCAAGCCACAATGAGATGCCATCTCATACCCATGAGAATAGCTTACATAAAACAAAAGGCAAAAATAGTAAGTTTTTAAAAGGTGTGAAGAGAAAAAAAAAACACTCATATACTGTTGGTGGAACTATAGACTAGTCTAGTCTGCATACAAAAATATATGCATCTAGATCTCTATCCTGAGAATGCAAAACTCGATTCAAAGGAATAACACACTCCTATGTTCCCTGCAGGCTATTTGCAAGTGCCAAGTTGTGAAAACAACCTAATGCCTATTATAGTTGAGAAGCTTCAGAATATGTGGCACAGTGGAACACTACTCAGCTATGAAAATTGGGTGAAATGTTGACATTTGTGACACCATAGATGAGACTGGTGTGATTATTAAGAAAAGTAAGTCATAAGAAAAAACAAGCACTAGATGATTTCACTTATAGGAACATAAAGAAAAAGAAGGAACACACAGCAAACCAAAAAAGATACAACTAATCTGTGGATAAAATTGGAGCTACTAGAGCTGGAAAGAGCTGGGTTAGAGCAAAGGGGAGAAGGATCCAATGGTCTATGTAAAGACTTGCTGGTGAATGCAGAGTGGTAATAAGCATTTGTGAGTATACCTATTTGGAGTACATGTGTATGTCAGTGTATGTTTATGTGTCTTTTTTTTTTAATGCAGGACAATAGCTAGCTATATGCATGACATTAATTAAATGTAGAACTGAATACTAGAATACCAGAATTGAAGCAGCTAAAAAAGTTGATTTCTATTTCATTGAGAATGTAGAGGATGTCAGAGAGCAGGGATTGACAATGCTGTAAAAGACCAAACACTAATATTTTAGGCCATGGGGTCTGTAATACAACTAGTCACCAGATAATACCAAGACTTACTGACTGTGCCCAAGAATTACCCAAAAATTGAAACAATCAAGGTAGTCAAGTTGCTTCTAGGATCTGACCAGCAAATATATCTGGGGATGATTTTCTGAGCAGCACAGAGCAACCCACATAGTCCAGAAACAACATGCTATGTCTGCAAATCTAGGGGGCCTTCCAAAAACCACAGTGGACATCTTCAGTATGCTCTTGCAGATCCGTGTGCAGGGAAGGCTGCAAGGATGGGAGAAGGTGGAGGTGATGAAAGAATGTATAAAGAGATTAATTTATAGGAAAACACAGCTCCAATCTTTTTCTTTCCATATATGCGTAACTTAGAAAATCCCAGAAAGGTCCTTCACCCATGAGATCTATTCTCTAAAATCTGTGTCTACCTGCCTTTAATATTGTGAGTGAGACTGTGTTATGATAATGAAACTCAAAAGAGGAAGACCTTTGTTACCTAGTCCACAGGGGTATATTCTTTGCTTGATGGACCTATAATTCCTGTCAAAGCTAATGGGTGTTCTAAACTCACATCAAGAAAAGCTATCTCTTTGTGTGAAAAAGGTAAAGGTCTTTCTTTGCAAGCCTCATTATCATTCAAACTGATCTTTTCTCTCCTGCTTCCCTCTCAAAGGATATGCCTCTCCCTTGAGGTACTTGTGAGAAAAGACAGCTTCAGAAATTACACATCTGGTAAACAAAATAGATTTCAATGCAATTTATCCTATGGTTCTGAGTCTGTTTCTCTTGGATACCAAGGAAAAGGTTTTAAACTTAGAAAAGACATTATTCTTTCAACAAAATGGGCTCAATTTGACTCAAAGCATATGTTCTCAAATGTGATACAGCAAAGGTTATTTTGAAACCATAAAAATTTGAAGTCCTTCGTTATCATGAATAAAATCAGGCAAGTGATTCCTATCTCTCTCTGCTTATGCTAGCCTGTCTCTCTTTATTTTTCTCATAGAATTTAATTTAAATAGTTTGTTAATAAGAAACAAACTAGAAGATAGGAAACAAAATTGACTTAAACAAGTCTTTATTCAGCGTTTTCAAATTTTGGCTAAAGCACTTATTCTGACATTGTGGAATGTGCCCTTGTACGATGGGACAGACCATTTGGCTCTCCTCTAAGAAAATTTACTTTTTATAAACATGGGCTATGCGTGCTGTGCAGTTTGCCTTCCCGGTAATACTGTAACACAATATTTGGTTAACCCATTGGAGTTATATGACAGTGACCGTTGGTATTGTGCTAACAAGCTAAGCAAAACTATATTTCCCAAAATCCTCTTTGCCATCTTTCTGTGTTACATGAACTTATAAGGTGGAAGGAAAGGTGACACAGACATCAGGGTGTGTAGGTGGGCATGCTATGGCAGCATGTGACGCTGGCACACAGATCTGGTGCTGGGTTCCACCCTGGCCCCATGATGGGCAGTACATCCAGAAACCCCCCCTGTATCTCTCTAGATGTTCAATCAACAGCCTTCTCTGGATCACACAAGCTGCCTTCATGACTCTAGCCCAGGAAACTTTTTTTTTAAGATTTATTTATGCATACAGAACTGGGGTACAAGCCAGAGGTGCAGGGGCAGTGAGAGGCTTCATCAGAGACAGAGTGGGGAGCAGAACAGGCTGACTGACAAAGTACACTGCTGAGGAGAGTAGCAGACAGATCAGGAGAGGTCTGCTGTGCCATGTGGGTCACCTCCAGGCAGCACAGGTATAGAACTCGCACTGCAGAGGCTACAGCTCGCTTGCAGTGCTGCATCCTAACCCATTGTTCACAAGGTAGGGTCCTCCCTGTCAAACTTATTTGTCCACCTGTTTGTATACTTGTGAGAAACTGTACACCCAACTTCTCCGCACACACAGCCTGTTAGAGTATATCTTTCCTCTCTGAACTCACAGGACTTGGCTTCCCTGATTGAATTCTAACACATCTGACTTGACGTGTTAGTCTAAAACAGGAAACTTAGGGCATTCCTCTGGAAAACAAAGCAAGCTTTGTCTTTAAGTTTTAGTACACTAAAACCTTTGCAAGTTAGGCTACTTTTTTCATTTGAACTTGAGGTGATAGAACCGTAGGATAACTTTGTTGAAGAAGTGGCAAACAAGTAACTTCATATTAAAACAAGATATTTTTTTTCTCTAATTGGGAAGAAGTTTTTTCTCTACTAAGTAGTCCAATGTACAGAAAAATCATGAACATGAAAATAGAATTTCACCTTAACATTTCTTATTTAGAAAAGTAATCTTGTAGCAAGTACTTAGATATGATATGATGCCACTTAAATATATTCTTAAACAAATAATATGTATCCCCTAATTTTGTGGTTTTCCCCATATTTGAATTAGTGACTAGATCCCATGCGTATATTCTTTTTTGTAAAATGACTGTGTTGGCAGGATATGTTTTTCTTCTTGTCATGCAAATTATACATTTATAAGGTTAGAATATACTCTTGGTTTATAATGAGAGTAAAATACTTGAAGAAAACATAGATTGTGGTTGGTACAGAATAGAAACATAGCTTGAATTTGTCCAATTTTATAGGTTTAACCATCATTCTGTTTTTATGTCATTGAAGATTGCGCTTCTGTGCTAATGTTAGCAGACTTCCAAGCCTATTCCCTTGTATCTGAGGCTAAATGGATGACCCAGTGTTTCTGCTTCACCTTTGGCAAAAGAAAAGCATTTAGAGAAATGCACTGGTGTTTTGCCATGTGTCACAGGTCATCAGCAAGGCATTTAAAAATATTACACTCTCCATATAGTTGTTTTCCTTTTTTATTCTTGGAAATCTAAACAAACTTTAAAGCAAGTCTAGAACTAACAGCAGGAAAATATGTAACTGCTAGTCTGGTGAGGTTAGTATTAATCTTTGTAACCTCAATCCAGTAACCTTAATCCTTAATCCAAGCATCACTTACCCTTTACTATAGTACATATGGTACTAAACCAAAATAATAAAATATTGACTTAGAGGTTGTACTGAGGGTTCAAACCAGAGAAAGGGGTCCAAATGAAACATCAGGCCAAAGACAACTGGAACTAGGAGCAGAAGAAAACTACAAGATCAAAACCCAAGTAGGTCAAGGGTATGTATTTTCTAGTGGGGAAGGTCTGAAAAAATTCTGAAACAAGGAGTTGTACCTGACATTGTACTTTCATACAATATTTGGGGAGAGGGATGGGTTCCATTGAGAGGCGCCACAGTGAGCTAGAATGGTATAATTAAAGATTACATCACTTCTGATTATTCTCCAAAGTCCTCCTGATATCATTTTTATAGGGGTCCTGGTTTAGATAAAGATTTTTTTTCTGGCAAAGTTTTCTCTTTTTTTCTTATCCAAAACTTGAGTTGAACACTATTATTCTAATTCTTGATGCCCAGTATTCTAAGAAAAGTCTTGACCCAGCCATCATAGCTCTTGACATTGCATTAGGAGTTTTCTGACCTTTGGCCCAAATGGTAAGATGAGAAATTCCAGGTCCTGGCTTTGGAATCAAGTCTCACTGTAGCCAGAGCAGATAAAGATGACCTGTCCTCAGAATGACCATGGACCTGCTTGTTCTTCCTCAGCCTGGTCTCCTGATGTGCAGAACCCTGACTGGGAATTCCAAAAGGAAAGTCAAAGTGCTCAGTCATTGAAATAAAGTTGACTCTAGCGATCTGCCTAGTAATTTAACAATCTTTGTTTTGGAATGCAGAGCTGCTTTTTTAATCAAACAAGGATAAGTCTCAGCAGAGATTAAATGAAAACATGTCTTAGAATGAGGAACCGTGTTCTCCACATGCCTTCTGAGTCGGATGTTGGGGAGCCTTGTTACAAAGGAGCTGATACACATTTGGTGTCAACAATAGAAAGGATGGGAAAATGAAGAAAAAGAAATAAATGGAAGCTGAACACAGCAAAAGGGGTGGGGAAACAGAGGAAATACATTCTTTCTTCAGAAAGGCAATAGTAATTTTGAAGATCTGGTCCCATTTGACTAATTTTTCAATTTTGACAACCAAATTGGATGATTGAGGACAAGTGGAAAGTAGAAAAATATACCCATGATTGCAATGAGCCAGTTTTTGCCTGAATTATCTACATCTTTACTTTACCTTTCACCCAGTCTTGCATAGTATGTCTTGTGAGAGAAAAGCCATAGTCAAATAAAATATTCTGTTAGGAAATCCTGGTTAGCTAGTGGCACAATGGCGAAATTAAAGGGAGTAAAAGAAGGGATTAGCCAAGTTGTATGATGAAAACACACACAAATCATTTTAACTCTCAGTAGCAAAATCCTTGGGAATTTATTTGTGGGTGCTGCTTAATGGGAAGTCAGGCAGGAAGAAAAATGATACTGAACTTCCCTAAAAAGTACACACATATGCTTACTAAAATTGAACTAAGACTATGCAGGAAAAATAAAATTTATTAATAAGCTCTGAAGCCAAATTCTTGGACTAACTATAGCTGCACACCAACTCTGCAGAGAGGGGCTCCCAGACATCTCTGAACTCAGTGTGACCAAAAGGTGAGAAAGGAGATGCAGTACCCAATCTATTATTAATGACAGGTCTTTGTGCAAGATAGAGTATTTATAACATTTTCACGGACAAAAGGAAAATGTTTGCAAACATCAAAGAAGAACAAGAAAATATCTATGATCTAAACGTCAAAAGCTGTGCATTCCAGTTTTGGCAAAGTGGATGATTCCCTGCCTCCCCCATTAGAGACCCTACAGAACAGCCAACATCTGAGTGTATTAGATGGAGGAGTGTCATGGGACGCTAAAGCGATGTACTTGGAAGGCATGTAATTATTTGTAACTTCTACTGATAGACAGCAGCTGTATGTGATATACACAGACACACTTAACATAATAAAACAACACTAACCATGATACATACATACAAAATCATCTGTTTATTCTTTGTTGAGACTTTCTTTGTGCATAACATTTTCACTGACGTTTTTTGAGCCTGTGAGGAGAATCAAATTATGCTTATTAAAAATATGCGTATTTCTGGAGGGATATGCGTTCCTATAACCTTCATTATGATGTTCTTAATTAACCAATATGCCTCATAATAAAGTATCTAGCTGTCACTAAAATCAACACTTTTCAGTTATTAATAGATTAAGGAAA
Organism: Condylura cristata; assembly: GCF_000260355.1. NCBI lineage: Eukaryota > Metazoa > Chordata > Mammalia > Eulipotyphla > Talpidae > Condylura > Condylura cristata. The sequence goes on along the minus strand of NW_004567131.1, from coordinate 19,715,448 downwards.
GAATGTTAATTTCTTCAAGCTCCATTTCATTTGGTCTCATTACTTCAGGAGCCAGATGGTTACAGGGCTGGACCTGTCAACAGTTACTGTGAGGAAGAATACATTCAGAAACACCATGCTGAAGTATGAATAACAGCTGAAAAATGAATCCTTAGGTAGCTGCACACCATGCAGAAGGCAGGGCAAAAGTTATTTTGCTGAGAAATAGAAAAAATTATGAATCAGGAACATTTTAATTGATACTTTTTTTTCTGAACACCCACTCCTTTCCTCCTTCACCACATTAAATTTTCTCCCCCCCCCCAAAAACAGCCACAGAGGGTTCCAGCTGTGTTGTGGAGAAGATTTCCATTTTTCAGGTGTCTGACTATTTCTCTTGTCCCTCATGCTGCCGGGATTTGACAGCTCTCCTACACTTTTGGTTGATTGATGATGTCAACTTGGAAGAGACAGTACCACCAGCAGCCAATTTTTTCAAGATGTTTTTTTCTTCTTTGATTTAAAATAATTATTTCTGAGTGCTTCAGAAAGAAGTCACCCTGAAGGACACCCCCAGCTCGCTTCCTCAGTGTGCTGTGTGGCTGGCTGCTGGGGCTGGAGTTAGTAATTCATTTGCTCTCAGTTGCTGGGTGAAACAACTGTTATGGTGTTCCGGCAATTTTCAGGTTCCATCATTCTGTAGTTCAGTTGAGTGACGGTCCATGTTCAAAGCTAAAAGACAGGCTGTTTAAATCATTATTTTGCTGAAATTTCTGGGCTTTCAAGCAAACCATTTGCTGAGAATACACCACAGTCTGTTATCTGCCAAATAGGGTCAATATTTTCTCCTTGTAAAATATTTTGTGATGATCGAGTGTGAAATGTTACACCACTTTTTTTCCTATATGCCACAACCGCTTTGTATTTCTGGTCACTCTTAATGTGTCTAAGTACCTGCCCCCTAGTGGAGATAAGACAGTCTGCGCCTTACCTTTTTTTTTTTTTTTTT
>NW_004567131.1:19677334-19714360 GCF_000260355.1 Condylura cristata | reverse complement strand
ACGTGTAAATGCACATTGTATGAGTATTAACACTGTTGGGAGATCAATGTGTGTCTCTAGAGTAGCCCGCTGTGCCACCCTTGTTGTTTTTTTTTTTTTTTTTTTTAAATAAAGGGGAGAGTTATAGAAGTGTTGACGTATAAAGCTGTAAACATGAAACTTGTACAATTTTATAAACCAGTGTTTACTCAATTAAAAAAATCACTCTTAAAAATTGTAGTAAAGACTTAAATATCACAGATGTACTGATTTTTGAACATTAGTACTTATAAGACCAACAACAAAAAGCATTAGCCTTACAGAGCTTTTTGTCCAAAGTTTGTACTTTGCTGGGAAAGTAAATCCAGAACAGACCCCCACAATGTAAATCTTAATGGACATAAATAAATAAACAAAAAATATATGAACAGATCCATCTGTTATAAGTTCTAATATTCATCCACTTATCCAAATTTCTATTTAGTATGTATTGAGAGCTTACTATGTTCTAAGCACTTGTGGAGGGATGTCTAATGGACAAGCTTATCATCCAGTGATTATTTTCAACAATCTCTTCATTTTCTTTCTTTTTTTTTTAAAGATTTATTTATTTATTCATACAGAACTGGGGTACAGGCCAGAGATGTGGAGGGTGAGAGGCTTCACCAGAGACAGAGAGGGGAGCAGAACAGGCAGATCGACGAAGTACACTGCTGAGGGGAGCAGCAGGCGGGTCAGGAGAGGTCTGCCGCGCCATGTGGATCTCCTCCAGGGCAGGCGGGGATCGAACTCATGTGGAAGTGGCTTAAGCGTCTTTGTGCTGTGCTTTAACCCGCTGCGCCGCCAGGGAGGGCCCACAATCTCTTCATTTTCTATTGAAAACTAACTTTCTATCAGGCAACTGTTTCATTTTTAACACTGAAAATGCGAAAAAGATAAAAATATGTTAACTTTAAAATATGGCTTTCTGTAAACAAGGAGAAAAATTCCATTCTTGATTCTTTCTACCAAGCTGGTGATCTTTATTTTCAATGGGGAAAATCTAGTTCAACAATCTGAGAAGGGATTCTAGCCAATCTGGAGTGGGACACTTTCTGTCCACCAGCCACTTAACACTGCTCTCTGAAACACACCACTCTTCAGTCTGCTCTGCTTTTCATTATCCCCCCTTACCCCAAATTGATTAGAGCAACTCTTCTAAGAAAACAAAGAGACCTTAGAAAGTATAAATAAAAGAAAATAAGAAAAATCTAAAAAATTCTTTTTTATATATATTCTAAGAAAATATAAAATGGCGAAGGCCATTTGATTAAAATATGCGGTAGGTAAGATTTTGGCACAAGGGCGACTTTTAGAAAAAGAAGCTGCTCATGGGAAACTTCTTATTTATTCTCAACATTCAAAGTGTCGCGGACCACAGGAAAGCCATGTATATTCTTCAAGCTAGAATTACCTACTTAGCTGGATAGAAGACCAAATGAAGTTTGGCTGTGAATGCTAAGGTACCAAAGCTAACCAATTAGTCAATAATTGTGACGAGAGAGGACCCTCTATTGTCTCTACCTGCATTTATCCTGGGTCTCTGCTGGCTCATTGCTGGTTTAGCCTGGGAATAACACTGGCAAGTAGATTTGTCTGGGTGAGCAAGGAAAACTGGCAGGTCACGCCCTAGAAATGTTTATTTGTATGAGGAATTGAGTAGCTTCTTGGAAAAGAACTTAAGGGAGGAGAGAGACATATTTAGTTTGGGGCAAGAAAGGATCTCAGTGGGTCAAGAGCAGGCTAACTCTAAATGCAGTGCTTTGCAACTCATGTTCTCAAGTCAGTTCACCCTCCCATGTGACCTTGGGACCTACAAGGGGAAGCTATTAGAATAAACTGAATCAACTTTTCTCATAGTGCAGTGGGGCCATTGGAAGCCCACAGTGTCTCGGTTTAGATGAGAGCAGGCGTGCTGTCCCTCTGGGCATTGACATTTGACTCCCTCCACTGCACCACATCCTTCTACAGTGACTCCAGCTAGGGTGAGGGCTACAATTTTAACTTTATTTATTTACTTAATTAGACAATATCCATCATCCCTTGCTTTAGCAGTAGCCACTGGCCGTGCCAGTGAGTCCTAGAGCTGCCAGACATTGAAACAAAGGATGAAATTGGCTCCGTCTTTTCTGACAGGCACCTCCAACAGAATCAGCCAGAAGGGCTCAGCTGTGTGCAGGTCAGTGCAGGAAGGGGGAATGGGCTTTCTTTTACCAGCTCTAAGGGTTTGATTGTGACTTAGCAACAACAGACCCCCAGGGACTCCGAGAAATAGCTGGTGGGAGGAGGTGGATATACTGAAGGGAATAAAAGGAGATCCAGAGGTTCACAATTGGAGGAATGAAGCCCAGGAAATACGGTTAAGTGTTCCCTTTTTGCCCTTAGAAAGATGTGACTTGAGGATTAAAAAGCAAAGCAAGCAAACAAAGCCCTCATGTGGTAGTAGGGTAGGCCTTTGTAGAAGACAAAGAGGAACCATGATTTCTATATTTAGGTTTTGCTTTGTCACTGACTACCAGACATTGAAAAGATTACTCTGTTTTTTTAACATACCATGTTAGAACTGGGTACTACTGAGGTCTTTTGGGATTGTATTTGAAACTTCCAAAGCTAAATCTATTTATTCTCTCTTGATCAAAGTGCCTTAACATTCCCCTCAGCTTCATTAACTATTGGACAAGTTTATTCCTGACTGTAAGTTCCTGACCTCCCTTTTCTTAGATTACTTATTTTAGAAAACTTGCAAATGCAAATTTTTCTTTGCCCCTTTGAGATATAAATCTCCCACTCTCTTACTGTCCAGAATGCCAGCCAGTCTTGGTTCCATTGGCCAATAAAAGGATGTAGAGTCTGAGAAGGAAAGCAGTTTAATTTGTCCACAAATGGAGGAGGGCAGCAGACTTCTGTCTGAAAGTCCAGTCATGCCCTTGGCAGAAGGCAGGGGGATTTACAGAGTTACAGGAGTAGAAGATGGACTGGGCAAGGGTCAGCCTGTCCATCCTTGCAACACAAGTGTCTATGGTTTTGTTTTTTTTTTTTTTTTTTTGGCTGATGCTAGGTTGCTTTCATTATCACCTGGTGGTCTGTAATTCTGATGTAATCTTCTTAGGGATGCATTTGTTAAACCTAAAGGTAAAATAAAGAAAGGAAAGGGTAGGTATGATCTGTTGGGACACAGAGACATGTACCTTGTTGCTGCTTCAGTACCAGGTTTTATAATGCAAGGATATCATTCTAGAAGCCATCCCTTTGAAATGTAATCATCAGGTAAGACAGCACTCCTAGCTTCTAGGGTCCATGGGAGAACAGGAGCCTGATTTCCATAAGCTCCAATTAGCAAGCACAGATGGTCTGATCACACTGACCAACATCCTCCTCACGTCCTCTAGTACTTTTCCCCTAGGCCATTCCAGCACTTCCAACTCACCCACCTTTGGTTTCAGCCGAGGAGCGTTCTCTCTCCCCTATAACAGTAGTCTTGAACTAAGTCATCTTCACTTATTAATTCTGTCCAGTGCAATTGTTCATTGATACTACCTCTAACAAGAGGTCCTTTGCCCTGCTGCTTAGACTAATCCTGAATGAAGGCAAGAGAGTTTCTGCCTGGGTTTAGCTCTCCTTGATGCTGTTCTGACCTTGATATAAATGAGCATACATCTAGTTTTTGATCTCATAGCCATATTCACAGGGTGGGGGCTAAATGATGTTGCTGAGCTTTTTAAAATGCTGATCTTTACTAAAATCTACCTGTTTTTAAATCTTCCTCTTCCATACCATGCTGACCTTCCTTCTGATTGTAGATGGTTCTTATAAAGTACCTTCAGAAAGTTTACAGGAGACCAGTATAACATTTAACTCAGCTATTTGGGATATTTTTAGCTGAAATACCATAAAATTGAAGGGCTTTACTATAAGCCATACCTAAATATTTTGGGAACCATTAAAAGGATTTGGTGAGTCCTTTAGTAAATATTTTAGAAATTTTCACTTGTACTTTTTTATGTGTATACTTTTTGTTTTCATTAGAGGTAATTTTCCTAAGCATCTGCTTCTCTCTCCTCATAGCTTGCATTCTCCCACACAGTTTACTTATTTTGCAGGATGCCTTTGTACTAAATATTCTTGCTTCCTACTGAGCTATTTTCTAGGATGATACTGTCATATCAATCATAGCATAAAATCCCAAAATGAGACTTAGAAAAAAATGTATAATTTTTGTTGTTTACATAAATCTGAGAACTTGAGGGGGGAGGTTAGGGAAGGTGGATTTAGTGTCTCCTGGGTCTTTTCATTTCCAAGTGTGATGGCAGCCAAAATTTCAGCCAGTAGGTCCTATGTTTGGGACAGTACCTGCTTCCTTCTACACAAGAGAACTGAAGTAGAGACATTGGCTCTTGCTTTCACATCTACTAGGAACACTGTTCACTGACTCAATTTGAAGCAGGAATGACATGGGTGAGGTACCTTTATAATGATGTGTGAGTTCCCTTTTGCTGCGGTGACAGATCGCCACACATTTAGTGGTGTAAACAACACAAATTTATTATCTTATAGTCCTGGAGGTCAGAAGTTAGAAATCATTTTCTCTTGGCTAACATCAAGATATCAACAGCCTACATCTCTTCTGGACACTCTAGAGGAGAGTTTTTTCCCTTTCTTTTCCCAAATTCTAAAGACACACAATTTCTTGGCTCATGCCCCTCCTTTCTTCTTCAAGGCCAGTAATATAACATTTTCTCTCCTTTGAGATCTCCGTTACTGCCTTTCTATCCTCCCTCCCCCCCGCCTTTATTATAATGCTGCCTTCTGATGACCAGTGATTGCATGGGTCCACCAGGGTAATGGGTAATCTCCCTTTTACCCATTATTATAAATGTGATGTATAACTCACATTTTTAAAGTTTTCTCAATCATATTAGACATCATATTCAGAGATACTAGGGATCAGGAAGTTGCTATCATTGGGAAACTATTTTCAGTTTACTCTAAGTGGTTTTTCCTTTCTAATGCTGATAGCAAAACTTTAGAAAGGAATAAAATTAATAGTAAAAGATAGCCTCATCCTACTTCCTTCGTGTCTTTCCTGCTTCCTACCTTGTCTACTCTCTCTACTTTTAAACACAGAAGGTCAAATCTTAGTAGGAAGAGTGGACGATAGAGTATAGGAAAGGTTAAAGGCAGCAATGAAGTGTAAACTCTGGATCTTAGTTGTAAATTGTTATCAAAGGTTTCTGTCTGCATACTAATACCTTTCTTCCTTCTTCATAGAAAAACTGTGGCCTAAAATAGAGGTGATACAGAGGTCATGCCTCATTGTCTATAAATTTTGAAAATAACAATTTTAATTATAACATTTAGGAAATTCCTAAAACAAGTTTCTGGTGGTAAAAGGAGAAGCTATGCAGCCATGTTAGTTAAAACCAGAAGTTATTATTGGCATTATTTCCTAGGTTTCATTTTATCAAATTCTGTGTTCATCTAAACTCAGAAAAATTTTGACAGTTGAGAATATTCTTTTCTAAATTTTGACATGACTTAGGGAACAATCAGTAGTTTTCAAAAGTGACACAATAATCCAACAATATGCATTTTAGCACAGTACTTGTTCTGGTTCTTTTCTAGAAACAATTGCACCATGAGCTAATGCTCTTATGACATTTGTGGATCATCTGAAAATTTAAAATCTGAGAAAAGCACTGCTCCCATCTCTCCTAATAAGCAGATGAAAAATAGGATTCCCTAAAGTACTTTACCTACATACATTTTAAAATTTCTCATGTCAAAAGAGAACTCTTCTGCCTTTAATATAAACAAGGGACAAAATTAAATGCAAAAGACTCTGTTAATGCAAGATTGAGATTCTCAGAGGAACATCAATTTCCCCACATTCCGCACATTCTGAATATTAAGGTATCATGTTTAAGAGATCAGCTAGTTCTGGAAAACACAATATTTGAAGTATAATGGATACAAATGAAAGGAATGGCTGCCTGTCTCACATTTTTAGCATGTATGACCACAGTGGCGTAAACGCTTGATTACTTGGGGTCTAATCAATGATAGTTAATATGAACCTGTTTCTTTTGTTTTCCCCTTCCTTCCTTGTAACACCCCCTCTCCTCCCCACCCCCCAGACCTTCACACTTTTGGAGAAGAAATAAAACAGGCAATTTGGTTCTAACTCATGGTCTGATTAGTGGTTAGGGAGATGTGGGTGCAGGGCCAAATTGTCATGAATCAAGAAGCATTACCTGCATCTTGTCCCTTGAGAAACTTACAAAAATCAGGGTGTTATGCTCTCACTCTTAAATAATTCCCCCTTTCTCCCAAGCCACAAACAATGATTTTTTCATAAAATCATTTGAATTTTTAAAAATAGTACCTTCTTTAGTTTCAAAGAACTTTTATTCCTACAAAAAGTAGAATAGAGACAAACTCTGTGCACAGTTTACTAGAAATGGAAGCAGATACATATCATATGAAATTATCCAAATATTCTGACTTTCCCACTCTTCCCAGGTTTTGAGAAATGTACAGAGACTTTGCAATATAGATGCTGTTGAATAACAATAGCAACACTCTGTATTTATACAGTGCCTTTCCTTCAGAGAGTTCAGAGTGCCTTATAAACAGTATCTCATTAATCTTCACAACTTCCCTATATGGAAGGTGGTTTCAGCTATCATCACTCACATCTTTATCAACAAAGAAACAGTTGCCTGCAGAGTGGCTAAACAACTTGTCCAAGGTCACTGAGGGAGTGAGTGGCAAAGCCAAGAATAAAACTTAAGGCTTTGACCTTCCAGTTTAGTATTCTCTCCAGGAGGCCTCTTTGAAGGAAGAGTGGTTTCAAACATGCATATTCATAAGTCTCCCAAGAAAAAGCTACCATTTCTCAATATTTCTCAGCCAAATTTTGATGTTAATCAGCACCAGTTTGATATAAAATACAATAGTTGGTAGTAATGGAAAAATACTGCAACTGTACTAACACAGTACAGAAACCTGGGTTCCTATGTCTCCCTAATTCCTAAGTTATCCACAGCTGACTGCATATACTTGCTAGAGCAACCAAATAAAAGAAAGCCTAGGAACAGGCAGTGACCACACAGAATGGGAAGACATTGTTTGAAATTACCAAAATCTTAGCCCCACCCCCCAAAGTAGGTGGGCAGTACCCTTTGGGATAAATTGTCACTAGCTGGTTTAGTAAGTATTTATTTTATTATTTATTATTTATATACATTAAGTCTGCACCAGGGAGTGTACCCCTGTCCTCAGGTAGCTGCTAGTCTAGTGGAAAAGCATGGAAGTAGCTGTACACCGTCATGGAGAGGAAGACCCAGGGATCCCCTTCCTGTTGTCAGTAGGGAAGACTGGACCAAAATCCAACTCCCTACACTCTTGTCCAATTATGCATTTAATTTGAACACGGTGTCTTCTTTTCCTGGACTTTTCCTCATTTCTCTTTGTATGGCGGTTTGTGTTCTAATCTTCAGCTGTCACCTTAACTCTCTCCTCAGATAGGGTCTCCTTACTTTTTTTTTTATGTTGTGTATAATATCATTTTTTTTTATTAAAAAGTTTATTTTTACATCATTTTGCACATTTTTTTTCATCTCAATTGTAATCCTCATGGGTTTCCCATCACCAAATCACCCCTGTGCCACCACCATAGTCCCATGCATTTCCCTCCCTCCCCCCCCCCCTGTTTTTGGTCCCATTCCCCACTCCACTCCCACAGAATGTCTCTGGTCTATGGTTGTTCATTATTTTTCTTATTTTCTCACCTGGTCCATTATACTCCTGCTATGAGTGAAACCATCCGGTATTTTTCTTTCTCTTTCTGGCTTATCTCACTAAGCATGATCTTTTCCAGCTCCATCCAAGTTGCTGCAAAAGACATGTGTTTCTCTTTTTTGGTTGCTGAGTAATATTCCATTGTATATATGTACCACATCTTTCTAATCCAGTCATCTACTTTTGGGCATTTGGGCTGCTTCCATGTTTTTCCAATTGTAAATAAAGCAGCAATAAACATGGGGGTACAAGTATCTTTTTCAATCAGTGTTTTTGTGTCTTTTGGGTAGATACCTAGGAGTGGGATTGCTGGGTCATAGGGAAGCTCCATGTTTAGCAGTTTGAGGAACCTCCAAACAGTTTTCCATAGTGGTTGTACTAGTTTGCATTCCCACCAGCAATGCAGGAGAGTTCCTTTTTCTCCACATCCTCACCAACATTTGGGTCTCCTTACTTTTTTAATGTGATTTTTCCTTGTCATCATCATCAATCTCAGAACACTATTTCCTACATCATTCATCTTATTTGGTACAATAAGGGGGGCTTGTTATCCCATTTATGATCTTTCTCCCGATCCAAGCTGCCGCTCCATGAAAAGCAGGAACAATAATGTACTTAGGCACAAGAAGGTTTTGCTGCCACTGTGGCTCCCAGCTAAGTCACCCTGCTAAGTAGTTTCTTACAGAGTTAAGTCAGAGGCAGTGGGTGCTAAATTAGAAGCATTGAATCCTAATCATATCTAATTTCTTTGGGAAGAAAGAGATTGGTTTTTGAGACTGGATGTATTTATGAGAGCATATACAGGCAATAGAATATGGAAGAATTTGAGAAGATGGTGAAGGTTTGGCATATGGTCTTGCAACATATTAGCAACAGAAATTGTGTGTTTCCATTACTGCCAATTCAGGAGCATGAGCAGCCGCAGTATTGGAAAGATTAGGAAAATTGTTAGCTTCACCCAAGGGAAGACAGTTGTTGCTGAACCCTGAAGGCTGAGGGATGGTGCTAATAAGAAGGTAGATAAATCAGTTAGCTATGAGATCTCCATTGGGTAGGTCAATATGTGAACCAAGAGAAAACATAGATTGGGACAAAGAAAGAAAAGTCAAAGAACTGGAAAACAGTAAGACCATATGGGAATAAGGTAGCTGGAGAAAATGAAAGTCGAGTTAATAATTTTAGGAATATACAAAAAGTGAATGATGACAAGACCCAGGAGAGACTGCTGAAATTAAATAAGAATGAAAATCTCAAAATAATACAATGTGGAAATACCCAGAGGAGCTGAATTTAATGAGGGCCTCCTTGGTGTTTATATATAAATCCTTTGTATGTAAAATTTGGTTTCCTGGTAGAGAGAATGTTCTCTGACTCCCTGGTGTGCCCAAGTGTGCCTTGAGTGTACCCTAGAATCCCACAAAGGAGGCTACCTGCTTTTCCTGGGTTGGTAGTTTGATAATGTTAAATAACTATAAAGAAACCCTTTGTCTTTATCTCTGACACTCGTTGGCATTCTCTTAAAACAATTCACAATTTCTGCCAAAATACGTTCAGGAAATATGAGCTACTGGAGCTTGTGACCCCTTTAGATAACCACAAACCAAATCATGAAATACAGTTCAGCTGAGTAATAAAATATAATCAGATTGGCAGGCAGCATCATACTCAGCTATGCCCATACAGATCTTCTTTTAACTCAGTTTAACAAGTTGCTCTCCAGAAGTTATTTATTCTACCTGTCAACATTCCTATTGTGGAAATGACAGCCATCAAATCTCTTTTAGATCCTAATCCTGTTCTTTTCTCTTTTGCTTCAGGTAGTAGAAAGCCTATAAGCAATACCCTTTTAGTCAGCTAAGTGATTTGTTTGACATTGATCATTTGCTTGAAGGTATAGCTATCAGCTTAAAAAATAAATGTATAAATGTAATATCCCCATCATTAGCCATGTAGTAAATTCAAAGCAAATGTCTGAAACCAAAGTAACTTTGAAATCTTCTGAGGCCTGGATTAGTGCAGATAGCTGCCCTATCAGGAGTCACCTGCTGTCCTACTTCAGGGTGCATAATAAACTGTCAATCTTATTGCCGCATCATGCAAGGTACTGTCAGACTGAGCTTCACATTTTGCTCTTTACCTCATTCTTTACAGAGGTCTGTTGCTAATAGGCCAACGAAGGTCATGGGTTAGAAGTTTGAACACCATAATTTATTTTATTTACTTGTGCATATAAGAACTGGGGTCTAGGCCGGAAGTATGTGGGAAGGGGTGAGAGGGTTCACCACAGAGTGGGGAGCAGAGTAGCTGGATATACTGAAATATGCTACAGAGGGGAGTGGTGGGAGAGACAGGAGAGGTCTGCTGCACCATGTGGGTCAGCTCTCCGGCCAGGGATGGAACTCATCTAGAGTCGCTGGCGGTAGCTTGATAATGCTGAGACCTTAACCCCTGTGTCAGCAGAGAGGCCCTGAATCCCATAATATTTTATGACAGTAAGAGCAAGAAATTACTAAAGGGTTTCATCGGAAATCAACAGTCAGTCAGGGGCACCTCTAGGTGATCTTATCTTAGGTCTAACCAAATGTCTTCCATAAGATGGTTGACCTTTTTATACCAAAAAAAAAACCCAATATTTATTTTTTTCTTTATGCCATATATTGTTCTAAGTCTTTTCTGTGTTTAACCATATATGATAAATAAAATTACTATTTTTACAAATGAGGGAAATGAAGATACCTTACCAGAACTAGTAAATATTAAGTCCTGAATTTGAATATAGGTAATTAAAGTTACAGTACCCGAATGCCAACAAAATATTAGATAAATTATGAATGTAAAACTTAAATATTGAGTATTGTGGCTATCATTTACAACTGTAAAATAAGCTTGCTTAGTGGAAGACTTTCAAGTTCCTCAGCCAAGTTCCAGGACTTCCCCATGGAGGACTTGCCCTAAGCTGGTGGTTTGCTGTCGGGAAGGAACAGGCAGAGGCAAAGAGGAGCCTAGCTGGGGAGATAGACACCATGATGGGGTGCCTACCCACAGCCCTGCGGGTGTGTCAGGCATGGCAAATTTCCTTGAAAGGTATTTCAGAAATGGAAAGCAGTTATACCCTCACGTAGCTCCAGCCTGGGACACTGAGAATTTCACAACCAGTGCTGGCAAGGATAGCTCTGTGCCTACCTACTCCCTTCCCTGAAAGATCAGAGTCTTCAAGAAGAGTCAGCCCAGCTTCCATCGCAGACCCATTACCAGAGGGAAGGACTGGTGAGGGAGAACTCACTGCTCCCTTGCAGAATATCAGAGGGCATGTGGGGTTTGCAGCCTTGGTTTCTAGTGGCAAAGTGGCAGTTGTGATGGCTGGTGCAGACCATTGTCTGTGTTCAGAGCTGGAGAATGGGACATGCAGCCCACTTGGGTGGTTCCTATCTGCCAAGCCCAACTGCGCCCAAGTGTGAGCCTTGTGGACTGCACCCCACTCCCCTATTAGAAGATTCAAGTTTCATGGATCACAGTCAGAAGCAGAACAGAGCAGCAGGGAGAGTGTGGGAAGTCAGGTCAACTGAAGCATTAAATGGAGCTTGCTGTGGAGACAGGAGAGGAGGCAGAGAGACAAACCTCAGTCCTCGACCAAAAAAGAGCAACTAAGTATTTAAGCCTCAGGCTCCTCTCCTACCCTCACCTCAAGCCAAGGTAAACTAAGAAGAGAAACAAAACTAAACCTCCACGGCCCCAACCACTAAAAAGGAAATAAAGCAACACACATGCCTAGGAAGCAAAGAAATTGAACACAAGATGGAAAAGCAAAAGGAGAACAGAAGTTCTGAGTCATATATAAAGGATACAGAAATAGAGGACATATCAGACAAAAACTCCAAAATGACAATATTAAAATGCTAAATGAGATACTGGTTAGGTCAGTCAAAGGCAGATAGGCAAGTCTAAGATATGGAAAAGGAGATCCTCCAACAAAATTGAAAATATTAAAAGAACACAAAAAGAGACTCTGAGTAAAATGAAGACAAATATAGAAAGTGCTTTTAATAGATATAAACTGGCAGAAGAAAGAATTTCAGAAAAAGAAGATGCACATATACAAATCACCCAGTTAGAAAAAGAGAAATGAGACATAGGAAAAATGAGGGCATTCTATGAGAAATATCACACTCAGATAAGAGAAGCATAAGGATCATGGATATATTAGAAGGTGAAGAAGAAGAGAGGAGAGACACTTCTTAATTAAATTAATAGCTAAAAATTTCCCAAACCTAAGAAGTGAAATTAGCGCTGAGGTCCAAGAAGCAGAGAGAACACCCAAAATCCTAAATGCAAAATGATTTACACTAAGGCACAAAGAAAAAAATATTTCATGAAGCATGAGATGAAGATAATTAATGAAAGCATCCAATTAGTCTTTTCTTCAAATTTCATCCCTGTCTCCCCTCCAGACAAGAAGAGAGTAGAATGACATTTTCACAAACCTAAAAGACAGAAACTACCAATCATGAATTCTTCATCCCACAAATTTATCATTCAAATATGAAGGTGAAATAAAGGCTTTCCAGACAAACAGGAGCCAATGGAGTTTATGACCACCAGATCTGTCCTAGAAAAATGTTGAGAGGAATTCTACTGGAAAAGAAATCATGAAGCACAATCCCTGAGTAGAATGGCAAGAGGAATGAATACAAACTCTGCAGCCTGAACATGAATATTATAAGTCAGAAGGTCAGCAGCAAAACATTAAGGGGAGGAAGAAATGGACAGAACCTTTACAGTTAAATGGTGAAGAACTGACCAATTCATAAAGACATTTTAGATATAACGAGATAAGTATAGCCCCCAAGGTAACCAGTAATCAGAAATCTAGTATGGACATAGAACAACAAATGAAGCTGGGGAAAGGCTCCACATAAGAGAAACAAATGAAAAAAAGAAACAGGAGAAAAAAATGTTTAAAAAAAAGATATATACAGTACATATCCACATTAACCTAAATGTAAATGGCCTGCACTCACCAATTAAAAGACACAAAATGAAAAATCGGGCTAAAAGGTTTCAACCACCTATGCTTTGTTTACAAGAAACCCATTTAAAACTGAAAGGCAACGACAAACTAAAGTCAAAGGTGGGAGTGAGGCGCCACAAGCAAGTGATGCAGAGAGAAAAATGATAGCTACTCTTCTCACATTGGGTGAACTAGACTTTCCATCAGAAAAGATCCTCAGGGACAGAGATGGACAATATGCTCAAAGGGACAATTCATCAAGAACATATAACTTATCAGTTTTCATGGATCTATCACAGAGGCAACTAGATAGATAAAGCGCTATTAAGGAAATGAAGACAACCTATTGACAAAAATACAATTTTTTGTCGGAGACTTCAACACATCACTGAAACAAAGAGATGTATCATCCAGAGAGTTAACAAGGAAATAAAGGCATTTTGTGAGGTATAGGATCAGCTAGATTCATTGAACATTTACAGAGCTCTCTATCCCCAAATAATGAGTACATTTTTTTTTCTTGAGTGCATATGGAACATTGTCAAGAATAGATAATATGCTGGAACACAAAACTTGTATCAGAAACATATGAAAATAGAAATTGTATCAAGCATTTTCACAGATCACTGTGGTATAAAGCTAGAAATTAGCAACAAGATTTCAAGAACAAACCAAAACAAGTGGAAAACAAATACTAGCTTCTGAAAATAAAACCCACAAATTTAAAAGCAACAAAAATCTCAAATAAGCTAATTAATTCTGAAACTGAAGGTTTTGGCAAAGGAACAATTCTGAATATGAGTAGAAGAAAATAAAAATTAGAACAGAAATAAATAAAATAAAAACCATAAAGATAATTCAAATTATTAGTGAAACCAAGAACTGGTTCTTTAAAAAAAAAAATTGAAAAATTCTTAGCTGGGTTTGTGAAGAGAAAAAAATCCAAGTAAATGGGAGCAGAATAAAAGAAGTGAAATTGCAACAGAAGTTGCAAAATTACTAAGGATTCTATCAGGCACAAATGTCTCTCTGCAAACAAACTAGACAACCTAAAAGAAATGGACAAATTTTTAGAATCATATAATGTAGGATGAACGAGTATAAAATAGAAAACTTAAACAGTTCAATCACTAGCACAAAAATTGAAAAAGTAATAGAAAGTCTGTAAAAACAAAAGCTCAAACAGATGGATTCTCCAGTGAGTTCTACTAAACCTTCCAAGAGATCTACTATCTTCTCTACTCAAGCTCTTCAAAAAATTGAAGATGATGGGAAACTCCTGAATACATTCTATGAGGCCAACATTATTCTGATCCCAAAATCAACAAGGACAATATTAAAAAAGTAGACTCATATCCCTGATGAGCATGCAGTGAAATTACAAAAATTCTTAACAAAAATTCACCTTAATATATGTGATAGCTAGATTTCATCTTCATGCATTAAGATTTTAACAATCACATCCATAAATTAGAATAGTTTCTTTTCAGTGTTCAATTGAATTATGATTAGTTCTGTCTTATTCTTTATGCTCTGGTCCTTAAAACTCCAAGTTTAGTTGGAAGAAACCATTCATTACACTGAAAAGGCTGTTTTCGAGGACATTTTTTGAAAAATTTTTTTCATGGTATTTGGCAAATTTTTGTTTAAGTTTTCTGTTTCTTGAATTAAATTCTAATTATCTTATTTTTTCTTGAAACTATGTAATTAGTAAAGATTTCCATGTACATCAATCAATTTTCAAGAACATTATTCTTTATGATTTTAACTCCCTCTATTTGTTCTTTGCTGCATTTGCTCACTTTTTGATTATAGCTCTTGATTTTTAAAGATATAAGTCCTACTTTTATTTTTCAAAGTGACTGCTTTCTTTCATTGTGCTGTTATATTTATTATTTATTAATAGTGGCTATTATCTTCTTCCTTAGAACCCAAATTGTCCCTAGAGTTTTTTTTTTTTTAAGATTTATTTATTTATTCATACAGAACTGGGGTACAGACCAGAGATGCGGAGGGTGAGAGGATTCACCAGGAACAGACTGGGGAGCAGAACAGGCAGATGGACCAAGTATACTGCTGAGGGGAGCAGCGGGCGGGTCAGGAGAGGTCTGCCAGGTGGATCTCCTCTGGGACAGGCGGGGATCGAACTCATGCGTAATTGGTTTAAGCTTCTTAGTGCAGTGCTTTAACCCGCTGCGCCACCAGGGAGGGCCGAGTTTGTTTATGCTTAATGATGAGAAAGTTAAATTATAAGTTTTCTTGTATTTGGTTTGGAAACATTCTTTAATTTTCTGAAATAAATTTAATTTTCTAAAATAACTTTATTAGAATATATAGTTTATGCATAAAAATATATAAATTTATGTAACTTAATTCACCTCAAGAGTAGATACCCAACAAGACAGAGTACTCCTTTCAAGAGTTCCTTAAAATTAAACTGAATGTAGCAGGTATTACCAGGGGAGAAACAAAAGCTCAATTTATCACTTAGTGTTTCTACAGAGTTTTACCATTTTAACAGAGGAAAGGATTGTCTCCCACACCCACTTCATTTCTTGTGATGTTGATTCATTGGTTTTATTTTGGGGTCTCATAATTTAGTGACTGACATTGTGTACAAAAAAGAAAAGAGAAAAAGAAAATACATTCCCTTCTGATTTCTCCTGCCTCTCCACGCTTTATGCAACAGTATATAAATAAGGCATTTATTGCATATACATTTTAAAAAATCTATACCATCCTTCCTAACTGTTCCTCATTAGTGAAAGCAGGTCTATAGTTTGGGTATTAATTTTCTTTTCTCTTGAAGTAAATCGATGCTGTTCCACTTCTTGTTACTATTATTTATGACCTTCTAAAGTGTAAACCCTTGAAAAACAAAAACATGGAAACATGATTGGCTTAAAAGCAATGACTCCTATAATAAAATTTTTAAACTTTTCTGACTTACAAATTCATTACACATTTTAATTTTGTTACTATTTTCACACAAGTAGTTGTTTTTTGCAGTCAGTTGGGTTACAAAATGTGACTTCCTTCCCACAGAACTGTTTGGTGAACAGTATGAATAGATGTTATCACATATTTGGGAATAATACATAGAAATATCTTTGTCGTGGTGAATTGGAAGGTACTCAGTGAAGCAGATCCTGAGTGTCAGTTGGAAGTGGCTTCTATGCATTAAATTCATGCTTTTTGCTAAGATATGAGTAGCAAAGAGAAATATGTAACAAAATTTCATCATCTTTGACAAATTCACTAATACCTTTTTAGGAAGCCCTGTAAGCTTTTTAAAACAAGTTTGAGACTGAATAGGATATAGGATCAAATATATCTGGTGGGCGTGGCTGAAGTGAAGAACTAATTGTATAACATGCATGATACTTTGCTAGAAATAGGATTTAAAGTAAGAAAAAGCATTAGGACTCTCACTAGAACCACACAAATTTTTTAAAATAGAATGACTTGAAGGAGAAATTTACACTGAATATTAATCATGTGATACATAACATATATTCAAAGCAAGAACTTCAGTGAAAGGCAGTTGTCTCAAAGGATATAGTAAAGGTCTTACAAATAAAATTAAACCCCCCAAAATTACACAAAAACAATAGGAAAAATAAAACTTTAACTCAGCAAAAGGAAGATAATGGTTGCCAGATGGAATAAGGGAAAGTGGGGGGTGAGGGAGAAGGCAGGTGGAGTATGGGAACAGGTGGTTTGGTGGAAGGAAAAATATTACAGAAATGTGCATTTTTAAAAAAGTAAGCCTAGGATGTTTCCTTATGTTCAGACTCAACTTGAAGGACTTGCAGAGATCAAAACTTATAATAATCATTAAAATCAATGTTGAATAAAATATTAATAATAACAGTAAGAAATTAGGAAACCATAAGTTGAGAAAATATGTTGAACAACAAATCTCTCAACTTTTGCTTATCAATCATGATCGACAGAAATCACAGTGTGATTCAGTATGAAAGAAACAGAAATGAGAAGAAAAATGATTGAAGTTTTTGTCAATAGGGTAACCTCAGAGAGCCCTAGTCTTGCAGTCTCAGAGATCCCTGGTCTTGCTCACTCACTTAAAACAACTAATAGTTCTAGAGGCACAACCAAACCTACAAATTTCCTAGTCATTATTCCCAAATAGAGCCCAGTTCAGGGACAGAACTCCTTGGGGAACCCTAAGGAGAAATAAGTAAAATTGAGCTTGACATTGTATTATTAGGAAAGATGGTATTTTTGAAAACCATACATATTGCTGTTATTGTTTTTACAAGATATTTTGCTACTCCTTTGACCATTATTTTTTAAAATATTCTCTGTAGCACTACAAAGAAATGTAAACCATGATCAGCATCACCAAAACAAGCAAAAAAATTAAAAAGTATAAGCTCTCTGGGGTTTGTCTATCTTATGTTATCTGTGATTCTTTTCTGGTGCCCTAACTTTCATAAAATCATGAAAACATAACTCAAACTTTGGTAGGAATTGGAAAACGTCAGGTGTTCTTTGTATTGACTGGACTACAGAGAAAACAAATCTGAGGTAAAGAGGGAGTGTTATACTTGGTATAATACATAGTCTCCAGTGGCCAGTGCCTTCAACTGATTGGCATTTATGCTTAGCACAGACACCATTCTCATGAGTGAATAAAGCATGAACTTTATACACTGAAAGTAAGAATATGTCTAGACCTTTTATTCTACTGAACTGAGGAGAAAAGAGAGCCCCCAACCCAGTATCTCACACCATAAACATGCTCATCCTGAGAGCAGATTTAATTATGATCTAGTAATTGTATTTACTTATATTGACAAGTGTGTCACCATATTCTTAATTCTTTTGTTGTAAGGTAACTCATTGCTGTGCCCCTTCTATAGTCACAAAAGGCTGACACTTCACTGTTTATATTATAGTTAGGGCAAAGTATTAATTTAAGTAAGTAACAGGAGAAGCCAATATGTGAGCAAACTTGTTATTGTTCCTTCTCAGTCAACTTTATTTAGTATACTTTATATATAGTATAAATGTATCCTTTTTAAGTGTCCTGTTCAATAATTCTCAACAAGTTTATAAAAAATAAACTATGCCAATCTCTGTCTTTGTATGGTGAGTTTAATTCATTTACATTTAAGGTGATTACCAACTAGACAAAAGTTTTGCCAATTTGACATGTTATTGGTTTCCCAAAATATATCTTATGTCTATATTAACAGATTCATAATTATGTTTGTTTTTTCCTGTAGTACATAAGAAAAAATGCAATTTAAACAAATATTACAATAATACTAGTTTTTATATTTTCACTTGTTTAGCCTTATCAGAAATCTTTCTTCATATGACTGATTTACTGTGCAGTATCTGTTAATTTCAACCTAAAGAGCCCCTTTAGTATTTCTTACAGAGCAAGTCTAGTGAAAAGTAAATTCTTTACCTTTTGTCTATGAATGTCTTAATTTTGCCATTATTTTCAATGGCAGTTTGACTGGATATAGAATTCTCAGCTGACAGGTTGTTTTACTTCCTTAAATATGTTCTTTCACTGCCTTTAGTTCCCAAAGTTGCTAATAAAAAATCAACTGGTAATTTTGTTGACAATTGTTCATAAATGATAAGTTGTTTCTTGATGCTTTCAACAACCTTTCTTTTATCAGAAGCTTTTGGAAGTTTTATTATATTGGGCATTTGTGGGTCTTGCTGAAGGTGTGCTTAATTATTAAATTACCTCATTTGCAGCTATTTTGAGAAAATTTTTGAAAGGCTCTGGTTAAGTTCTTTTTTTTTTATAATGAATAATATATATTTACCCTTATTGCAAGTTCATCCTTGTCATGTACACATCCATTTGAACACTAATATATAATTAACACACAACATATTGTGTTCTACATGTCTCAGTTAACATTTAAAGTTATTTTCTTTATTGAATAAATTTGATATATGGAGTATATAAATTTAAGGTATGCATTATGTTACTTTTCTGGGCTTTTTTTATTATAGTAACATGGTTTACAGCACTACATATGACTTAGAAGAATAGGATCATACTCTTCCTATCTATGTTATGATACATTTATTATGATTTCATTTGTAGTGATAACTATAGTACAAGATTATTGTCAATATTCATTATACTGCACATTAGACATCTTTATTTTCTCTCATTGCAAATTTGG
This sequence comes from Condylura cristata, assembly GCF_000260355.1. Taxonomy (NCBI): domain Eukaryota; kingdom Metazoa; phylum Chordata; class Mammalia; order Eulipotyphla; family Talpidae; genus Condylura; species Condylura cristata. The sequence continues at coordinate 19,695,352 of NW_004567131.1, read as the reverse complement.
ACCCTTGTCCAACATCATTCTTATTTCCCCAACCCAAACAATAATTTCTTACAACTGATCTGCTGACGTAGTGACCATAAGATGTTAAAAGTAAGGATTCCTATGTGAAAGGAATGTACAGAAAATTATCCCAATAATTAGGGTCCAGTATCATAAACCTCTGAAACCCTCAAATATCCTTGTCATTACAATAGTATAAGCTACATAATAATGATTATAATTTATGGTTATAAATATATAATAATGAATATACCACCCATATAATTTTTAAAAAAGCTAATAAGTTGACATTTAGAAAGGAAGTTTTGAAAGGTAAATAGGACACATAGAGTTTACTGAAAGTAATCAGTTGAAGATCCTAGCTCTCATGACTTCACTTTTCTACCTTCTATTATCATGGGATATAGTATATATTAATAACAAATAGTATATATTAATAATTATATATATGCTTATTGAATATGCAAGTGAAAAGATACTTCATTTTTTTAAGTTCAATCCTTTAAAAAAATAGTTCTAGTGATAATTGGTCATTCTTCCTCTAGAGGTTCTGAAACATCAATAACTTTGGGAAATATTTATGATAAACAAAAAGGAGGTTTAATGAAAGCAAAACTCACCCATTACTTTTGATCAATTGCCTTGCTGCCTCTTTCATTAAACTATTTAATGTGGCCACAATTAGATTTTATCCTTTTAAAAGATAAAGCAGATTCTCCATCTATTAATTAAAGGGTCACACTAAAGTTGGTTACAAGATGGATGTTACATACCTTCCACTGTTGACCTAACTCAGAAAAATAGTGTATTTGAAGAATATATACTGTAACTTTAATAATAAAAAAAATGTTAGTTTTTTTCTGTAGCAGATTAGAGCAACTCATAAAATGCTTCCAGGTATGTTCGACATCGCTGTAGCAGCCATTGCCTGGGATTCCATAAGGAACCACACAGTGTATTATATACAAAACAAATCTATGAAACTCCATTTTTATGGGAATTATATATAATTTATAAGTTGGTTAAAATGGGGATAATGTCTTAATAATGCTCTATACTAAATCTTTTCATTAAAGTAATCAAATAAAAGTTCTCAACTTTCCAGAACTCTATGATGTATTTGTCACAAGAGCAATGATAGAGCTGCAAGGAGGTATTTTCTGCATCTTGGAGAGGGAGGACTTCATCAGTAGTCGATAAAGGGCCAGTCTACTCTTCCATGTCCATCTACTCTTCTGCCTTTAAGAAAGACTCCAAGGGTTTTTTTTTTTTTCCTTTTGATAAAATCAAAATAAAAGTTCCCTTTTTGAATAAATTACTCAAAAGAGATGAGATAGACAGGGAATTTAAATTACTAAAAAATATCATTGATCCCATCTGAAAAGATATATATGATAAATTACTTGCTTAAAACAAGAAGTAGTTTAAAATGTTAAATTCCTACAGGGTAGAATGTCTCCCTGAAGTAAAAGTAATTGCTGCCTCTCAAGGGGTACATGTGATGGGAAAGAGCATGGACACAGGTGTCAAACTGTTGCTATTTTATTCCCACTCTGGACCTGATGAGCTTCTGTATATCACCTAATCCTGTTGGATCCTCGTCTATAAAATTGTGCCTCATCAATGGTTGTTGATGAAAATTAAAAGAGACTATAATTCCTCCTGTATTCCTGGCAGTGTTGCTAGAGTCTTTCATAAACTTTTATTTAGTCTTCACAAAAATCCCATCTAGTTTTTTGAGAGGGAACTGGGGTACACCCTTATTAAGTAACTCATTTATATAAAGCTCTACAAAGTCCACGAAAATAAAATCAGAAATAAAGCACTATGTTCAATAAGATTTGGAAGAAACAAATGTGAAAAATACCTTTAAAAAACACTTGTACTGCTTAGATCTTAGATAAATTAAGGAGAGCAAAAGAGAGATCTCACATATATATTACAACTTTATTGAGGTACCCTAAAAATTTTTTAGCAGATTCACTGAGTTGTTCAGCCATTATTAGTATGTTAGAATGTTTTTTAATCACCCTAAATGAAACCCTGTGCCCATTAATAAATGCTCACTTTCTGTTTAGACAACCACCAATTCCCTTTGGGTCTCTACAGAGTTTCTTGCTGTAACATTTCATACAAGTGGAATCATGCAATATGTGGTCTTTTATGACTGACTTCCAAATTTGTCATGGTGTATAATCTTTGTTACATGTTTTTGGATTTAGCTTGGAGTACAGTAAGTTCTTATGTCATTGATAACTTCTTGGAAAACGACTTTCAACAAAGCAATCTAGGAGAAAAACAGATTTTTGAATAACATCATTTTGTTGAGTGTTTTCCATCAACATAATATATTTGGGATTATCCTTATCAACATTTTATATCTGAGGAACAGGTATATTTTATTGAGGATTTTTACATCTATATTCATAAGAGAGCTACTGACCTCTTTGTTGTTATGCTTTTGTTTTAATATTGAGATAATATTGGTTTTATAAAATGACTTTGAAAGTGTAGCCAACTTTTATGTCTTTTGTAAGAGTTTACATATGCTTGCTATTGTTTTTAAAATCGGGGTAGAATTCACCATCAAAGTGATTTGCACCTGAGATTTTCTTTATGAGTTGTCTTTGCATTACTAATTCAACCTCTTAACCTTTTGTACAACTATTCAGATTTTCTATCCCTTGTTAAGTCAGTTTCAGTCATTTGTTTTTGTAAGAATTTCTTCTTTCAGGGAAATGCACTAGACTGTGGTGATGACACACAGGTGATTTGGTGATGGGAAGCCCAAGGGGATTGCAACTGAGATGGAAAAATTGCACAAAATGATGTTAAAATAAACTATTATATATAAATTTAAAAAAATTCTTTCCTTTCATCTAATTTGTTGGCATGTGGTTATTCGGATTATTACCTGTAATTAAGTTTATTTCTGTAGCTTCAGGAGTAATATCTCCTCTTTTATGCCCCATCTTAGACATTTGTTTTCTCCCTTTTTTTCTCAGCCTGTCTAGCTAATGTTTTATCGATTTTGTTCTTTTCCAGTATCTTTTGGTTCAGTGATTTTCTCTTTTTCTCAATTTCATTATTGTTTTAATATTTATTACTTCTGCTAGCTTTAGGTATAGCGTGCTTTTGTTTTTCCACTTGAAATCAGTTTTTAATATTTTATTTTTAGTTTTTAATTCACAAACATATAAGTAGCATAAAATGAGCCACCAAGTAAGCAAGAAGCACATTATTCAGCTTTTTTATTACTATTGTCTTCATTTCTTTAACCTAAGAATCTTTCTATCATGCAAACTTACTTAAGTATTTTTTTAAAAGTAACATTTTTAGGTAGTATAGCAGAAAAAATATTGTTTGCAACCCAATGATCCCACTCACATTATTTAGAGTTTCTGCATAATGAAACATCAGGGTTCTTATCTTCGCTTACTCTGGTTTCTCAGATCATATAAATCTTTAATCATTCACCAGAATTTAATCTCGCCCCCAATAGTCAATCTTTAGGGATTAAGAAAAAATAGACTGCTGTAGGGAAGAAAACATTTTGCTTATGTCTTTGGCATTTGCAGAGTATAATAGGACTTCTGGTAAAGTCTCTTAGTGGTGGCTGTTTACTTTGTATGAATTAATATTTAGTATCAATGTAGAACTATTAGTTTTATCCATTTATATTGATGACTATTATTAATCACCAATTATTAAAATGAAAATAACTTTAATAAGTTTAGTTGAGTAACAGGTGATTTTAATAAATTAATTTAAATTATCTTATTACTAAAGAAAAGCTAACAAAGAATGTTAAGAAACAATTTTTATGATTGTTTTGTTCAAGTTGTAAATTATGCAATGGATTTTTTAAAAAAGATTATTGTAAACTAGAAACTGGGAAAGTAAAATATTCTTTTGTATCTCTTAGACTTTTAAGATCTAAAAAAAGCACTTCTTACTTTGTGTCTCATTTCTTTGTCTACAAAATATGATTAATGACACTAATCTGGAAACAATTTATAGCAAAGATGCAAGAGATAGAGAAGAATCTAAAATTTAATTTTTGCCCCTTATCAAGGAAACCTTGTATAATAAAAAGCTGCATTATTCAGATGCTGGGTATTCAAAGTGCTTATTGTTACTGGAGCTGCAGGTATGCAGAAGAAATTGTTCCTTATGTGAAGGCTGTCTTTTTTTTATATATACAGTTTATTGCAACGCAAGGCCAGACAGTTTTAGGAGGTAGGCTTAACTTCCATTATATATTCTTGACATGTAAGATCATGAAAAGAGAATACAATGTAATGAGTCCAATTTAAAAATTATATGCAGTGGCCATGTTAACACGGACAGCTCCCTGGGAGAATAAAAGAACGAAATTCAGGTTCACTGGGGTTCATGATGGAAAAATAATCAAATGCAAGGAACTGGAGCAGAGGCTAAACATTGTGTTTGAAAATTATGTCCAGGCTGACCTGGTCATTTCTATGGCCAAAATGACCCAGGTGGAAAATTCAAAATGGCTGTGGTGAAGGGTAACTTGGACTCACAAAAGTTCTAGGGATGCTCAGCCCCAAGCTTGAGATTGGAGGGTGAAGGGGTTTTCACCTCTAGGACAGTTGCAGAGCTAGGACAGTGTGAAAACCACTGTAGGGGAGGTCTGCTTCGAACTACTTCTTTAAAAGAAATACTGTTTCCTGACTTACAAATGTGGAAAGGAAGAAATAGCCAGACCCAGGATGGGTGCAGCCTTGGTATCCAGAGCATCACTGAGAGCATGCTGGGTGCATCTGATAATGACAACACTCAAGAGCAACTTAAAACTGCTTTGGCCAATATGAGCACCCAAGAACTGACACTGAGGTGCCGGGACTGTGGGGTGTGGGAGATTCCTAACATTCTTTGATGCCACAGTCAACAGTTATAGAACATTCCTGCTAAGAAAAGCTTAATAAGGGCTTTTTTAATGATCGTAAAATTTGTTGGAGAAATTAGACAAATTTGTTTAGGGCTACACGTTTATCCTCATGTAGGGACTCAGGGCTATTCTTTTATCTCATGTTTAGATGTTTAGACACTTTACTAGAGTTTGAAAAATTGGCTTTGTGAAGGCGGCCACAGAAAGATCTGTCTGTAGCTATAATACTGGTCACAGCAAGATTTGGGAACTTCAACAAGCAACAGTAAAACTGGATCCTCACAAAGCAGCTATAAGGGTGGGATAAGGGTGAAATGTTTCCTCCTGGACACTTCAGTGGCTGTTTCAGGCCCCATGTCAACAACCCAGCGCCATGCACATGCTTGGCTGCCCAGGCGGTGCTCAGTGCCACTGGTGCAAAGGTTTTAGGGTCCCTAGTAGGCAGCTTACATGCTCTGACTAGCTACAAAGCCCCTGACCAGAAGATCTAGTGCAATTTCTCTTCAGGCACCTTAAAATGGAACAATTCTGTCCCATGATGTATATGTAGGTGGTATCAGCTTCTGCTTCTAAATCCAAACACTTCAGTCATTTGTCCCTATCTTCATTTACTTCTTGAGAGTTTCTGATTTCCGTTCCCCGCAGACATCCAAAGCCCTCAGATCTGTAGTCAGCCCCAGGGCACCATACAAAGGCTGGCAGGTCTCATTACTCTTCTCACCCATCAGGTGGGTAGCCAGACTGCCTCTGGCCTTATTCACCTCCCACAGCAACCGCAGGGCTTTGGCAGGGAAGGATGAGCACCCTGGACAGTAGCCGAGAAGTCTGCACTTCCCCTGCAGTCTTTGCAAATCCCTTGCACTGCACAGATTCGGGTTAAGTGTGTGGTCCAGGCTTTCAGCCAGACCTTTGCGCAAGTTTCCACGTGTGTCAGCCTCAGAATGATAACCTGAATGCTGGCTTCAATTTCAGCAACCACGTAATTACCTCTGCTGTAAAATGGCACACTCTTCTCTTTCATCAGGGGCTGGGCTTCCTTAAAAATGCTGTGTAGTTCAATCCAGTGTGGGTGGTTTGTAAGTTGGCTCCAGCTGTTGTTGAGAGGAGACAGTCTCCTCTCCTGTGTCAACCTCTCGCTGGCTTGCTGAATATCTCCTCATCCGTCCTCCTGGCTAGAGTCTACTTCAAAAAGCTCTTTTGTTAGAATCCTTTCCAGTGTCTTGTGTAAGTCTTGTCATCTGGGAAACCACTGAACGTATTTATTTGCTGTTTTTTGTTTTTTACTTCCCTCTGGACTTCCCGAAGCCAGGTAATAGGGGAAGTTGGCTTCCCCTAGCCAGATCTGGGTTGCGTTGTTCCATGAGCCGCAAAAGTCTCAGCTGGTTGGTCTTGGCTTGCGGGCAGGTGGGAGGTCTGGCCATTGCTACTTTACCCAGCGGGCAGGTGGGAGGTCTGGCCATTGCTACTTTACCCAGAGTCACCCAGTGATTCTGCATGGCTCCACCCAGCCCGGGAGTTCCGAACCAACAGCTGGTGTAGGGGCCAGCCCGGCCTGGCTACTGGCCGCTTGGGGCGCAGCTTTATTCCCGCGCCCACACCGCCCCGCCCCCACCCCCACCTCTCGCCAGACCTCACCATGGTCCTTGGGGTTAGGGGACGGCCACGCTCGCCAGCTGGGAAGCCCCAGGGTGCAGGAATGCCTAGGAGACAGTGCCAGGGGGCGGTACCGAGGCCGGTGACCCGCGCCAGGAGGGCCCCGGAGTGGAAGGAAGCCGCTGCCGGGCTCTGGGTGGGGAGGCCTTGCACAGCGGAGCTCAACCCCGGGCTCCGGCTCGCTGGTACACTCCGCCAACCCAGCCCCTGGTGTTAAAAGTTAATACTTTAGCGAGAAAGTGAGAGCAAGGGATCAGGAGTCTCAAAACGCTAAATGCTAAGTAAAACCCACCTGTTGCCCTTAGAAAAAGTGTTATTGAAGTATTTGATGACTGCGCTCTTAAGCTCTCATCATTCTCCCTGCTGTAGACAAGTTAGCAGCTCAACTGTCAAAAAATAAAAAGCAAAAGCGGGACAAAGAAAAAGATGGTTTTAATCAATATGATATTCATTGCTGATAATTATTTACTGTTAAGAAAATGCATGGAAAACAAACCTAAATAAGAACATAGAAATGCACTTAGTTTTATTCCAAAATGAGGAAACAGATACCTGGTTTTAGAACACCCCACTTCCAAGCAAGGCTGACTCTGTAGAGTTATAGTTTTAGTGGAGTCTTTAAAATAATCTTGACTTAGCTTTTTTTTTTCTTTTAACTCCTATACTTAAGTAAAACCATACCCTTACCAATTTAAAACTTTAAACCTTTCCAATTTAGGCTTAGAGTTTCATTTTACATATAGCTATGTAAACATTTGGTAAATCAACAAAATTTGAGAAAAAATATTCAGTGATGACTGGATAAAGTGATCATGGTACTCACCTACAGTGGAAGGCAGTTCAGTCCAATAAAAGCTGGAAATCTTGCCACACTTGACAAATGGGTGAATCTGGAGACCTAGCTTATGCTATGTAGAAGTCAGCTTCACTCATTGGAGACCTGTAAAATAGTCAGACTCGTGGAAATAAAATCAAATAGCTCCTGTGGGAGGCGAAATACAGAATCACTGCTCAGTAGGTATAGTGTTCTTTCTTATGCAAGATGACAGCATTCTAGAAATCAGACTTACATTAGGTCTTTGTGTAAGTGAAAAATGGCTAATTATTATTAATACAGTGTTAATAGTACTGTATTGATTACTTTTAACCAATGCAGTAAGTGCTGTATGATGTAGTTAAAAACATTTTTAACAAGTTAGATCTCATGTTAAATGTTTCCCCCACATATAAAAAAAATTAAACTGTTTGTGTCCATGGACACAGTAGTTTGCTCACCCTCTTCATGGCATATTTATGTATCAAAGTGTTGATCATGGGATTTTGTTTGTTTGTTATTTTACTTTTACCTTCTCCTTCCTGTGGCTTTCACACTTTCCCTCCTTGTTATTTCTTACTCTTTTGTATTCATGTCATAGGGTTATGTTACATAGTTGTGTTGACTTTCTGGTATTTTCAAAACCATGCACATAATCAATAGATTAAAAACAAACTTTATAATAGAAGAAGGAAAAGTTTGTGAAACAATGTCCAGTGGGAGGCCCAACATCTGTACACAAACTGTGGTGTCTGGTCTCTGGGGTATCTTGCTCCCAGAATACAGACATCAAGGGGAAAAAACAAAACAAAAATAAACTACGAGCTCATCATGTTAAAACTGGCTAGAAATGTGAGCTTATGAGAATCTCCTGTGTGGAAAGTGTGTTAAACTTGATAAAAAGGAGTGTTGTTTCCTGAACTAGCTAAAATTTACTTCTGGATACCAAAGAGTGAGCAAAATAAATCCTCTTGCGTGAAAAACTACAATATGTCATCACTGATCATTTTTTTTAACATAAAGTGAAGTCATTATCCATGGTAAGTCCTTTTATTAATGAATATTCATTTTCTTTAGCACATATACATTTTAACACTGAATACACATTTGTTTTCTTAAAGATCTTTAATATAAGAAACACAAAACATTAAATTGTACTCAATAGACTATTAAAATCCAACAGATAGTAGTACATTGTTTCCTGGCTAGGCTTTCCTTGTAAAATTATAAGTCACAGCAAGATTGTCTGTAGGTGATACTAAATTTTTGAAACTAAATAGTTAAGGTAAAAGAAATGACTTCTTTCACTATCTGACTGTAATTCTTTCTCAGGTAGTTCAAGTAAAAGTTAAATCATTTTAGGGCTAAAATAAAAGGGAAACGTATTTTGAAAAGAAATTACAAAAATAATTTGAGTGGTGGCACATTTGGCAAATTTCCCTTTCAACCAAGTGATCTTTCCAGACTTTAACGATAAACATGGAAAAGAAACAGGATAGTCTCTTTTTGATCTGAGCAATACCACTACTTATCTGCTGATTAGACAACTTGCTTCTACTAATTTATCACTTTAATGTTACTCTTAATATAAATGACCAGTCTGCAAGATGATAAAACACAGTTATAAATAGTCTGACCAGCTTACAGAAGTGCCACTGTAAGCAACAGCACTGGTCTTCCATTTATCACCATTTGCTTTGATAGAGCAACATTCATTTCATTTATCACTTGATTCCTTTCTATTATTTCTTTCATGGGAGGTGTCTTATCAGCATTATTTATCTCAAACTGTATATTTTGAAGGAGTTCCTAACAAGGGCACAATTACTGTACTTATTTAAGGAAACAGCCAGCCTAACAAGACAGAGGCTGATATTTAGATTGTCCCTTTAAACAATGAGTAATGAGGAGACATTCTTTAAAAAAGATTAACTTTCACTGTGTGTCCGTTAACCAGAATGGTATGCGTTAAAATAGATCAAAAAACAAAATGCGGGCCCTCCCTGGTGGCGCAGGGGGTTAAAGCACAGCACTGAGAAGCTTAAGGCACTTCCTCATGAGTTCGATCCCTGCCTGCCCCGGAGGAGATCCACATGGCGAGGCAGACCTCTCCTGACCCGCCCGCTGCTCACCTCAGCAGTGTACTTTGTCAGTCAGCCTGTTCTGCTCTGTGCTCTGTCTCTGGTGAATCCTCTCACCCTCTGCATCTCTGGCCTGTACCCCAGTTCTATATGAATAAATAAATAAATTTTAAAAAAAATGCAAGTTATTACTTGACATAATGGCTAAAGGAAGAATGTATGTTCCAATGGCAATGTAGCAAATGAAGAGTTAAGAATTGTAGGATTTTTTTTTTCTTTCAGCCAATCTATGAGGTTATCCACATTGCAAAGTTACCCTCCACTGGGAGAAGAGATGTTCACCACTGTTGTCTTTATAATCTCCTATTGTGCAGTCGTCACTCATTTGCTTTTTTGTTTCTCACAAAAACCAGGGATGGTAATAACCATCAGCTTAAGATTTATAGAAAAGGATATAAGATTTATGAATGAAATGGCTGTTTTTCCTTCTGTGATATTTTTCTGCAGTAGGACATGATCCTTGTGCTATTAAGTTCATAATGCAGTGTTGTTTTATTTTGCCTATGTAAGTAGCAGAAGTAAAACACTCATTTAAAAAAAAATAGGTGAAAGAAGAAGAGAGAAGCAGAACTCAAAACTGAATTCTAATCCAAATTCTGGCAGAGATGTTGAGCAACCTGTACTTCCTGAACCTTTGTGGGCCACAAATATTTAATGAACAACTAAGTTTGTAATTAGGAATTTTTTTCACCCCTGTGACTTTAAAATAAGTAAATGTTTCTCTTTTTTTCTATATTGAAGTAACTTCAGTTTATAATACTATATATGACTAAGGGAATAGGCTCATACCTTCTAGGAAATTTGTAATCAATTTTGTCATTTTCATGCTCAGAAATAAAAACAACACACAAATATGCCAGATATTATTCTAAGAACTTTAAATAGCTTATTTAGTCTTCACAGCAACACTGATGTAGGTATAACCATCACCCTCATTACCTAACTGCAGTATGAGGTTACATTGCCAGAAGTGGATTTCAATCCAAGTCAACAGCTCCCAGGATTCCTGTTTATTTGCTACATTGGATTGCAATTAATTTAAACTTTTTCTTAATATTCTCTATGAATTTTTCCTTGTTAATTTTAATAAATCTACTTTAAAAGAAACCTTTTGCCCTTATCGTAAGTGGAAAATCAATGTCATCAATCCTAACAGTTTACTATAAATATTAAAAAGATAAAAAACATGGCTACTAATTTAAAAGGATGGAGATAATAATAAATCTAGTTTTTTTCTCATTTATCAGAGTAGACAGAGACTTATTTGCCCCAGAATTCAGAACAGTTTAGTTGCACGTTGGAAGACAATGCCAGTGATCCAGTTTCCTTCCAAGAGTCTGGTCACATGTCATTAACAACTCATCAACAGCTGGCTGATTTCTGGAAACTCCAACTCCCCTGTTCCTCATTACACTTCCTTTCTTTCTGTCGCTGAAAACTATATTGTTTATTACTCATCCTATATACCTTCCCATTTCTAATTCCACATGGCTTCCTAGGTTTCTTCTCTTCTACTCTCAGCAGAGTGTGGTTCTTTTGGGGTGTTGAGATCTACAACCAGAGACCTCGGGGTATCGGAGAAGAACTGCAAAATCAGTATAAACCACTGGAGCCCATTTCCCCCTCAGTACTCTCTGCACCAGCCTCCTCCCCTGAACACATGTGCACCTACACTCATGCACTTATATTCTGTTCTGCCCTCTAAACTCACAATCCCCAGCGTCCGGGGGCTCAAACATCTCTAGATGGGCTCTAGATGGGCTTTCTACCCTCTCATCCTCTGAATCGCTTTTTTAACCAGCTCTCTTTCATCAATTTCATCCTTCCCTTTTCCCCTTCCTAGTCTTTGTTTTCACTCAGGATGATTATGCATTGGTGGGGACATATAAATGCCAAGATCAAGATGTTTAATCATGTCACTACCTCATGAACTATAGGCAGCATAAACTACACTTTCAAAGTGCTCTAATAGATGATGTCTATCACCCATTTCTGTGTTAAAATTACATGACCTAAAATAGGTTGGGTCAGTCCCCTGATCATCAGTAATTCCCTAATAATCACATTAAGACTTCACTGCAACTGTAGTCAGTTGGGAGATTACTTCCTGGCCTGAATCTAATTAGCAGGGTTAAGATCATTGCAAATGTTAAGATTTCTATGGGAACCTCTTCACTGAAATCACACCCTCTCCCCTAATGTGACTGAACTCCTGTGGCAACACTTACCTGGAATGAGAGCATCTGTGTATCTGCATGAAAAGAAGAGAACTTGTGAAAGGGATTCATAGTGACTTGAATAGGCTAATGGACTAATTAAATAAAACCAGGGCAGCTCAGAAAAATTGACTTCAAAAAACACAATTTAATATGCAAGGCTCCACCAAGAGGCAGTGATGCTGAGTTCCTGATTGAGGAGGGGTACTCCCTCAGCAGATATAAAGAAGGAAGTATGAGGTTTAAGGCCTGGAAAACTATACCTTACAAACTAATGGATTGAGGTGAAAATTGGGGAAAATTTTTGTGAGTCTTGAGGTTAGAGCAATAGGACACAGACTGTAAGAAAACATAGGAATCATTTCTTTCATGCAGGGTAATTGGAAGTGAAATAAATAGGAGCTGCTTTAAAATACACATGGACATGCATACATACGTACATACATATATGTATACTTGTTGTTTCTAAAATTATACTTTTATGCTTTTGGTAGTATGGGGGGAAAATCTATGAGCTAAAGCCTGACAATGGTGACCACAGACTATGAGAAATGGGAACACCACGCTTTAGTGTCAATTAGCTATCATAGGACATAGAAAAGGTAGAGAATTTTATGTAACTGCTGAAGTAGGATCATTTGAAATCCAGTGCAAGGAATGAAGGAGAAAGTGCATTTCTCAATAAGTTCTCTCATACTTAAGAGTTTCAACCACATTTACATTACAATGGAGAACATAGATACACACTTTTCAATTGCTTGATTAGTTGGCTACTCACCCTATTAGAATACATTGCATTCGGTGGTTTTATTAGAATGTTGTTTTGCTCCTCTATACCATAGTGGGTAAAGATACAGTTAATAATCATCAAAAAAATTAAAAATAACCAAGCCAGTTAGGACTATTTTCATCCGTTGTTTCTAAAATCTATTCACCTAGTTCCAAATTGTCATTTAAAAAAGGCTCCAAACAGAACTATGCAGATGTGTTTTCACTCAAAAGGAGACAACTATGCTGGATGGGGCTATTAACACTTACCATAAGTAGTCTACAGTGGCTCCCAGATATTATGGAAAGAATGTAACTATGTCCCTCTGTAACCTGTGCATTGGAAAAAGTAGACCTTCCATGAAGGCAGCCAAGGCAAATGATGGAGTAAACTCTGCTGGGATTGTGAGATACACAATTTCTAAGTCAGAAACCAGAAAGAAAATGCTGCTGAACATTGACATAGTCTTCAGGCCCAACAAATGCTGAGTTGGGGTTGTAACCCAGGCCTTGGCAAATCAAGGGAAAGTAGAGACTCTCAGCTTCTAACTTCAGCCGAGACTTAAGTAATTGATGCCATAGGAGTAGTTAGGGTCATTCTGGAAAGTATCAACTTAGCCTTAGGGCATAATGCTTGTATCCCAGGCCCATCTGTAGCTTGACAGCCTGTGTGTATCAGCATTACCCAGAGGTCATCTGGGACAGAAGAAGAAAGTAAGAAAACATCTGAAAAATGGAACATTTACCCTTTTAACTCAACAATAAATAAACAACTGATAAATAATTGGCAAAAGATCTGAGCAGATGTTTCACAAAGGAAGCAAATAAGCAAATGAAAAGTACTCAAAATTATTAATTGTTAAAGAAGTACAAATTGAAACCATAAGATACCTATTAGAATGATAACTTTTAAAAACATATTTAAACTATATAACATTGTATTTTGATATACATATATACATAGTAAGATACTATTAGAATGATAACTTTTAAAAACATATTTAGGGCCCTCCCTGGTGGCGCAGCGGGTTAAAGCACAGCACTGAGAATCTAAAAACATATTTAAACTATATAACGTTGTATTTTGATATACATATATACATAGTAAAATGATTATTACAATTTAGCTAATTAATAGATCCATCTCTTCACAGTCAGCAGTTTATAACTATGTGATGAGAGCATATGATATATACTCTCCTAGCAAATTTCCAGAATACAATGGAATATTATTAAGTATAATTATCATTCTGGACATTGGCAGTCTAAATTTATTCATCCTACATAATTTCAACTTTGTGTGCTTAGACCAACATTTCCCCAGTTTCCCAACCTTACTATCCCTGATTACCACATTTTACTCTCTGCTTCCATATATTCAACATATAAGTAAGATTATGCAATATTTTTCTTCCTGTGTCAGTCTTATTTTACTTTATATGATGTCTTCCAGGTTCATACATGTCCCAAATAGCATAAATTCTGTCTTTTAGGGCCAAGTAATATTGCATTGCACATATATATGTAAATATACATATATATTTACATATATATGTTCAGTTTCTAAATCTGAGAATAACTAACAATGTTTTCAATAAGTTAACAATATCAACTTCTGGTGAGAATACAAAGAAATAAGTGTTTACTCATAACTGTTAGAATGCAAAATGATAGAGCAACTTTGGAAAGCATTTTGGCAGTTTCTTAAAGGGTTAAATATATACTAACCATATTATCCAATAATTCTATTCCTAAGTAATTACCTAAATGAAATGAAAACTTGTATTGGCATTATTCATAACTATGAAAAACAAATAACCAAGATGCCATTTAACAATTGAATAGACAAACAGATATGTTGATGGAATCGAACACACTCAACAAGACAAAGGAACACGAGTCTGATCCATGCAACAACATAGATGGCTGAAGTACATCTGCTTTCTGCAAACATAATATTTTGTATAATTCCATTTTATGACATTCTGGAAAAGACTTAAAGTGGGGGCAGAAAACAGAATCAGAGTTTCATCTTAGGTCATTTGTAGGCCTGGTCTATCTATGCTCTCAACCTAGAGAATCTGAATCTTGCATAGGACCTGATGTCAGAGTTCAGTATTGAGGGGGCTTGTTCCTCCTCCTCCTCCAGCCTAGTCTTTTAAAAATACACTAGCTAACTGAAGTCATGTTGGTTGACACATACTCCTTAACTAAATATACTTATTATTAAATCTCCTAGGAAAGACTCCTTAACTAAATATACTTATTATTAAATCTCCTAGGAAAGACTCCTTAACTAGATATACTTATTATTAAATCTCCTAGGAAAGACACAAAACCAAATTTTATAGTATTTTTACTCATAAAGACAAGCTTTTGGCCTTTTTTTCAGTATTAACATGATCATTCTTTCCCTTTCAGAGGCTAACACATTATTTGTGGGAATAGTACAAACGTGGACTTGTAAAATCTCAGGCAGGAAGAAAAATATCAAAGAAAAGGCCAAGTGCAAACTAATAAAGCATAAACATTTGTACCATAAAATTTGGAAAAAAGATCATTAGTGTTGCAAATTATTGCAAGAGTAATTATTCCCAAGATATTCACTTACCTGTTACATCTTGCTTGCAAAGGACTGACATAATATGACAACATAAAACTGTCAGTCCTCAAATGTTTGGGGGTGATAAAGGTTTGAACCTGAGATTAAACTAGCTGTATAAATAAATTTAATGACAGTACAGTGAAAATTGGACATTGTGTGTGTTTAGGGTGGTTATGTGACACGAGTATTAGAAGTATAACACAGACAAACTTGGATTGCTTTATTGGGAGAAAAAGATTAAAATTTTGTTTTCAGTTATTGCCATTAGTGACTTTTTCAAAGTGGAAAAATCCCAGTGACTGCCTATGTGATTGGGTGACTTACTTATTGAAGAGATGCTGTGATTGGAATAATGTCATTTGGATGCAAATATTTCTCAACAGTTTTAGGGTTGTTGAAACTTTCGGAGTCTAGGACTTGCCAGTTCTTCCAATTTAAAGAAAATCAATGCATGAAATAATACTTTGTGAGACCACATACATGCCAAATTAGGGCATGAGCAGATGAGCTTGCTGGACTGATTTGGTGACATAATAATATATTGGAATCTATCACAGACTATTTTTAAATATTTTTATGTTTACGTGCATATTGAAATACTTTAAAATAAAATTTTGTTGCTTTACCATTATCTTACAATGTAAGATTCAGGAGTATAGTTTCATGCCTCCATGTGTGTATAAACTTCACCACACCCTGACCTCCTGATCCTTTCCCCTTCCTCCTGTTAACACCATGTTTGCATGTAATTTATGAGATACTTTTATTGTTTTGTTAGTTTGATTTTGTTATTTATTTTCCACATATGAGAGACATTCCCTGTAGTTGTCTTTCACTTTCTGACTTATTTTTGCATTATATCATCTCCTCTTTTCATTCATGAAATGACAAGATTTCATCATTTTTGATAGGTGAGTAGTATTCCATTAAGTTTATGTACCACAACGCCTTTATCCAGCCATTGGTCAAAAGACAATAAAGTTGTTTTCTAATGTATGTCTTGACTATTATGAATAGTGTTACTTTGAACATAAGGGCACAGATATCTATTAGAATTTGTGTTTTCATGTCCTTGGAATGTATCCCTAAGAGTGATACTGCTGGATTATATATTTCTATTTTATATATTTTATATATGTTATATATTTCTATTTTAGTCTTTATAAAGACTCCTCATGCCACTTTCCTAGAGCTACACCAATTTATATTTCCATCAACAGTGTATAAGAGTGCCCTTTTCCTCTACATCCTAACCAACATGTTATTACTAGTTTTCTTGATCTAAACCTATTCTCACAGGTGAGAAATACTATTGGGGTTTTGGTTTGCATTTTTCTAATAAGTGAAGTTGAACATTTTTTTCATGTGCCAATTGTATATCTGCATGTCTTCTTTGGAGTCATGTCTGTTCAAATTTTTGACCATTTGTAATTGGGTGGGTTGTTTGTTTTTGTTGCATTGTGTAAATTCTTTCTATATTTTGGATATTAACCCTTTGTCAGACATGCTGTGTAAGTCTTTCTCCCACTCAATAGATTGCCTTTTTTATTTTTTGTGGTAGTTGCTTTCTCTTTACAAACACATTTTAATTTGTGACATTCCCATTTATTTTCTCTTTCTTTCCCTTTGTCATTGGATTCAGATATCCAAAAACATAATTGAAGTTAATGTCATGGAGTTTTGGCTGTTTTCTTCTAGAGAAAACCTTGACTGGTGACATGGATGTTGGAAACCTTTATTATGGGTGGTATTTAAAGCCATTAGAATAGAAACAGTCTCTCTAAATATAAACAAGAGTCATAACTTTAGTTACAGTATGAATGGTGTTCAAGTGAAAGGAAAGTCAGGCCTACTAACACTTAGCTTACAGTTTTATGAGTATCATCAGAGAAAAGAAAAGGAATACTACATCTTTGAAGTACTACTCAGTGAACAATAAGTTCTCTCATATTTATAGCTTCAATCACATCTACATTACAATGGGCAACAAATTTTTTGTGGGTTGAAACATATTACATAGTGATAAGACATGACATTTAGACTGAAGCACTTTAAATGGTCTCTTGGGCTATTTTCAGGGCACAGAACAGCTGTGTGTGCAATTAAATTGAGCTAATTTATTTAAATTAGATTAACCAAAAAAATCACTCAAAGTTTGCATTCATAAAAGTTTTTTGTAAAAGAAGATGCCAAAAAGAAGGTGTTGTTTCTTTCAACAGCAAATTTTGAAAAATGGAGGGCTCTGGGAAAAGGAATACATTTCAATGTAGTAAAAATAGAAGTTTTTCTTCAGATTTCATATTCAAAGTGTGATTACACTGGTATTTCACACAGATGAATTGCAGGAGAATGTTTGCAATATAATTGTCATTGAAGGCACAAAGAAAGACAATGAAATAGAATAAAAATCTTTTTTTTGTTTCTTTTATGGCATACATTTTAAGCACAACTCATCTATCTCAGAAATGATACTATCACTTGGTAGAAACTACCTTCTGAACACACTTTCACATCAGTATTGAGAGTCTATCTTCAAGAAATTGATCAGTTATGTCTCATCCTAGACTTGAAAAGAGGTGGAAGTTGTGGGGGTGAGGGTGGGAAGAAGTGCCGCTGGCAAAGCTAAGAATTTCTAAAATAAAAAAAAGCATTTGACTGATCTTAGTGTTCCTAATTGCAAGACTGTCATATTGTGCTTATCAAAGGCTATGTTTTCATTAGAAAGCAATAAGGAATGTTTTTGAGAACAAAGATGAATCAAAGTTTGATTTTTTTTAATATTGTCTTTCTTGACACTCATAGATTCTTATTTTTTTGGTTTTCAGAAACAAAGTCCATTGATCCTCTTTTTAGAGATCATTTATTGGGATAAACAGAAGCCCTGTGACTTCTGACCAAACAGCAGA
>NW_004567131.1:19675394-19676534 GCF_000260355.1 Condylura cristata | reverse complement strand
ATATACCCACCTCTTTTCTTCAATACAAATCTTCCAGTTTGAGCTTTTTAAAAAGTTCTTTATTTTAGAAAGGATATATTAAATTTACTGAAGAATTATATGATAGTAAATCAGAAATCTTTTAAAATGTATATATATTCTTCAGTATCTAGGTTTAATATTGTGTGTGTGAATGACTGAATTTTACCTGAAGTAAATGATTTATAATAAATAAAATGTTTTACAAAGCTCAGAATTATTTGACTAGTTTTGTTGTCTTCTCTATTAAGAAAATAAAATAGCACAATATTTTACTACTTTTCAAATTCTCATTATGAAATTCTAATTTCCTTTTTTTTTCCTTTAAATAATCCCAATATTCCTTTAATTCTCTACATTGTAATTTTCACACAAACTGGAAACCAAAGAATATCTTGGATCTACATCCTTTTGTGTTCAGAGCTAATTCTGTTTTTCCAGTGTTTGTGACAAGTACTTCTGGTAAAATGCACTTATAGAGTCAAACTGCTTTCTATTGATTGTGGGAAATAAAACAATAAGAATTTCATTCCCAGTTTGAAGGCATTTGATTCCATACTTTATTGGACACTATTGGACTGCTTAGTGTTCATTCCTTAGTTTGTGTCTAATAAAGCATTTTGCCTGTGATAGATCTCCCTGGGAATTAGTTCCATGCCTCTGATAGGAGATATAATGCTATATATCTTTTGGGAGATTTAATGACAGTTTCATTGATTATCTACAGATTACCCAGACATCATGATAAAAACACCAGTAAGGCTCAAAGTCAATGCTTGAAATTTTTTAAATGGTGTAATCAATTCACCGATTCCAACCATGGTCATTTATATCTCCTGCACTGTGTTTCTTCCTTTCTCTGAATGGCAAATATTTTTATAACCACATATGTGCGTTGATCACCATCAGTGAGGCATGAAAAATAGAAGCAATTTCTTTTCCTTTCTTGCACACAGTCTTTAAAGGCAAATTATTTTCATCATATTACATGTATCAATATATAGTTAACTTCATTTGTATTATTATCCCAGGAGTTTCATTTCCAAGAAAAGGAGAAAAAATTACCTAGCTCAGTCACCCCACTATGAAAAGCAATAAAAAATCATGGTTAAAGTTTTTTTT
>NW_004567131.1:19670441-19674424 GCF_000260355.1 Condylura cristata | reverse complement strand
TTTTTGTTCTGTTTAGCAGATAAAAATTAAAATTTGGTCATAAGTACATTATAATTTTAATCTAATTATAAATCCTAATAATAGTTATTTGATTTTATCCTACTTGACCACATACAAAGTTTCTTCTCCAGAGGTTTTTCTCCATAGACTTTATATATGTAGATTTTACTTTCCTACTTTCTGTATTATCCTATTTTAAAAAGTTTAAGCTTCTTTTGTAAATGAAAAAAATTCTAATTTTATACATGCATTTTATATTTTTTAATAAGATTTACTTAGTTATGCATACAGAACTGGGGTACAGACCAGAAGTGTAGGAGCTGTGAGAGGCAGAGACAGTGGGGAACAGAACAGGCAGATGAAGTTCACTGCTGAGGGGAGCAGCTGGCGGGTCAGGCTAAGTCTGCTGCACCATGTGGGTCACCTACGTGGCGGGGATCTAACTCGCACTGAAGTGGCTGTGGCCAGCTTGCAGTTGTACAACCAGTTGTACAAGCCACCAGGGAGGACCCACATTTTGTCTTTTAATGTACAAAATATCTCTCATTGTTACTAGCTTTTATTTCATACTTATAACTCTTAAAAATCTTAATTTCCTAATTTTTCAGTTGCAAGAAATTATAAAGCTGTTATGCCTTTATACCTTTAGATTGGAAGACTTACAAATATCTTTTCATAACTTTTATAAAGTGCACTCAGTTTTTTAGGTGACAGATGACACATTTTAGTCAGAAATCAAAATTTTTTGTTCCACCTAGGTTCAGTAAACATTTTAGTAGCATGTTTTAAATATTGAATGAATTTCCGTTATTAAAACTAGTAAAACCCCAGAATTCCTAAAGAAATTTAGGAAACTAGTCAAGCACAGTATTTAGCTTTGCTTAATAATAAAATAATCAGGGAAATGATCTATCTTCCTTAGGACAAAATTTTACTGAACATTTCCATATATCACTCTTTTTCTCTTAGGAATTATTTCCACATTGGTCTGTAGCTATATTTACTATTCTTATTTAAGCTTAAATCTTCATTTTTTGATTCTATTGCTACTGAAATCATTCCATATGGTTCCCCTTCTTAAAAAATTTCATTTTTACTTACTCTTGATGACTAAATAGTAAAATTTTGAGTAATAGTTTTAGGACAGCTAGGAGAATTACTTCCTTAAAGCCTTAAAAATTCAAAATTTTTCTGTTTCCTTTAGATATTTGCTACATGTCTATGTAGAATTCTCAGTTTTCCAATTTTTCTTTCAATTATCTAACAGTACCCCTATTATTTCTCAGTGCCAACCTGCTTATTATCTTAGAATCACATGTGCTCTCTGCCTACATGTTCTGGAACTTTATCTGGATTGTACAATTTTTACTACATAGGTAACTAAATGGTCCTTTTAACCTTTTGCTGTTTAATATTTTTGATTCATGATTTTGACTCTCCTCCCGAGTCTAAAAAAATTTATTTTTAAATATGTGAATGGTTATTTATTTGGATTTTTGTGTAATGATTGCCAAGTGAGTTTGTGAACTAAAGTGCTTGCTCTGTACAATATTCCGCGTTGGTCCAAGATACCTTGGGCTTTGATCATACAAACTGCTCATCTTTTCTCTGACTGTGAGGGTAGTGCATTTCACAAATATTTGTCTAGACTACTCTGGGTCATGTTTCCTATTAGTCTGAAGAGAGACACGTTCTGGTATGCCATGGTACCAAAGACATCACTCATGCCAAATCCCATCACAGAGAGAGGAGCCATGTTCATATTCTCTGTTGAAGATGAATATAAATTCCTCATAATAGTACCCATGATAAAAACAGCTGAGAAAATTTTTTGTGAGGGTTAATTTATAATTTTGCAGGACTAGAAGTCTGCATTATGAACCTTTAGGAGATCTGTGGTCATCCTCCAGGGCCTGTGAGAGCATATGATACAATTTGCCTCCTCTAGGGTGATGCCAGGAAACAAGGGGTAAATCAGAGATGTGAGTACAGTCACTGCATTTACAGAGCTAGTTGTCATGTTACTGTTAGAACTGAAAGCTTTCCAATGAGTTGGAACAGTCTATGTCAGTGAAATAATAGGAAATCCAGGGAGAATAAATCTTGGCTCTCATGAGTTGAGGACAAGAACCAAGTCCCAAAACAAACGAAAAAGAATGCGGCATCCTATACATGAAACTAAACTCGATGTGGAAGGGGCATCAAGATTCATTTATGCAAAATAAGTAAGTTGTAGAGATGTGCTCTACCATGTAGTGCCTGTATCTGGCAATGCTGTATTTTACACTTAGGGAAAAAAAATCTGCTAAAGATGTAGACTTCAAGTTAAAACTTATTATCAGAATGAAAATAGCAAAGAAAAGTACAGGTCACTGTACTTTTTCTGTACATTTATGTGTGTGCTTGAGCATGTAAGAACATGTAGCTGGGGTTTGATGATGGTTGTGTGGATGCATTTGTACAGGGTTCACACACTAATAACATTTAGTCCTGCAAGCCTGGCCTATTATTCTTTATTCCTTTCCCCTGAATTCACAAAGAGATTTTTATTTTGTCTGCTGTGTTACAGTTTGATTTTCTGCAGCATCCAAGTTACCAAGTTATGTACACTGCCACCAGTATGATTTTTACTATCACTTTTAACCCTGTGCAGTTTCTCTTGATCTAAGTTTTTTTTTTTTTTCTCTCTTTTACTTTGGATGTTTTATTCGCTTAAATCATAAGTGACATGATTCAGGAATTTTCCCCTTGTCTTTTTCAGTAAATCTGTATCGTGAGAGGGTTTCTGTTCTGATTATTTATAGTATCCCTCTTTTTTTGGACCTGGAGTATTTCCTGGTATATAATTTCTGCTTCTTTATATTTACAGAGATCCACTGGCTTCTGACTAAATTCAGCATTGAAATGGAGCCTGTCAATGACTGATGTGGAATTCAGCCCATTGCTTTCATACTTAGACAATAGGGGAAGGGAAATATAAATCTAGTGTAAATTGTAATTACTGATTCCCAGTGCCATAGTCTGAGGGAAGTGGAGCAGAAGCTGGAACCAGGACAGTCCATGCAAAGACTTGGATCTCGGTGTCATCTATTCTCTGTTCTTAAGTGCCTGTGTGCTAGGTTCCAGCTCTCGGGATAACCAATTTCTGGTTGGTTAGACCAGTGCCAGATATGAGCTACAGTCCTACCAGGCAAAGGAAGTGCCAGTTCTCCGTAACTGTGTAATTCAGCTTATCAAAATTTGTCCCTCCAAGTGGAAATTTGAGTATCACCCACAGTTGAAGTTACCTTATTAAAGTGCTTGCTGGCGTGATGTTGACATTGTAAATCCCTGACAGTCCCTGTACCCACCTACCTTCCTGTCTGTCACACCTGACTCATGTCAGTTGGGGTTTGCCACTGTCTTATCCCTTGGCTTCTTAAGAGGCTTCCATATAGATAGGATTTGTTTTTCTCATTAGGATTTTCAGATTAGCCTTCTACCTATTCTTTTGTTTTATGCACATAAACAATGCTGTTGTAATACATAGAAGAAAAGATTTCTCAGCATAGTTGATAACTGAATCTTGAAAAAGAAGACAAGTACATAATATTGTAAAGGGGCTACTAGCTGGGGATGGGACAAGAGAACATCAGCAGCAAACAAATCAGTTTCAACCTCATTACTTTTCAACACTGAGACAGACTCACATGCTCCCATTTGCCTCCCCAAACAGCACCCATATCTGCACCACGATGGTGAACATCAGCTCACAGACACCACTGCCTATTTTCACGCATCACTGAGTGTAACTTTTCTACCTTGAGAAATCGCTGGAGGAGAGTGCAGTGGAGTGTGATGAGGACTGTGGGCACTTTGATGGGGAAGGGAAAAATCTGGTGACAAAAAATTCAGTGACCAGACCTGAAGACAAAGATCCGGTCTTGTGAGAAAACAAACAAGGACGGTTGAAATAATTAAGCTTTTCTCCCCTAAAAAAAAAA
>NW_004567131.1:19605661-19669991 GCF_000260355.1 Condylura cristata | reverse complement strand
TCAGCAGTGTACTTCACCGATCTACCTGTTCTGCTCCCCACTCTGTCTCTGGTGAATCTTCTCACCCTCCACATCTCTGAATCCTCTCACCCTCCACATCTCTGGCCTGTACCCCAGTTCTGTATGAATAAATAAATAAATCTAAAAAAAAATACAAAGTTTAAGGAAAGTTAATTTGTCATGAGTGCATAGAGTGGCTAATTTAGTAAAAGTGTTATCATCTGACCTTTTAGTATACTGCTCACACCTTCAACTTAATATTTTCTCCCCACTTCACCCAGCTACACACTCTTCTCTCCAGCTTCAACTCAACTATTCTTTATCCTTTTGACCACACTCATTTCTCTTTTCCCATTCATTCATTCATTCATTCATTCATTCATTCATTCATTTATTCACTCTTCACTATCTCTTCATTTTAGACTGACAGTGTTTTCTCTAAACCAGACACTATACCCGATTTGGGATTAGTGAACTCAATAATGTCAGTTTCTGACTTGAGTTAAATATAATATACCCCATTGCTCAATCTTTGCTTCTATTTTTGTCTAATTCCATCCTATTACCCATAATGCCATACATCCCACAACTTTAATGATCCTTTATTCATATTGTTTGCATGGCCTTTTTTTATTATTATTAAATTTCATACTTAAATTTCCACTCTGAACTATTTTTCTCCTCCTGGATACCTTGCAGATGCCACAAATTGAACATTTTCCAAACTAAACTCATTATCTTATCAAGATAATCCTTCTCCAAAGACCTCTTATTTTAACAATACCACAGCCCATCTAAGTAACATAGGTAGAAAACTTGAAATTCTTCCTTTCTTATTCAGTATTCCTCCTATGTAAGTGGTCTCCCATCTTATAGATAACATCTTTAAAATGGCTTGAGAATTAACCACATTTTCTTTTCTGTCCTTAATACTGAAAGTTTTTGCTGCATCTCATTTAGGTTATTTGGAGCTATTATTATTAGTTTCCTTGCCTCTCAACTCTCAGTTAAGAACATTCACAATCTAGAACCAGCTGATTGTCTTCATTTATCCCTATATTCCTTCATACAAACACAAATATAAACACAATTCTGTTTGTCACTCCTCTCTATAAATCCTTCTATGCCATCTCATTGGTTATGAAGATTTAACCCCTTTAGCATGGCAGTTAAGAGCATTGACAAATTAGAACCAGCTGATCTTTCTCGTTTCCAGATACTCCATCACATATACACTTTTATATTTTATCTTTGTTTGGCTGAGAATGTGTTCATCCTTCAGAGAATCCTTCCTCATCACATCCACTGGAAAGATGAAACTTATCCCTCTCTAGCTACCTCTTTTTTTTTCTTTTTCCCCCTTAAAGATTTATTTATTTATGCATACAGAACTGGGGGGGGGGGCAGGCCAGAGGTGTAGAGGCAGTGAAAGGAATCACCAGAGAGAGTGGGGAACAGAACAGGCAAATTGAGGAAGTACACTGCTGAGGGGAGCAGTGGGTGAGTCAGGGGAGCTCTGCTGCACCATGCTGGGTCAGCTCTGGGACTGGGGATTCAACTCACATTGAGGTGGCTGCAGTTGGCTTGCAGTGCTGAGCTTTGGCCCATAGTGCCACCAGGGAGGGCTCTTCTCTAGCTACCTCTTATACCCTTATAGCTATTACACCCTTTATAGCATATATTGGGAAGTAGTCAGTTTTTAGGTAAAGCAATAGGCTTTGGAGTTAGTGTTGGTCAACTTGTGAAAGTTACTTGATCCCTCAGAGCCAGTGTCATAGTGCTGTGAAAACAGAACACTCTCTGTAAGATCTTAGCAGGACCTTCATGTTTTTAAGTTAAGATTGCATTATGCTTTCTGTGTGTAAAACACCCCAATAGGTGACTCCACATGTCAAATTTATCTTTGTACCACAAACATGATCTTGATTGGTGCTCAGTAGCATTTTAAATAAACAAATAAAAGACTCAGGTTTTCTCTGTGATGTTAATATATGCTAATGAAAGCTCACTAGATAAGATTTTTGTAAGCAGAATAGGAGTCTTAAACCCTGTTTATTGAGTTTCTTGAAAGGGTATTTTTAAAGTGTTTTATAGATATTAGCTCCATCAAATCAAGCACAGAACTGTTTCCTTAACTTTCTTTTTTACATTCCTTTATTTAACTACAGTAATATGTCTTTCAAACCCTACCCATAAACCAAATAAATTGTATCTCCTAATATTCTCATGAGATTGCTCCCTAGTTATTTACCTGAGTTTCATATAGCACGAATAAGATACTACAGTGACTTCTTTTTTGCTTATTCTTTTATATTTTATTGAGATAATACTTTATGATTCACAAATGTAGGATGTCACCTCTTCAGATGAATATCATCACACCGAATGTACCACCAAAGTACTCATAGTCCTCTGGATTTCTTCCACAGTTTTCTCACAGGTTTTTAGGGTTTATTATCTATCAGTTTGGTTTTGACTGAATCTTTATTTTGTTTCTTTATATTTCATATATAAGTGAAACCATATGACACTTGTCTTTCTCTTTCTGACTTATGTCTTTTCTAATTAGTGTTTTAGCATCTGGGGGGTAGATACCTAGGACTAAAATTGCTTGACAATAGGATGGATCTATTTAATATTTCTAGAACATTCCATACAGTTTTCTGTAGAGGTTAGATCAGTCTATACTCCTATCAATTTGTACAAGAAATGGTTTCTTGAAATCATCATTTACAATGTATCTCAGTTCAAAGAAAAAAATGTAAGTTCTTCAGCTCTCTACTACAAAATAAAAAACTAGGGACTGCATATTGTACTCCCTACCCATAAAATCAAGAAAATCAGAACAATTGTGCTGTGATTCATGTGTCTTCTAAAATAATTCCACTACGTTTTGTGTTTGCCTGGCTCCTTCTTGTATTGCACATGGTAAATGGTATCATTCACCTTTTCCTTTACTATCTATTGAGTGGTCCCAAGTATTAAGAACTTCATAAGTGTACTAGGGCACAACACAACTTCTACTGTGCACAAATGTATAGAGTTGAATATACAAAAGTTTAAATCTACAGATCTGAGGAATGTTGACTCTCTTATAATTCAAAGATTGTTGACATCTTCATAATCTGTGTAAATGGAGTTCTCACAAGTGATTCTTAGAAATGCTAACCAGGACGTGTGTTTACTTGAGTATTTAGGAAAATAAAAAGTCTCCAATATGCAGAAAATGTCACTAATGATATAATTTACTAATTGGCCTTTCTAAGTATACATTCTTTATTCAACATATATTTTTTGAACTCTCCAGTGTGATGTATTAGGGGTTGGGGATGTTTTAAACAAAAATATAATCTCCACCCTATTGGAGTTTATGAAGAGACATTTATCCAATCCTCACAACCAAAGATGTAAAACTTTGCAATCAGTTTTATGATGAATAGAGATGTAGAACCATAGTAGAAGTTCAGAGATTTGGGTGTTTCAGAAATACCCTGGCTGGACTTGGGGGTAGTTAAAATTTATTCCATGGAACCACTAATTTTTAGAGCTAATGGACTAATTAGAGGGGAGAGAGGCAGAAGCTCTAGTGACAGTAATCACATGTCCGAGAACTCATGCTGCTGTTGAAAATGGTGGCCAGGTCATTTTGCGAAGTAGTGATTTTGATAGTAAGAGAACTTCAGTTTGTTTGTTTGTTTTTTAAGGAGACAAATAGTGAAAGGAACATTGGATTTAATATCAAAGAGATCTGTGTTTAAATGTTGGCTCAGACTAGCTGGATAAACTTGAGAAAATTCACACTTGTGACTCCTGAAAAAGAAAATAATGGAATCTGACATTTTGTGGGTTATTTGACAAATGTGGTGAAGTTTTGTATGTGGCTATCTATCACCATACCAGAAAAGCCTTCTGTACATATGAATTCTTGACAGCTCCAGCGAACCTATTCATTATGATAGTGATTTAAAGTTTGATTCATTTTTCCCATTATAAGACAGGAAGACATCTGAGATCAATCCTTCAATTACCTATTTTTGTTAATTTAAAATGTAAAAAATCATACTCCCAAACTAATTGTCATTGTTCTTGTCACTAATAAAAGGACTACATTTATTAATTATCAGTCTTCAGAATCATGATCAGACTGGGAAATTTGTAGCACATCTAGTTGGAAAATACACAATCTGACTACTTCTGCGTTTATCTCTGTCTACCCTTGCATGCTTCATCCACAGTAATGACACAAAGAAATAAATGGAAAATGCTATTGTATTTTTCAGCCAAAGGGATTAGATAGAACAGTGTTTATGCTTCAGTGAATGATGATATTGCTCTGTCATCCTATGTAGGAATAGCTCAACATATTTTATCTGAGTAGTGTGTTAGCTGTATTTCTCGCATGCTCTTCACTGAAATACACAGCGTTGCTTGATTCAATTATGTCTACATTAGAGGAGTGACTGGTTTGATTGGATGCTTACACATGGTTTCCAAGTAAAGCCATATAACTATATTCCCTTTAGCTCATATTGTTATTCCAAAACCTTTGGGACACAAAACAACAGAACTCATAGTAGCAGCTTTCTGTTTTGTAGTTTTTTTCATTTCATGTGTATCTCTTTAATAACTAAGCTCTGAACCACTGTGATATTATATTTAAAATTTTTCTTCTGTTACTTTCAACACCAATTCCATCCCTAAGGAACATGGTATTTGATTTCTCACATATTTTTAGATCCAAATGCTTTGATTTCCCAAGGATATTGGCTCTATCATTATACCCTGTGCACTCTTGAACCTTATCTCTCTCTCTTCACTGCCACAGTGCCTTCATGCATGTACAAAATCCACTTAACATAAACATGTTTTGATTTTTCTTCCTCTTCGGTTAATCTTCTTATGATTGTTTTTACATTTACTTCTCAAATTTGTAATTTGTATATCCACTACACTTATTTTCTTACTTTCTATTACTTAGAAGATTTTTGGAGTTCTGCTTCTGTATTTAATGAAATCACCGCCATATATTTCATGTCAAATTAAGTGAGTTCATCTTAACTTCTCTAAGGATTTTAATATTGTTTATGAATTTCCCACTCTGGAACAGTCTCTCTTTTTATTTCCACAGCCATGTACGTTACTGTTTCTCTTCCTATTATTGTCTGTTCTGTTGAATTTTCTTTTCCTATTTCATAATTACACAAATCCCCACAGTTCAGTTTTGAAACATCCTCTACCTGTGACCCTCTCTCTAGATCTATAAAAACATCAACTACTCCAGATTCACTGTTTCCACTATCATCTTCTTGAAGATGAGTCTCAAAAAAATATGTTTATGTTAAGTATAACTCCTTATCTATGCTTTAGATCTTTATTTCCTATGTTATAACATATTCATACTTTATTTTTGCTTAATGTGAAGCCCAACATGCAAGACTGGTACATGATAGATATTTAAGAAATTTGTGCTAACTGAGTGAATTAATAAATAAATCCTTATGAAATACCCAAATATTACCATATTCCATTATTTACTCCTTTGGTTTTTTTAGTAATCCCCTTTTGTCAATTCCCATTCTTACCCTTTAGTTCATGCCTTTGTTACCTTATTCGTAACAAAGATAATGTTGTATTAAGTTACTCTGTCTTTAATTATCTTTGTTCCAAAACTCCTTTCATTACCACTGCCTTTTCCAAAATGCAAATTTGATTTTATAGTTTCTATGTTGGTAAATCTTCATGTCTCTCATTTCTTAGAGAACTTAACCTGGCATACATGACTCTCCCCAAAATTAACTCCCCATTAAAGCTAGATCAAATGGTTTATGCATTTATAAATTTGTTGTAGATATATTGAATCATTTTCAATAAGTATTGTAATAACTCCCCCATAAATACCTCCTCCAAAGTAGTGAAGTATCAATTCATGAAAAAGGTATAAAGGAATTTTAAATGAATATTACTAAGTGAAAGAAACCTGTCTGAAAAGGCTGTAGACCATATGATTGCAGTGACATTCAAGAAAAGGTAAAACCATAAACACTGGTGGGGAATGGGAGCTGGGAATCAGTGGCTGCCAGGGTTTGGGAGGAAGGGAGCAATAAACAGGCAGAATGTAGGGGATTTCTAGGGCAATGAAACTATGCTGTCTGATAAGGATGGTTGCATATGACATCATAGTGTCTGCAACCCATTGAATATAAACTATAGACTTTGCTATTAATATAGCAATGTAAATGTATCTGTTATGACAAAGGTGCCACTCAAGTGCAGGATGTTGAGATGGAAGAAGCTATGTGTGTGTGGGACCAAGTGGTATATGGAAAATCTATTTTCTCCTCCATTTTGCTGTGAGTCTAAAACTTCTCTGATATATAACTTCTGTTTTAATGTGCCTCCCCAAAGTCACCATAAAGTAGATGATGAAACTCTTATGATTTTTGCCCATAAATATGTGAAAATGGTATCTCAGGGTAGTTGGAATTTTCATTTATTTTATTATAATGGAAGAATTTCTTTTGCTGGGAAGTCCATGTCTTTTGTTCATTTTTTTTCCTATGGGGTTGTTTTTTCTTATCCATTTTGAAGAGTTTTTAATAGTTTTTTTTAACAGGTTTCATTGTGTTTTTCCTTTGATTTATTAAAGTATAGTAAATCTTTATAAAAGGTTTTTACTTGTTCTAAAATTTATTTAATTATATTTGTGTATGATACTGTTAGGCTTCTGCCATAAACATTGATCAGATCAGTGTATTTCTCAGCCTCTTAATATTCAGTTTTAGTTGTTCATATCCATTAGTGTTTAGGTGTGTGGCTTAAATATTTCTATTGAAATAAATCAAATATTTGATATTTTTTCTTCAGATGACATCATTTACATCCCAGCCCTGATATAGATGGAATTAATAAACTTACCTCCTACTTTTGTCTCTTCCCTCTCAGTTTTTGATATTTGTGGTAATTATACCTTATCAAAGCATGTAATATTTACTTACTTTTTACTGCAATCCCAGCATTTGCTTGAGACTAATTCTTCTGTTAAATATCATCAGTGCTAGCCAGTAGCACCTTCATTATAAATTCCAAACCTTCCCTTGCTTAGTTTTTGTCACCTACTAACATCTTGTTAAAAACCACTTGGGGATAGAATGTTCGTGAGCTTTTGGCATGTTTAATGCTCTTTGTATATACACTCAAAGAACTTTTAGTTTCTGGCTTGCTTTCTTTAAAATTATATGCTCATGATAAGCACATTATTTTTAAGTAACTCGGTCATGTGTAAGTCCATTACAATGAAGTATTCCTTGCAGTAACGTCGTCTCTGCCATCAAGGAATTTACAGTAAAAGTAAAAATAAATTATAATCGCATAGCCCAAATATTTGTAAATTGATCCAGCATCCTGGGCTATAAAAATTAAGTGGTTGATCACAATGATAGTCTAATATATATTGACCATGTAGTTCTTCAGACACATGCAGTTATTTGAGTTTTCTCATCACAGTATTTAGGATTAAGCCCCATGTATTATCTATCAAATGTCTAGCTTGATACCCAACTCAAAGTTCTATGTTCTAAGAGGATGGAGATCTGGCTTTCAGAGATCTTTCTTCCTTCCTTTCTAGGCACTTGTTTCCTCTCTTCGGGGTGGGTGTGAAGGAGGAAATATGAAAGGACAAATAAGTCTTTCTTAAACTGAGTTTATTGTTGCTATCGGAGACTGACTGGTAGGTGTTCTCTGTGTGGCTTGCACATTGTTGATAAGTTCTCTTCCATTCCTCTCTCATTTCCTTCATTGCAGGTGTCAGTTCTACCCACAGATTTCTTCCTTCCTCTCAAGTTGCCTAAACTGATGATCTTATCAATGTGAAATTTAAATTCTACAGCTTTCCCCACACTCCTCAGTTTTCACAGGCTGCATGATGCCAGGTCCTCCTGCCTCCTTCACCTGGAAACTGCCTTTGAGCAGGCCTCAGCTTCATGTGTCAATGTGAGCAGACCAAATTGAAAAGGAGGATTTTTGTTGTTTGGGGCTGTTTGTTTTGTCTTGTCTTTATCCTAAAGTTTTCTAGTCATTTAAATACCTTTCCTAGAACTAAACACACTTCTCTTCTCTCAATGAGGAAGCAACAGTGAGGAAGAGGAAAGGTCTGTTTTTAATGTGAAATTAAAAATCTGAAGTGGATCCCATGAGTATATAGGAAAGAAGATGAATGGCCCAATCCAAAGAAGAAATAGATTTAGAATCCAGCTAATATTAGGAAGCAAAGCAAGGGGGAAAAAAAAAACTAACTTCATCAGAAATTGAAGTTTATGGTAAATTTATGTCTTAATTCTTGTCTTGAGTTGTTTCTGAGGGTGGAAAGTACCATAAGTAGTATTTCTGATGGCTTCCTACTCCTCGTTTTTTTCATCCAATTTTTTTTTTCTTTAAGTCATAAAGAACAAGATTTAGGGCCTTCCTTGTGAGTTAGGGGTTAAATCTCAGCACTGTCACCACTAATGACTAAGTTCAATCCCCCACCAGGGAGCTGAACCACATAGCACAGCCGGCCTCTCCAGTCTCACCTGCTGCTCCCCTCAGTAGTATATTTTAGTAGATCTGCCTAGTCTCTACCCACTCTGTCTCTGGTGAATCTTCTTAGCCCATACACCTCTGGCCTGTACCCCTGTTCTTCTATGCACAAAAAAAAAAATTGAATTAAAAATAAAAACATTTAGCATTGATATGAATTAATATTCTGGCAGTGAAAATATTGTCTGCATGATATTCTTCCCTATATATTATGAACCTCTTAAAGATCTCCAGTAGACATCTACTCACTATTAGCCAAAGTTGCTTTTATGAGAAAGTGCAAAGTATAACGTTCATCACTTAAACAGAAATTTTGTGTCACAATTTGTATATTTTTCTTGGACAAATCAATTATATATGATTTATATAGTTTTAGCATATATAATATGTATATAACTTCTGTGTTATTAGATACAGGATTAAAGATACACAGATAAATACTTTGAAAATGCTCTCTGATTTCTAAAGTATCCCATATGCCACAAGAGACCTCCTGCCTTTCAGAAACATGGATGAACTTGGCCTGAATTTCAAATCCATAGACTGTGACAGTTCAGAGCCCTCCCCACAAATTCCCTGGTGTCCTTATTTAATTATAATTCTTCTCTCTGTCCCAGGTATTTCCATTCCCCTAACTCTGGGGACAAGGTATCTACCTTTCCACATATTTCATAATTTAACAGCAGATTTGAGTTATCTGTGAAAGACCATAATACAAAACATAAAAGCTTTTGTCTTTCCTGGCACTGCCTTATAAACAAGCCCTCCCCACAACCCACTTTCTACTGATTGAATCAAAGTTCCCTCACCTTGCCTATTGCAGGGCAAGATCAAGTTCAGTTGTGATCCAGGCTTCTACCAAGATTGACTTACTGAGTAATTTCATCAGAGATACACAGTGCTTTCCCTGAAAGGAACTCTGGTGGATGCATTTGATTCTATCTTTTGCACAAAGAAATAGTGAAATCAGTCATCTGTTTATCAATGTGGGGTGGACAAAGGGAGGTGGATAGGGAGATGTTTAATCCTGCTCTATGGCTGTTGTAGGTGAAGACAGGTTCTCAGGTCTCCACTGTGGGTCTATTAAAGATGAGCCACCATGATGTCAGCACCTAGAAAGAGTCAAAGGCCCAGCCCACCCACAGATACTCTTCCTTTCCACCTGGATCATGTAGCCTCTCAGAGTTTTCTGGAGGAGAAAGTATCTCCTATATGTGGGAGCAATTTGAAAGGCAGAGAGTACCACACAGGTGCTGGTTATGATTGTTCCTATGATGTTCATTTAAAGCAACAAACAGACCAAATGTAGCCGAACACAGTGGTGAGGAGGGGCTCACAGTTGCACTTGATGTGCATCCCAGATTTCACATCTTGGCTGAATGTTCATCCAGGAAACTCTAAAGATCTGTTTTCTGAGGAGAGACAAAGGACTTCGTCTCCCTTTAAGGCTCAAATTAGTGCGACTGTCCTTTCTGGGTGTTTTTTAACAAGTCCACCTCCAGTCCAGATGGTAAAAGGAAGCACAGTGGCAGGACAAAATAACAAACAACAGCAATTACACTTTTTCAAATATTCATCCTTTTGTATGCAATTCAGGAGACTGTTAGAGGACAGTTTCAAGGATAAACAAGATCAGCGAAATAGACCATATCAGTGATTCAGATGCAGGGAATAGTGAAGTGACATTTATTTATGCAGGCTGGGATAAACAGTTTTATTTTTGAGTCAGTTTTCCATCTCTCTCCAGCTAAGACCCACAGGAGGAAGGTGAGAGGTGTCAGCAGCTGGATGAGCACTCCCCAAGTCTGGACAAACTCCAGCCTCATAAGAAGCTGCCAGAATGGGCAGAAAGGGTGGTGGCAGCTGACACCACTGGCACAGCCAGGAGGCAGTGACTCATTTATGGCCCTGATCCTTTCTACATCCATCTTGTAGCCCTTCCCCTGGCCGCTACCATCTCTCCTTTTATTCTCTACTTGCTGAACTCAACAGTTTTACCTCCTTTGCCACCCTCTTTCATTTTTTTCCATAACATTTAACTCCAAGGACCAGCTACCTCTTCTTCATGACATTCTCTTTTCTACTGATTTGTAGGCGAAGGCCTCTCCTGAATCTCGTCTATGCTCTCACCTGTCTTCCCTGGTTCCTCTTTCCAAGACCATACTGCTAAGTAGAAGTTGTGCGGTGAACTTTACTGTGACCCTTTTTCTTCCTCTTAACCTCACCTTCTTGAAAAGTTAGCTAACTCTTAACTTTAGAATTAATTCTATTTCTCTCAGATTATATAACTTCATCCTTAATTCTTTCCTGTTTTTAATTGGTATGAACTACCTACTAATGTATAATTGGCTAATATCTTTAATATCTTAAACTATCCTATATTCTGTTAATAGCACCATTATCCCCAATTCAGCTGCCCACCCCACCCATTCATACACCTTTATCCCCCTCACCTAACATTTACCCTTTAGTTTTGTCTTTGATCTCCATCTTTCCCCATTTTAAACAGGTGTCAATTATCAATTTTAGCAGCTCAGCTTTTTTTTTTTTTTCAGTTTCTTTATTGTTTTATTTCTCCATTTGAACTGCTATTATCCTAGGTGAGGTTCACTAGCTCCTTAATTTTTCTTCTTTAATTATAAAATATTTCAAGCTTATTAAAATAGAAGATAAAGGTGACAAATATGTTTGAAAAGTGCCCAGCTGTTGCAAATATATTAGTTTTTCTCATATTAAAAAATAAAATATTTACAATTATCCCTCATCTCCATTACCATCACTACTTGACAATCCCCCACCCCTTCTCTGAAGTTACAACTATTCTGAAATTACAAAACACCCTTCTCGACCTTGTTAGTAGTATTAGTAAACATGTTAATAATACATAGTATGGGATGTGGATTTTTCTTTTATTTCATGAATGGCATGATCATAAATGGAACATATCCTTTTGCAACTTAGAAAGATCACTTTCTCACTTAATATGCTTGAGACTAGTCCAGGATGATTTATTCACTTTGTTAATTTGTCACTCTCATTGATTAATTATAGCCACACATTACTCCTCTATTGACATTTTTTCCCCAGTTTTTCATTAACACAATGTGTATTAAAACCCACAACTCTTTGTATGTCTATTAAAATGTCTCCAGGTTATATATCCAGAAACAGAATTTCTGAGCTTATGTACCCTCCACTTTACTAAAGATTATTGCTAAACTACTCTTGAAAGCAGTGCATCAAAATATACTTCCACCGCCAACATGTCAGAGATGCAACTCCCACATATTCTTGTCAGTATTAGCTGTTAACAGGATTTTTTTCTTTTGCAAATTTGAAGAATGCAAAATTAATTTTGTTTTAAATTACATTTGCATGGATTTCAGTGTGATCAACTTTTTTATGTATTTATTGGCTGTCTATGTTTTCCTTTCTATACATTGCCCATACTTATTATTTTGTATGAAGATAATTTACTATTCTCATTCACATACAGAATTTAAATAATCTGTGTATCAATCTTCTTCTGACTATATGCAAATATATTCCTAGAGTTTGTCTCATTTTTAAGATGGCATAGGATATCCACAGTTGATAGAAAAGATTCATTTTAGTGAGGCCAAATTTTCAAGTATTTCTTGTAGAGCCTTTGAGTCTCATTTAAGAATTATTTCTTGGACCTTCCTGGTGACCTAGGGGCTAAATCTTAGGACTATCACTACCAAGGCCTGAGTTCAGTCCTGGCCAGGGAGCTAAGCAGAGCAGAGTCTCACCTGTTGCTCCCCTTACAGTACTTTCATATGCCTGTTCTGTGCCCCACTCTGTCTGTGCTGAACACTCTCACCCCTTGCACCTCTGGCCTACCCCCCAAGTCTTCCTTACAAACGCACACACACAGACACACAATATTTCTGTAAGCATGTCTTCTTCTAATTTAAGTAGTTTATATATTCTGTTCTTCAGTGCTACCTTGTAATGCCATCTTTGTCATTTGACGTAAATGTGTATAGAAGGTCAAGAAAACCAACAATATACATATTAAGCTGTAGTTTCTTCATTAAGATTTCTCTCTTTATTCTTAGACCCATTTCTCTGGCTATAAAATGTAGATTTTATAATTAACTTACAAGTTTCCACAAGCAATCTAGTTAGATTCTTACTGGTATTGCATTACACCCAAGATGATATGGCATACTTTTAGAAAAATGAAGAATGATGTAAAAAATATATAAAATAATAAAAAATAGAATTAAAAATACATATAAATTCAGAGATATGAAAGAAAAATTTATGGAACATTTCAGAAATGTCAATCTGTTAAAGTAATGTTTTCTATTTTTAACTATAGTAAATCAATGTTTTACAAATCATTGGTTAGATATATTCCTATTTGATGTTATACATGCTATTCTAAGTGGTATTATTTTTATAAACTAATTTTTGACAATGATATATACAAATCTAATTATTGCTTAAATTTTAAACTTCTGATAGTTTTGTGTACTAATTCAAAATTTTCTGTAGGTATAAAAATGTCTTCTGCAAAAAATGGCCTTCCCTCTTCTACCTAACCACTTTTGTACCTATGTCAGAATTTCCCAGTACCATTTATTGAAGAGAATTTTCTTGCGCCTTGTGTGTTCTTAACTCCTTTATTATAAGTTAATTAGACATAGATTTGTGAGTTTATTTCTGGTATCTCAGTTTGATTCCACTCTCTATGTTTCTATTTTTGTTACAAAGCCATCCTAGTTTGATTACAGTAACTTGATGGTATTATTTGAATTTTTGTTTAATCTTTATGTTTTAAAACTGTAGTATTGAGTATACAGATTTAGAATTTTGTTTTTTTCACTGTGGGTTGAACCTAAAAATAACATAAAATATTTTTGTTTAATTCTAGCTTTTTCCATTTTCCATGACAGTTATTTGTGTCACTGTAGGTACTCTCATCTGTTTAGTGCTTACACAACTTACTGTTAGATAGGAACTGATGTTCTCTGAACTTGATACAAAGGGAACTGAGATTCAAAAAAAGCAGCTGACCTGCTTGCTACTATACCAATGATAAGTGTTGTATCAGATTCCAGAAACCCAGGTCATGACCACTGTGCTGGAATCTTACCTACACTGTTACCAGGTTATTTTTTTCTCTTCCTTTGAAAAATTTTTAAAAGAGAAAAAGCTTCAGAGTTTTTCAAAGTAGCATATCTATTACTACTATTACTATTTTTTTCTGTTACCAAAAAATTGATGACTCATGTAATTTTGACGTTTTCTTTTTTCCCTACTCTATGATAGAAAATGGTAAAAGTTTTGAGAATGGGGTTCAGACAAACTCCCCTTTTATTCTGAAACTATTGTTTTCCTCTCAGTTTTAGGAGCAGTTGTCTGCACATAGATTCCATCACTCTCTTGCTGCTATTTCTGTGTAGCAAATTATGTCTTTATTCACAAGGCAATAAAAGGTCACTGGAAAAGAATATAATATTCGCTCTCATAAAATAAAGTTAAACAGTATTTAGCATTTATATCTTTCCAATATAGTAAACAAAATATGGTTTATTTGACTCAATGAAGACCTATGATACCAAAAAAGATAAATCTAATGATTTGTTCCGACAGATGAAAATAAATCTTACACAGCCTGCCCTTAGTGATGACATGTTACCATTGTCCTGGTTCACTGTAAAATTAGATATAAAGGCAAAACAGGTCTGCTTTCTTGTTCCAAAGCTCCCTAGGCCAGGGTGTAGAAACCACTGAATCAGTGAAATTCATTTTTATGTTTATTTGCTTTGCTTTTTTTTTTTTTAAAAGATTTATTTATTTGTGCATACAAAAATGGGGTACAGGCCAGAGGCTTAGGGGGCGGTGAGAGGCTTCACCAGAGACGGAGTGGAGAACAGAACAGGCAGATCGACAAAGTACACTGCTGAGGGGAGCAGCGGGCGGGTCAGGAGAAGTCTGCCGTGCCATGTGGTCACCTCCAGAGCAGGCAGGAATCGAACTCATGCAGAAGTGGCTTTAGATTCTCAGTGCTGTGCTTTAACCTACTACACCACCAGGAGGGCCTATTTGCTTTGCTTTTTATGCTACTTATTGAAATAAGATCGATGTGCTGTTCTAGATTTGCAAGAAAGGATAGAAAAAGTAAAATTCGACTTTTTTTTTTAATTTGTTTTCATTTAATGGGTAGCTGAGAAAATGTAAAACTTTCTGATCTTCATGGATGTCACTATATCATTACTGTCTTTTTAGGCAATTTATCTGTTTTTCAAAAATTAGCAAATGCATTATTAAATTTGAGATGAGAATTTAATATGTATATAAACTTCTTATTTTTATAAAATTTCTACAAATTATCTTACATAAATTTGGCTAAGGAAAATAGCTCTTCCAATCACTTTTGTTGCTATAGTTAAAGTAATACAACTAAAAGACAGTAAAGGAGTATTTTTGAACTATCCAGATACCAAAATAATGCCTTCATACTTATAAACTTAGTGCTTTAAATATTTTTATGCAGTTCTTCTCAGTAGGGTACAGTGAAGAAATATTTGTAAAGCAAAAGTTGCAGCCTGTAGAGATACCAGTTTTTGAATTCTATTTAACACTGTCACCATTTCCAAAAGATTTTGATGTTTTCACATATAGAATAAATAAATCTAGTTTCAAAATCTGCCAATTTCCCATGAAGTTATTTACAAAAATAAAATATGCATCTAGTATCATCACTGTATTACTTAGTTTTTTTCCTCCAATTACTTTTCTGCACATTTTATTTCTCATTATCAAATAAAATTCTTTTACATACTTTTATAAGGATTTAATGAAGGGCTCCCTTCACTGAACAGAAGAATGAGGCCTTTTCTTCTTATAAGCTCACTAATTAAAACATTGCAACCTAGGGAATCCATCAGTTAATTCTCGTAGATGACTCTTATTTTGAACTCCTTTGGTATAGCAAGAAAGATGTTATACTGAATTAAAATGTTCTGCCCCCCACTCCCCAATTACATGTAAACCTGCAATTATATAACATAAGAGTTCTGTGGTATTCAGAAATGGTCCCCTGTAATTTATTTTGATGAAAATCAACTTTCCTTCACTCCAAACTCACCTGTGCTGAGATAATTTTTCAAAGCATCTTAACAATTCAAGACTGTTCATGTCTTCTCAAGTCCTATATTTCCTTCCTTAACTGATTTGCAGAAGTTTGAATCAAAGATTAGACTTCATGATATAACTTCGGTATTTAATATAAATATACTCTGGCTACCATTTTGTGTTCTCTATCCTCAGCAAAACATTATTGTATTTGATCAGCTGACAGTTTGGAGTTATAAAGTTTTTTTTAATTTTGTTTTTTTGGTTTTGTTTTGTTTGTTTGTTTGCCTTTAATAGGAAAGTCTTGTTCTGCTAGCAAAGACATTGGCAAGGATCTTAATCATTGTACCAAACGTGCCCCTATATATTTTCCTATATCCCAAGAGTATCAATAAGGTCATAAGTAATGAACACATGGATCGAATAATAGTTTACTTTTAAGAATTTCTTATGAGGCTTATTATACCTAAGAAATAATGTCAAACAGCATAGTCAACCCATGCTTAGCAAAGATTTATAAATCTTATAACTGTTTGCTTGTTTACAATATAATTGAGAAGTAATTTCTCAAGAAATTTAGTTTCCAGTGTAGGAGATCCAGACAGATAATCAGAGAACAGTATATATTTAGGTGGCCCTTTCATAATGGGATTTTTACTAAACTATAAGGTAAAGTTATATTTATTATACATGTGAGAAAAACAGGGTAACTGGTAGTTGTGTAGAAAGTACTCAATCCACAAAGGTTGTTATCCAAAAGATTCCAAATTGACATTTATACAATATGTGAGCCCAGGTTCAGAAAACAGCAATTTCACTAAAAGGAAAGTATTGGGTTTCTTTTGAGAAAATTAAATATTGTTCCTAGCTCTACCACTAAGCACCATGTGTTCTTAACCTACTTATTTAACTTTGTAGAACTTTCCCTATATTACTAATCCATAAAAAGGATCAAAAACCTTTTCACCCCTCTTATCTAACTCTATTATCTAAAAAGAAAGGAACCCATAAAAAAAGAAACAGAAAATCCATTTGGTACAGACTGACCAGATACCTTCTAACCTAAGTAAGGAAAGTGATTTTCTACTTTCTAAGCAATTTCCAAAACTGCCAGAACATAGAACTTCATTCCTAAAAATCTTATATCTGCAGGTATATTTGAGCAACACTAAGAACAATCTCAACTGCACCTTATCTGATAAATTTTAGCACATATTAGAAGCTACTTCTGGTGTGCAACATACTAGAGTTAATCCAGTAAACCTTGTGCTTTAATTTTAAAACAGTGTAGATTTGTTGAGTTTGGCCTATGAAACCAAATAGATTTATGTTTAACCCTGCCATACCACTTTGTGATGATGTGAATTGAAGCAAGCCCCTATACCTATTTAATAGGAATGTTCATGTCTCTAAAGTGGATTTAATATCAGTTTCAAAAAGATTATGGGGTAAAAAGAAATCATATATGTTACCACTTAATAAATAATAATTCCTCTTGAGAGAGTTAAAGTTTAATACATTGCAAATAGGAGACAGTTGCAGTCAGTCCCACTGGAAGAAAGAATGTTGCAATGTCTTGACATCAGACAATTTAGAATCTGTTGAGATGAAATGAATCAAGATATGTGGCTGCCCACAAACTGTTTGTGGGTTATCAAGAAAGGCCACCCATGACGTCAGTTTGATTACTAAAGTTTAGTTGTAGTTTCCTTTTGCTATCTATGAAAAGAGGTGAAGTCACTAAAACAGTTTGCTTATAACATTTCTATCAGATCAACACAGTTATCATAGGAACAGTGAGTGTAAAAATTACACTCACTGATTAAATTTCAAAAGTCCCTTCTTCCATGCCTGAGAAAACTCAATTTGAAATCAGACCTGTGAAAGGGGCCTATTAACCTTGCTAATGAGCAAATATAGTTTTTGTCACTTGCAAAATGATGCTTGAGGTGTCTTTAGAGTCATTTCAGAGAAGGGTCCCATATGTATACCATTCTAGCAGAAGAAGTGCTTCCTGACTACTGACCTGAAGCGACTCGCCTGGATGTGCATGTTGGTGGCAGATGCCAGCTTGACCCAAGTCTGTCCTTGGGGGTTGTTCATAAAAGTGAATTCCTTTATTCTAGAGACTAATCTGTGTTATGTTGGCCATCCCCAGTCATAGCAAGGTCATACACATCTCTACCTTGTCTGCAAACTCCCCTATAGAGTCCTCAGACTTCTTTATCGTATCTAAATAGTGATTCTGTTAGGCAGAGAATGGCCTCTATCAACATGCTCTTTGTGTTACTACCCTATTGCCCGATGTCCAGTTAGACCAAATGCTGAACACTGAATGCTTTTAGGGAATGTTTCATTAATCAGAAAACAGAGCAGCTATAGACAATGGAAGCATAAGTTCAAATCCTCCACCCCAATGAGGAGGTTTTGAATTTTTTTAGAAGATACACATACTGGAGTTGGAGATAGTAGTTTAACTAGTTTAAGACATCAGTGATGGGACTAAAGAGTCAGCAATCTTTGTAACTCCAGGATGGTTACATACTGATTACTGAAACACAGGTTCCCACGTTAATACTTCACAATCTGACTTCTTGTACTGGAAACAAAGAGGTTTATTTATGCAAGGTGAAATTTTATAATTTGGAGATTTGTTAGTTAGAGAATGGTTAGCTAGAGAGTGCTGCTTTTTTATTCATATGGGGACCTACATCACTTGCAATATTGAGCACCATCAGCCTTCATGAAGTCATTTGTGATCATGATGTCTTATCAGTATCAGAAGAGTTCATTGAGAGAGGTTAGGATACTCATGACTAAATGGGAGGTTCAGAGAAGGTGAAAATAGATGTAAAACTATCTTAATGTCATCTGAGCAAGCTCCCTGCCTGGTTCTGACAGGAATTAGTAGCTGTATACTACTAATGATAACTCTCCTCTAAAGAAGTTAGATAATTTTTCCAAGGTCAAACATAAACTGAAGAAATAGAAGGAAAACAGTGGATCTCTGGTTGTGTCAGTATAGTTCAGGGACTTGTTTATTTAAGCTACATTATCTATTGAGTGCAAAGTCCAAAAGGAATGGTCACTATTGCAGAAGACAACCCAAAAATACCACGCTTTCCTTTGATGATCTTA
The DNA here is from genome assembly GCF_000260355.1 of Condylura cristata. Taxonomy (NCBI): domain Eukaryota; kingdom Metazoa; phylum Chordata; class Mammalia; order Eulipotyphla; family Talpidae; genus Condylura; species Condylura cristata. The sequence goes on along the minus strand of NW_004567131.1, from coordinate 19,651,169 downwards.
TAGTATGTGAGACAGTTTTTTTATTTATATATTTTTTTGTTTATGTATACAAGAGCTGGGGTGCAGGCCAGAGATTTGGGTGGTGAGAGGATTCACCAGAGACAGGGCGGGGAACAGAACAGGCAGATTACTGAAATACTGCTGAAGGGAGTAGCAAGCAGGTCAGGAGAGGTCTGCTGCGCCATGTGGGCCAGCTCCCTGGTTGGGGATCGAACTCATGCTGCAGTGGCTGTGGACAGCTTCACAGTGCTGCATCTTAACCCCTTGTATCACCAGGGAGGTTCACATGCGTTATAGTTTAAAGTCATACTGACGACAATTTCTAAAACAAAGCCTGATTCATTCATTGAATGCTTTAGCTATTGTATTTTTAAAATTATTTTTTAAACATGGAAAGCTTTTTTTAATATTTATGGTATTTATTTTGATATATTAAGTTTTGTATAAATTTCATCCCCTAGTAAGTTAAACCAATCTTTGTATCTGTTGAGGAAAGGAAAGCATTAATGAAACACTGCCTTACGCTTTTGGGTAAGGTAGCCACCCACAGTTTTTTGGTTTTGGGGTTTTTTTTTGATAATATGTTAAATATATAACTAATCACAGTTTAAAGCTTAACATACAGTCTATCTTTAGTTAACATATTAGGTTCAACAAACATCTACTGAGTACATGTGGGCAAGATCCACTCTTACCTGTCACTAAATTTCAAATGCAAAAATATCCTTAACAGAGGTAGGTTATAGCAAATGCCTAAAGGAGATAAAAACAAAATGCATCAGGAAAGAAAACTGTTGTGTCCCAAAGGAGTCAGGGTAATGTTTATGGAGGAGTGGCAATTAAGCTGAACCTTAAACCATGGATAAAATTTCACTAGAATGAGAGCAAGCTCCCCCAGTGACTAAAGCAGGAGAACAGCATGCATAGAAAACCAGGGAGCAGGGATTCAGCTCACTAGAGCAGCAATTAGTAGAACAACACTAGTGAGACATAAAACCAGAAAAGTGTGTAGTAAGGACTTTGACCTTTATAATATAGCAGTGAGGAATCACTGAAAATCACTTAGCTAAGAAGTCACGTGGTTGGAATTATACCTTATGAACCATATTCTGCATAGATGAACCAGATAATGGGAGAGAAGACAAGTGACTACCATGGTGTGCTAAAAGATGTAAAAGGATAAAACAAGGTCAAGGACAATAGGGAAGGTGGGCAGGAAAGAGCCTTGAGAATTCTAGTGGAAAGATCAGGTGCTGCATTAATTTCCATTTAATACACACAGTCAGCCAACCAATATTCACTGAACTACTAATCAATGAGAGAGACACTGCAGTGAGTGATAAAGATAAAATAGTGAAAAGAGATATATTCTGCTTATAGCATCTCAACATATGATAGAACAAAGATAAATGGACATGTGAGAGTGACATGATAATAAGAATATTGAATATGGAAGAATGTTCCAGAAAGGGGAACAGCATGTAGAAATTTCAATTGTGGGACAGAGTAAGCCTGGTACATTCAGAACTTGAAGTAATTCACCCTGCCTGAAGCATGGCTTACAGGTTAGAAAGTAAAAAGAAATGAGACTGAACACATAATAAGCAGGGTCCGGGTAATGGCCAATGCTATAAACCACATTGAGATTCTAAGCTTTGATGCGGAGGCCAATGGGGAGAACAAGGGAATGACATCATTAATTTTCACTTTAGAAAGATCACAAAGAGAACATGAGCAAGTAGAATTTTTAAAAAATAATAAAATAATAACCAAAAAGGGAGAACAGTAGAAAAGAGGAAAGTTGGAGATGTTGTGAGAATTATAAAACCCAAAAGTTTTAACAATTAGATACTTAGAGTTTTTGAAGAGCTGTTTCAACGAATGATTAGAGCAGAAGTCAGGTCACCAAGTGTTTGAAGAGAAAAGAAAGCAGTTGGTGTCACATCATTTTTTAACAAGTTAAAGACCAATAGGAAAAGAATGGATTAGATAGCTGTAAAGGAAGCCACAGGACCTAAAGAGGTTTTCTTTTGTTCGCTGAGTGTAGAGACATGAAGTTTTTGTCACAGGATGGAAGCCCAAAAAGACAGGATGCAAAGGAGGTGGAAGACACACTAAATGGAGCAAGGGAGGAACAATATGAAGATTTTATAAGGACCTGTAGGAAATAACTTCCCAAAAGCCTCTATCCTAAGCCAGAAAAACCTCATGGTGATTACCCATATTAATTTTGGAGAAGTTAAGTAAATACAAAATATTTTTCAAAAGTTGAATAGAGAAATTTATCACATGAAATATTTCTTTAAAAAAAAAAAAACTTGACGATAGTTAAAACTTTGCAGAGCCCATCTCTCAGTTTTTAAAGTTCTTTTTAGGTAGAAATATTTAACGTCTTGGGAAAGTAGAAGAGGCATTGCTCTTAATGCTAAAGTTGTTGAAAACCCACTAATGATTTAATTAATCTAAAAGTGATTCTTAACATTGCAACCATGATTCCTAATGATTTCCACTCTAGGTTTTGTTGGACAATGGGGTGCCCTTGCTGGGTTACTGCTTTCTTACAGAATACAAAAGATGCTTCATGCCAGAAAAGAACAAGACAGTCAGTTGAGAATGCAGCTGGAGCTTTGGACTGTCTGCCCCGGTTGTCAGGGACCAAATGTCCTTCCTTTGTACTGTCTGTTCTTCTGCTAGGCAAGCACCCAACACTTGAAGTGTTTTGATGACGATATACCCTTAACTGCATTACTTTTTTCCCAAATTATGTTTATTGAGGTAAATTAGGTTTACATCTTTGTATCTGCTCTGGGGGTTATAGGTCCAAACCTCTACCAGTGTATACTCCCACACCCTGTCCAGTGCCCCAACAGTCCTCCACCATTTCCATTAGACCCTTTCTCCTCTCTGCTCCCACCCAATAACCATATGACCCCGCAATCACTCTTAAGCAGCTATCTGAAAAATACAAATTTTCTACCCAAAGGGATATGTGTATTCCTAAATTCACTGCAGCCCTGTTTACAATAATTAAGTTATGCAAACTTTGTCCTATGAAAGGACAAAGGAGTGAACCCAAAAATTTGGGGAGTTATATCCTGCATATGTGTGTGTGTGTGTGTGTGTGTGTGTGATGGAATACTACTAAGCTATACAAAAGATGAACTCCTGATGAAAAATGCACAAAATTATGTAAAAATAAAGTATTATAAAAAATAAATAAAAAGATGAACTCCTGCCATTGTATCGAAATGGATGGAGCTGAATAATAAGCAAAATGATTCAGAAGTAGAAAGACAAGTACTGGAGGGTCTCACTTGTATGTACAATGTAACTAAATATAACAAAGGATCAGTCAAAACCAAACCAATAATGAATTCAATATCTTACTGCAAATTATCTTAACCAACTTAAAAAATACATCCTAGAACAAAAGAAATACAGTATTTTTGAGATGGATGAGATTGAGAGTTGATAAAATCTAATATCAAAGTGTTTTAATGTTCTCTGTAAATAAGGAAACTGTTATTATCTGAGAATGGAGTAACCTTAGGATATGATGAGGTTTGAAAACAGTCATTGATAGAGATGATAAGAAATGAGAGGGGAAAATTCCTATTCCAATTATTTTTTTTTCCTGATTTTATAAACTACCTTCTCAGGCATGCAATCTAGAAATCTTAGGGTGCCTTTAATTTTCTCTCCTCTCTCCCAAACCTTGCCAATCACCTCCATTAATTATAGGTCCTAAATATTTATCTATTCATTCTCTACTTTCTTCTTAGCTGTGATTTTTTTAATTAAGTTCCTCATCATTCCTGGTTGCTTAAAATATAACCTCTTGAGTTAACCACTCTCCAAGATGGTGACCCCAGAAACCCTAATTCCAGGTTTTCACTCCTGCATAAATGCCTTCTCATTCCCGTATAGTATCAGGTTTGGCCAAAGTGACCTATTGAACTTGGAAAGAGTAATAGTATGTCACGTTTAAGTCCAGGTCTTTTCTTACTCTGGGATCATTTGTTCTAGAGGTGACACTGGAATCTAACCCTCTAATCAAGTGGTAGAGTCTCCTGGAAACCAGCTCCAGGTTTAAGGGTTAGGGTTAGGGTGAATCCTCCAAAGCCACCTCATTAGCATAACAATAAACACCTTTATTGTTCTCAACACTCAGGAAATTCCAATACTTTTTGGAGATGTGAATCAGGAACTATGGATGAAGGTGGAACATATAAGAAATACATTTTGGTCATTTGACTGACCAAAAGCATATATTTCTATAAGTCACAATATTGCAGGGGGATATCAGAAGTGCAGTTAGAGACTTAACTTTGAAAGAGTCTCAGAAAAGCAAATGGAGATGCCTAATGACAGTTGGATATATGAATCTAAAGTTTAGGAAGGAGGGAGATACACATTTATCAGTAAATATACTCTTAACAAGTGAGTATATTTAAAAAAAAAAAAAAAAAGGAAGAAGCAAGACCAGACCTGTATGGCCAAGGAAATGAGTATGCTGCAGACAGACAGAAAAAAAAATTTTCTTGTCCCTTGGGAAACAAAAACATAGAATATGAATTCATGTTCTAAGCCCTTCTGAATGTTTTTATGGTAAGAAATAATTAAGAAACTCTTTTATGTTCTCCTCTTTCACCCAGATCCTTGCTAGGCAAGAAATGGGGATATTGAGACCAACTTTCTTCATTTTCAGACTTCTCTTTTGAGTCTTTCCTGACATCAGATGCAGGCTTGAGGATAAATGGGCAAAGGCTCCTTACCCAGGACAAACTTAGTACTCAGAACCTCTGCATTCTCCTCATTATTGACCTACAAGTAATTTATTTTACTCTCCATCATTGCTACTATGCTTAATTTTTTTTTATTTTAGCTAGAATAATTAGCTAACTTAGCTGGAGAGATTTCTCTGAACATAAACTGCTACAATCCCTTGATCAGGTTTGCTGTAGATTGGTTGTAAGATATAAAAATTGAAATAACTCAGGTATGACCATAAAGGTTTTCTACCATCAAACTAATAGAGTAGCCATCTACTGAAAGAGTTAAGAATAGTGGGAAAAAATCTTTATGAAATGAGGACAGAATCACAAGTTGAAGTAGTATGAAGTAAAAATGTTGATATTTTGATGAACATTTCATAATTTAGTAATATGCATATAAATCCCAAGTTATAGTTTTCTATTTCAAAGTAATAGTGATTTTCTTGGTCAGTCATCCATTCATTCCAGTGATTCTGGCATTACAAAATCATTTTGGGATTCTTTTTTCAAGATTGCTATCAAAAACTATAGAATATTTTTCATTAATATCCTCGGAGGTAGTAAATCTCTAGCCTGCGAGCATAAATTTGCTTTTTAGAAATAGCCAAAAAAACTTTTAGTATGGGGCCTGATGAAAATGGTGGTTGATCAAAGAAGGGAATGATTCCCTGGGACCTAAAATGAGTGTCACAATTTAACAGCTGTTTTTCCTTTGTCATACAGATGCAACTTGCGTTTATTTTAATAATAATTGATCAATGCTCTTTATTGACGATGAGGTTCTTTATAATCAATGACCCAAGCCAGAGTCAAAAATCACACACTATAACTCTAAATGAGTAATAGCGAGGAGGCAAAAGGATTTCATGGCATTTTCTAATATATCTTGTCCCTTTGTTTATCCACTGGAGCTCTGGCTAACCCTACCGAGGATAGTGCTTGTCAGTAGTGTCGACTTTGAATGACAAAGTCTTCACATAACCTTCAAGCAAAGCTTCAGTCCAAACCTATCACCAGCGGCCCAGGGATTCCCCCAGCAGCAATAAATGTCTCATATTCATTTTTCACCGATAACACTGCAGCTCCGAGTCCAGGAGGAAAATCACATACAACTCTATTACATTTTAAATGTTCTTGATTCCCTTCCTTAGTGGCTTCCCTTTAAGGAAAAAAGGAGTTCTTTTTGTCATTTTTTTGTCCGTTTATGTCCTTTTGTTTCCTTTTCAGTTGAAATGTCCTAGGTAATTGTATTGTAAATAATCTTAAGTGTTCTTAAAGCCACCTTAACATGATTTTCATGAATTTCTTCATTTATAACAAATATATCTGTCTTGGCTTTTGTGGCAAGGTTAATAATTTTGAATCATTTTACCACTAAAGTGTGAGGCTGGCAATTATAATAAATATTTCTACTTCTCTGTATGATACGGATTTTAAGAGAAAAACTATGGGTTTTTGCACAACAATAAGTTTCTAATGCAAAAACAGCTAAAGAATATGAAGTCTGGTTTGTTATACTATGTAAATCATGTGCTTATAAATAGCTGAGTGATTTGTATTAGACTTACTGAGTTGTGTTTCTTTTTTCTCCAAGAAAATCTATAATGATTCTGAGCTAGATTAAGAAATATCAAATTAAATTGATATACTGAAATGGTCATAATCATATTTAGAAAACAATGTTTTGGGTTTTTTCTAAAAAAAGCTATAGATTAATAGCTAGAATATTCATAATATTCACCTATGGTTAATTTCTTTTTTTCTATAATTTTGGGACTCTTGCTGTATGAAGTCCAAAACTGAGGTGGACAATTTGGCAACATTTCCCTCCTAACTTGCAGAGATTCTGACCCAAATATAAAGCTTTCAGTAATTTGGTTTTTAAATTTAAAAATATTTTCTTCATTAAGCTGGGAGGACATAGTAGGGAAAGTCCCATGTCACACACCCCAGTTCCCTGCATCCACCTTGGCCGAGCTAGGGAGCAGGCGAATGTCACACAGGGGATAGGTGGACTCTGCGGAGGCAGCCTGTGTCCTGTGTGCTCCCGTGTCCTGTAGCCCAACTGTACCAGGTGCTGCTGGAAAGGAGACATGAAATGTGACACATTGAGGAGAAACATGCAGGGAGACTTGAGAAGGACACAGGAGTGCAAGACAGGTGAGGAGGCTGCCCATGGGAGACTTTATCCAGATTTGCTATCTCACGTGGGCCCAGTTTCAGGGACCTGTGTAAGAACTATGCCTAAGGTTCCCCTCCAGGAGGTGCCTTGGACTTGTGCTGAGGACTCAGGCCCAAGTGGCCACTCTCAGGCCTGCCCTGGTGGACTGAGCATTTGCCACGGGATGTTTTACTGGGAAAATATTATTACGGAGCTTCTCTTTTTCTATGCTCACTAATGTGATTTCCGTTCTTTATTATGCCTTCCTAAATGATCCATCTCAACTTGTGCAGATTTGGTCCTTTGATAAAAATTAATGATTAATTAATGATTGATTCAAAAAATTATTCATTACATATTCAAAACCAAAGTTCTAATTAGCATGTATCTAATTCACTCCCTCTCTTCAAAAAGAAAAACCAGGACATATCAGTTGAACTTGGTGAGGTCAAAGAAAGCAAAAGATATGACTTTGCAAATTCATTTCATAAAATTTTCTGAACATTATAGTTAGATGTTTCAAATATTTCATCATTCAAGATTAGACATACTAAAAATAAGTATTCAAGGGTGACTTAAAGGTCATCTAAGGGACCTTGAAAAGTGTTATTCAACTGTTTTATGGAGAAGATACATAATACATTAAACAAAGTAATTTGCAAATCATATTAGGTGAAACCTGTGGAAATTTTGAATTTCAATATGGGAAAATGTCTTTGCTTAGATAGCTAACTGAATTGCACATAATAATATCTGTTCTATGTAGAGAATACAACTACCAGCACAGTCTATGCAACTTAAACAATGGAAGCATTTAAACACATCTAGATAGAGTTAGCAAAATATTTTTAGTCTTTAATTTTAAAGCATACCCTTTTTATCTACCCATTTAATTTGCATAATTCTTTGTAGTTAAGAAATAAGACCCAAAAATCTCAAAATAAGAACCTCTTTGGTAGTGCAAGGGATCAAGTGTCAGCACTATGAAGCTGTCTGCAATCACTGCAGCACAAGTTCATTCCCCAGCCAGGGAGCTGGCCCACATGATGGGTCTGTCTTGCTCACTGCTCACCTCAGTAGTATATTGCAGTAGATCCACCTGTTCTTCTCCCCAATCTCTCTGGTGAATCCTTTCACCCTCACACACTGGCCTGTTCCCCAGTGCTTGTATGCATAAATAAATAATAGATAGATATTCATCTCAAAAATAAACTGGAAAACAATCATTACTTTCATTTCTATCCCATGCTTGCTTTTATTTGTAGGGTAAATAATTGTCACTTCCCCCAACCTAATTTGTCTGACTTCATAATTTTCTTCATGACTAAACGGAAACAGATGTTTGAACAAATATGTTATGTGGGATTTATTGTCTGCTTCTGGTTCTATTAAATAGAAAAGTTTAGGTTAGTGGCCTTAAAACTGTCTCAGGCACTGACATAAGGATTCTTTCAATAGTAAGGGAAAATGTGGGCAGAGAATGAGACCAGCATGGATATTTATTATGACTGAATTTAAAATGACAAGGGACATTTTAACAATAATTCTTCCAGTCCATGGAAGGGACATTTTTCCATATCCTTGTGTCCTCCTCTATTTCTTTTAACGGTGTTTTATATTCTTCACTGTACAGATTTTTTACCTCCTTTGTTATTTATTTCTAGTATTTGGTTATTTTTGATGTGATTATATATGGGATTATGTTCTTGAATTCATTCTCTTATAGCTCATTCTTTGCATATAGGAAAGCAACTGATTTTTGTATATTGTTTTTAAAACTTGCCAATGCACTGTAATTATTGTGTTTTAGTGCAGTCTTAATGTATTGTATATATGTTAGTATGTTGTGTGCAAAAAGTGATAGTTTTACTCTTCTTTTCCATTTTGGACTCCTTTTATATCTTTCTCTTGCTAGTTGCTCTAGCTAGACTTCCAATAATATGTTTCATAACAGTGGTGAAAGTGGACTTCCATGTCTTTCAGTTTTTTACCATTCAGTGTAGTACTTATGGATTTGTCATATATGGTCCTTACTGTGTTCAGTTTTGTTTCTACTATCCCTATTTTTTGAGCATTTTTATCATAAATAGTTGTTGAATTTAGTCAAATGAATTGTCTGTATCTATTTATATGGTCACATGATTTTTATCATTTTGGGGAAGTATTTTATCATTGGTCTTTTTTTTTAATTGAGGTAATGTTGGTTTACAATGTTATTTGTATTTGGTAAGTATAGGACCCCATCACAGGTTAGCTGCACATCTGCATTGTACTGTTTCAAAACCCAGGTTTATGGAGCAGTCACCATCTGGAATAGTGACAGTCATCAGATAGAGGGAAAGAAGAGAATATGGCAGTTTCACCCTGAGTCAGAAAGCTTCTGAGAAGACATTGCCACTTCTGTTGATACATGGTTGGCTAAAATAAACCATCTGACCAACCCTTTCTCCAAGGGTCAGAGAAGTACAATCTTACCAACTCTAGAAGTACAGTACATGGTGAAGAGCATTAATGGCATTATTGAAAGTTACCTTTTATTGTCTTTTTTCTGTGAAATGGTCTTAGGGTTTTCATTTCTGGCTCAATTGCTATTTTTTTCTTAGAAGATATATTCCATTTAGCTCAGAACTGAAACACATTTATCTTTACAACCTGGTGACCATATTATTTTAAAATAGTGAATATATTAGTCATTTTATTTTTTTAAATTTTATCCATGTGACATTGCATTATAAAAATATAAAAATTTCAGTGAACATAATTAAAATCAGCATTTGTATATACTACATTAAATCACAACAAAAAAATCCAGTTCTAACCTTCAACATACAGTTGATTCCCTTCACCTGATTTATCCATCACTCTACTTTTTCCCTTCTGATAACCACTAGTTGCTTTATAACATAAAATTTTGATGCTGCTTTTATTTAATTAATTCATTTATTTGCTTTTCTATATACCATGTTTGAGTGAAAGCGTATGGTGTTTGTATTTACCCATCTGATTTCTTACACACACACACACATACACACACTCTCTCTCTCTTAATCCAGTCATATGCCATTGTACATTTAAGTTGCCTTCAACTCTTAGATGTTGGGAATAATGCTGCCATAAAAATGGGGGTTCCAGTATCTCTTAAAATTAGTATTTTTGTATTTTTAGGCAAATATCCAAAAAATTCATAACTGGAGATATGGAATTTCTATTTTTAAGTTTTTGTGGAAGCTTCATACTATTTTCCACAAGGACTAGAGATAACTTTTCCATCAGCAGAGTACAGGGTACCTTGCTTTTCATATCCTCTCCAACATTTGAGTCTTATCTTTTGGATAAAAGCCACATTCACATGTGCAAGTTGATATCTCATTGTTGCTTTGATTTACACTTTCCTAATAATAAGAGATGTAAGCATCTTCTCAGATGACTGATTATATGTATGTTTTCTTGGGAGAGCTCTCAGTTAAGTTTCCGTGTCCAATTTTTAATTGAGTTGCTTGGTTTTGTTGTTGTTGAGTTGTATGACTTGTGTGTGTGTGTGTGTGTGTGTGTAAATCTCTTGTCAGACATATGATGTGTCTCCCAATAGTTTGTACTTTTGTGTTGGTGAAAGTATTTTGTTTGTTTTTAGTCATTGTAGTTTGATATAGTCCCATATGATTATGTTTTTCTTGCTGTTTGAAAGTCGAGTTAAAACGTTTTCTTCTATGTATGTTGTGGTTTCAGGTCTTACGCCTAAGAATTAAAACCATTTAAAAGTAAGTGATGTATGTAGCATGAGAGTGTGAGTGAGTTTCATTTTTTGCACGTTTGACATCCAGTTTTCCCAATACCATACACTGAAATACTTTCTTTGCTCTATTATTTGCTCTTGGCTGTTTGTCACAAACTAGTTGCCCATACGTGTGAGATTTTATTTCTAGGTCTCAGAATTATTCTATTGATGTGTATGTCTGTTTTTACTATAACAATATGTTATATACTATTTTAGCTACTATTACTTTATACTTGAAGTTGAGGAATATTTTTCCATTTCTATTATTTTCCCCCAATTACTGCTTTTGTTATTTGGGTTCTTCTATAGTTCTAAATAGATTTTGTGATTTTTATTCTGTTTCTATGAAGAATGCCTTTAGGATTTTGATAAGAATTGCACTGAATTCATGTAGTACTTTAGATAATATAACTAGTTTACCATTTATCTTCACCATCAACATAAGCTTTCCATTCATAAATGTTGTTTTTGTGGATTTTTCTTTGCCTTTTCAGCATAATTATGGTATTTTTGGACAGGGAGGTTTTCAAGAATTTTGATGGAGCAGCCATATCTGAGTAGATGAACATTCCATATTCATCCTGTGCATCATTTCAATAGAGCAAATGAAATCTGATTATGAACTTTGGGGTCCTAACACCTCATGGCTATCCTTATCTTTTAGCATTTCTGATGTTGTTGTTGTTTTAATTGAATCCTTGGACACTGTGATCTTTATCTCATAGTAATAAATGAAACACATGAGAATAAAACAAACAAGATTTAGTTTTATTAAAGAGAAAAAAAGAATATTACATTCAAAGGAGAGATGGGTAAGACAGATAACCAATGACAGATATACTAAGATATAGATCATATTATGTTTCTCTAATGTCTTTCTTATTCCTTAGCTTCTAGCATCCCAGTGTACTTCTTTTCAGCTCCAAAACTCAAACTTTAAATGTTCATATTTTCTCAGTTTGCTTAGTAAAAAGCAATGCAGAAAGTTTTAAACTAAACTCCTTTTACTATCTATAAATCCATCAAATATTGAAGTAGTACAGATATAAAGAGATCTTTAAATTTTTTCTTGATGAGCTTTTATACCACTTGATTTTTTTTACAAGTGTTTGCAATTATTTTTTAAGAGCACCTAGTATGTGATTAAGATATATAAATAGACTTAGGAAACAGCTTTAATTGAAAGCATTTTCTTAACCATTTTATGTGATGCTCAGAAATTTGTAAAGATAAATATACATGACTTTACAGAATGATGGTTTGAATCAAAGTGGGAAAGATAGGCCTATTTCAGCATCAAATGAAAGCTTGACCATACTTCACTCTTCGAAAAGCATTATTTTAAAATTACCTGTGTTCACTCTTTTTCCAATAGAAAAACTGTTAAATGATCCAGAGACTGTTCAAGAATTATATTGTAAATTATAATATAAAAGTAAATTTGATATAAAAGAACAAATTTCTCAGACAAACTCAGGAATGAAATATTCATCTTTTTTACAAATTACTGATATTCAAATCTACTGTGTAGATAGTATTGTGAAAGAAATTTAGAATTGTATTCTGACAGAAAAAAAAATGCCTTATTGGAAAAGTGACAACAAACTATGTTTCCATCACAAGATTAGTAGAGAAATATTCTGTAGGTGTCTTGAATGTTGTTCAACAGAAAACTTTCTAAATTGTCCCATGAATAAGAAAAATCTATAAAAATATATATTGGGATAAAATAAGTTATCTCCTGAGAACTGATTTATCACTAGATTCAACTTCTCCTGATCTTATGCTGATTATATGATAAAGTTTTATGATGAAGTATAAAAGTGTAGCTGCTAGCTCAGTGTTGGTGCGGGGGAAGTCAATGGCAAGTTGACTGCTAAAACTACTCTATTTTAAAGAGTTAAACAGAATTATGGCAAAAGGTTGCCAAAGGAGAAAACACATAAATATTTCTAGGACCCTGATTGATGGACATTTTGCAATATTTTGAGAGATTTCAAAATGGGTAATATTTTTCTAGAGGTGAAAGCTATAACTTAAAGTTAAAATAACTGTAATCTCAGAAGTTGATTACAGTAGTTTTAAGTTGAAGTATCTTTAGTAACCATTTCTTGTGTTTGTACCCCTTAGTAAAATGTAGAGCACCATCTATTTTAATATTCATTTTTTATTTAACTTAATTTTACATACCTTCTGGCCTCTGAAATCAGAACTGACCATGCATGATAGTAATACAACATAGAAGTCACTTCTTTAGGAACTTGAGTTATCAAGAAAACAGAAATTATCAGAGAGAAACAAAAATACGTGAACAGACAAATATATCACATATAGCCAAGCTTTATGAACTTTATGCTCATTAAGAAAATTCTTAGGCTTTTATTCTCCACACCTGCCACTTACTTTAGACATATTGTTAATCTCTCTATTCATTTTCTTTACCTGTTTAATAGCAAATTATAACCAATAAATTAGAAGTTGGAGAACTGAAGGCCCAAATCAGTAACACAAAGAACTGACAACCTATAGCTTAAGCATAAGACATGAAACCAAAGAAATTAGAATATTAACTCAAGAATCACCACCACTACCTATAGTAATAGTAATATGTTGTCATTTAGTATGCCACAAATAGCCTGTATTTTTCAAAACAGCTCCGAAGAATCACTCCATTACTGCCAAGTGTACATGCTGATATGGGCAAAGGCATCTAATTCTTACCCTCCCTGATCACTACAAATGAAATAAACAAAAAATGAAAACTCTGTATCACTGTTAGAGAAGAATGGCATTGAGGCCTTCCTGGTGGTGCAAGAGGTTAAGTCTGAGCACTGTAAAACTTACACCAGCCACTGCAATATGTGTTTGATCCCTGGTCAGGAGGCTAACACACATGGTGTAGCAGACCTTTCCTGTCTCGATTGCTCCTCCCCTCAGCAGTATATTTCAGTAAATCTGCCTGTTCTGGTCCCCACTCTGTGACTGGTGAATCCTCTCACCACTCCCACAACCTCCCCACCCCCCGCCACATACACCTCTGGTCTGCACCCTAATTCTTGTGTGCATAAATAAATAAAAATAAATTTTGAGAATTCCAGCTATGACAAAGAATATTTGAGGGATTTCTCAGATACGGTGTGAGTGGTTCTCTACTGAAGGCACATATAAGGCTAGTCAAGAATTCCCTTCCCTTATAAGAGCATCACTTCCCAGCCTCACATATGTTGGACAATCTAAATTACACCACATCCTTTTAGCTCAAATAATTGAAGATTTTTAAAAGATTTATTTATTTTAGCTCAAATAATTGAAGATTTTTAAAAGATTGATTTATTTATACATACAAGAACTGGGTACAGGCCAGAGGTATAGAAGGGGAGTGACAGGATTCACCATGAACAGAGTGGAGAGCAGAACAGGGAGACTGACTGAAAAACACTGCTGAGGGGAGCAGATGGCAAGACAAGAGAGGTCTGCCAGGCCTTGTGGGTCAGCTCCCTGGCTGAGAATGGGAACTCACTGCAGCTGATAGCTTCATAGTGCTGCACTTTAACCCCTTGGGCCACTAGGGAGGCCCCCGAGGAAAGATATTTAAAGATAACTGTATTTAGAGAATATTATATTTCTGAAACTAAATAGAAATTATTGATTTACGCATAAAAATAACTATTGCTTTGATTTTATTAAAATGTATAGCGAAGCCCTCCCTGGTGGCACAATGGCTTACAGCACAGCACTGCAAGCCAGCCACAGGGGATTCAGTGCGAGTTCAATTCCCAGCCCCGGAGGTGACCCACATGGTGAGGCAGACCTCTCCTGACCCACCCACTGCTCCCCTCAGCAGTGTACTTCATCAGTCTGCCTATTCTGTTCCCCACTATGTCATTGGTGAATCCTCTCATTGCCCCTGCATCTCTGGCTTGTACCCCAATTCTGTATCCATAAATAAATAACACTTCAAAAAAAATGTATAGTCAAAATGGGTGGAGTACTGTTTTATATATGTTAAGTCTTTTACCTATTTTAACCCTCAAATCAACTTTGTGAAACAGGAAATGATGTTTTCGGGTTACATGCTGCAGGTCAGATAGCTGATAAGAATGCACAAAATTTGTATTCTTAAAATAAGCAATATTACTGATAAATATTAAATACAGACCACAAATAGGTAAAGTAGATTTGATAAATATTTCTGACAAATGGTTAATATAACTCATGTAAAAATAATTCATAAAATTGATAATAGTACTACTGTCCAACATAGCTAACAAAAGATTACTAAAAAACATAAGAAAAATGTTTGACTGCAGATATTTAAAGACTATGATTGTGAGGGTTAGCATGCAATAAAACTGCCGCTCTTACATATTGTGATAGAAATGTGAATTTGTATATCCTTTCTGGAAGCCATTTGTTGAGATAGCTACCATTTCTTATTGAAGCTATTTTGCTTTATGTTTTATCCTAAGGAGGTAATATGTAATGCAAATTTAAAAAGCATTGTTTTAAAATTATATCCTATATTTGTGGAATTTATAGACTAAAACTAATATTACTACATCTGTTTTAATAAAAAAAAATGTTGCAGACAACAAAATGAGTTATACTAGGGGAATATTTTCATAAATTACTTTAAATCCACTCAATTTAATTATATGCCATAATTTACATGGTAATAAATAGTTTAATGTCAGGCACTGAAAAATGCTTGTAATAAGAATTTAATAGAATTTGGGATGTTAAAATTTCCTTGTATGATATTGTATCTAAGTAAAGCACATAAACATGAAAATAAATAGAGCTTAGGTATTAAGAGATTTCATTGTATACTTTACTATTCTATTCCTTTTTTCACAGTGAACAGATAAGTTCTAGAACAGAAAGTTGTTTTAAAAGCTTTACATATGATCCTAAAATGAAGTTTTCCATAAATTTGTTAAAACAGAAAGCTGTTTTAAAAGCTTTGTATATGATCCTAAAATGAAGTTTTCCATAAATTTGGGTTCATCAAGGAAATTATTACTTAGCTTCCCAGGAACCTTAACACTGGGAAAAGAGATAACCTCATGAGTGCATCCAGTCATTTAATTAATTGACTTTCTGATGTATATCTTGTTTAATGTAAGTCCATTATAAATCAAGTTTTGATTTTAGTCATGAAATCCATGCAAATCCAAACACAGTTCCTAGTGAAATCACTAAGCCATCCCACTAGTTGGGCTTTGAGTGCTGGCCTTCCTCCATTTCCCCTGATATAATAATTTTTCTTCAAGCAAACATTTAGCAGGAAGATTCTGATTTAAAAGCTTTTGCTACATTTCCTTATGGAACAATTCATTTCCTTAAGGAAATCCTAAGAGTACCTCCCTATTTGCATAAGGCAAAAACATTCTTTAGTAAGTCACAGGCTGTGATATTTTTACAAATGACCCAATTACTCCTCTTTTAGAATCTTTAAACATTCACCATTAAAGAATTTCTGGTCACACATACAGACATTTTTTCATAATTATGGAGAAAACTCAGAAAAAAAAGCTGCTAGAAGCAAAAACAAGACTTTGGGCTTACAGCAAAAATAAAGTTACTCAGTTACTTCTGAGATTTTTAAGCAGTGTGGGGGGACTTAAAATTTAAAATAGCATTGCAGTCTACCAGAATAAAGCTAGGAGCCTGAAATCTATGGCTGTGGACAGAAACTACTTGAGGTCAACTTTCCAACAGTCTCTGGCCTCACAAATCCTGGTAAACACCTTCATGATTCTAGGCACATGTTGCCCATTACCATAGACAAGGCTTAGGGCACACTCATATTTAAAAAGCCTGTCTGCAGGGAGGCTGTTCATGTCCAAATGAACGAACTTGGGAAAGTTGCCTTTTAGACAGGGTCAAGGGCAGTGGAAAGTATTTTTCTCTTTTCTAATTTATCAGTCAGAACTTCATGGTGATGTTAGGAAGAAAGGAAAGGGGAGTGACTATTGAGTAAATTGCCTGCCATTTCTTCTTTATATTTGACTCTGAACACATTTAACAAAGGTAAGGTTGCACAGAGCCACATGTGGTAGGAGGCAGAAATTAGGCAAATGCAGAATATACTTTTATCCATGGTATGACAAAACATGTCTTCCTGGACAACTATAGAAAGTATGGATTCTGTACTCAAGGTAAAATAAAACTAATCAGAAAAAAACAAGTATGTTTGTTTCTTTGAACAAAGTCTCCCCCCCAAAATGTTTTCACTTATCAGAAGCCATGTTTATAAAATAGTCTTCTGTTAAATGGGTTTTGTGGACAGAGCACTGAGATGCAGACCTGGGTATCTCTGTAAAGAGCACTGTAAATCCTGTAGGGAGCACAACCCTTGTCAGTGTCTCTTAGAGTTCTTATTAGTTCTCAGCCTTCGTTAGCTGTCTGACACAGAAAGTTTCAGATGGTTTGTCCAGATCATTTTCAGTGTGTAGTAAGGCATTACTACTTGAATTTTTTTTCTGACTTTAACACCTCAGCACTTAACCACTCCATTACTTTTCTCATCTTTAAATGGGTACAGTAATCTGTGCTGTCTCCGCTTGCAGGCAGTGCTGGATCGGGTGTTGTGGAATAGCCCTGTGCAGTGCCTGCTGTTGTCACTTCTCGGTAAATGGAAGCTGTGACTAATAGCATTTCAGCAAGACTTCATCCTCCTTTTGCTCTCTAAACATTATACCCTAATTTAACTTAAAAAATGGGTCAAAGCTCCTAACTTTTCTTTTTGTTTGTTGACCTACCTGTAAAATGAAGCTAGCAGGCCAGAGAACATATTTAAATCAGAGATAAAAATGACATTTGCAAACTGTGTGGAACCATTTAAGAGAAAGGCAATCTAAATTGCAGCCTTGGTACTTTAGAAGAAATAAAACGCTGCCTTGGGAGTAAAGTTTCTTCTCATTTATGTAATGTGAAATATTCTTAAGATTTAGTGTATTCACAAAGCCTTGCTTTATTTCTAGAGATTGTTAAAATAACACACAAATCTGTGGCAGGGACATAAACCTTGACATATGCATTCATGGCTTCATAGAGAGCCACCCCCCTCCCAAAGAAAATTGTGTGAAGGTTCAGAAGTCAACACACAAGGGAAATATATAAATTGAAAGTAGATGCTTTTCTTCCTCATTTGTTTTACTGTTTCTTATACAAGGACTTGATGATTAGAGAAATTTATTCAGAAACATCTATTTTATTGGCATCTATGTATTGCAAGACTGGTTATCTGCATTAATACCCTTACGTAAGTAGTTAGTAAAAACTGATGGCTATAATAATGAAAAGAAACTCAGCAACAAAATTATTTTATAGTCAAAATTCTTATAATGTAAAATAGATTATCGTCTGTATTTATGATGCACAGAAGTATTTGAGCCCTTTAAAAGACACTCGGTAATTTAGTTTCATAAAAGCCATTTCAAACATATTCAGAAGCCTTTCTAAAAATTAATTTTAAAATATGAAGAAATAAAATTGATATATTAAAAGATCTGGGGACTTGGAAATCAGAAGACAAAGACTGTGTTTGATACTGTTTAAATGAAATTTAGAGACAGCTAAAGGGAATTTTCCACCTTATCTAACTGAAATGAGAGGACAAAAGGGTGGATAGTCCAGACTACAAGCAGTGACCTATAAGATTAAAAAGAAGTCTCTTTGTCGCAATTTTATCATCACTTGTAAGTGATAAAGTGCCAAAAGACAGGCTTGTGGCAGTAGCAATACATTTTCTTTGAGGCAGTAAAATCATCAACAAGGTGTCTGTATATGTGTAGCCCTGCTTGAATATGAAAGCAATTTTCCAAAGCCCTGTAGCTTAATTCTATTGTTTTCGTCAAGAACGAATATTCTAGATCACAATTTTCAGTGACTGATTGTAATGAATACTGCTTGAAAATGGATGAGGAAGCTCTCCAACTGATTGCTGGACTAGAGTCCAATACTATTAGTAGCAATATTTACATTTATCTAAAAAGAGATTAAATGCTAAATGAACTCCTATACGTTTGTCTGCAAGGCATTCTTGCCTGCTTTTTCTATTAGAGAAAGGGCAAAATTCAAATAAAACGGAAAAAAATCTCAATAAAACAAATCTAAATGTTTAAGGGGACATTACACAGTAAAACAAACAATTCATATATACATTAAACACTGATTTCTTTTTAGTATTTCATTATTAAAAATAAAATAACCACAAAAGAGGAAATACCATTTAATTATATCACTTTCAGCAATGGCTAAGTTTTGAAGTGTGAGGCAAATTCAAAATTGGAAAAGGTTAACATATCACCTTTGCATATTTAATGCAGCTATGACCCAAAAGCAATTTTAATTATTCAGACTCTAAGCTTTTTTTACGTAGTTTTATGGCCAACAATTATTTGTATAGGAACGTTGCTTAGAAAAAAAGGTAATAACTTTTATGTCTGAAGAAGCAAGCAGTTTGTCATGGGTCAAAATTAATTGTTCTCTGCTCTTTTGTGCTACTTCATGTGATTGCATAAATTCGTTTTGGAGTTTTTGTGATCTTTGGAAGAGTCTGCCTTTTGGTTTGGTTTTGTTTTACTGGTGGTGCCACAGGGGTGTACATAAGTAATGATCTCAGATCTAAGCCTGATGATGCTCTTTTTATGACATGCATAAGTGTGTGTGCTTAAGAAATTGGCAGGGATGCTTGAGTGGTTGTTTCAGAGATACACAGAGGACAACAAATGACAGCGAAGTTTAAAAGATTAAAGTACACAGGGGAAAAGAACTAGCACACTGTTGATGGCCTGACAACTGTAGCTCATTTATGTTGGAAGATGCAGGGAAGAAGCAACGATTAGCAGAAAATTATCAGAAAATATGTTTCCATAAATTGAATTTTTAGAGCAATAGCATACCAACCACCCTCGTAATTTAACCTTAAATTTGAAACTGTTTTAATATAGAATAGTTTGCTTCATTAATTAGTATATTCCATTTCTCTATAATTTAAAGTCTTGTAAAAGTCCACGGTGCGCATCAAATATTGTAAGTATTCTATGAATAAGTGAAAGGGGAAAAGGTGGCGAAGATTGGATTTAATGTGAATGGATCCATGACCATTAAGGAGATGATGATGTCATAACCCCCCCTATTATCTTGTTTCTTGGAGATTTGTTTTCCTATTGTTTAAAATAGTACTATGAAAAGATCCTGTTCTTTCAAGGCTTAGTTATTAGAAAAAAAAACATAATTCAAAGAAATAGGTTGCTTGGTTTTGTGAAACACTACACTAACCACATGTTTGAAAATTCTTGCTTATATCAGTAACAGACCACAATGGTAGAGCTAAAACAATAGTTTTTTTTCTTTTTTTCAAAGACACTGTCTGAAAAATATCATGTGATCTCAATTTCTAAAAATCCTCTAAGTGATTATACAATAGCCTAGCTGGAATCTTTTAGCAATCAATGGTCCCAGAAAGAGAAAGGTAGTGCCTGGCCCTACCTTTCATGTATTCATACAACTCTATGAGTCTATACCTCATATTTAAACATGATGAATTTATTTATTTTTAAAGATGTATTTCATGTATTTATGCATACAAGAATGAGGGTCGAGGCCAGAGGTGCAGGAGGTGAAAGGATTCACCAGAGACAGAGTGTAGAATAGAACTAGAACGGAGGAATCTACTCAAATACACCTCTGAAGGGAGCAGTGGGTAAGACAGGAGAGGTCTGCTGCACCATGTGGGTCAGTGTCCTGGCCAAGGATAGAACTGAAGCTTCAGTGGCTGTGGATAGCTTCATGCCATTGAGACTAAACCCTGTGCCACCAGGGAGGCCCTAAAAAAAAGAAGATTTTAAATAGCTTTCTGCCTGGGGGGAAAAATCCTAAGTTTTCCATTTTCCCCACTCCCATATCAATTCCTCATAACCTCTCTAACTTTTTAATTACCCATCTTTGGCAAGAGTGATTTCTCCACATTAAAATGTGGTACCAACTTGAAAACTGTAAGTCATCTTACGTATCTTATTCATTTTATAGTGAAAAGAATTGAATTGGGCAAAAAAAAAAAAATTAAGACTATGCAAATAGCTCCTTGTATAACTAGAAGCAGGACCTTAATCCTCTTTCTGCTTAGTGCATGAGCATTTCACATTTAGCAAGGAGCTTCTGGTAATATTTTACACAAAAGCTATGAAAGTTTCCCTGTACTATATGACATGTGCTCCTTCATATCATGTCTTTTTTTATTCCTTCCACCCTTGTATACCCCACTCATGAATGAGGTTTTATAGCCCCGATTCAAATATATTAGTGAAAGATTTGTTTCTATAAAGCCATAATTTAGACCACTCGAGAAGGTGAATGTGTTCAGGAAGGAAAAATTGTTATTCCTGGTGCAGAAAATTAGTTAATTCTTTAAACTTGGGTGAGAAAGTGCTTACTTATCTCTGGTTTCTACGTGTTTATGTAAAACTTGCTAGTGTTCATTCTTGTTTACTCAAAACAAAATTTAACTGATTTTGTATTTTGTATTTGATTTTATATATGAGTCCTTATAATTTGAGAAATAATGTACTTATTTCAAGATAATCTGGCTTAATTGTGAAATAGAAAATCATGCCAACAAATATATGGGACTTTTTTTAGTCTGCCAGTTATTAGGAAAAAGGTATTCACTGTTGAATAAATTTTTCAGGATTCCAAAGCCTGAAATGAAATATTTCATTTAGTATTATTAAGAAACCTGGTGTTAGGGGAAAGGGAAGATTTTCTCCACAACATTATAGCCTAAATTTAGATTTTTTTGCTTAACTAAGGATCCATTTGATGACCTCAGCTAATCTATGAAAAAGATGTTTTCAGAGATGCACTACTACTAATTTAAAGATCAGATAACCCTGTGATGACATGAGTAATTCAAATAAAAGTAACTCTGGGGGAGGAGTATTTCTGCAAAAACCCATGTAAGCACATCAGAAAGTATACTTCTTCATAAACCAGTGAGAACACTGGCAAAAATGTCAAATTCAACTTTTTTCAGGACTCTGAAAGTTAACCAAAGGCTCTCAATGACCCAAAGAGCATTTACTCAAGAAAAACAGCTGATGGTCAGGATGGCTAGTGAGCCTTCTGGCATTTAATTTCCTTTCCTCAGCTCCCACTCCCTAGTTCTAAAATCTCCCCAAAGCCTTGCAACCATATTACAGAGAAAACAAGCAGTCAAGCAGCCACTTAAAAAAGTTATGTATGTTTGTAACGCCCCAAAAGTTCTATACCCAGGCAGTTGTCACTCTTTTACCTTCTTGGTGGATTCCTGGATAAGGGAGAGAAAGCTGGGGAAAGGAAATTAAGTGTCATGCCTCATTCCTTCCAGAGATTCAGCCTTTTTTTTTTATCTTCTTAGGTCTTCACAACATTAGGTTAATTTTCACAGAAATAGAGCTGTATTAGAGCAAAATTTTTCTGTACTGTCGAATTTAAATTAGTAACCATATTATCTAGTTTGCTTTATATTGAAATGTTAATTTTATTTTTATATTTGTATTATACTGAATGTTTTTATTGATACTATAAAGAGAAAATGCAAGTTAGAACATGATTATGTATGAATAAGGAAGAAAATGATGAAGATGATAATCATAATGGCAGCAACTTAAGCATCATTAATATATGTCAGAAACAGTGCAAATACTTTATTTTTCATATAAATTTCCACTTTCTATGAAATACTGTTATTTCTACTTTATTGGTGAGAAAACTGAGACAAATGATTAAAAAAATTACTGAAGTTGTAGGGCTTACACCTCTACAAATTATGTTATTTCACATCCTCCACAGTAGTTACAGTAATCCTTGGTTGAATCCCTTTCTCCCCTGTGCTCTACCTCACCACATCCTCCTTCTGGTCACCTTAGTCATATTCCAGTGTGCTCCTTCCTCTTTTCACCACCCCTCTCCACCTCGTCCTCCCCTCCCTTCTTGGGCACCTCATTTCTATGGAGAAATGATTTCTTAGAGATGACATCAAAAATACCATTTGTTGGAAGTGACAAAAAAATAAGGTACAAAAGAAAAACTAGATAAATTAGACTACATCATATTTAACATTTTTATGCTTCAAAAGATACTGGAAGAAAATTGAAAGACAACCCACAGAATGAAAGAAAATACTTGCAAATCATGTATTTGATAAGGGACTTATACCCACAAAAGGTAAAGAACTATTAAAGCTCAATAATAAAAAGATAGATAGCCCAATTTAAAAATGCTCAAAGAATTTTATGAAATTTTCTCCAAATTCGATCATTTTAATTAGGAAATGTGAGTGAGACACCATTTCGCAGCCACTAGGTCAGCTATCATCAAAAAGACAGGTATTGTACTTGTCAGGAGGCAAAGAAATAAGAATCCCTATATATCGCTGATGAGATTGTAAAATGATACAGTCATTTTGAAAAATAATTTGGCAATTTCTTACATTATAGAACTTGAATTACCATTTGACCTAGCATTTTTCCTAGGTATAAACCCAAGAGAAAAAAAAATGTGTGCACGAGTGTTTATTGCATCATCATCATTATAAATAATAGTCAAAATGTGAAACAACCTAAATGTCTATCACTTCATAAAGTATTGACATAAGCATGTGTATCATAACCACCCAATGGGATTTTGTTATGCAACAAAAAGAAATGAAATACTAATATTTGCTGTAACATGAATTAGCATTGAGGACATTGTTATTGATAGAGTCAATTACAAAAGACTATATTTATGATCCCTTTTTTGTGGAAATGTAAAGGCAAAGCCATGTAGATAGAACATAGCTTGTAGTAGTCAACGTGAGGAGAGCAGAGAAAGAAAAGTGACTGCCACTACTATGGAGTTTCTTTTTGGATTGATGTGAGTATCCTAAAATTAGACAGTGATGGGGGCCCTCCCTAGTGGCACAACAGGTTAGGGCACAGCACTGCATGCTATCTGCAGCCACCTCAGTGCCAGTTCAATCCCCCACATGGTGCAACAGACCTCTTCTGCCTCACCAGCTGCTCCCCTCAGCAGTGTAGTTCAGTCAATCTGCCTGTTCTGCTCCCCACCCCATCTCTGGTGAATCCTCTCACCACCCCTGCACCTCTGGCCTGCACCTCTAGCCCAATTCTCTATAAATAAATAAATAAATAAATAAATAAATAAATCTTTTAAAAAATAAAATAAAATTAGACAGTGATGATAGAATATATCTTGAATGATCTAAAAACACTGAATTGTATACTGGGAAATGGTTACTATTATTTAGGGGGGAAAATAACTTTGAAAATTAAACTAAAATAAAATCAGAACAAAAATTATACTCCAAACCTAGGATCTAAATGAAAATAAAAGTTAATTTGGCAGTGGGAAATTCCAGTGTTAATAAAGGAGTGAATCATACAAAGAAATGAAATACAGTAAAAAAATCTAACAGACCACATAATGTAGACATCAAAAAATCCTAAGAACTTCACCAAAAAAAGTTCTTAGAACTAACAAATGAATATAGCAAGCTTGCAAAATACCAGATTGATCTTGTGTGAATTGTTGTGACATCTCATGTGACCGTAAGAGGACATGAGATAATGATAGGATGTAGTTTTGGGTGAGCATTGAAAATGTAGCTGGAAAAGGATGAATCAGCCCACTTCAAAACCAACTCATGACTGCTGTTCTAGGAATCAGTAGTCTTTTCTTTCCTTCTGCCCTATTGTGACTCTCTTACTTGGAGTTATCATAGAGGGAGCATATCTATAACTTCCCATAATTTTTCTGTAAAAGTCTAGTACTTGAAAAGATATACACAGTGCACTAGAAGCATAGAACTTGCCTTGCCCACCGCTGCAGTTGGTCCGACAGATCACCATAACAAAACGGACACATTTCCAAATCCAGTCATTCTTTAAAAAAAAAAAATTACTTATGCATAAAACTGGGAGCTGGAGTATAGGCCAGAGGTGCAGGGAGGTGAGAGGATTCATCAGAGACAGAAATTCACTGAAATACATTGTTGAGGGGAACAGTGGATGGGACAGGAGAGATCTACTGTCCCATGTGGGTCATCTCCCTGCCCAGGGATCGAACTTATGCCACAGTGGCTGCAGATAGCTTCATAGTGCTGTGCTTTATCCCTTTGGGCCACCAGGGTGGCCCCTCCACTCAGTCTTTTTTTAATGGTATATAGCTGCAAAATTAGTCTACCTAAAATACTTTATTGTATTTAATTTCTTTATATCTATTTCTACAATTATGTATATGCATTTATATTAATGTAGTATGATTACATTATATATATTAGTATACATGATATAAATATTTAAATATCTATTAAATTATGTGCATAAGTTTACATTAGTGTACAAACATGATCATACATACACTAGTTCAAGAATAAATTGATTTACTTTTCTACTTGGTTCTCTTTTAATGTATCCCTATTTGTTGACATCAAATACCCTTCCCCCAAAGACTCTACTTAGAAATCTAATACTATTTATGTTTTTTTTTTTTCCTTTGTGCCTTCACTTCCACATAATTATGGTCACACATCAGAGATTACCATTTTTAAAAATGAAGTCATAATATACAACTTATCTATATCTTGACTTTCATTGTAAAATACCTTGTGGAAATTCTTTCAACTCATCTGGTATGACTTCAATTCGTTCTTTTAAAGCTAAAATTGTACTAGCTGTACTGTTTTCAAACTATATAATGTACTAACTGTACCAAGCTGTGACTGTACTACAACATAGTAGCCATTACCTCACTCATTTTGGTTTCCACATTTTTGCTACTATGGAAAATGTTGCAGAAAACAACTTTAATTCTTTCAAATGTATGTCTTATGTATGATCATATTTCTAAGGTATAAATTCCCAAGAGCACACATACACACATATAAAAATGCTAATGAATGTTGCCAGACACTATGTATTTCTATTTCAATCTATATGTATACTTTCCCCATGACCATATCTATAATAGGAGTTTTAGGGTGTTTTTTTTTTCTTTTTTGCTATGTATTTATTTATTGAGTTAATGGAGATTCTATTACAAATTTAAAAGAAAGCTACCAGACTTTTAAGCAAATGGAATAGAGTCATTCACAAGTTATATGATACTATCAAGACATAATTTCTCCCTCGTTATCAAATCTCCCTGTTGACCTCATTCTCAAATTGATTCCCTGGGCACTTCTGATCACAAGATGCAAATACAGGAGCTTCATTCTTCTAGTTTGATCTCCAGCAAGAAAGAGGCATGGTCTCATCTTAACATTCCAGCAGTAGCACTAATATTTTCTCCTACAGCACCACAGTATGCTTCTTGGAACATAACTCTAGGTAGCTGGCAGAATGAGATTCATTGATTAGCTTGCTTCACCCTAAGACCAGAGGTTGAGGCTCAACTACACTATCTGAGACAGGGGAAGGAACAGCTCTCCAAAATGCCAGGATGCTTGCCAAAAAGAAGAGAAAATAGAAACAGTAAGTGCTGGCTACATCTTAATATGGGAAAAACTAATTCATTTTATTCATATCACAACAGTTACAAAAGGATGTTTTTACCCTTTGAATTACACAATTGGTTCAACAAAATAATTAATTTGAATTTTTTAATTTTCCTAACCCAAATGTTTGCAGTGTAACCATTTATAAATTACAGTTGTATGATACAGTTAATAAAAGAAATGTAGTATACTGATCTGAAAAAATAAATACCTTTAAATGCCAAAATTACTTCAATTTCAACCTTCTGTTTTGAGTTTCATTAAAGTATATTTTCAATGATAATTATATCATCTTGTGTATTCTTATTACTTCAGAGTAATCATTAATCATCTACTTAGTTAGTCCAATATAAGTAGGGTCTAGAAAGATAATAGGCCTTTTGACTTTTAATCATCTTTTCTATTTTTTCATTAAATTGCATTATTTTATTGAAATAAAGTTGATTTACAGCACTGTAATTTGGGGTATAAGTCACCATATGGACATGGGTATACTCTTCATATGTATGTTATTATACATACCCACAGTTTTCTATCATAGTCTATTGGACTCCACTTTTTTTTATACCCCCACAACACTGCCTCTCTGGTAGCCTCAATTACACCATCAGATTTCTAGGATTTATTCTGATCGTGTTTTGTCTATCCCACTGCTTCCTTGCTTTATATTCTGCATATGAGTAAAATCATCTAGTATTTGTCTTTTTGTTTCTTAGCTTATTATAAAACCCCCCAGTTCTATCCATTTGGTCACAAATGATAATACTTATTCTTTTTTTTAATATGTATAGTATTTCATTGTGTATATATGTATACCAGATCTTCTTCCCTGGGCCCTTAGGTTGTTTCCATATCTAATCATTGTAAGGTGCTGCAATGAACATCAGAGTGCATATGTCCCTTTGATTTGGTGCTTTTGTATTCTTTACATGGACACCTAGGTGTCAAATTGTTAGATAATACAGTAGGTCTGTTTTTAATATTTTGGTAAAATTCCACACCATTTTTCATAGAGGCTGGACCAGCCTGCATTCCCAAGAGCAGTCTAGAAGGGCACCCTTTTGCACACATCCTCATCAGTACTTGCTAGTTCTGTCTTTCTAATATGGGTTATCTCATAGGTATGAGATGGTATCTCATTCTGTTTCCATTGTGTGCTTTTTTTTAAAAAAAAAAAAGATTTATTTATTTGTACATACAGGCCAGAGGCTCAGGGGTAGCAAGAGGCTTCACCAAGACAGAGTGGGGAGCAGAACAGGCAGATTGATGAAGTACACTGCTGAGGGGAGCAGCGGGCGGGTCAGGAGAGGTCTGCTGAGCCATGTAGTCACCTCCGGGGCAGGCGGAAATCGAACTCATGTCTAAGTGGTTTTAGCTTCTCAGTGCAGTGCTTTAAACCCGCTGCGCCACCAGGGAGGGCCCCATTGTGTGCTTTTTTGATGATATGTGATGAGCCTTTTTTCAAGTGCCTGTTGATCATTCATATGTCTTCTTTGGAGAAGTGTCTGTTCAGTTTATCTGCCCATTTTTATTGATTTATTTATGGCTTTGGTATGTTGTTGATTTGTATGGGTTCTTTGTAGAGCTTGACTATTTTAGCCCCTCACTGGATGTATGATGTTCAAATATTTTCCCCACTTGGTGGGTTTCTTATCATTTTAATGATAGTTTCTTTCACTTTCCAGAAAATTTTTAGCTCTATATTGCCCCCATTTATCTTTGTTTTTGTTTCCCTTGCCATTGGAGTCAGATTCCCCCAAATACACTAAGATCAATGTCATGGAGTGTTTATCTATGTTTTCTCCTATATATTTTGTTTTACAAATCTTACATCCAAGCCTGTAATCCATTTTTAGTTTATTTTTGTGTATTAGAAGATGCTAGCTTCATTCTTTCACATATGACTATAATTTCCCCAGTCTTATTTGTTAATGAGATTTCCCTTCTCCATTGTATACTCTTGGCTCCTTTGCCATAGGCTGACTTTCCATATCAACATAGATTTTATGTATGAACTCTCAAT
Source organism: Condylura cristata (assembly GCF_000260355.1). Classification (NCBI taxonomy): domain Eukaryota; kingdom Metazoa; phylum Chordata; class Mammalia; order Eulipotyphla; family Talpidae; genus Condylura; species Condylura cristata. The sequence goes on along the minus strand of NW_004567131.1, from coordinate 19,622,891 downwards.
TCTGTTCGCTTGATCTGTGTGTCTATTTTTATTCCATTTCCATACTGTTCTAATTGCTATGGCCTGTGATATAGTTTGATATCTGGAACTAATACCTTCATTATTCTTTTTTGTTAGTATTGCTTTGAATCTTTGCACTTTTTGTGATTCAATATAAATTTATTAAACTTATGTATCTCTTTCTTCATTTCCTTTTTTTTGATGACACCCATCTCTAGATTTTTCCAACTCTCCCATTCTTGAACCTTCACACTTATAATATGTAAGTGATCTGAAAAATGAAAGATACTTTTCTTTAAGAAGTTCATCCATTATTAAAGTAGACCAGCTTTAGTACAAATGTTCTGGGTTAGGCTAAGTCAGTCTTAATTACAATGTATATAAGTATCTACAGTACCATTTATTTATCGAATACACAAAACTATTTAGCTCCTAATTATGTAATCTTATGTAATACACTATGCTTCTTTGTACCTTAGGATCCCAATCTGTCAAGTGGCAATAATAATAGCCTCTACTTCAGAGAGCTGTTGTGAATATTAAGTATGATGTGTAAAACTCAGCAAGGTTCCTGGCATATAATGTGTTCAATTAGTCATAGTTAGTATTATCTGTTCACTTTTTCCTCACAAGATGGGGACATAGTGCATGGTACATGATAGATCATACATAAATATAACAAATTACTAGAAACTATAGGTACTCTTCTATGTTCACAGGTATATAAATACAGATTTATACCATCTCAGATAGGAAGTGCTAGTATTATATATGAATAGAACAGGAATTAATAGGGTAAAATGCAGTGAAACTGTATATGCCTGAATTTTAGCAAAGCTATCATAATTCTGAAAACTATGCTGAAAAATTCTTGAACTGGAATTATGTTTTTCTGTTTCTTCTTAATAGTCATTTTCCTGATCAAGTTTCCTTACAGTAACATTTTTCATAGAACATAACATTCAAAATGATAAAACAATTAATAGAGAAAAGAATGTTTAAGTTTGTGTTTTTAAAAAAATAGCAGTTTTTCTTATTTTAAGGGGTTGTTCAGATTCTGATTGGAAAGCTATTCAGACTTTAAATAACATTGTTTGTGCTGTCTGGGAAATACTTCCAGAACATTCTGACCCTGAGATGTCTTTGGGGTACCTCCATGACATTGTATACTGTACTCTCTTCTCCCATTGCTACACTCTTTCTGGCCCTCAAAAGATTTAGCCTTTGTTTTAAAAATCAAACAAAGAAAATCAAGATTATATAGAGATGTTAAAAAGCAAAGCTCTGCCTTCCTCTTTCAATCCTCTTATTAATACCCATGTCATGACTCTTGTCGAGAAAAAGGTTTAGTGTCACTGTCCTCAATCAGTGTTCTTTCATTCACTTTCATTAGGACCCATGTTTTCCTGACAAAGTATAACAAATGGACACTGTTGGTCCCTAATGTGCTTCTGACTACAGATCCCACACCATTTCTCTGTGAAGCAATTGCAATTATTTGTCATTTTAATATGACTTGGCAAGGAGGTCTGAAAAACATGGCTATTATTCATCAATATGTATATTTTGTACTTATATTAATATTAGAATATCATTATTACTTGTCTCACATTGTATGAGCAAGATAAAATTACACTATGTAAAAAATGCATTAAATTCTCTTCAGCTGCACTCATACAGCAAAGTAAAGGTAATTTAAGAGCTTGCACCATTTATATGCTAAATGCTGCCATTTATTATTATTAGTGGAGAAATACTTTTACCTTGCACTAATGAAAAATATATCAATATGTTTCCAGTGTTAATTGGAAATAATATAGCTAATACTAAAACACAAACCTTTTAAAATTTATCTATCCATACTTTCACAACCGAAAATGTTCTTGTTTGTAATTTTTCAACCATGTTAGCATAATGCAATTTTGATATTGGAGTATAATTCTTTAGTTTTAAACTCTTTCATAGGCTTTTCCACATAAAATTAGTTTTGAAACCTTAGAAATTTAAGAACTAGCTTTGTAAATAACTACTAATAATTTATCACCAACATTCTCTCCAATGGATATACTTAATATCGTATCATAATTGTGATGAAGCAAGTTAAATCCCTGTCCAATTCTGGGTAGTTTTAAATTACATCTATAATTTTATCAGTACTTTTTACTAACCCCAAGATACAGCTAAATAAAAAACAACTTTTTAATTGCTATATGCTGAGCAAAGGGAAGGAAAGGGCAAGTTTCCTAGAAGCTGTTTCTCTGAATTAAAGGAAACATACACAACATTTAGGACCAGAAAAAGACCAATCTAAATAGGTGATTTTTAATTCTAACATGAAGAAGACCTGTATCCTGATAGCTCAAACTAGAATTAAACTTTAACTACATGCCTTACAGAAGACCAGGTACATTCTTTTATGTACATAAATAATATGTATATGTATGTATATATATATATATATATATTCAGATTATAAAGCTTAGAAATTTGGGAGCAGACAGACAGAGAAAGGAAAACAAAGCAGAAAATCAAGATAAAACATAATGTGTGTTTGTATGGGTTGGATGATAAAAGGAGGAAATTAGGAGAATTTTACAATGCATTACCAAACTTCCAGTTGTAAGTGTAATGAAATAAAGTGAACCATAGAATGTGAATATTCAATGATATTCATCCCATTCTTCTTTATAAAGTTACTAACTAAATAAAATTAGCTTATCTATAGAATGAATTATCTTTAAAGGCTGTCATAGTAAAACACTTAAAATAATTTCAGAAGTATGTATTGAAATGTAGGCATATAAAACTATATCAAGTAAAAATAGATTTTTAACAGATGTACATTTATAAAAATATACATATATACATACATGAAACAGTGTGCTACAAAATAGTTCAAAGTGACAAGATATTGGGTGATTTTAATTTCTTTCTTGTACACTTTGGTTTTACCTAGATTTTCTGCAATGGATATATTATACTGTGTCAGGAAAAAGTGACTTAAAAGACATGCTAAAATATTAACTAGAATATTATTTTTTATGTGTAAAATTTAAAACGTGTATTTCTACAACTCAATGCTGGATTAAATTATGGGTTTCTGTTGAATTTATTAGGAGGCTTAATTTTGTGCTAACTAAACTTTTGGCCCTAGTTTGTGTTATTTTAAAAGTTGACACAATACTTTTTAAAGTATTATATGAAAGATGACCACTGTAGGAGGTATAATAAAACCTTGCTTCCATCCTAAAGAAATCAATAGAACTTAAAAATATCAAAACAATAACCATTTAAAAGTAAACATTAATAAAGTAACTAAGTTTTAAAAAACCAGGCCACTCAGTGATAGTTTTACTAAGAGTGTCAAATGTGAAACACAAATGGATTTTTTAAATTAAGAAAAATAATTTTTACCTGGATTGAAATGTAAGAGTGAGAACAAAGAGGCAAGGAAGCATAATGGAATATGGTGGTGAGTAATTTGGTAGTGGATACACTACAGTGGCCATACCTGAGGAGGACACTCAGTGCTCCAAAGCACTAACAATAATGTAGCCAATGTTACCACAATTAAAAATGATGAACCAATTAAAGAAAAGTTACTTTTCTGAAGTAGGTAAGTCTATAGAGACAGAACATGGATTATTGATCTCCTAGGATTGAGGGTGATGGCAGGACTAGGGGTAACAACAGCTCATCATGTATGGAGGATCTTTTTGGGGTGATGAAAATATTCTAAAATGGATTGTAGTAACAGTTCTACATCTCTGTGAATGTCCTTAAAGCAACTAACCATCCGTATTTTTTTTAAGATTTATTTATTTATGCAGACAGAACTGGGGTACAGGTCAGAGGCTCAGGGGCAGTGAGAGGATTCACCAGAGACAGAGTGGGGCGCAAAACAGGCAGATTGATGAAGTACACTGCTGAGGGGAGCAGCGGGCGGGTCAGGAGAGGTCTGCTGAGCCATGTGGTCACCTCCGGGGTGGGCCGGGATTGAACTCATGCTGAAGTGGCTTTAGCTTCTTAGTGCTGTGCTTTGACCCGCTGAGCCACCAGGGAGGGCCCAACCATCCGTTTTAAGTGGCTAAATTGTATGCAGGTGAATGGCATCTCAGAAAGTTGTCTCTGTTGCTTAAGTGTAGCTTGGATCTTTGACTTCTTCTAGCTGACAGAATATGGCAACAGCGACGGCTCTCATTCTCACAATTGTATTCTACAAAACTCCATCTTGCTAGCAGATTAATTTCAAAGCCCCACTCCCCCGACTAGATTTGCAGAAGTTAAGGATCCATGTCGGAAGGTCCACTCGGCAGTTGTGAGTGACTTCTGGGTCTGCAGGCAGCCTCTGGCTCACATCCAATATGAGTCCTTAGTCCTCCAACCAAAAGGAAATGGATGTTTTCAGTCACCTGAGTGACGTTGGGAGAGGGCTCCTCCTCAGTCAAGTCTCCAAGTGAGAATGCATCTCTTCAACATCTAGATAGTCTTATGAGATGCTAGGTACTGCACTCAGTAATATTTTACAGATACCCCATCATCTGTCTCAAAGAACCCCTGAAATAAGTAGATGTTATTTTAAGCTGCTGACTATGTGGTAGTGTGCTATGCGGCAAGAGAAAGAAAAAACTTACTTTACCACATTTTTCTGTCATGGAATGTGCTAACTGAAGCTCTTCAGATACCTTCTGTATTCCTCTGATTTCCCAATTTTTACTGAAGCTCCTACTCAGGTCACAGTTGGGAGACTGTAGATTCAGTTCATTGCCAAGCATTTTATGTTGGCACAGACGTCTGCTACAGCTTGAGCATCTAAGACCAAACACATTTCTTCAGCTCCTCTGAAGAGATGAAATTATGGTTCTATCTGAAGCCAAGAAAATAATTTCCCACCTGTACATAATAAAGACTGGGCTTATACATCCTACTAAATGATATTAGAAAGTGACCCAGGGTAAATAAACTTAATAACATAAATATATAATATGGGAGAAAAAACAGGGAATGATATTGGCAGTTTGAAATTTTGAGTTGTGCATATTTTTTCCCTCATTTAAATGACTTAAAAACTTCCTGAAAAGATCTGTCAAAAATATTATCAAGATTTCTTGGCTTTATTATGTGGCTAACGTTTGAAATTTGACCTCATTTTTAAGAGGCCAAAGGAGAAAAACTACAAAGGAAATTTCAATGACACTGTTATTTATTTTATTTATTTTTTTTAAAGATTTATTTATTTATTCATACAGAACTGGGATACAGGCCAGAGTTGCAGGGGCAGTGAGAGGATTCACCAGAGACAGAGTGGGGGGCAGAATAGGCAGATCAACGAAGTACACTGCTGAGGGGAGCAACGGGAGGGTCAGGAGAGGTCTGCCACGCCATGTGGTCACCTCCAGGGCAAGCAGGGATCGAACTGCCATGCCATGTGGTCACCTCCAGGGCAGGCAGGGATCGAACTCATGCAGAAGTGGCTTTCGATTCTTAGTGCTGTGCTTTAACCCGCTGCACCACCAGGGAGGGCCCTATTTTATTTAATTTTTAAAGTTCAATGCTATAAAAGCATTTTACCACCTGATTGTCCTTTTCTTTAATGCAATGCAAAATAATCTTACCTTAGTTTTACTGAAGTTGTTCTACATTCATGTTGAAGCTCTTCAAATCACAACTATCTTTTGGTTTCTTTAAACACATTATTAAAAACTTAACCTAAGGAATGTCTGAGAAACTAATATAATGTGATATGAGATCCCGGAACAAACAAGAAAGCACATAAGGTAAAAACTAAGAAAATCTGGAAAATATATATATTTTAGTTAATAGTAATACATAACTAATATTTTTCATTATTGTAAAGAATGAAACATATTTACATGTATGTAAATAACAAGGAACATGGGGTGTTGGATATATGAGAACTTTTATTTTTGCAGTTCTTCCGTAAATCTAAATATGTTCTAAAATGAAAGTTTATTTTAGGGCCTTCCGAATGCCATAAGGTTTAAGTCTCAGCACCTGCATCAATGCAGCCTGAGTTCAATCCCTGATCAGAAAGCTAACCCACGTCTGGCACAGTAGACCTCTCACTGCTCCCTTCAACAGTGTATTTCAGTTAATCTGCCTGTTCTGCTCCTCAACCTGTCTCTAGTGAATCCTTTCACCCCACCCCTGCCTCTGCTCTGCCCCCCTACTCTTCAATGCATAAATAAATAAATCTTTTAAAGAAAAAAGTTTATTTTCTAGAATAACCCTAATAATTTAGAACAAGTGAAATACTAAATGATTAAAAATAAAAAAAAGTTCTCCATTGGGCATGATTAACTGGCATTATTTCTAGGAAATTTAAGAGTGAAATGAAAAAATTGAATTTTTATTAAGAAAATATATATGAGTATTGTATAATGTGGAAAACACTTCCTAAGCATTGCACCCGAAATAGCCACAAAAATAAATTTATAAATATTAATAATAAGTACATTTAACCACATAAAGAATTAATGTGTATATATATATGAAATTACAACATTTTTATGTATTTTCAATATAGATGACAAGGAGGTAGCTTCTTTAATATAAATGCATTGTTATGAATAAATAAGAAATATATAAATAGAAAAATGAGCAAATATCAGCACACAAATGTTTAATTTACTGAAATAGAAGTGCAATTGACCACTAAGTATGTACTAAGATTAGCATAATAAGTTATCAAAAAAATTTTAATTAGAAGAGCAGTGAAATTTTTTCTACTATATTAGTGAAGATAAAAATGATAATACCCTCTGTTGGCAAGAGTGTGAGGAAATAACCATTTTCATATATAATAGGAACAGAGCAGTCAAGACCTTCATAATCATTATCATCCTTAATCTGTGTGAAAGAAAATAATTAGCTCTAATTTTAATTAGTGCAATTACATGACTAAACCAAGTTATAAAACTAGTTATGTAACCAATTCTTAATTGGTTATTTATATAATATTCATATATATATACATACATATATATATTATATATATATATATAAATCGGTTAGAGAAAACTGCTACTGAGTTTTTAACTATTGATATTTGTCTTTAAATAACAGTTAATTATATTAAATAACAATATCTGGTTAAGGAAGGTATTTGCTCTCAAGTCAGCTTCCCAACAAATACTACGTCTTTTCTTTCTTCCACAATTATTACGGGCTTTCGGGTTACCTTCTAATTCTGTTATCAGAGTAACTTGCTAGAAATGTAAAAATGACTGACACAGCAAAAGTTAAAAAATATTGACTAGATAAAATTAAAGATGGATGGGTAGGTCTTGGATGGATGAATGGATGGATGGATGGACGGTCAGACAGATGGACAAGCATGCTTTTTAGTAACAGATATGTTTCATCTCACTTAAAATCTATGTCTCCTTATTGTGGCAGCATAATCATTAAATCATAAAAAATTGGAAAGAAAGGTCTTTTAAAAAAGCAATGAAAAGAAGCAGAATCAAAACAATTATGTTATTATAAGTTAAATTTTCACAGATCCATTTTCTGAAGCTAAATGAAAACTAGCATTCTTAAAAGAGAAATTAATAACTATGCTTTGTATTAACTACTAAAATTTTTGTGATTAAAGTAGTATAAGTACTTTTAAGAATAGTTTTTAAATATTTAAGTAGGTTTCCAAGTAGATTTTCATAAATCTCTAAATTTATTTACATTTCAGTACATAATGTATCCAAATATTATATGACAGTTTTCAGATATTCTGAGGAATGTGCCATATATTAAAGGAATTTAAAATTTATTTCAGAAGACATAGTCAATACTTTCTAAAATAAACCATGAAACTAACACAGGCACCCTTTTGATCCTCATGGGTATACTTTATTTGTCCTTGAAAAAATATATATCCAATGGACCTTTCAGAATGATTTATTAGATGTTATTGTTATGATGTTCAATATTGTTCAATACTGAACTACTATACTGATTACCACTCTCCACTCTGCTTTAGTTCTATCATGTGCTTTTATTTACCTCCTGAGGCAAAAACATTTTAATTGGTTTAGAGAAGCTTGAACTCTCTTTTATCAATGACAAATTTCATCAAAATGGAACTAACCAAGAGCTATACTCTCAAGGCAGAAAATCCATGATCCATTTTGGATTTCTAAGGTTTAAGACTTATAAGTCAACAGTAAAAGAAAAAAAAAAAGGAACTTAAAAGTTTGTAATCTAAAATCTTTTGTAAAAATATACATCTATATGGCCCTCCCTGGTGGTGCAACGGGTTAAAGCACAACACTGAGAAGCTAAAGCCACTTCCACATGAGTTCGATTCCCGCCTGCCCCGTAGGAGACCACATGGCATGGCAGACCTCTCCTGACCCGCCAGCTGCTCCCCTCAGCAGTGTATTTCATAGATCTGCTTGTTCTGCTCCCCACTCTGTCTCTGGTGAAGCCTCTCGCCGCCCCTGCACCTCTGGCCTGTATCCCAGTTCTGTCTGCATATATAAATAAATCTTAAAAAAAAAAAAAAAAGAAATATACATCTATATGTGTATCATATTACATACAAACATAAGTATTCATGCCAGCATATATAAACACATGCAGATGTGTATCTAACACCCAAGTATAACTTTATAGAAATGTTAATATGTATCAAATACATTAAAATAATACAAAAGTCTTTAACATGGCATAGAAAATGATTTCTAATTTAAGAATGGTAACTAAAATGACATAGTATTTCTCCTATTTTCTTTTGTTAAAGGATAGCTTGCCAAGTTATCCACACATTAAATTTATGGAACACTGCAGTCAATTTTGAAATAATTTACAGTTAGAGTAAACCCTGCCAACTGCATAAAATTAGGCAAACCATGCATTATTTTAATAGGTCTATATTTCTTTAAGTATTCATTTTATAGGAATTCATTATTTATGAACAATGGAAGAAATAAGTTGCTGGTTGCACAGAAATTGTATTTATTTAGTAGATTTTCATTCCATACTGTTTTCACTACTTAATAAGTTCAAACTAAACTGTGATTTGCTCAGAGCCAAACATTCTTTGTAATACAAATGCAAAACAAAGACCAACTGCAAAAACAACCATTTTTTAAATTTTTATTTTATTTTTAGAATAACAATGTTTAACATAGAAACAACAACAAGGGAGTAGGATATACTCCCTTAACAAAGTGTAAGTGTACAATACAGTATCATCAAAAAAACAAAAGGTAATAAATACTGGTGAAGATGTAAAGAAATTGTACCCTGCTGGTTAACAAAGTGGAGCAGCAGCTATGAAAGTGTGTGTGAATTTACTCAGAAATTTACAACAGAGCTTCCAATTGATGCAGCAATCCCACTCCTGGGTATCTATCCAAAAGACTTGAACTTAGGATCTGAGGGAGGCCTTAGTACTCTCATGGTCATATGTTCACTGCAGTCCTATTCCCAAGATGCAATATGTGGAAATGACCTAAATGTCCACCAACAGATGATTGGCTTTCGCTCTCACCTGGCAAGATAACAAGAATCAAAACCCACTAGACACTGAGTTAGCCAATAAAATTAAATCCATGTTCTCCCAACAGTCCCATTGTAAAGAGGCACAGTCTTTCCTTGGATTAAATTTTAATGAAATTGATGATCTATAACTCCAGCAGTGTTCTGCATATTGGAGAGGTAAAAGTGTTTATTTAAAGTAAATGATAGCTGCTATCCTTTCAGCAAATTCTCACTCAGTCTATGCCAAGTGAGGCCATCCCTTAGAGTTAAATTACTCACTAATTTTTCTTGCTTTTTCCAATACAGATTTTTCCAACCTCCCTTTCTTTGTCAAAATGAGCAAAAGACCTTGAGAAAAGCACAGATATTGAACAGAATGTATCACTTACAAAGTTAGAGACTTTTCTACCATAGAGAACTCAAGTTGGGTTAAAGATAATAGAATTTCAGTGACTTGATGGAAGAAATTATTCTGTTTTAGAAAGGCAGATGTACTGGGTATCCCTAGTGGTGAAAGGAGTTTAGTCTCAGCACTATTACGTTATCCACAGCCACTGCAACATAAATTCAATACCCAGCCAGGGAGGTGACCCACATGTGACAGCAGACCTCTCCTGTCTCAACCGCTGCTCTCCGCAGCAGTGTACTTCAGTAGATCCACCTGTTCTGCTCATCACTCTGTTTCTGGTGAATCCTCTTACCCACCCATCCCTACCCTGGCATCTCTGGCCTACACCCTAGTTCCTGTATGCATAAATAAATAAAAATAAACCTTTAGGAAAATTTAGGGATAAGTAGAAATGTAGGATCACCTCTGATAATACAGAGACTACAGAAAATTGACTTTTCTCAGTCACAAAACATTTTCAGTGCATTCATGTATTATACATAAATAATTTCAATGCAGTGAATATAAACATGTATCTAAACACTCTATTACTTGGACTAATTGATACTCTTTTTTTTTTTAAACAACTCCTGTGAAGGTCACTTTCAGTAAACAAGCCACCCTATACTTACCTATCTGCCTAAGCATTATGAAAGACAGAGACAAAATGTAAGACACCACTGTCTACACATAAACAACAGCTCATAATTTGGGGGAAAAAATAAAACTAGATGAACTCATGAAAATATCAAGCCAAAAAGATCATATTACTTGAACTTCAAAATTGTATGTTTCTGACCAAGATTAGCACATTTTTTCCCACAAAAGAGCAGAAAGCATTTTAGTTTTGGCAAAGCACAAGGTGTGTGTCAAGATTACTCAACTCTCCTGTTGTAGCAAGAAAAAAAAAGGGTTGTCGATAATCAAAAGTGAATGAGAGTGCCTGAGTTCCAATAAGACATTATTCTAAAATAGGGCTTGGTTGGAATTGGTCCACCATGATTGTTTACTCATCCTACAGAGCCATTTCATGAATGTGTTCCCGTTGTGTTAATGAGGTCTTGGGAAGAGCAGCATTTTTAAAACTGAACTATAATTGGCATATAACATTATATTAGTTTCAGGTGTAAAACAAAATGATTTTATATATGTACATAATGTAAAAATTCACAAAAAGTTTGGTTAATATCCCTTACCACATATAGTTACACCTGTTTTTTTTTTTCTTGTGATGAGAAAATTTAACATTTTGATTGTTATTTTACATTAGATAAAACAGACATTCTGCCCAGTTTGAAGGCATCATTTCCTACAGGAATGAAATTTTTCATTCCACCCTTTCCTAGATCTTAACTTTCTATCAGATATTTGTGGATGTCTATGCACACTTTTTTGGTCTCCGTGGTCCTCAAATTGTCCCAAAGAGAAGACTCTCTACCAACACCCATGTTCTCTGATCTGAAGCTATCCTTAGGTAGTAGCTTTTAAAGCATGCTAACAGACCGCTCTAGGGGAAGACTGGTAGCTAGACATTCTGTCTGTTCTCTCTACCTTTAATAGTGGGGTGATAATCAATGTAGAACTGTTTTATTACATTGTACTATATCATTGAACCTATGACCACAAACCCCACAGACTACCAGTCAGGCTATGTGGAGGGATGTGCCCGTTGGATACAGCCACAGAATCAACAGTGCCAGACACATGCACAAACTCTTTTCTCAAAGACTAGAAATCTGGAGCTAGGAAGAGAGAGAGTGCCAACAGCACCTGCCATTCTCCCCATCTCTGAGAGGATGCAGTAAAACCCCTGTGTTTAATTGGAAACCTGACCCTTTCATGGAAAGACTGGGTGCTTGTTACTACTTCTTTAGTGTACACCATGTTTTTAGCATACCTGTATGACTGCAGTCCATGAGGGAAAGCTGTTTTACAGAAGACTGATACTTAATAATCATAGATGGTAGGATAAAGTTGAAATAAAGAATAATCACTATGATGTCAAATAAAATTATGTATTTATAGAAACATTACAAAGTGAATTTGAAACAATTATACAAGTGCTTAAGAAATTCATGTTGTTGACAAATTATTTTCTGTTTACAAAGAGACACTTTGAAGTGCAATGAAGGAACAAGGTTGTCTTTACCTAATCTAGTGACCAAGTTTTCGTTTGAGTGGTAGTTTGACAACCAGATATCTTGTGTTTCTAGATATAATCCAGTACGATATATCTAGAATATACAATATATATTCTTGAATCTTGAACAATGCAGAGACTGGGACACAGACAACCTCCCATGCAGTCAAAATTCATATTAACATTCAACTCCCCCTAACTTAATTACCAATAGCCCACTGTTGAGCAGAAGACATACATAATTGAACATACTAGTCGACATGTTGACCTATTTTGTGTGTTACATTTATTATACATTTTATTCTTATAATAAAGTAAGCTAGAGAAAAGAAAATGCTAAGAAAATCATAATAAGGAAAATACATTTACAGTGTTGTGTTGTAGTTATCAATGTTGTAAGTTTGTATCATCCTGTTTATAAGAAATCCATGTGACTTGGACCTATGGTGTTCAAGGATGGCACCATTTTTGGCACATTCTGTATAAAAATGTTTAGTGTTTAGTCAAGACTATGGAACTATATCTTCTAGGTTACAGAAGATACAGAGTATTAAGTTATAAAGTTAAATAACAATGTGATGAAGAAATGAGACAATACCCAAAAGATAGATTCTTTCACAAGTTTCTTTGTTTAAACTTTCTTTTGATTAATAGAAAATTTTTAAAGATGGCATACAGATTCAGTATTTGGCTCTGGTTCAGTAATGTTCACACAACGAATTGCAAAGGATCTTTGGAGAACAATGGGGTAGTGTAAGTACAAAGTGATTATCAGATGGCAGCAAGGAATTAACTTTCTTATTATAGTATATTTTTTTCCAGCTAGTAAGATCCTCTTTTTAGAAATGCATACTCATTTTTTATGTATAGAATACTGTCTTATCAGTAAATTGCTTTTATTTTTATTTTTATGTAACTTTTTTGAGTTTGCATTGGCTTACTATAGGTGAATCAGATATATAAGCTTATACCATTTAAGTGCCTTAAAATAAGGATCCTCACTCATATAAGCATCCTCACTCCAGTTACCTCACACCTGCCCTGTACATGCTGCACACACTGACCCACTCTCTGGCACAGCTTGTTTTGCTTCCTCATGATAGTTATTAACTGGAAAGACATGGTTGGCTGGTTGAATGGTGTTGGTTGATTGGCAGATTATTAGTTAGTTGTCCATCTCCCTCCCCCAAAATACTAGTTCTATGAGATGTGGGATCTTGTTGGTCATGCAATTGTACTTTTTTTTTTCTTTGTGCATACAGAACTGGGGTACAGTCCAGAGGCTCAGGGGCGGCGAGAGGTTTCACCATAGACAGAGTGGGGAGTAGAACAGGCAGATCGACAAAGTACACTGCTGAGGGGAGCAGCGGGCTGGTCAGGAGAGGTCTGCTGCGCCATGTGGTCACCTCCCTGGCAGGCGGGAATGGAACTCATGTGTAAGTGGCTTTAGTTTCTCAGTGCTGTGCTTTAACCCGCTGCACCACCAGGGAGGGCTGCAATTGTACTTTTAATCCTTGAATAATATGTGCAAATAGTAAATACTGTTAAATGTGGGGAAAAAGACAATCACAATTAACATTTGTGAAAATTTTCTTTTGAAGATTACCTTTGCTTAGTTTGATATGGTTTTCCTGGGGAAATATATTGACAACACTGGGAAGGGTTTTTTCTATTTATCATATGAATGAAGCTTACATTGTCATGCCAGTTAACAAACAAAGAGATAGGGAAAGGGAGCTGGAAAGATGTAAGATTTTAATTCAGTGTTATTTGAAATCACATGTGAACTGTCTGCTGTGCGCTGCTGGAAGACATCCCTGTGAAGTTCAAAGAGCTGAGTGTTCTAGCACCTGTTTCTGAGCTATAACCTGTTTACACTTTTCATAATAAGATGAAACTCAATGTTTTCAGAAAGCCAGTACATGAGAGTTCTAAACATATCCTGTTGGAATTAAATCTTCAGTCCTAAAAATAAAGATTGCAGTGCTTAGATGAAAGAAAATTAAAACATTTTATTTAAAAAAATATGACACTGAAAATCATAACCCAACGTAACTGTGCCAGTGTGAATAGGAACATCTTTTCTATCTACAGGAGGTATATGTTACTTTTAAGATAAGATTTAAATACACAAACTACAAAGACTTTTGGCTCAAGAAATACTAGTAACAAATTTTTGTCACATATAGAGACCAGATTGTAGAGAAGACTAATAAGACCACAGGACTATTGTTTTATGACTTGACTTTGAGAAATCTACCTTAAGTAATAAAGACCACCCAAAAATGTCTACTAGGTGACATACCTAAGGGCTAATTCTATCTCTTATTCTAATCAAACATCAAAAACTAGGAATAAGCATCACTAATACAGTCATAGCAACAGAAAAGCACTGTTCCACAATCACTTTTCACTAGTTTACAATTTATTGCAACAAGAATTCTGCTACTCTTGGTTAAATTGCCACTGAAAGGGAGGATTATAAGGAGAGGTATGGGAACACCCAGGGTAAGATCTAGTCAATAATGAGAAGTAAAGTCACTCTTTTCCCCCAAGCCACAGTAACCACATCTATTCAAAAAACATATAGTGAATTTTAGGACTTGCCATGTACTATGTTAGAAATTGTGAATGCAAAGAACAAAAGCAACTTGGTCATTGTCCTCAAAGAACCTATACTGTAGTGGAAACAGTCCTCATTTCATAGTGTGCCCCAGTAGAGGCTGTATATGTAGAGCAGGTATCTTAAAACTGTACAGAAATCAACCATGTAAAGTTTTAATAGTAGTGTTTTTCTTAAAAGCCACAGTTAATCTCCTAAATAATCAGTTAATATTATTGCCTAACTATTTGTGTCTTTCCAGAATTTATATGTTGAAATCCAAAATCCCAAAGGATTAGGAGGTGGAACCTCTTTGGGATGATTAGGTCATGAGAGTCGAGTCCTCAAGAATGAGATTAGTGTCACCCTAAGGACTCCTTAACCCCTAACCTCTTGTGAGTATGTGAAAGTCTACAGTCACAGTCTAGAGGGGGACCCTCATTAAAACATGAATTTGCTGTCACCTTGATCTTAGACTTCTCAGCTGCCAAGATACCAGACAGTTACTTTAACAAATGTTAAATGTGAATCCATGTGAAAGAAAATACCAAATTTTAAGGCACTATGCAAAAATAATGAATAGAAGTTCATATTAGTAGCTTACTAGAAAGACATCATTACTAGAGTATTACTAGAAGTCATCATCCAACTAATTCATTGATATCAGTATAATTTCCATCAGAAGTGGACAGCTTAAAATACCATTTGTCTAAAATATGCTAGTGTGTAAGGGTAAAATTAGAAATGAAATATCAAGATCAAATAGGATTTGTTCCAGAAAGAGAAGGAAACTTCAGTGTAATTTACTATATTAATATAATCGTCCACATGGACACCTTTAGAAGGAAATTTTCTTGACTCGGTAAATAGGTTTAGGGCCTCCCTGGTGGCACAAGGGGTTAAGTCTCAGAGAGTGAAGCTATTGGCAGCCACTGCAGCCCAAGTTCCATCCCCAGTCAGAGCACTAACACATGCTGCAGCAGACTTCTCCTGTCTCACCTGCTGCTTCCCTAAACAGTGTATCTCAGTCAGTCTACCTGTTCTTCAGTTCTATGCAAAAAAAAAAAAAAAGAAAGAAAGAAAGAAAACATTAACATTAAAACATTGTTTTCCTGGAAAATGGATTCTAAACTCATATTCAGAATATCTAAAGAATTCCTGCAGGGCCCTCCCTGGTGGCGCAGCATGTTAAAGCACAGCACTAAGACGCTAAAGCCACTTCTGCATGAGTTCGATCCCCGCCTGCCCCGGAGATGACCACATGACCACATGGCCACATGGCTTGGCAGACCTCCCCTGACACGCCCGCTGCTCCCCTCAGCAGTGTACTTCATCTATCTGCCTGTTCTGCTCCCCACTCTGTGTGTAGTGAATCCTCTCACCGTCCCAGCACCTCTGGCCTGTATCCAGTTCTGTATTCATAAATAAATAAATTTAAAAAAAATACTTAAAAAAAAAAGAATTCCTGCAAGTCAACAATAAAAATAAAACAATGCAAAATTTGTGTAAAGAACAAATGATTTGAACACACACTTCACCCAAAATTAGTATACCAATGTCAAATAAGCACATGAAAAAAATCTCAAGGTCATTAGTAGACAGAGAAATTTATATTGGAAGGCAATGTAAACACTGCAAACACTCAGTAGGATGACCCAGATTTCAAACACTGACAATGTCCAACATTTGAGAGGATAAAAACAATTGCAATGTTGATGCATTCCAGAGGGAGTATACATGGGAGATCAAGTTGGTAATTTCCTACAGAGCTAAACACTTAGCTACTTTGTATCCTGGCAATTTTATTCCTACTTACTTAAGCACAAAAATAAGCAGCAGCAGAGCATCCTCATCCACAGTAGCCAAAATCTGGAAATAATTTTTCAAAAGAGAATTGGAAAAACATACTATGGTGTATTAATACAGTGTTACTAATGATTAGTATGAATAGTACTAATAGTGTTATTCATCAGAGAATAGTACTAATAATACTATTCATCAGAGAAAAAATGAACTACTGCTTAACAACATGGATGAACTCAAAAATTTATAAGCAAAAGAAATCGAATTCAAAAAAGTACATTTTAAACTCCTTTGTATGAAGTTTTAAGTAACTGTTAGTTATTGTCAGCTAATTAACCTCTACTAGTGGGATCAGGACAGTGGCAGCTTCGAATACACATCAAAAGATATGAAAACTTCTTAGGGGTTGGTAATACTCTATCTTGTTTGGAGGTTACAGTGTATAATTGAATTAAGCTCTCTGGGTTTGTACATGGGTTGAAGCGAACTTAGATTTTTGTTAAAGATTTATTTTTATTTATTTGTGCACACAAGAACTGGAGTATAGGCCAGAGTTGCAGTGTGTGAGAGGATTCACCAAAGACAGAGTAGGGAACAGAAAACAGGGGAATCTACTAAAATGCACTGCTGGGTGGTAAAACAAGAGAGGTCTATTTTGCCACATACGTTAGTTCCCTGGGTGGGGTTTGAACACCCACTTCAGTAACTGGCAACTGAGACTTTAACCCCTGCCTACCAGGGAGGCCCAATCTTAGATTTTTAGGGCACTGAGGATCCTGGAAAAGGCATATAT
>NW_004567131.1:19509033-19605214 GCF_000260355.1 Condylura cristata | reverse complement strand
AAGGGGATCCTAAGAGAAGTAATACCCAAAGCAAGGATCTAGTATTGCTTTATCTTCAAGTCCTGTCCCTGAATCCTTAAAGCACTCCGCTCACAGGCTGTGGTGGGGACCGTCATTGGTGGGGACACAGATTGCTGGTGAGACTGGGGCAGGGAGAGGCGGGGACTGGGATGTGGAACTTCACATCACCCACACTCTGCTCTAGGTGAGGACCAAAATTTGGATTCAACATTCTGTGCTTTTGTGTTGACCCAGAACTTGAGGACTTAAAGAGATCTTCCAGGACTTGCAGAAAGGACAGCCTTGATAATTTGGAGAAATTCATGTCTAATGTGATAGTTTGGGACTTAGAACTATTCAGAAGATAGTAATTTTGACACCGTTGAACATTTAAACCCATCATGGCTTCATGAGCTTTACTTATCAGATACCATCACTGACGGCTTGACTGTGAACTTCTGAATTTTCTTACTAATTCTTACCCAATATTTATCATAGGTCTAGTATTGAGTAAAGGCTATGTATTGTCTATGTATTGTTGCATTAATACATAGACACTCATTTGCATATTTTGATATTAAGTTGAACTATATTGAGACTAAGTAAACTACATAGGGCAGCTCAAGCCAGTGAGAAAAGTAGCATTCAATTCAATAATTAATAATAATAACATAAAATGCTCGTATAAGACAGCCATACACCAAGCACTATTCTAAGAATTTTATCTATATTGATATTCAATTTTCAGACCCAATGTAATTCTATTTAGGAATTTTTTAGGACCGTAAGCTCAGATTCATCCTAGATTTCCTCTCATTAGGTGAATTCCCATATAACGTATGGACCCAATACTAAACTGCTGTCATTTTACCTGAAACTATGTCTCAACTATGAATCTTGTTCTCTTTGCAAAAAGGCACATTTTAAATATTGTTTCACACCAAGTAAGACATGGTACTTTTTTTTTATATATATAAAAGTAGGGCTCTCCCTGGTGGTGCAATAGGTTAAAGCACCACATTATGAAGGTCTACAAAGCCACTGCAGCATAAGTCCGATCCCCAACCTGAAGGTGACCCACATGGCACAGCAGACCTCTTTTGACCTGCACACTGCTCCCCTCAGCAGTGTACTTTGTCAGTCTGCCTGCTCTGCTCCCCACTCTGTCTCTGGTGAATCCTTTCACCCATCATACCTCTCGCTTGTACCCAGTTCTGTAAGCATAAAAAAAAATCTTTAAAAAATAAATAAATAAATATAAAAGTATTGATTTACTAGAACAAAGTGTGCTATAACCTAAATGAATTGCTTCCTAGTGAAAACTAGTCATTCTGTCTTACTCAAATGTCACTAAACTGACAATTCTTTCTCACTACATGAAATTTTATTTTGTTTGATTAACTTGTTAGCTATATTACATTAATTTTTCCAAGGAACTTTAGATTTCCCAATTTATAAATGCTGTGTTTTGCAATTATAGGACACATTGTTTGCAATCATATACAAATTTGACACTTCCATTTTTGCAAGTTTCCTACTGACCTTTAACCATTGAATTTGGTTAATAATCTATCATCTAAATCGGGTGCTTTTCCTTTTTGAAAGTCATTGATATGTTTGTCAAAATACAAAATTGTGTTTTCCATTCTATGCATACAAATTTTTAAAAACATTTATTTGCTATGTTAGCATGCCTATTTCAGGTGTCAAATATATGGTTTACATCTGTGGTTTAATGAAATCAATATGTATAAAACTTCTATTCTCAAATTTATTTAAACATCAACACTCTTTTTAGCCTGTATGTGAAAATTGTTATCTACTTAAGTCCAATACAGAGCGTAGAGAGAATATTCACAAAATTAAAGCACCATGTACTCAAATTTAAATTGAAGGATGTAGACTAAGATAATACAGTATTTGAAGAAATTGCATATGTCAGGCAGTACAGTAAAACCAGTTGGAGAAATCTCTCATCATTAAGAAGACTCAAGCCAAAAAGAAAGTATTTTAGTGCATTAAGAAATGTATTCCGTGTGGGATAAAATATCCCATTAGTGCAAATGTGGTCCTGAGCTTTCTATGAAGGTAGACTTAAGGTCAAAAGCAATGCAATCTGTGATAGTCAGTTTGCCCACATTCTGGTTAATAAACAATTGAAGCTTACATGAGCTCATCATTCCTTGTCGCCCCGTGCAATTCCTGAAGTTCAGGAGTAACTTAATTGCATCTAAATAAAAAACAAATATAAGACAAGTGCTACAACATCAGCATTTGCTGATTTTATGACATTCTTTAGCAATATGTATGTGCACCATGCCTCATATTTTCTGTTCTCCCGCAGATCCAGTTCTCCCTTTTCCAAATATGCCAGAAGAGGTCAACCTGTGAAGCCCACTGCAACATAACTGCTTGCCCTGTGGCTTGCTGCGGGGTGAGCCCCAGCAGGGCAGGAGCAGAGGAGAGAGGGGAGTACATTTGTGATGAGCATGTCCCTCTTAGAATTTCGTAAATTTGGGCCTCCCTCGTGGTGCAAGGGGTTAAGTTTCAGCACTATGAAGCTATGGGTAGCCACTGCAGTACAAGCTCGATCCCAGGCTAGGGAACTGGCCCACACGGTGCAGCAGAATTCTTCATTCTTGCCCACTGCTCCCCTCAGGTGTACATCATCAGTCTGCTTGTTCTGCTCCCCACTCTGTCTCTGGTGAATCCTCTCACCCCCCTGAACCTCTGGCCTACACCTCAGCTCTTGTGTGCATATATAAATAAATCTTTAAAAGGGATTTCACAAATTTCCTAAAAACGTATGATTTCCTTTTTCTAAGTTTGAATCCTCCTATCTCCACTATTCCTTTCAATCCCAAGTTGGCACATCCTCTCTGTCATTAACCTCAAAGTACCACACTGTCCCTTGGAACTTCTCTACACTCTGGCAACCCCTACTATAAAGTCCATTTACGAAATACCCCTCAGCATGAATTAACCCAATTTGAATCTTCCATAAGGTTCTGCTTGGAAATCCTGATTTATAAAAGTAATAACATTAAA
This sequence comes from Condylura cristata, assembly GCF_000260355.1. Taxonomy (NCBI): domain Eukaryota; kingdom Metazoa; phylum Chordata; class Mammalia; order Eulipotyphla; family Talpidae; genus Condylura; species Condylura cristata. The sequence goes on along the minus strand of NW_004567131.1, from coordinate 19,602,166 downwards.
AAAAAAATGAAGCTCTCAAATGTAATACCGTAGAATTTAGAAAGTTGTGTTCTAATTATTCTGTTAATCAGAATAAGAACTTACTAAATCCTTTATCCTTTACTGGGGAATATAAATGACTCAATATAAAGCTATCCTTCCTAGTTTATTGAACACTTTGTTAAGCCATATGTAACAATTGATAAGAAACAATGCGCATGAACTCTATCCCTGGCCAGGGACCTAACCCACCTGGCGAAGCTGATGGCTCCTGTCTCACCTGCTGCTCCCCTCGGCAGTATATTTCAGTGGATCCACCTGTTCTGCTCTCCACTCTGTGGTGAATACTCTCACCTCTGGCACCGCTGGCCTGTACCTCAGCTCATAGATGCATAAAGAAATAAATCTTTTTTTTAAAAGGCCAAATTACACTGTCACAAACCAATTACATATGTTTTTTTAAAGTAAATACTTAAATAAAAGGTAACTTTTGATTACTTGGATAATGGAGAATAGAGTGATTTAAGTTATTAAAATCAGTGCAAGTGTTGGAATCCAGAAGGATTCTATCTCAACCTGTGTATTTATTATCACTCTGCCATCTGTGACCAGTAGTCCCTACAGAATTTTCCCAAATTTATTCTCCAAAGTTAAATCTATGATAGAAATGAAAGTAGCAATTTCAGTAGGTGAACATCTGGATTCATTGTAAACAGGTAAGAACCAGATACCTGATATTTAAAAAATTTAATGACCATAAGAAATAATGTAGAAATAAATTATTCCATTGTAATAAAGTAGAAAGAATTAATTAAACAAATGGGAAGTGTTGGAATATTTACAGGTCTACAGAATTGCAGAATACTGTTTTCAAAATTTGTTTGTAAAAAACAGTCTGTGAAGAGAACAATTTAGGAGACACAGTCCCAATTTGTTAAAAGAACAGTAATTTAAATTTTTTAATTTAATATGCATTTCAAATCTGAAAGTTAGATAGTATGTATGTGGTATGGTATAGTTGGCAAAGGGGTAAGTACAGTGGCTTTCATCTCAGAGAGCAAAATACAATAGAAAAAAAATGTAAATATTTATTTACTTTTATTATGCATACAAGAACTGGGTACAGGTCAGAGGTACAGGGGGGTGAGAGGATTCACCAGAGCTAGATTGGGGAGCAGAAAAGGCAGATTAACTGAAATACATTGCTGAGGGGAGCAGCAAGCAAGATAGGAGAGGTTTGCTGTGCCATCTGGGTCAGCTCCCCCGCTGAGGATTGAGCCTGTGCTGCAGTGGCTGCAGACAACTTCATAGTGCTGTGTTTTAACCTATCGCACCACCACAGAGGGCCCCTAGAAAAATCTTTAAAATACAGCCTGCCATTCCACTAAGGATTAGACATGTAGCTTCTGACCTTTAAACCTCCAATCTGTCTAATTTATTTTCTTGAAAAGGGTGAGGATCCGTGGTCTAGTCTGCCCACATCATAAGAATGACCTCTGATGCTGCTTTTCCTCTCCTAAGTATACTAGAGACTGAATATTTATGTGCCCCAAAAGTAGTATGTTGAAACCTATCCCCAAAGATGGTATTTGGAGGTGAGATTTTTGGAGATATTTCCATCATAAGGGTGAAGCCCTCACAGGTAGGATTAATGCCCTTATAAAAGAGACCCCAGAGAGCTCTGTTGCCCCATCTGCTGTATGAAGACACAGTGAATAAAGCTCATTATGGGAGGACACATCCTTCACCACACAGAGGCTCTGCTGGTGCCTTGATCCAGACTTCCAGCCACCAGAACAGTGAGCAATAAATGTCCTTTGTATTCTGCAGTGTTTTGCAACCTGAACTCTTACAACGGGCTAGGTTTGGATGAGGTCATCCATATGAGATAGTGACTAAAGAGCAAGGGGAGGTAAATCTCCACAAGAAGCAACAGTGGGGCCAGAGGGAACGATCCCCTGAGATCAGGGGAAACCCTGGGCCTACGCGTAGTTTCCAATCAACAAGGACAGAAGCAGGCCAGCGAGGGAAGCTTTAAGGGTCTCTTCCAGCCTTGCAATGAAAAACAACCCTTCCTTCCTCAGAACAAAAAGGATAACCTCCACATTTCCTTAAATGAGTTATTTTAGATTTCCTTAGTAAAAATTTATAAAAAGGGCTCTGACCAGGTAAATCTATGAACTTATTTAGTCTTTAATATACATAACCATAATCAAGACCCTTTGCAGAAAGATGTAATACATTTCACTCCCACCATCTACAGTACATGGCAGTATCATTTTGTTAAATTGTAGCTAATAGGTAAAAAAGGTGACAAATTTAAAGGTGACAAATATAATCAGTGTTTTAAACTATATTTTCATTACTTATATCTTGTTTCAACATATAATGCCTTTTAAGATAATGCATTTTTCCTTGTTATCTGAGCCAGTCTTTTTGCAGAAGAATTTCTTAAACACATGTTTCTTAATAGCTCAAAGAGATATTTTAAGATAGTTTTCAAATGTTCCCTCTAATTTTTATTTTTAAATCCTGAAATTGTTTCAGGATTATACCTGTACCCCCATGTTTATTGCTGCTTTATTTACAATTGGAAAAACATGGAAGCAGCCCAAATGCCCAAAAGTAGATGACTGGATAAAAAAGATGTGGTACATATATACAATGGAATATTACTCAGCAACCAAAAAAGAGAAACACATGTCTTTTGCAGCAACTTGGATGGAGCTGGAAAAGATCATGCTTAGTGAGATAAGCCAGAAAGAGAAAGAAAAATACCGGATGGTTTCACTCATAGCAGGAGTATAATGGACCAGGCGAGAAAACAAAAATAATGAACAACCATATACCAGAGACATTTTGCGGGGGTGGAGTGGGGAATGGGATCAAAAACGGGAGGGGGGAGGGAAATGCACGGGATTATGGTGATGGCACACGGTGACTTGGTGATGGGAAACCCGCGGGGATTACAATTGAGATGGAAAAAAATGTACAAAATGATGTAAAAATAAACTTTTGTAAAATAAAAAAAATAATAAAATTATAGAATTTTCTATTCCTTTTAAGTTAAAAAAAAAAGATTTGTTTATGCATACTGAACTGGGGTACAGGCCAGAGGTGTAGGAGCAGTGAGAGTCTTCACCAGAGACAGAGTAGGGAGAACAGGCAGATCAACAAAGCACACTGCTGAAGAGAGTAGCGGGCAGGTCAGGAGAGTTCTGCTGTGCCACATGGATCAAATCCAGGGCTGGGGATCGAACTTGCACTGAAGCAGCTGAAGCTAGCTTGCTGTGGCGTGTCCTAACCCGTTGTGCCACTGAGGAGGGCCCAGGATTTTGTTTCTAATTAACACATTCTAAAGAACTATTTTCTTTACTAGAATGAATAAAAATCTGCTGTTAACAAATTGCTGTAATACCAATGTAGAAAATTTCAGAGCCACCACTGCATTCAAAAGTTATGTTTAGGGGGCCTCATTGGTGGCTTTAGTCTCAGCCCTGACACTGCTGAAGGCTTAGTTTGATCCCAGGTCAGAAGCTGACCCACCTGGCACAGTAGACCTCTCCTGTCTCACCTTCTTCTCATTCCCCCTTTCCTCTCAGCAGTGGTCTGCCTGTTCTGGTCCACCCTCTGGTCTCTGGTGAGTCTGCTCACCCCATGCACCTCTGGCCTAAACCCCAGTGCTTGTCTGCATAAATTTAAAAAAATAGTTATAGCACCTCAACCTGGAATAACTTAGCTATTTATTTTAACATTTTGATCCTTCTATTTATTGTCACTGTAAGTTGACACTGTGTTCTATAGTTATGATATGAGCAAGACAAAAGTTCTATAATCAAAAGTGCTTATGATTTCCCTTATCAAGTTAGCAAGTAAAAATGCCCACTTAAATGTGAATTCCAGAGAAATAATTTTTGTGTAGCGATGTGCCAGTATTTCAAGTGCTATACTTTAAAATAGATCATTTTTCATCTGAAACTCAAATTACCTGGGTGGTCTGTATTTTATCTGGCAAAGCAATTATATAATAGAAGAATAATAAAGATCATTATTCTAATAAGCATTGGCAATTGCATTAAGTGATTTAAAACAACTGATTATTCTCAGTCAAGCTATACAAGTTGAGAAGTGGGGGGTGTGGAGGAACGCTTTTAAGGAGGTGATTCTGAACTGGGTGAAAAGCAGGACAACAGGTGATAGCCAGGCATGTTCCAGGAAAAAAGAGAAATCATGAATAAAGGCAGATGGAATGGAAAGGCACAAAAATATTTTGGTAATATAGTCCATTTGGGCTGGCAAAAAAATTGTATTGGGAGATGTGTGAAAAAGAATACCAAGTATGTGGAAGTCCCAGGTTGTCACTTGAATAATATACAAACTATTTACATTTCTAGGATAGTTATTATAAATTCTGGGTCTAATAGTTCAAAAAATAGTGTAAGTTGGTAGCTTTGTATATGACTTGAGAAGGGGGTTGTGTTTATTTCAAGAATTATAGCTCCCCCTACTGGTCAAAGGCAAAATATCCGGCAGTTGATAGCAAAAAATACTGTAATGGCTGCACAAAAGATTGGACATTTCGTTATAAATTATCTGGCAATATTGGTAATCTCTTGGGAAACCTTATGCTGAATAAACAGGTGTTTTGTTTTTTCTGCACACATATTTCTTTCTCTATACATATATATTAACGGCAGAGAAGACTCAAATGTTGAAGAATTGCTTTAAAACCATGTAATGGGAAATGTCAGGTTGTTTAATTTTTTCTCACTAAAGTTTTTTCTTCCTAGCCAAGGTTGTTATTTCTTCCTAACCTAATAGGCAGAGAAAACACTAAATCTGTTAATAAATCCTTTTTCTATCTACCCAGGATAGAGTTATACATAAGTAAGAATCACTGTGAGCACGTGCAAAAATACTGTTTCTACCTCAAATACACCCAGTTACAGGCACCATAAGGAGGCTTGACAGTCTGCACTTTTAACCATGCCCCCAAGTGATCTTTGTCAGGCCAGTTTGGAAACACTATTCCGATACGAATCTTCTAAGCTAAAACTCTTCAGCTATTAACTTGTTGCTGAACAGCTGACTCCTGATTATCCTCAATTAATTAGCACCACCTGTTTAACAAAGCCAATCTCTCCCTATTGTCTATTAGATCAAATATAAACCCTCTCGCTGGCAGGAAATCAGGCTCTCCACCAGCTGGTCCTGTCTGTCTGCTCGCATTCCTATCCAAGGCACTGATTCAGCGAGGCTGCTCTCGTTGGTCCAGTTTGCCATGCATCTCTCTGCAGGAAATGTGACTTCTCCAATTCTTCCCATGCCTAGCTCCTGTCTCAACATCTACTGGGCTAAATTCTATGAGCTCTCAAGGTCTTAACTTTCCAAACTGTAGACATTCTTCATGTCTTACACTTACCCCAACTGTCATCTAGTATTAACTAGTTTCTTACCAGTTTAACTACCAGTAGACTAATAATTTGATCCTTCTAATGCAAACCAGTTCAATATCAGTCATACCCTGTGGAGAGGAGAGGTTGACATGGAGAGGACTGCAGGCTCAGCCAGTACTCTACTATTCCTGTAGTGTTCCTGCCCTGCTCTCCCAAGCCCTGCAGGATAGCATGCCCACTTGCAGGATAGCATCACCCCCATCCTCATTATCTAGAAGCTAATCAGAAATATTCATTCCAAACACATAAAGTGTATAGCCTTAAAGAACTGTGGTGATTTCATCTTCTCAGTCTTAGCAATTTCCTGTTGATGTTTGGCACACTCTATGGTAATACATTTGTAGGGCCAGCATAGCCCAAAGCCATGGCCAGCTCTGTATGGATCAATTGTAGGTGTTGGCTACCTAGTTAGAATGCCTAGATGTTTTATTTTAAACTTCTGCACATACCATGGGACCAATCATGATTTAGTGTACACTAAAATTCTTAATATTGCAGGAGTTAACCATAATTGTGAGCAATCATTGGTAAACTGCTATCTACTATATCCAGTACAAAAATATTAAATTCTAAATTCAGCATTTCGATAATGTTAATGTTTTCAGTGTGGTTTCAATAAAAGTGCCTAACTTGTCACTTCAGCAATTCTAAACCTGCACAACTCGTTAATACTTCCATTTCTAGGTTCTAACTCACCTGAAAACATCCTGAAGCATTAGAAATGCTAAATGAAATGAGTAACCTTTTGATCCATCAAAGGCAAATTTTTTAAATAAGAGAAGTGGGAAATTATCCAAAACCTTTACAAATTAAGATGCCTGGCACACTTGATACAGAACCAAACAGAAGATCTGTCATTAGAAAAGAAATCTACTTGCCACAGCAGAAGACCCCTACATATTCAAACTTCAAAGCTATTATGCGCGCTTCTTTGACATGTTTGAGATTATGTCCCAGCTATTGTGAGATAGAATATCAAGCTGTTCTGTGTATGTAATATTCAAGACTGAATTTCAGCCAAAGCCCCACATAGCACATGAAATGTGGAATATACTCAATAACAAATTGTTCTTTGACTTAAAACAACTAAACTGCCTTCGACTGTGGGCTGTTACCTAGTTAACAAACATCAGCTTCATGGGGGAGCATCTATTATCTGTTAGTGAAAGAGACAAACTAAATGGAGCTGAACATATGTATCCAATTTCTCTTTTGGGGTTGCACATGATTTGCAAAGTTTTCTGATACTATAGAGCAAATTACTATAAACTTACTGGCTTTTCACAGTAGCACTGTTTATCTCAAAGCTAGCAGGTCAGAAATCTAGGATGACCCCACCAGGTTCTCTGCTTAAGGACTCACAAGATGTCGGCCAGCTTCTTTGTTATTTGTGAGACCAGGAGAATCCATTTTTTAATTCATTCAGGTTGCTAGTAGCATTCAGTTCCTTTCTGGTTGTTAGTCTTCAGGCTTGATTTCCTTGCTCCAGATGGGAGCCCCTAAGGTTATGAGACTCCCCGCCCCCCCCCCACACACACACACACATTCCCTGATATCACTCCATATCCAAAACCGGCCACAGTGCATTAGATATCTCTCAAGCTGTTTTGGTTTCCTCCCTTTCTTTTTCTTTACCAGCCAGTCAAAAGTTTTGCTTTTAAAGGACTTCTGAGACTAGATTATGCCCACCCAGATCATCTTCCATTTGCCATGTAATATAACTATGGAAATGATATCTCGTCATATGCAGACGTGTCACTACATTCAAAAGGGACAAGATTAATGGAGTCTTAGCATCTGCAGTCTCATGTGTCAACTATATTAGTAGTGCTCTCTCTTTAAAAAAGAAAAAAATGCAGCATATACTCATTAATTCAACAAACATTTGTGAACCTCCAACTATGTACCTCCAACTATGTGCTCTTCATCCAATTAGTAATAAACCATACTGTCTACCCACAAAGAGATTGACTTATAAATAAAATGTAACTGTAATGAAAGCCATAACATCCATGGCATAAAGGTGGGTAAGATGGGTTTGAGTCTTGTAGTAGAACAAGATCGTAAGCTCTGAACAGCATACTAGCCTTGCATGTCATGCCAAGGAAAGGTACTGATTTCTGTACTTGAGATGGAGCAGTTGGTAGTTATTAAAAAGAGAATGACGTGAGAGTCCTCCCAATAGCTGACTTTGGAACTATGAAATTATCACTAGCAATAAGTAATAATACCAGCTACAACATATGCAGACTGACTCACTGTTATCATACAGTATTTGGGAGAAGTGAAATGTAACAACCTAGTGGCCAAAAATGTTAGTACAATTTTCCAAAACCTAATTTATCAGCAGAGCATCACCGAGGCGCTGGGAAAATCTGACTCAACCTGGCATCTCCTCCATCACTATTCTATGACAAATTTTTAATTTATCATAATCTACTGCCATACTTCAAAAATTCCGTGACTTTCCTGCCTACTCTCTGCCAGATTTTTCAACTACCCACAAAAAAAAGTTTTCTTTCATAGACTAGAATTACAGCTCTGCACACATAAAAAAGAACTGCACATTTTATACCTGCTGTTGCTTCCTGCGAAAAGGTTACAGGAATCTCAAGTAAATTTTAATGAGTTAAATTCTTAGTTCTCAGAACTGATTTATGTAGAGAAGCATTTGAGTTTTGCGGTAATGCCTAGTTGACATGAATTATCACTAGGGGACACCATGCCACATACACCATCTTCTACTTTTAAAGAGTAGCCAAGTTACAGGAAAAAAAAGAAAATGTCACTGGTGTATTTCTGTTAACTAAAAGAACTAAGTCTATAGAAAATCAAAGGCCTGCTTCCTAGACATGACTCATCATTAAGTTCTCCTTGTCAGTGAATATATATTGTTTGAAAAAATAAAAGTGGGGAGGAAAGACTATTTTCTGATCAAGTAACACCCTTCCCATTATATGCTGCACTTGCACATCCATCCTCATCTCGCTCCTGCTACCAGACGTGGGTGACTCATGAGGTTCCATTTGCTGTTTCAGTTCAACTGTTTTCCCCTTAGGATGGAGTTTTCTGTCAGAATCTGTGAGCAAGAGAAACAGTCTGAACAGTCAAGGTTCCTGACTTACAAGGAGACAGGTCAACGAAGTTAAATAGGAAAGATCAGAAATCACAATCAATATTTGTCAAAATGTAAAGAAACATCATGTCATCTTCCCTATAGATACTGTTCTAGAAGTTCATAAGGGGAAATTTTAGCACTTCAAATATTTAACCTCTGAAATCTCTAAATTTCTGAAATATGCATTTTAATTTATTTAACCATTTTTTTTTTTCTGAGTACCATGTTTTGTGATTATACTAAGTATGGGAAATAGTGAATGAGTCTCCTTGTCAGATTTTATGTTAAGATGTTGGGATTTCTGAGTTAACCTTCAAACTGCCAACCAACCATAGGAAGCTCTTTTTTTTTTTTTCCACTATGTTGTTTTTTCTTCATTCCCTTTCAGCTTCATTGAGATAAAAGAGACACATAGTTTTGTATAAACTTAAGCTATAATGTACTGATTTGTTACACTTACACACTAATTTAAGACCATAGCTTTAGCTAACACTTCTATCACCTCACATTACTTCTATTTTTTTGTGATGAGAACATTATAAGATCTGCTCTCATAGCAACTTTCAAATATATAATACAAATAACTCAGTTCACTCTACTGTACATGTTAACTCCCCAGGACTTACTCATCTTACAACTGGAAGTTTGGACCCTTTCACTAGAGTCCTTCATTTCCCCATCCCATAGGCCATAGCAACCACAAGTTTACTCACTTTCTGATTTCAGCTAGTTTAGAGTCCTCATATAAGTGGTATCTCTTTTGTCTTTGCTCTGGCTAACTCATTCGAATTATGCCTTCAAGATCCATTTATGGTAACAGGAATAGCAGAATTTCCTTCTTTCTCATAGCTGTATAACACACACACACACACACACACACACAAATATATATACCTCACAGACACATATATACACTGAATCTTTTTTCCCCTTTTCTGTCTCATTTATTATAATAGTCAGTTTCTAAATATAGCTGGACTGTAATATATAAAGCTGGGAGTTCTAGGATAAACACAGTTCGCCCCATGAACTATGTAATAACTCATGTAAGGAGAGGGAAATAGAGGTGAGAGATAAATAACACAACTTTTTAGAATGTGGCCTAGAATTTTGCTAAGAATTTTCTCATTGGAAGTAAATTTATAATCTTTAAACATATCTTTATTTTTTACAATAAGTTCCGTATCTTTTGTTTTGACTAGCACACATAGGTTTCTTTGCAGTAAAACACATGTGTCCATCTACATGCTCATACACATATATACTCCAACACACGTTCTGTAATGTGCTTTTTCTCATTCAGTACTGTCAGTAATATATTTTAATATTAGTAAATACAACTTCACATCATCTATGCTAATAAATAGTAGTTTTGTGTCCATAATGTCCACAATTTACACAATCTCTACTTTTTATGTAATTTGCTTTCAAAAGCAATCTTCACACATATATCTTTGCATACTGATCTGATCATTTCCTTAGTATAATTTTATAGTAGCACACATTAGGTCAAATAGCAAGTACTTTTTTTTTAAGATTTATTTTTTATTTATGCATATAAGAACTGGGTGTAGGCCAGAATGTGGGGGAAAGGGGGGTGTTTGAGAGCATTCAAGACTGGTGATAGCTTGATCTTGATTGCAATGAGACTTTTAACCCCTGTGCCACCAGGAAGGCCCAAAGAGTAGGTACTTTCTTTTTTTTAAAGATTTATTTGTTCGAACAGGGTACAGGCCAGAGATGCGGAGGGTGAGAGGATTCACCAGAGACAAAGTGGGGTACAGAACAGGCAGATCGACGAAGTACACTGCTGAGGGGAGCAGCGGGCAGGTCAGGAGAGGTCTGCCTCACCATGTGGATCTACTCCGGGGCAGGCGGGAACCGAACTCATGCGGAAGTGGCTTTAACTTCTTAGTGCTGTGCTTTAACCTGCTGTGCCACCAGGGAGGGCCAAGAGTAGGTACTTTTGAGACATTTTCACAAATCTTTGTCAAAAAAAGTAAAAATTCATCAAAAAAAACCCCAAAGCTTTGAATTATGTAAAAGAGGGAAGACAACTATCTTATTTTAGAGTTATTTGATCAGTAAATATTTACATGTGGTTAGTTTTATTTCTTATTTACTTTTATGTTTATTTGATTATCTAATTTTATAATAGTACACAATTGTCCCTCGCTGGTTTGTAAAGATCTTTTAAATATGAAATATTAGTCCTCAGCAATGTTTATCTTCTCTGTTTCTGCCTTTGAGAGTAACTGAGTAATTCCTTTTGCATTCCAGTATTATATAAACATTAGCTGGTCCTCTGGGTCTTTTCAGAGGTAATCATAAGATCATATTTTTGTTTTTTTCCTGCCTTCTTTCCTGTTTGCTTGCTTGCTTGCCTGCCTTTTTTGTCTCATTACATTGGCTAAATTTCAAGACATTCAATACTAGCCAGAAGACATAGCCTTCATTACCTTGTCTCTATATTTTGTATTGAATGGGGAGTCTGGGTAGTATGAAAGGTGGGGAAAAGATGATATTACTTGGTCCCTGGATATTAGTATCAACTTGGATTCTGTGTCTAACAGCTTAAAAATTATGTGTGTATTCCTCCTTCTAGAATGTACACTTATTAAAGCAATTGTTCATAGTTCTCGAAGTAATAAATGTGCTGAAATCTAAAACTTAACCCCATTTGTCAAAATTTTTTATATTGTTTAGAGGAGTCTGGCTTGCAGTTTGGGCACCATTACTAATGCTCAGAGTATCTTCATTGCTATATGGGTTTTATCATCGAGTTGTATATTGAGTAATTCTGTGAATAAATATGAAAATGTGTTTGATTTATGGAAATATACTAGTCATTGGAAATTATATATTAAAACTTATGCCAAATAATCTTAAGAATTTCTAGGTGTGTTGATAAAATAAAAGTGTCCAGAGTATTGATAATTGAATCAGTAACATATAGCCTTTAACTTGGGGTTGTGCTCCTAAATAAATTACACTGTGTTGGAACTCAATTTTCTATTAATATACCCTGCAGCTAACTGATGCAGAAGATTCTAAATGCTTGTTTCATTTCTTGATATTTATGTCGACTACAATTGTAAGTATAACTAAAGAACTGTATCATTTTCAATTAGTTTTTTTTTTCACCTATACCAACAATGCAGAACTAATTAGCTTAGAAGAGCTAGCTGTTTCTAAAATCACTGAGGAGAATCACAGAAAAGACTCAAACTAATCTCTCTGTCAGTGATTTGTTCCAACTTCTCATTACCACCTTCTGTGAACGTGCTGTGACTTTGACAGCCACCCTTGAGGAAATAGCAGTTTAGTTAGTGAATTGAGGTCAAAATTAGGAAAGAGGTAGAACTCGGTGTTAACGGGAATCTATCTGTTCTCTGTACGCCAGGGCATAAGGGCTTATACAACTCAGGCCAACCCTACATGACTTGCTACAACATGAAAGGGATCTCCACAATTTTGTTGTTGCTGGAGCCACCTAACAGCTCAGAGAGATGTTGGCAGAATCATGATCAATGTTATATTTAACTTTTCCTGTTTAAAAAAAAACAAAACAAAACAGGGCCCTCCCTGGTGGTCCAAGGGAATAAAGTACAGCACTATGAAGCTATCCTTAGCCACTACAGCATGGGTTTGATCCCTGACCAGGGAGGTGACCCACGTGGCACGGCAGACCTCTCCTGAGACGCCCGCTGCTCCCCTCAGCAGTGTACTTCTGTCCATCTGCCTGTTCTGCTCCCCACTCTGTCTCTGGTGAATCCTCTCACCCTCCCTACACCCCACACCTCTGGCCTGTACCACAGCTCTTGTATGCATAAATGAATAAATCTTAAACAAACAAAAATCAGCCACCAATCCATAGGCTTCCTTGATGGCCTCCAGTTAAGTCTCAGCGTTGTCACCACTAAGGCCTGAGTTTGATGTCCAGCTGGGGAACTAACTACATATAGCACGGCAGGCCTCTCCTATCTTTCTAGCTGCTCCCCTTTGCAATGTATTTCAATAAATCAGCCTGTTTTGCTCCCCACTCTGTCTCTGGTGAATCCTCTCACCCCCCACACCTCCAGTTTCTAGAAGTATAATATATGTTACAAAGATCTAGTCAATTCTATGTCCATAACATAAATGTAACTGTATGATTATTTTAAGAAACTTTAAAATCAACAATTCTTAGGCTATCAAAGCAATAACAAAAACTTCTTAAAAACCAGTGAGTTATCATTGTAATAGATGCAACTACTCCAATTTCTCCCCCCACACAAAATTCAAATTATGATACAATGGCACCACCTGTTGATGAAACATCGGAATTGAAACCCTAAATTACAACAACACAAAGTTATAAAAAAACACAATGTCAAATACTGGAATTATAAATCAAGATTTGACATATTTAACACGGATCACTGTGCAGGGAGAATGGCACCTCAAAACCCCCAAAACTGCCCACTCCAAATAGGTTCTGCCATCTACTGCATCAAGACAAAACATATTCAAGTGGTATAAGTCGTTCAGTGGAAAGAACTTTAATAAAATTAGTGTGCAATACAGAAAAGGGGAACAATACATTTTCCAAATCAAGCACCTGAATTTTCCCATCCCCTCATAGGTGAATGCCAAGCCTAACAGGTACTCAAAGCAGGGTCTATGAGGCCCGAAAGCCTGCCACACATCTAAGGCACCTTCTTCTGAGGACGCCTGTGAAAGTGGCAGAAACAGCCAATCAAGTCTGGAATGAAAAGAGCAAAATCAAAATCAAGTTCAGCACTGCCATTGTCACTTTCTCACCAGTCTCTACCCTCATCTTTGTCAATCAGTTCAGGACCAGAAAGCAAGTGCCGCTTCTTCACCTGTCTCTCTGCTCCATGTGCCTCCTCCAGGCCTCCCTATGGTCTCCTTCTGGCTCTTTGCCCATCCTTCTGTCCCTAGTCTCCTTTCCATCTCCTCTCCCCGCTAGCTCCTCCCTTCCTTGGGTGCAGCAGGGAACCTGGAACCTCCCTTTTTCTTGGAGACCACCCTGGAAGAACTAAGTATAAGAAAGCAAATTTCACCAAATACTAAAGCATTGGGGTCAGAAGATCTGTGTACTAAGAACCAAATATAATTAAATTAGAAATTAACAATAAATAGTTCAAGAAATACGTTTAAAATTTACTTGGAAACAACTAATGGGTTAAGAAAGGAAAAATAATGAGAATCAAAAATATTTGATGTAAATCATGATTATGAAAGTACTATATATTGGGCCTCCTGGGTAGCACAGGGGATAAAGTCTCAGCACTATCAAACTATCGCCAACCCCCAGCCTGAGTTCCTGGCCAGGGAGCGAACCCACAATGCAAAGCAGACCTCTCCTCTCTTGCCTGCTGCTCCCCTCAGAAGGTGTATTCACCTGTTCGCTCCCTACTGTGTCTCTGGTAAATCCTCTCATGCCCCCACACCTTTGGCCTATATCCTAGTTCTTGTGTGCAAAAATTTAAAAAAGTATATCTTTACAAAAAGATATATAATTCTTAGTAATTCCAAATAATTGTTGGCACTGAGTACTATATTAGAAAGTTTTCGGAATTTGAAAAATAATTAACCATCCAACTCAGGAAGTTAGAATAAACAACATTTTGAAGTTCCTAGGGAAATAATTGATTCAAACAAGAATTTAAACCATTAGATAAAAGACTACACAGATACTTAATTGACACAAAGCTAAAACAGGGTTTACTTGCCAGTGACACCTTCCCAAACAACACTAGTAATTAAACAGCCTTTGACAACTCAGTAAGGAACACATAGCATTGTCCTTACTGTATCCTTGCAAATAAATGTTTTTCTACATAATTAACTTATTCAAATTAAATCTAATAAAATATTTGCACCTAAACCTCTTGTTACAGAAATAACAAAATCTACAGTAAGGTACTAATAAAATAATCCCACCAAGAAACTACCAGACATCAAATAAATTAGATGCACTAAAGAAAAATTGATCTAATCTCTTCAAAAACGTAATGTCATGGAAAAAAGAGAGGGTAGAGGAATGTTCTATATTAAAATATTATTTGGAGAAATGCCATAATTGTCATTGATTGAATAATAGGCTAAAGAACTTAGCTTTAAAAGTAATTTTGTGAATTAATAACAACATATGAATAATACTTGGTAATACTATGTTATTTTAGGGAACTACTGAATTTGTTGGATGTGCTAATATTGTGGCTGTAAGGGCCTCCCTAATAGGGGCCTACGGCTTAAGTCTCAGGGCTACCAGCACGAAGGACTGAGCTAATCCCAGGCCAGGCAGCTGACCCACATATAGCACAGCTGCAGAACTCTTGTGTCTCACCTACTGCTCCCCTCAGCAGTGTATTTCAATAGATGTGCCTGTTCTGCTCCCTGCTCTGTCTCTGGTGAATCTCACCCCCATGTACCTATGGCCTGTACCCCAGTTCTTATGCAAAATTAAATAAAGAAAAATGTTTTAGAGATGCAAACTGAAATAATCAAGGGTATATGACATCAGCAATTTATCTTTAAAATTTATCAAAAATAGAAAAAAACAAATAATTTCGTAGCTAGATCTAGGAAAAGGGCATTGCTGTAGTTTGGAGAGCAGGGATGTTCCTGCATGTCCCGGGGGGCAGGCCTGAGACACTAGTCGTGGAGCTGGTTTTCAAGACCAAGCTATTTATTTAGTAATAGTGAACAGGCATGATGGATTATGTGACAAATGGCAGGAAAAACAGAGTCCAGGAGAAACAAAAGGTACTCATCTTTCTGGGGAACAGGGCTTCAAAGGGATCAAGGGTATCAGTTATACAGGGAACAGGGGAGGACATGTTGCCGCGTATGTGGGAGAATTTCCCCTGCTTATGCTTGATGTCATTTTCAAGCTACTCCCAGACCCTGACCACACAATCAGCCTGCGGTTCCCTAGGCGTCCCCGGCCACCTCGTGATGTGCGTTCTTGCCTCAGCACGCAGGATAGAGGAGCAGAATCAAGATCAACACTGCCATAGTGAACCTCCTCACACTCTCTCACCCACATCTGCTTCAACCAGTCCAGGACCAAGAAGCAAGTGCAGCTTCTTCACATGACTCTGCTCCATGCATCTCTCCAGAGTTGCCTCATGGCACCCTATCTATCTTCCTTCTCAGTCTTCTTTTCAGTTTGTCTTTGCCCTGCTCAGCTTCTCCCTCCCTTGGGTGGAGCAGGAAATGTGAAACCTCCTCTTTCCCTGGGGACCAATTCCTTTGTTATCTATTGTTAAATTAGTTACTTCTGGGTTGATTTATAAGGACTGGTGACTGTCTGCAATGGCCTCCATCTCATCCCTACCTCTGGTCAATATTTTTTATAGCCATCTGACACTTGATTTGGCTAAGCATTTTCCATTTCTGTAGCTGGCTTAATAACTGTGTTCATAGTTTCTACCTGTACCTCCAGTTTCTGGTCTTGTTTGACATCCATTCTGAATTCCCTACCCTTAGTCTCCAGGCATTTATAAACCTCTTCATTTTTTGTCTTCAAAATTTTTTAACAGCACGTTTCAAAAATACAAACCAAAGAAAAATACAGGCAACCTTGGGGCTTTACTACTGTTTGTTTTAAAGGGTACTAATATGAGCCAAACCTCTACTTTCAGAGGCTCCTATATATCAAGTAAGATTGCCCCCTTATGTTGCAGAAGGACACATTGAAAGCTTTGAAGCTAAGGTCACTCATCTACCATCTTGCAGTATGGCATTCTGCAAGTATAAAAGTCTTGCTGGTGATCAGGACACTGATTGAACCAAGGAGTTGATTTCCATACCTGCAAGATGCAATATCAACTATGAGTTAAGCAAATTTGGATATCTCTTACTGAAGGTAACCCTTACTAAATGTGCCCTCCTTTGTGGGGGCAGCATTAGGCTTTAAACTTTTTTTTTTTAAGATGTATTTATTTATGCATACAGAACTGGGGTCCAGCCCAGGGATGTAGGAGGTAAGAGGATTCACCAGAGACAAAGTAGGGAGCAGAATAGGCAGATTGACTGAAGTAGTCGGCTGAGGGGAGCAGCAGGTGAAACAAGTCTGCTGCACCATGTGGTTCACCTCTCTTGGCCAGGGATCAAACTAGTGCTACAGTGGCGAGTTTCAAAGTGCTGTGCTTCAACCAGTTGCACCACCAGAGAGGGCCCAGGTTTTAACATTTTCTTTTGGTAGGGAGGGGCTCATCTGTGTGAGTGGTTAGATTAGTGCTGATTTTGAACAACTATCTAGATGCAGACAGAGACCTAAAATAGACAGGAGATTCTACAAAGGACCTGATCTCCAGATCTTTACCCAGTGCTCCCAACATTCCCTAGGGCAGTCTGATAAGTGGATGGGCGTTATGGCTTGTGGTAAGGCACTGGAGCCTAAGGATCTTGATTTCTATAGCTGTGTTAATGGACATGTTAATCCCCTCTGCCCCCACCTCCTTATCTGAGTCAGGTTTTAATCTTGTGATACCTCCTTTAGGTTTTTTATTCTTTCCTTCATCAGAGGCAAGAAAGTGGAAAATTTGGGAAGGAATCATCACAAAACCAAAAACTGGCTCACACAAAACTGGAAACTGGAGGTGGGGATAAAAATGATTAAACAAGTTACAGAAAAGTGAAGTATTTGGGCCCTCCCTGGTGGCTCAGAGGGTTGAAGCACAGCTCTACCCCAGTTCTGTATGCGTAAAAAAGAAAAGTGAAATATCTGAGGCCCAGACCTGACCAGAGGTAGGGATTTGGAAATAGAGACCAGTTGTAGAGAATTACTAGTCCTTTCAAATTCACTTAGTCTCACCAAAATACAGAAAAAGTCCTTAGATGCCAACTAGAAATAATTAAACCGCAACTAACCATCCCAGAGGCGGCTCTCCTGTGACTATGCCAGCATTTCTTTCACCAAACTTCACCCTTTGCTTTATTGCTTAGAGTAGATCAATGAGACACCCTTAATATCTCTGGAGGGTCTTTTGATTTTATTTTTTTAATCTTTTACCAACCACATTCTCCTTTTTTATCTTTATACCCTGTGTTCCTTGATTTTCCTGTATTTAATCTTTGCCTGGGAGCCATTCCTTAATTTTTACATCACTTGTCATATGGAATTGTAACAAGGTGGACCCAGGAAAAGGAGAGGTTCCAGGTTCCAGGCCCCACCCAGCAGGAGGGTGGAGCTGAGCAGAAGAGAGAGGAATCTGGAGGGAAGTCTAAAGAGGAAGGAAGCAGGATGGAGAGCCAGAAGGAGAACCGAGGGAGGCACAGGGAGCAGAGACATGTGAAAAAGCAACTCTTGCTTCTTGGTCCTGGACTGGTTGAAACAGATGGGGGTGAGAGACCCATGGGGAGGTTGACTGTGGCAGTGTTTATCTTGGTTTTGATTTTGCTATTTTCCTCCCAGACTTGTCTGGCCATTTCTGACCCTTTTCTATGGGTCCCAGCCAGAAGGTGCTTTAGAATTGTGACAGGCTTTCAGGCCTTGCTTTAGGCCAATCCCTTTGTGTGGACTTTTACCCAAGAGGGGACGAGTAACTTCAGGTGTTTAATTTAGAAACTATACTTTTTGTCTTTTCTGTATTGCACACTCATTGTATTAAAGTTCCTTTCCATAAAGGTCTTATGTCTTGTCTTGATGTGGCAGATGGCAGAACCTATTTAGAGCAGGGAGGTTTGGGGGTTCAGGGATGCCCCTCTCCCTGCCCTGTAACAGATTGTCTAGGAACTTTTCAACCAGCAAATCCTAGATTTTATTATGCTTAACACTTATTTCCTGAGCAAATTTCTCTCCTCTTGCTTTCTGCTACAAACAACCAGCCGCAGCCAGCTGGCATATTTAACATTGTGCTTGGAAATCTTTGAAGCTAGATCACACAGTTCACAAAGGAAAATTTCTCCTTCCCACATTGCTTCAGGATACAGTATTACTCAGGAATTCCTTCCTCTCTAGGTAGGTTCCAGTGATATGCTTTTTACTGGTGTTTAAGCCTTCTCTGTGTAGTTTCCACTACCCCAGACATTGCTGCCATTGAAGCTTTCACTAACATCTCCAACAAGGGTCCACCTTGTACCCACTGCCTTGTCATTTTTCTTTCTAATTTTTGCTGGTACTTTAATAGTGTGCACTACATTTTCAGTACCAAAATCTATGTGAATTTTCTAATGCTGCATAAGCAGTTTTCCCAAAATTTAGTGACTTGGAACAACAAACATGGGCCTGATAATAAAGAAGAGTTAAGTATTCTTACTGCCTAGTAAGAATGTACCCCAGAGAATAAGAGATCAATTCTACAAAGATTCAGGAGCCTACCAAATCAGTGAGAAGTTTTGGGGACCTATAGTTTTGGCAATTCAGAATATCCCTCCAGAATAAAGGACAAGTTATTTTTACCTTGTACCATCTACAACTGATTTTTTGCAC
Source organism: Condylura cristata (assembly GCF_000260355.1). Classification (NCBI taxonomy): domain Eukaryota; kingdom Metazoa; phylum Chordata; class Mammalia; order Eulipotyphla; family Talpidae; genus Condylura; species Condylura cristata. The sequence continues at coordinate 19,583,166 of NW_004567131.1, read as the reverse complement.
AGTGCTTCGCTATCTGCTTTATGATTTAGAGGTTATGCATCATATACTTGAATATAATGTTCTGCCCCACTTATCATATGACACTGAAAGTTTGAGTGGAGGCACAAGAAAATGACTTGCAGGGAGTTTAGGCTGCAATGAAGAAACAATCCTGCCTCTTCTCCATATAATGGTGCAGATTCAGTGGGTTTCAAGATACTTGAGGGAGAGAAACACAATGGTGGGCCACACACAAGCCCAATAGGAAAAGTTGCATCAGAAAATGAAGGCAACTTCCTCATGCATCCTTAGCTTAACTGCCCTCTCTTCAGAAATGTTACAGGGCACCCCAATGTGAACTGGGTTGCCTGTCTGTGGGTCCTCACCATGCTCTTAAGATTCAGTTGTACTGTGGATACAAAAAGGTTCAATGGACTCCACCCCCACTCCAGATACTGGAACTACAAATCCCATCAATACCAATGAGAAGCAGGGTGGGACATGTAGGCTCTGGTCAAATGTGGACATGTGGGCTCTGGTCAACTCTTGGCCTGGTGGTTCGCAGCTGGTTGTTTGACACTGGATCGACTTTCAGTGTGCTATTGGATTCCAAGTCAGCAGAACTGGTAGAACACTCTCGTTAACTTGTATTTCTCTTTCTCTTTCCCTGGGTTGTTCCTTTTCCTTTCCCCTTTAAATAAATCCATTATCGAACCTTTTGTGTGTGTGTACACAGTACAATTGAATCATAAGTGCATGGATACCCACAGACAGGCAATCCAGTTCATGTTGGGGTGCCCTGTCACAGTGCCACCGACTGTTCTGAAAGAATCCCAGTTTGTTCCAGCACTTACTGTTTCCTCTGCCTGACATACTCTTCCATCATGTATCTTACTTTTCTTTCTCTTTGCCTTTTACCATAGTTATGAAGTAACTCTATTTAAAATTATTAATCCCTTTTATCCACCCAGCACTCTGCCTCTTTTCTGTTTTATTTTCCTCCAGATGATTTAATATAATGATTTAATATAATGTAATATAAGTGCATTTAATATATACTTTTTGTTTATTGCATGTGACCCATATTAGAATGTAAAATCCATGTGGGTATAGATATTTACTTTTTGCTTTTAACTGCTACCTCTCCATGACACTCACAAAATAAATATTGGATCAGGGCATTCCCTAGTAACATAACATATTAAAATGCAGCACTAAGAAAAGCTATCCTCAGCCATAGCAGCATGAGTTCGATCCCAGGGAGCTGGCCCATATGGCCTGACCTCTCTTGTACTACTGCTGCTCCCTTCAGCAGTGTATTTCAGTCAACCTGCCTGTTCTGTTTCCCACTCTGTCTCTGGTGAATCCTCTCCTCCCTTCTCTCACACCTCCGGCCTGTACCCTAGTTCTTGTTAATAAACAGGTAAATCTTAAAAAACAAAAACAAACAAACAAAAAAACTACTAGATCAATAAATTGTATGTAACAGTCCCTCAACTTGAATTAGCTAATGAAGCCTTTTCATCTCCATGTGCCCAAGACACCGAAGATACCAGTCATTCTTTGTCTCTCTTTTCCTGTGGTAGGCAAAACATTGCCTCCTCCAAAAATACCACTGCTTTTCTAGAGCTTATAAATATAACCTGTGTGGTTTACATGGGGAAAGGGAATTAGGATTGCAGATGAAATGAAGATTGCTAATCACCTCAAAATGAAGAGGGTGCCCCAGGTGAGTTCAATATACTGGCAAAAGTCCCCAAGAGTGGATGAGGGACAAGGGAAGGTAGTCAGGGTAAAGTGATGTTAGAAAGACTCATTCATTCTTTCTAGCTTTCTAGATACAGGAAGCGGGTAACAAGCTCAAGAACACAGGCAACCTCTAGAAGGTGGAACAGTCAAGGAAATGAAGCATGCCCACACCACAATAACCAATGCTTTCCCTTTAGCCTGGTGAGACTCGTGTCAGACTTTGCTTAGGGAACTACATTGTGTCTATTTTTATGATTGTAATATAAAACTAATGTACATCTCCCTATTCTCTTTATATCTACTTATCCTCCTACTAACTACTAGAAGCTCGGTTTTATACAGTGGTTATAGCTTCCTTGGCTTCCTTTCAGGAGCAAGGTAGTCCTTCCCCAACTCCAGCTTTCCTGTGGTGGCGTTCAGAAGTCAAAATCGCGCTTTGCTCTTTCCCTACCCGGAACAAAGCAGATCAACAATTTCAACCTCCATTCCTTTTTCTGTTCTTTTCTGCTTAACAAAGATGCTAGTGAGGTGTTTAAATATAGCTATGCTTTTATTAACTTTTTAAAAAGATTTATTATACATACAAGAGTGGGGTGCAGCCCTGAGTTCCAGAGGTGAGAGGAGTCACTAGATACAGAGTAGAGAGCAGCGCAGGCAGAGTGACTGAAATACACTGCTGAGTGGAGCAGTGGGAGAGATAAAGAGGTTTGTTCTGCCATGTGAGATAGCTCCGTGGCTGGGGATAGAACTCAAGCTGCAGGGGCTGCCAATGCTTGGTAGTGCTAAGACTTAACCCCTTGCAATGCCAGGGAGGCCCCTGCTTTATTAACTTTTTTTTTAAAGATTTATTTATTTGTTCATACAGAGCTGGGGTACAGGCCAGAGGCTCAGGGGCGGTGAGAGGCTTCACCAGAGACAGAGTGGAGAGCAGAACAGGCAGATCTACGAAGTACACTGCTGAGGGGAGCAGCGGGCGGGTCAGGAGAGGTCTGCCACGCCATGTGGTCACCTCCGGGGCAGGCAGAAATCGAACTCATGCGCAAGTGGCTTTAGCTTCTCAGTGCTGTGCTTTAACCCACTGCGCCACCAGGGAGGGCCTGCTTTATTAACTTTTAATACCACCTTCCTTTTTTAATAAATAACCAGTTCTCTCCATTCTATTTTTAAAATATTCATAGAATTGCCCTTCATTTAAATGTCCATTTCTACCGATCTACTTCAAGTCCTAAGCATCTTTTAATGAACTATTACAGTAAGTTACTGGGCTTTCTTATCTTAAATCATTGTCCTCACCACATAGTGCTAGTAATCATAATAAAACAAAGATGCTGCTGTCTCTCCCCTGTTCAGAAATCCTTACTAGCTCCCATTATATTTTGAATGATATTCATAATAAGTAGTAAGAATTAAATATTGTGTGCATTGAGATTAAGGCCACTGGCTCTGGAATCAAATCACCTGTGTTCTAAACCAAGTTTTACTGAGGTGCTCAGTCAGAAATCCCTGGGTTTACAGCCTGTTTTATTTATTGCCTGAACTAGGACAAAAAATCTTTATCTTTCTAGATCATTGTAGTAGTATACAACTTCACAGAATTGTGAAACTTCAATAATATCTGTATAATGCTTAGTACAGTGCCCATACAAGAAGTAATCGGTAAATATTAGCTAATATAATTTTGTTTTTTATTTATGCATAGCAGAACATAGGCCAGAGGCAGGGATGAGGTGAGAAGATTCACCAGACATAGAGTGAGGCACAGAACAGGCTGATCTACTAAAGTGCACTGCTAAGGGAGCAGTGAGACAGCAGAGGTCTGCTGTACTATAGATGGTTTAGCTCCCTGGCAGAGGATTGTACTCAGGCTACAGTGGTGATAATGCTGAGATTTAACTCCTAGGCCATCAGGGAGTCTTCCCTCGCTGATATAATTATGTAAGGTGACCTTACATTTATATTTTTAAGGTTTATTTTTATTTATTCATGTATATGAGAACTGAGGTGTAGGCCAGAGGTGTGGGAGTTAAGAGGATTCACCAGAGACAAAGTGAGGAGCAGAACAGGTAGATCCACTGAAATATACTGATAAAGGAAGCAGAGTGTGAGATAGGAGAGGCCTGCTGTACCACATGGGCCAGCTCCCTGGCAGGGGATTGAGCTCATGCCCCAGTGTCTGGGGATAGCTTGATAGTGCTAACACTTTAACCACTGTTACTGGGGTTGCCACCAGGGTCAACCTACACAAATTCTGGGGCTTAAACAGAAATTAATTCCTTGAAGTTTTGGAAGCTGCCAGTACACGATAAAGGTGCCATCAGGGTTGATTAGTGCTGAGTCTCTTCCTGGCATCTTCTCACTGTGCTCACATCATTTTTTGTACACATAGAAAAGTAAGAGAGACCTGGTGTCTCTTATTATTAGGACACCAGTTCGCTTTGATCAGAGACCCATGCTTATGACCTCATTTAACAGTAGTTACCTCTTAAAGGCCTGATCTCTAAATATAGTCACCTGGGGGGAGGGGTTAGGACTTCAACTTTGGATAGTGGGGGGAACAATACAGTCACAGCACCCTATTTAACCTGATATTCCTGATGCATTGATGATCAGTGATTTTGAATACCTTTCACATGCCTGTTGACATTTTTATGTCCTCATTGGGAAAATGTCATTTACTTCTTTTGCCCTTTCTCAGTCAGTATTTTTGTTATTAAGTTTGAATTCTTTATCTATTTTGGATATAAGCACCTTTTTAAGTTTTTTAAGTTTTATTAATTTATGCATACAAAATTGGAGTGTAGGCCAGAGGTGTGGGGGTGAGAGACAGACAGAGAGGTGTGGGGAGCAGATCTACTGAAATACACTGCTGAGGGGAGCAGTACATGAGAGAAGAGAGGTCTGCTGTGCCATGTGGGTCAACTGTTTGGCTAGAGATACAACTCAAGCCCCAGTGACTGATGATACTTTGATAATGGTGAGACTTTAACCCCTGTCCCACCAGGGAGTCCCTGGATATAAACATCTTATACATAGCTTGTAAAAGTTTTCTCCAGTTCTGCCTTTTTATTTTGGTGTTTCATTTGCTGTACAAAAGCTTTTGAGTTTGATGTAATTTCATTCGTTGATTTTAGCTTTTGGCATAATGTTCATAAAATCATTTTCAAGATCAATAATAAGGGACTTCTTTCCTACATTTTCTCTAGCATTTTTGTGGTATCAGGTCTTCTGTAGTGAGCTATGAGTCCAGGTTTTTGTCCTGCATGTATTTCTCCAGTTCTCTCAGCACAAAATCATAGTAAGTAGGCCATAGAAATCTAATGCAGAGTACAACAGATATAAATAATATTGTACTATAGTTATGTAATGTAGTACACATTACTAAAATAATAACTATATTGTTACAAGGCAAGGTGAAGTGTACCCCAAAACCGCCATACCTGCTTACTCTAAATGGGTTCTTCTTTCTGCTGCATCAAGACAAAACATATTCCTGAGTAAGATCTTTAATGAAAGGAACTTTAATATAATTAGTGTGCAATGAAAATAGAAGAAATAGAAGAATAGATAAAATAGTTTTCGTACAAAACACCCCAAATTACCCATCCCCTTGTGTGTGAATGGCTAACCAAACAGAGTTGGCTGAAAGCAGGACCACTGAGTCCCAAAAGCTTGACACAAGTCTCAGGCACCTCTTGGTGGAGACCCATAGGAAAGGGCAGAGGGGCCAGGCAAGTCTGAGGGAAAAGGAGCAAAATCAAAATCAAGATAAAGGCTGCCATGTTAACCTCCCCGCGGGGCTCTCTCTCACATCTGTGTCAAGTGTCTCCTGCCATATCCCTCAGGTCCCTGGCACAAGTCCAAAGCTCAGAAGCAACATGTCTCCCTGCTCTCCGTGCCTCCTGAAGGTCTTTTCGGCTTTCTTCTGTCTCAGTTTCCTCTCCCTGCTCAGTTTTATAACATTATAAGTAATTATTGAGGAAGAAAATTTTAAATGAATGTTAATTTGCAACTTATGTTGTACCTTAAGCAAGCGCACAGTGCACAATTTATAAAGAATAACTAAATAGATACCTACTTTAACATTAATCAAATATTCCTTGTTAAAGATAAGTCCTGCTTATTAAAAAAATAACTTTGGAAATAAGGATTGTGAACATAATGTATAACTTCCTAGGGATTCTGCTCCTAATCTGGCAGGCAAATAACAAGCCATTTTCACAGGTCACATATTGATTTTTAAAAAATACTTATTTAAGCATACTGAATTGGGGTACAGGCCAGAGGTGCAGGGGTGAAAGGATTCACTAGAGACAGTGTGGGGAGCCAGGCAGATAAATGTACTGACATACACTGCTGAGGGGAGCAACAGGTGAGACCAAAGAGGTCAGCCATGCAGTGTGGGTCACCTCCGGGACTGGAATGGAACTCGTGCTGCAGTGGCTGCAGTGCTGAGTTTTACCCCTATGTGGCACTAGGGCGGGCTCATAGGTTACAATTTGCATGCAAAAATCTGGTGCCTGAAATTAAGTATTTGCAGTTAAAAAAAAAAAAGTAATAATGGTTAGCCAGCCTTTATATTCTTGCAGATTATTCTTTGAATGGGAGTAGACTGCATCCTGTATTACCTTCTAATATTAGTATATCTTTGGATGAAAACAATGTACAGTTAAAACACTTTCTATCAAAAATAGTTAACATTCTTGGTTGTGGTGACACACTTTTCTGGCTATATAATCATATATTCAAATTTATGATTATTCAGAACAATTTTCAAAAAGTAAAATCTGTTGGGCTACTTTCCGGATCCTCACTTTGATTATATAATAAACTCTTTGTCTAATTTTGAGACTTTATATTTTCCTGTTAAAAGAATATAATTTAAAGGTGGAAAAGAGATATATATCAACAACTAAGATTTTTCTGGCTCACTAAAGCTGGAAATTATGAGAAATCACAGATTAAGAAATACTCCATTTTAAAATACATTTTGAAAGTATAGCTTGTCTATATATCTAAAGTTAATCAAGTCTATAACATCAGTATATTATTGGGGAAAAAACAAACGTGAAATAGTATTATATATACTAAACCATTAATAGCCCCATATATTAATAGAAAGAAAACAAATGTATCAGTCAGCTCTGAACTTACATGTCTGTCACAGGCTCTATAAACAAAGACTGTGTGTTTCAGGAAATGAAAAAAATATGTAAACTGTAAATCACCATGCAAATATTAAAAAAAAAATAGGTTCATCAATATTACTTCCTCTGATCCCTCATTAGCCAAAAGATTCTTAACTTCTTAAATTGCAATAAAGGCAAGCTTCTGTTTTTTAGTACATACTGAAATCTAGCAATGTTCAAGACTGTATACTTGGTTCAATGAATATGTTATTTGGCCTTCAGCTACTGTTAATTTATATCCCAGAAGGAAAGTACATGCTTCTTGCAAATACAAGAATTATAGTAATTGTTGTAAATAAATACAAGTTAAGTTACTATGAAATTTCAGAAGCTAAAATCATTATACTGAAGTGAGTGGAGGGAGTTTTACCACAAAGTGGCATGTATAATAGGTCTTAGAATGGCTAAGATTTGGTTTGCAAGACTAAGGTAAAAAATATTCCAAAGGGAATAAAACCAGAATGACAGTGGATATGGCTGAGGCACTCTGAACAACTTAACTATAACAAAGGTTGCTGATAAGGGGGAAATTAGTAAAAACAAATTAGTAAAAACCCTCTTATTGCAACCTGGTGGGAACTCAGAGTTTGCTTATTTGTTTTTAATTCAAAAGTTAGTCAAAATAAGTTCTTTTAAAGCCACGCAAATATAAGTTTTCCCACAAACTAAATTTGACTAACTTCTAGTCCATGATTAAAACCTGAACTTTAGTCCAGGTGTTTCCCACACAGCTTATAGGCTTCAAAAGTGGAGATGAGTGTGCTACCATTTAGAAACAGGTTGTTTTCTTTTTGTTTTCCTATAAATAGCTTTCTAATTCTGCGCTACATCTGGTAGAGCCATAGCTAAAGCAACTCCAGTTTATATTTTTAGTAGTTGGTTCCACTTCCTGCGACTTACATAGGCAGGAGAGTGACCGCCTTCAATTTATGGGTGGTTATCAACACAGATATAGGTATTTCCTTAGTGGGGTTTAGTTATCAATTTGGGCTTCCCTGGAGGCCCAAGGGGTTAAGTCTCAGCACTTTAAAGCTGTGGGCAGCCACTGCAGCACAAGTTGTTACTGGTGCTGGAGCCAACCCACTTGGCTCCTGTCTGCTCCCCTCAGCAGTGTTAATTTCAGTGGATGCACCTGTTCTGTTTTCCACTGTCTCTGGTGAATCCTCTCACCCCGGCACCTATGGCCCACACCCCAGCTCTTATATGCATAAATAAAATAAAACTTTTTTTTAAAAAAAGATTTATTTATTTATTCATACAGAACTGGGGTACAGGCCAGAGATGAGGAGGGTGAGAGGATTCACCAGAGACAGAGTGGGGAGCAGAACAGGCCAGATCGACTAAGTACACCGCTGAGGGGAGCAGCGGGCAGGGCAGGAGAGGTCTGCCGCACCATGTGGATCTCCTCCGGGGCGGGCAGGCGGGAATCGAACTCATGTGGAAGTGGCTTAAGCTTCTTAGTACTGTGCTTTAACCCGCTGCGCCAAGAGGGAGGGCCTAAAATAAAACTTTTTAAAAAATATCAGCTTTTAGTTTAGTCAGTATTACACATTTTAAGGATGGGCTTGTTTTAGGCCCAAAGGCAAGAGCTTCGAAGCCTCCAGCTAGAACAGTGCACTGCGTAGACCCTGGAGGATTTCCAGGAGTTAAGAAACACAGAAACGCCCAAGTTACAGGGCCTCCCAACACAAAGGTCTCCCCCAATTTCAGAAGCCGTGCAACACTCCTGCCAAGTCAGCGACCCTTTCCAGCCTTGGGCGGCTCTTTCCGCCCCCTCTCTTTCCGCTTCCGGGAGGCTACTTCTGGGCCCGCCCAAGGCGGGGGCGGGCGCGAACGAGGAGCCGGAAGTGGCCCTGGCACTTCCGCTACGGGAACTCCTGACTGCCTCTGAACCGGCTTGACAGGCGCGGTCCTCCCAAGTTGTTCTCGCTCTTTCGCCTACCCGGCTCCAGCCTCAAACTCGCTTGCTGCCGCTGTCCCGCAGCTTCTGTCTCGGAAGCCGCCCCTTCCCCATGTTCCGGGGCAGGAGTTCTGAACGTGAAGACCCAGTCGCCGGTATCCCATCATGTCCGAACTGACTAAAGAGCTGATGGAGCTGGTGTGGGGCACCCAGAGCAGCCCGGGTCTCTCTGACACCATCTTCTGTCGCTGGACGCAAGGTACCGTGGCTGGGCTTTCGCTTGCACAAGTCGCTTCCTTTGGTCTCCGAAAGTTCTGGCAGTGACGCTGCCGGCTCCAGCCCCTCGCGTGCTCCTGACTCTGTCCCAATTCCCGGGCTCGGGGCTGAAACTCCACTTTGTAGGAACGCCCTAGCTGGGGAGAGATTGAGGAAGGCACCATAGCTGTCCTGGGTGGCTTTGCCACTTTCCGGCTGCCTCTCGAGTCGAGAGAAGAGGTGGCTGGTTGTAGGGCAGCTGTAGTTGACACTGAAGGTGTGCTCCGCTGTGCTTCGGTGTCAGTTTCTCTAGCGTGCTGTGGTCACCTGTGTCTTTATCCCTTAACAAGCTTCATGTTTTTGGTGTTTGGTCTAATTTGGTGTAATGAGAGAGAGAAAAGTCCACGGGAAAATCAAGGTGCTCATTTCAGAAAGCACTTGTGTGTGTTTGTGAATTGTGGTTAGGCGTGGTTCTAGCTGCATAAATCCATGTAGCAAATGCTTGTTACAAAGTGTTTTCTTGAGCCAAAGTATCTCCGGTTTTAATGTGTTTTACTGTTTATTACAGTTAAAGGGAATTCTCAACACAGCACTTCGTGTGCCCCTCTCTTGTTAAGGATTTTAAGGATTTTAAGTTATATAAGAAGTTTTTCTTTTTTAACGAATAATACAAAAAAATCCCACTTATTGAATTCCCGCCCTTGCTAGGTTGTGTTTATTTTTTATTTATGTGGCTACGCGTGGTACTCGGTGTATAAATCCAAATGCTTGTAATGATCACAATTTTTAAGGTTTGTAATTATTATGTACCCAACAGATACATTAAGGTAACCTTAGAATGACTATGATGAAGTTCTGTGAGATTGTCTTTGGAAAACATAGACCAATAAATAATAAGTACTTAATGCTACTGTTAAAACTTTTAGAGACTAGCCTATTCTCAGCGGATTTGAAAGTAAATCTAGTACTGAAATAAGGTGTGTAATGTGTATTATGGTAACAAAAATTCAGGGTTTACGTATTCTTCAAGCTTACCAAATACCTTTTTTTTTTTTTTGACTGGTAAAATTAGAACCGTGATGTATTGCAGTCAGTAAGGTTATTTAGTCCATCATTCTTGATTTGATGAATAGCAAAATGAGTCGTGAGTGACATGCCGGAAGAGGCACTCAATTTGATAGAACTACAGGTGATTTTCAAGTCACCCGACTCCTAATGCAGCTGTTTTCAATATTTTCCTTTGTGTTTCTAAACTGATAATTAGTTTGGCTTTTTTTTTAACTCAATTATGTCAGTTAACTAATTTGTAAAATTTTGTACACCTGCGCTTGCAGATTTTATTTTGCAACTTCTCACTTTGACTTATTTATCCTGTGACTAGTCCTAAAATACCCAAAGAAAAATTTACTTCCCAATTAATTAGACAACATTAAATAGCTTTTACAATGTAGAATAAGGTATTATTCATTTTTATTTCTGTTGTTAATATTGTGATAAAAATTCAAGGAAAATCCAAAGGCAGGGGGTTTTAGAGACAGTTAAAGAGCAGGCTTTGGAATAGGTATAGTTGGGTGTAGGTTCAAGTTATTTAGCTTAATTAAGCTTCATTTTCTTTCTCTGTAAAGGCAGATAAAGGTAATGTCAATCTTACAGGACTGTTGTGAGGAATAAATGCATGTAAATATATTCAGGCACTTGGCACATTATGTAAACACTCCGAAAAATGGTAGCATAATTTGAAGAGTGTTTCATTTTAGATTAAAATGAAGATCATTCTCTGTGCCCTGACAATTTCCAAAAAAAATTGTGAATTTGATAAATACTATTTAAAATAGAATTTTATAGTGACATATTGGTATGGCCTGCCACCTTGTACTTATTCAGAGATTTATTAAGACAATTTGTTCAGTCAATACCACTTCAAAATAAAGGATTTTTTTTCTTTGCTTTTCTGAAAATACAATTATGTACATGATTTTTTAAGGTAACCAAATCTGTATTTTAATTTATCTCTGAGTCAGCGAGATAGCGCTATTGGTTTTGCTATGTTAACAAAACCAATACTTACACATTCTTAGAAGCAGAAACCATTGTTACAGATGCTGTGCAGTCATTTGGGATTATGGGAATAGGCACCAAACCCTGCTGTGCTGCGTTTGCCTTACTGCATTAGTAAGGAAACTTTGGCTTTATATCATAGCCTCTAACTGCTTTCAGTTGACAACTATAATCTTAGGGTTTTTTTTGCTTTTTTTTTTTTAAAGCAAGTTTTAGATGTAAGATGTTTGGAGCACATATTTATAAAATTTTATCTAGGGAAATTCCACTTATGAAACTTTACTAACTGGTTATGTTAAATTATTTTGATGTGTTAAAATAACAAGCAGCACAGGAACTGAGTAACGTGGTTTGTTGTATATTTCTCTTCATTGCTTTGGCAGTTTTAGATAACATAAAACAATCTGTTGGAATGAAACATACTTTTTTAAATTGCACATTATGGATAATTTCCTTCTACTAATTCTTTAAATGTAGAGTTCTGTTTGCCAATTTTAAAGTAGTAAATCATGTAATGTAAAGACTTGAAGTCTTTTTTAAAACTTGGACATTTACTTTCTATTCCTGCCTCCTTCCCTCCTTCCCTCCTGCTCAGTTTCCTGTGATACTTTTTTTTTCTCTTTTTTAAAATTTTAATTAATATATTTACATAAAAATTAAATATTTTTATTATGTTTTATTATGTTTCATAATGTGATACTTGATTATATTATAGTTTTTAAATTAAATATTTTTATTATGTTTTATTATGTTTCATAATGTGATACTTGATTATATTATAGTTATGGTGAGTTTTAACATTAGACATTTTTTTTTTACATTATTCTTGTGCATTTTTCCATCTAAGTTGTAATCCCTGTGGACTCCCCCCACCACCAGTTCACCTGTGTGCCATCGCCACAGTCCAGTGCACTCTTCCCACTCCAGATCCCACCCCCGTAAAATGTCTCTGGTTAATAGCTGTTTCGTTGTTTTCATGTTTTACTCTATTACATTTGTTTCTCTCTCTCTTTTTTCCCCCTGATCACTTATGCTTCTGCTATGAGTGAAAACATCCAGTATTTTTCTTTTTCTTTCTGGCTTATTTCACTAAGCATGATCCCTTCCAGCTCCATCCAAAAGAAAAAAAAAAAGTGTTCTTTTTAATGCATAATTCAAGCTTTGGTAAAAGGTAGAAAGGAGGCTTAAGGATGTCAGCCTCCTTGTCATTTACTGAGCTGTACATTTAGAAATGACTGAGTGAATTTTATATCTTTTAAACCCACAATTAAAAAATTTAAAGAATTTTAAAGGTAGCTGCAAAGACAGCTCTTAAAGATAGCTCAGTCTGTAGATTTAGTTATATGATTTATTCTTGCTTGTTAGACCACACTTAATAGAGAGTTGGTTAAGGTGCAAGTTTCTAACTTCAATACTTAAATCACTAAGAGATGGTTTTGTAACCCTAGGTTAAAAATTACAAATGGAACTTTTATTCAGTCTATTTAGTTTACTGAACTCTGAAAGAACTTTTTAAATAGATCTTTCTCTCCCTTTGCCACTATAGTCATTGGAATCAATTTCCTGTGATACATTTTAAAGAAAAGAATGTATTTCCTACTTTCTTGGTTCGTAATCACCATTTATCCTCCCTTTGCTTCTTTATACACTATCTCAGGCCTCTGCAGCATTGGCTTGGTACATTGGAGGGGAAGACAAACAGTAGTAACATAACATAGCATAAATTTATACAGTAGTTTAGAAGGAAGTAAATAGAGATGAATGGCCTGGTGGCTCTCCTTGTAAGATGAGATTTGGGCAAACACTTGAAGGTACTGAGTTAATCATGCTGCTAAAAGAAAGTGTGGGCAGACGGTATACTCTTTAAATAACACTTAATATAGATTAAACCTGAACTTTTGTTCAAGGGAAAAGAGGAGATTAGTTTGACTGGAGGAAAGAGGAAAGTAATAACAGATGATATAAGAAATAATATGTTGCATATCCTATAATCCTTCACAGGCCTTTGTAAGGACTTTGGCTTGTTCTGAATGAAATGAGACATTATTAGAAGGTTTGAAGCAAAAGGAGGGACATGATATGGCAAGTTTTTGAGGCTTGATCTGAGTGCTGTTGGAGGTTAACTAGTGGGGTGAGAGACATTAAGAGCAAAACAATATTTTACTTGGACCAGGATAGTTGTAGTGGAGACTTCAGGAAATGTCAAATTGACCACATCTCAGTAGAAACAAAATAGGAGTCATTTAAATCTAAAAGATGTAAGTAGAATATTAATACAAGTGGGAGCATTTTGGGAGCATTTTTTACTTACTTTGAAATATTTCTTTTCAGTATTGATGTCTAGCTTAGTGTTTGGCAAACATTCTGTAAAGAACCAGTGTCTCAATACTTACCTCCATCATTGCTGCAAAAGCCCAAGATAATGTTGGTGTGACTGTGCTCCAAAAGTTCATTTACCAAAAAAGGCCCTAATGTAGATTATAAACTATCAACCATTTTCCCCTTTCTCCAAGTTTTTACTTATTGTTTCACCTAAAGGTAGCTAGAAAGGCATCGATCCCATGTTGCTGTTAGTACTTGCCTGTGTGTGGGGGCATGGGTAGGCTTTATAAGCTAATATAGCTAATAAGCTATAGATGACTGAAGTAGAGTTTTGGACATTGCTATAAGATAGTTTTTGTGAACGTAATTTGAAAGAGATTTACCAAGTGATTTTGGAAAAGAAGTATCAGTTAATAAGTCTACAGTGTATTTAGGAGCTAATGCATTTCAATTAAATTTAGTTTGAAAGTATGTTAGGATGTTTACTGTAAAGTGAGTCATTATTTTACCAAAGTAATAAAATGATGTACTGGTATCATTAACTTTTCTTCCAGAGTGAGGATAAGTTAATACTGTGAATTAATACCATTTCATGGAATTTTGTTATTCTAAAAGCCTTTTATTTCTCTTAAGTATACATTTTCCTTCCACCTTCCTACCTACCTTCATCTTAATGCATCTAGTTTCTTAAAATTTACAATTTGTTACTCTTTGTAGCAAAGTTAATTAATTTCTTGGCACTTTGAATACATAAAGTATTCTGTTACTCAGAATATGTATTCTTACATTTATATTATGCTTTACAGTTTTTGAAAATCTTGTTTAATTCTTGCAACACCTCAGCGAGAAGGCAAAGGATAAATGTAGTTATCCTCATTTTTGTAAGTGAGGAAGTTAAGACCCAATTCAGATAAACTCAACCAATATCATCTATTTATAATGTCAAACCAAGTCTTTCTGTGGCCTTTTGCTATATGGAGGCTAGAATTATAGAGGCAGTAGTTGTCAAACTGGTTTGAATAATGTATGTATGTATGCTCAGTCATATGAAAATCAAAGACGGAAAAATTGTAAGGAGATCCATGGTTTAGGTTTTAAGTCAACCATCAATTAAGACCAAGGCAAATTTCCTTGTCTATAGTACTGTGAAAATGAATACAAGTCATATTTAGGATCAGATACTTTAGTGACTGATTTCAAGTCTAATTAGAAAAAAAGAAATTGTGTTAAGCCAATTCCTTTTAAAACTACAATTTGATTATGAGGACACTTGATAAGAAAAATAACTACATATACCCCCCAAAATTCAAACTCCAGTGAACTCTTAACTATAAAGGAAGTCTACTTAGCACAGTCCTTTTCAGAATAGAATATTCTATTTAGCTGACCTTATCCCATTTAAAACTAGTAGCCTTTGTCTATCAGTAATATTTTCAAACATGTATACTATAATTAAACAGAAATTAGTGTAAAGCAGAGAGGGCAAGAATCCAACTTACACTTACTACATAAGATTAAAGTTTTACAGAGCTTAGTTTTGCCTTTGAACTTGGGGACACTTTTATTCCTAGTCGAGGATAAAATAGAGGAGAGACCTTGGGCTTCACCTTATTCCTAAGTAGGAACTCAGATGTGGCTATCTTAACATGTAATTGGTACCCTTAGTTCTCAATTGCCCTTAATCCCATTCATCTGACCTATTTCTAATCCCCCATTTATTACAACATTTATTCTGCTTCAATTTGCTGAAAAAAATTATGGCCAGTGTCAATATAAATGTAGTAATTAAACCTTAGCTGCGCTTTCATTGTTTCTCTTTCCTTGCTGTTGTCAATTTATTTTTCAGAATTTGAATTGAATCTCCACAGTTCTCTAACCTACTTAATGCCCTCCCTCTGAATAAGTAGCATCTTTTTATTTTCTCTTTGCCTATGTATTAAATAGAAGCCTGCTGAGATTTACTTATTTGAGACAGTGGCTTTCATGGCTTTGTTTTTGCACCACCACCACCACCCCCACCCCCCAAACATCAGGGACAATTACACTTTTAAAGATTATTAAAGATTTTAATGTGAACAATTTAAAATTTAGTGATATCCATGGTATTTTACATTTTATAACTTCATTGTCTAACTTCTGAGTTCTGTATGTATAAGTAAATAAATCTTAAAAAAAAAAATTTTTAATGTAAAAAAAAGACCAGGCTCACTTTTTTTTTTTTTAAAGATTTATTTGTTTATACAGAACTGGGGTACAGGCTAGAGGCTCAGGGGCGGCAAGAGGCTTCACCAGAGACAGAGTGGGGAGCAGACAGGCTTGATTGACAAAGTACACTGCTAAGGGGAGCAGGGGGCAGGTCGGGAGAGGTCTGCTGTGCCAGTGGATCACCTCCCTTGCCAGGAATCAAACTCTCACTGAAGCAGCAGCAGCAAGCTTGCAGTGCTGTGCCCTAACCTGCTGTACCACCAAGGAGGGCCCAGGCTCACTTTTTTAGAGAAAATATCTCCCAAATACTCAAGTGTATATTATCATAATTTATCAGTAGCTTTCAAAGTGTTCCACATGCAAAAAAAAAATCTGCTTACAATTCAGAAAATTACATGTGTGCTTTTCCTTTAAATAACTGTCAACCATCATATTGTGGTATGAGGCAGAAGTGCTTTATGGATAGTTTCTATTTTGTTGCATTTTTGTAAAAGGGGCTTCTCTGGTGCACAAGGGGTTAAGCCTCAGCACTGGTAAGCTATTGGCAGCCACTGCAGCACTAGTAGATGCCCAGCCTGGGAGCCAATGCAATCCCCCAGCCTCTTTACCTCTGGCTTACACCCCAGCTGTTGTGTATATAAATAAATCTTAAAAAATAAAGGAATTGTATCTAAGGCCAAGCTTCAATAAAATTAGTGCTGTTAAGGCATCAGTAAGGACTTTGGGTTAAATTGGCTTTTCTAAGTGTATTTGAGACTATGGTGGCATCTACTAGCATTAAGACTCCTAGTACAGCTTGGTGTTATAGCCTTGACATATTCTAATGCACTGTCAGTTTAACCAACTATCACTGTGAATATCAACACAATGAGAAGGCAAATAATGTCTTAGTGCTATTATAAAATTTATTTTACTATGTATTGGGCTCCTGAAATGCTCTCAGGGCTAACAGGCCTCTTCAGACCACATTTTGAGGATCTTGCTTTATCCACTCACTGTATCACCACCACCACCACCACTACATCACGCTTTCAGCTCTTTCAGGATTTGGAATATTTAAACTTGTTTGTCACACTAATCAAGTCTTTCCCTTTTTTTTTTTTTTTAAGATTTATTTATTTATTCATACAGAACTGGGGTACAGGCCAGAGGCTCAGGGACGGTGAGAGGCTTCACCAGAGACAGAGTGGGGAGCAGAACAGGCAGATCGACGAAGTACACTGCTGAGGGGAGCAGCGGGCGGGTCAGGAGAGGTCTGGCTCGCCATGTGGTCTCCTCCGGGGCAGGCAGCAGGCGGGAATCGAACTCATGCGGAAGTGGCTTCAGATTCTCAGTGCTGTGCTTTAACCCGCTGCGCCACCAGGGAGGGCCAGTCTTTCCCTTTTTTAAAACTCATGCCTTTCAGCCTATAAAAGTAATGACTCTTTATCCGACTACCTTTCAATTAATAATTTTGTTCCTCTTCATTTGTTTGGCAAATGGCTTACATTTATTATCCTATTTCTAAATCAAACCTCAACCCTTTACATTTTGGCTTCTCTTCCCAAAGCTCTAAATACATAGTTTTATAGTCCCAGTGACATGCTTACCCCATTATATTCATTTATATATGTGTGTGTGTGTGTATATATATATATTTTTTAGTTTTATAAGTTTATTTTTACATCATTTATATTTTTTACTCAGCAACATTTGCAACACATGACACTCTTGATTCCTGGCTTCCTTTCTAGTACCTCAGTGTGTTTTTCTGTTTTCTAATCTTTGCCATCTCCTTTGCTGACTAAGCCTGTGGTCACAGTTCCTAACTTCATTATCTGTGTCCTACATTCACTTTAACTGCTATGTTTAAGATGATCCAAATTGCTGTTTCTAGACCTAACCCCTATCCTAAACTCCAAACCCATATCTCTCTGCTTCTGAATACTGCTAATTGTCTCACATTTCTAAAACAGAACGTGGTATCCTAGAAACAAATCCTCCTCCTACCCCCCAAAAGCATTTATGGGACATTCATTACATATTAGCATGCCAGGACAACAGTGGTCAGTGGAACAGGCAAGATACCACTAAGACAAAGCAAGCAGTAAACTAGCAAACAATTGCAACAGATTATAAGTACTCTTTGTGCCAAGGGATGCTAGGAAAGATTTACTTAGGTGAGCTTGTTGTTAAGAATGAGAAGTATGCGGCCATAGGGAGGGTGGTGGGGATACAGAGAACATTTCATGCATCGAGAATAGCAACTGTCAAGGCCCCAGATGAAGACCTTGGTTTTGTCTAAAGACCTAAGGTCATTATAGATGATAGAAATAAGAGTGAACTTAAGGGAAGGTGAGATTGATAGGTCATAGGTTACTGCCAGGGGTTGGAAGTAGGGGAACTGAATGGGTGAAAGATGTGATTTCCTTAGCAGTGAAACTATTCTATATGAAACTGTGATGGTGGATATAGCTCACTGTACATCTGTTAAAAGCTATAGTATGCACAGTATCTTTTTTTAAAGATTTGTTTTTATTTACTTATGCATGTAAGAACTGGTGTGTACACTTGAGGTACAAGTAATGCTGGCAGTGAGAAGATTCACCAGAGACAGAGTGGGGAGCAGAACAGGTGGAGCTACTGAAATACACTGCTGAGGGGAACAGCAGGCAAGGGGAACAGCAGGCAAGGCTGAAGAGGTATGCTTCACCATGTGGGTCAGCTTCCTGACCGAGGATAGAACTCGTGACACAGTGGCTGCTGATAGAATGATAGTGCTGACACTTTTACCCCTGAGCCACAGGGAATCTGCCTTTAAAAATACTGCTCTTGGGCCCTTCCTGGTGGCGCAGCAGGTTAAAGCACAGCACTAAGAAGCTAAAGCCACTACCACATGGGTTCGATTCCCGCCTGCCCCAGAGGAGATCCACATGGCCAGGCAGACCTCTCCTGGCCCTCTGGCTGCTCCCCTCAGCAGTGTACTTCATCACTCTGCCTGTTTTGCTCCCCACTCTGTCTCTGGTGAATCCTCTCATCCTCCGCATCTCTGGCCTGTACCCAGTTCCATATGAATAAGTAAATAAATCTTAAAAAAAAAAAAAATACCGCTCTTTAGTAGAGCAGTTTTAGATGCAGTGTTCAGGGAAAGGTAGAGAGATTACACATATAACTCCTGCCTCCACTCATTATAGCCTCTTCCGTTATCACTATCCCCCACAAAGTGGCACAGTTATTACAATTGATGATTCTAGATACCATAATTAACATTATACCTCACTCTTTGTGTTGTGTGTGCTGTGGTTTTTGACAGATATATAATGAACTATAGCCACCATCATAGTTTCACAGAAAATAGTTTCATTGCCTAGGAAATCCCATCTTCCACCTATTCAATCCCCCACCCCATGGTAACCACTGTTTCCTTAGTTTTCTATAATTTTGCCTTTTCCAGACTATCTTATAGTTGGAATCTCTGTAGCTTTTGTAGATTGGCTCTTTTCAGTTAATAATAATAATAATACACATTTAAAGGGCCCTATGTTCTTTCGTAGCTTGACAACTTACTACTTTTTAAAACTAAATAAAGCCACAATGTGGATGTACCACTGTTTATTTATATGGGTAAAGACCAGAGAAAACTTGGTGAAATATTACGAGGATCTTTTTGCTTTTCTTTTTAAGTATGTGAAAAGTATGCTTTTCTTTTTAATACTGTCTGAAAGAGATTAATAGAGAGGAGAGGGGGGTGGAATGAGATACTGTACACTGTTATCTCTACTGCTGTCTCAAGATAGAAACTTCACAATCAGCTCTTAATGTCTTTTGTACTACACTTTGGCCCCATAGCATGTACTCATCAAATCTTAATTTTCACCATAGAAACACCATTTGGGTATAATTTTTACTTTTCATACTGGTGTTGCTTATATTTGATCAATATCATCTCTCTAGAGCTGTTAAAACAGCCTCTTTATTCTTCTGACCCCATTAACAAAAGAAGGGGCAGTTTGATCATACTTTTACTTGAATAAAATGCCTATGACTTGAACCATGGTCTCGCCCTTCCTGGTGTTAACCTTGCGTCACTTCTCTGCCCATTTGCAATCTTCCCATCTTAGCTCCATACTTCCCTCTGTTAAGTTTCCTTCTAATACATAATTTTGTCCCTCTAAAAGTAAAGTACTGCGCAACTGACTGATTTGCAGCAGTTTTGCTATTGTGCTAAACGACTTTTCTCAGAGCAAAGTACCTTGAACATTCTTACAGTTGCTACTTGAATTACAGTTTTAATCATTGCTACTTGCTTTCATTTGTAGGATTTGTGTTTAGTGAATCAGAGGGATCTGCATTAGAACAGTTTGAAGGCGGCCCCTGTGCTGTTATTGCACCTGTTCAGGTAACATAGACACTTTACCAACTCATTACAAGGACATGTTCAAGCATTTTTTTGTTTTCATTTTTTTTTCTTTTTAATGTCTGAATTCTATGTAACTATAAGACTTGATTAGTTTAATTTTTATAACTATTAAAAATTAAATTCAGAACATAGGTGGGCTACAGAGCCTTTTTACTGTCTTTATTATTAAGAAAACATGTGTTTCCTGCCTTTCGGAAAATTATGAATTAATAATCATGACATCTTTCTAATAAGATATTGTTAAGTAGTAACATTTTATACTATAGATTCATACATCATAATAATGTTTTTTTCATTTGTTATGTCTACGAAATGGCCTTCCTATAAGTTAAAAGTGAGTTAATAATTTCATGACATACAGTTTCATCAGTTTTTAAAATAAGATACAATAAATACTATCTTAGGCTGTAGTTTTTGTCTTAAATAAAATTAGTAGCAACTGAAGATGAATTTCCAACGTAAAACTTTTCTTTGCCCAAACGATATGTTCATGTAGTACATTGTTTGAATTTCCATGACTGATTTGTGGCAAATTGTTATGTTGTTAAAAATCAATAATTAAATTTTCACTTAACTATATTACAGTGTCTGAACAGCAGTGTAACTTCTGGATTATTACAAAAGAAGCTGGAATTTTTATTTGTTTTAATCAGCACCTTTTCAAAATACATATTTAATGTGGTATTTATTATACATTGGGCATAAAGAGTACATTCCTGAACTGTTAGCTTAAAGCAAAGTTCAGATAATCTCATTACTCATATAATTACATTATTAAATTCATAACATGTATTTCTGAAGGAGAAAAACCTTCCTTTTATGGGTGATTCTGAAATACATTTTTTGTTGATAATTCTAATTTTTATGATAAACTATAAAAATATAATTCTTTCATTTGAGTCTTGTCTACAGGAATTGACAATAATGATTAAAATTTAATTTTAAGTCCATAATTAGAGCTGTTATGCTGTGTAATTGAGGCAGATTTTGATTGTCAGTGATAATCTTGTTGTTCGAATTTGAAATTCCTTGTACTGGCCATGTGAAAATTAGGTTATATTAACATTGCCCCTCCTGTGTTATAATAGTATCCAATAATTTTTTTTGAAAGTCTTTGAATGTAGTTATGTATAAAGCTTATTAGCCCAAGAGTTTTCCTGATTGATAAAATTCAGTATATTTCCAGAGGTAGTTATTTTTGCAAATAGGATTGCTACATAACAAGAGATTATACTAATTTTTTGAAGTAGTGATTGATTTTAATATTCACTTAAAATTTTTCAAGAAACTTTTGATGATAGTAATGTTTTAATTTAAGTCAAGAATAAGTCATTATAAGTAATGTAGGAAAATGAGCAAATCTATGTATTAAAACATTTTTAAGCAATAAAAATTAGAACATTATGCTTTTATTACAGAAATAGGCATATGTAACCAAATAGATAAATTAGTAGAGCACATAACATACAACAGCTTACCAAGAATTTATTACTTACCCAAATTAAAACATTGAGTAGATGTAGAATAAGATGATGTTTAATACCATTGTATGACTGATTGGCTACTTAGAGGGAAAATGAACTTAGGTCATCTTATCCCATGTACCACATTATATTTAACCACACAAAAATTAAATGTATGTGTCAATCCTTTAAGAGAAAAGATGACTTCCAAGTTCAAAACAATATTTTGCAGTGAACAGTAAATGAATATTGCTTGTTGTACAAAGAACGCCTATAAAATGTTAGAAAAACATTATAACCCGAGTGGTGAAATGATTATGTAGTGTATGGCCATACCACCCTGAATGCACCGATCTCATCTGAAATGGTTATGTGTATGCAGTAACTCGTTGGATTGGTGCTGGAACCAGAGCCAAGGTGTTCAGTATCACTAGGAATCCAAGAAAGTACAAATACAGATAAAACTGTAACTATACTCTTTCAATAACTTTCTAATCTTTAAATATGAAATAAATTGGCAGTGATAGAAAGATAGGATGATGCTATAACACTCAGCTCCTTTTTTTATACAAGTTCTATTTTGAACTTTAAGAAGGAATTTTACATTACAATTGGAACTATAATAAAGCAGATTGGTGCAGTAATTGTACTTTTATGACTTTACTAAAACAAAAGAATTCTTAATGTGGGGAAAGATTATATTTGAGAAATTTAAATACTTTGGTAGTCAAAAAAAAAACTGCATACAACCTAATAATTAAAAATGATACAATGTTTAAGTAAATTTTGATAGCTTGATAGAAAACGAGTCATTAAGAATTATAGATATGAATTCTGTGGGAAAACAGAAAAATTGGAAAATAATCCCCAGCATGTTTCATATGTAGTCAAATTTAAAGCAAGTATGGAAGAAAGACTAGAAGGAAGAATATAAAAAATGCTGCCACTGATTGTTGTGGTGGTAAAATATTGGCTGTTCCACCTCACTTATCCAAAATTTTGTCATTGTAGAAAGAAGCATTTGGTTGAATTTTTTATATGAGAGTGTTATAGGATATTACTTAGTTTTTGTTAATATGCTTTGAAATGCTTGCTTATTAGGTTCAGGTAGTGTCTAAGCGCATTACATAAATAATCTTATAATCCTTACTGCAGCTTTTTAAAGTTTGTGTTACCGTTAATACTATTTTCAGTTAGTAAAGTAGTACAACCAAGATTCAAATCTAGATTTGTCTTCCTAATTGCAGTTTTCAGTACTGCTTTCAAGTATATGGGAGTAAGAAGCACTATAGTATTCTCTTTTTCTTAGCTCTGTGCCTCTCTCCCCCCCCCCCCAACCCCGGAGATTCAGATACATTAAGTGGAACCTAAGACTGCATTTTACAGGTCAGGTGACTAAGCTGCAGCTAGCCTTAAACTCTACTTTGAGAAGGAAACACTGTGTTACACTCACTGAACCACTTTCTCTCAAATCACCAGTATAACACAGTTGACTAACTGAAGAAAAGGTTAGGCATCAATTTATTTGATTCTTAAAGCTTTTTGAGTTACATAAGGAGGTTAGGGGTAGTGAATCATAGTAGTATTCCTGTATCACAAATTAGAGCATACAGAGAGGATTTTTGTG
This sequence comes from Condylura cristata, assembly GCF_000260355.1. Lineage (NCBI taxonomy): Eukaryota > Metazoa > Chordata > Mammalia > Eulipotyphla > Talpidae > Condylura > Condylura cristata. The sequence goes on along the minus strand of NW_004567131.1, from coordinate 19,560,023 downwards.
TTCAAATTTCTTTTCTTCATGGAATTTAAGGGAAATGTAGACTTGTTCCAATGAAGTGGCTTACTAAACAGAGCAGTAAGTTTAATTTTCTAGTTAGTTGTCTGTTATTTTGAATCAATTCTTTAACTTTCTAGAAAATACATCTTAAGGAAGAAGACAAATTTTATGGATCTAAAAATCAAGTTTAGTATATTCTGAGTGAAAAATTATTCAGTTACTGTTGAATGTGAATGGAAATCATTCGATATTTTTGTAGTAAACTATTGAAAAGAACAGGAAAGTACACATTAGTTTTCTTGCACTTTAAAATAATGGTATATTAGGTATGTTCATAATGTATTCTAATAATTATGCTTTAACTGTATAAAGGCATTTCTTTTGAAGAAGCTCCTGTTTTCTTCTGAGAAGTCTTCTTGGAGGGATTGCCCAGGTATGATAGCTATCTTTTATAAATTTTTTCTTTCTTATGATCAATGTAATACTGGCAATAGTTTAATTGAGATTATCTATCTTAAAAAGTAAACTACCATTGGGGTACATTTTTCATAAGGCATATTTTTAAAATGTTTGAGAAAGTTTTCATGGACAGTGACTACTCCTAATATGCTTTTCCTAACTAACAAGATGTAATTAAGAAGATATAACTCAGGGGAAAACCTTTGACCTCTTGCTAAAATGTGGGACATTTCCATGAACTATTAAATGATTGCACAACAAAAGGAATAGTCATGTTATGTTTGTTTTGTCTTATTCCTCTCTGAGCAAGAACTCAGAGTTATCTTTATTTTTTCTTTTGGTATTTTGCCTTATACAATACAAATAATACTGCAAACCATCAAAACTGCAAAAGAAGCTGTTATAATTTCTGCAGTACAGTTAGAATAGTGTATGATACCACCTAATAAGGAATATGTACATTCCAGTTGAGAGCTTGCAAAGATCTTTCTTTCCCTTAAACAGTTTTCTTGTGAATCTCACAATAACTTCTAGAAAAAAGTAGGCTGTTACTATAATCCCAGTTTTGTATAAGAGGGCAAAATAGGTTCCACTCCTAATCAAGCCCATAGAATCTACTATTGATTTTTTTATTTTCAGAGATAAAATGTAATTGTTATATATATTTTGTGTTAAGAGTTGAAATGTGCCTTCACCACAGTCCAGTGCTCTCTTCCCACCCAGTTCTGATCCCAATCTCCCTTCCACCTCCATAAAATGGCTTTGGTTTATAGTTGTTCAATTTTATTGTACTACATTTGTCTGTGGTGATGGCACAAGGGTGAGGTGGGGGTGGGAAGCCCATGGGGATTACAACTGAGATGGGGAAAAATGCACAAAATGAAGATCATGTTTAAAAAAAAAAAACAACTGAAATGTCAGTTACTAGGAAAGCAGTTCTATGCAAGAGATAATACTAATAAAATTTTAAATATTTCTTGCACAAAAAATATATTTATCTTGATGAAATTTAGACACTATTGTTGTAAATGTCATGAATTTAGTGGTGCTTATAAAGTGAATGGCACACAGTTCCTATCTTTAAAGAACTCAGCCTATAAGAAGAAACAGTCCTCCCCTTTTTACATAGGCAGTGTACACATCTAGCTCCTTTTGTCTGAAAGTTTCAGGAAGCGTTACTGCACCTGGAGGATACTACTACTTGAAAAAGGAAGAGTGCTTAGGAAGGAAGAAATTGTCTAGCATTGGCGTTATTTTAAAGTCTAATGACCCAGTCTCTGGGGTACAGTATCTACTGCTTCTGTATTATGCTGCACAATCACAGTGGCCTCTGTTGGATGTAAAGAATTTTGGTACTGTATGTGCTGATGTGCTAAAAGTGTGTTCTCTCTATGCCCTTACCCCAAAGGACAAGATCAGAGACATGTATTAATTTAGAAATAGGGAAAAAATAGATTTTTCAATTGGGCCTTAGATTGTACCTGATTCTACAATAAAGGAAACAAACATCAAGATTTAGATGCTCTGTTTGCAGTTCAAGAACTGAGAAATTGGTATCAGGTTATTCTTACTTTTAATTCTGCATTTTTCAGGATATTTCCCCTAATGCTGGCAATTTAATAGTGGTGACATTTTAACCCTTAAGCATATTGCTTTTCTAAAATATAATTTAAGACCTTATTTTTATGGGTTATTGCTTTCCTGCCCCCATTTAATTAAAAAACTTGACTCTCATTAGCACTTCCCTAATGTTCATGGCAGGATTTTTTTTTTTATTCCAATGTAACTTATACTTTGATTATTTTTAGAGGAAGAGCGGAAGGAGCTCCTTTGTCATACCTTATGTGATATTTTAGAAAGTGCTTGTTGTGACAACTCTGGATCATACTGCTTGGTTTCATGGTTAAGAGGAAAGACAACTGAAGAAACTGCTAGTATTTCTGGGAGTCCTGCAGAGTCTAGCTGCCAAGTGGAACATTCTTGTAAGATACATTTTTATTTCCTGAAGCTATTTTTTGTACTTTATTTTAATAAACTTAAAAATTCTAAAGAAAAAATCTTTAATTTTCATTACCATGTCTCTCTTAAGTCTGAGGTTAATTCATGAGCTTTACTACTTTTAATTTCTCCTTTGATTATTTTAATTACTAGAGGATATTTATTTTTTTTCTTTTGGGGAAAACGAAATGCATCTCAAAAGTTCTGGTTAACTTCTGCTTAATTTTGAAGCGCTCATAAAGTTTAAAGAACATTTTTCTACACTTGTAATTTCATATATACCAATGTTTTCTTTGTTAGTAGAAAAAGGAGTTCTTTGATAGAATATTTTAAATATTCTTTGTTTTCTCCTTAAGCAAAGATCGGGACATTGTTATTCCTTATATGCTGTTTCTTTTCCCTATGAGCTTTTTAAAGGCAATTTTAATTATGCCTTCATTTAATTTCTTCAAACTTTGAATATTTCTCTTTAAAACAAATTGACTTCATAAAAACTACACATTCTCTCTTTAGCCTTTAAAAATTCTTTGATAATTCACCTAAAAGCTGCCAGATTGAGCTCATAAAATGGAAAGTTCTGGTGATACAGCAGCTAAAGAGTTGCTTTGGGTAATTACAGAAATTGGTATTATTGTACCAGTGGTTTGTAACTCTTTATTTTTATTTAGTACATAATTTAAAAGATGTTTTTAAAAAAATTATTAGTCTGAAAGCTAGTACTGTAATTTCAGCTTGTAACTCTAAATTTTGTTTTCTACCAAATTTTAGAAATTAATACAATTAAGAATTATTAAGCTCTTGGAAATACATTGTATAAAAATGTTATTTTATGATACCAGCAACCAAAAAGAGTGGGAACCAATCTGTAAAGGAGAAGTTTGGGATTAAAAACAAAACATGGTGCACAGGTGAATTAGTGGTAGGAATTCTATGGAGATTATACTTGAGAAGAGAAAGCAAACATTGTACAAAAGTGAACAATGATAGATAGATATATATATACACATATATATAAACTACATGAAAATATTAAAAAATAATAAAATTTCCTAATTAAATGTAATCTAACAAAGAGTATGGGGCCTCCTTGGTAGCAAAGGAATTAAAGTCTCAGTGTTCTCAAGCTGTTGCCAGCCACCAAGGCCTGAGTTCATTTCCCAGCCAGGGAGGTGACCCATATTGATGCAGCAGACCTCTCCTCTCTCCCCCACTGTTCCCCTCAGCTCCCCACTCTGTTCTGCTCCCCACTCTTTCTGATGAATCCTCTCCCCTCCCACCACCACTTGGCACCTCTGGCTTACACTCAGTTCTTGTGTGCATAAATAAATAAAAATCTTTTTTTTTTTTTTAAAAAGTGCATTCCCCCTCAAAATTGCTTTTCTGTTTTTCCATTTTAGGAATTACCTTGTGGTTGTTGATAATGGTAGTTCTAAGTACTTTATGCGGAGTAATAGAGGTATACTTAGTTTACCTATAGTATATTCTATTAACCGTCTTCTGTACAGAAATTGTTTTTAAATTGATTTCTAGAAAGTAGATTTCAGTTGCTTGTGATATACACTGACTTTTCATATCGGACTAGCTGTGAGGCATCGTTGCCTCTGAGGGCTAACATGTCTGATTCACTGTCTTCTTGCTCCTACCTCAACAGTAACAATGGCAAATTCTAGTAGTCACAAATTTGCAAGGAAAATTTTTTAATCCAAGCATTTGAATAAAGTTTCCTTTTCAGGCCTTTCAAATGTAGCCTTTTAAAAAACATTTAACATAGAGTTGATAATGAAGATTGAAGAAAACAAGGGGAACGTATTCAAAAGAAGTATAATAAACATGTATTTCATAATGGATTTAGAATATTTTAAGCATGTTCATTAGTTTCATTTAAAATATTAATATTTTGAGAGAGGAATAGTTGAACTAAATAAGTACTTTTAAAAATATGTGCTGAAAACTTATTCTTTGTAAGACAGTAAAATCGTTTTTGTATTTTTATGAGTGTTTTTCATTAGTGTAAAGATAGTATGCTGTGTGCTGATATGAATATGCAGTATATATCTGTAATTATAAGTTAAATTGCTCTGGTTTAATGGCCTCATAATGCACTAATTGGTAACTTCAGCAGCTGATTTAAGTGGACTTTTATTGAATTCTCCAAAACATGTTTTAATAATTTTTCAATTATTAAAATAATGAAATATTTCAATTCTTTTTTTAAGTGTATAAATTTGGAAAGTTTTGTTAACAGAAAATTTGAAAATTTTCCTTAGATTGTTGAAAAATGACTTAGATTAAATTTTTTCCACCCTATAACAATCTATTTTACCTGTTCTTTCCTTTATTCCCAGCTGTGTTTTTTTTTCTTGTATTTTATATTTTTCTACCATCTGCCTGCTAAGCTTTTTATTTTGCTTGCCTTTTTCCTCTAAATTACTATCTTTATGTCTACTCTTTATACATTGTAAAATTGTTTAGCTATTCAAGCACTGTGGAATAATTAGTACTATTTGGAAAAGGTTAGGTGGAAATTTTACTTTTTCCTGAAATTTTAAATGCAGAGATTTATCTTCCTCCCCATCACTGTTACATTCTGTACAAACATTAATTTCATTGCCTTGTGTGGTGTTTATGGTTTTGGCTTATTGGTAGCGCATGATTGTCTGCAGTAGTGATTACTCAGGTTCAATTTCAGTTTGTTTCCCACACAAATCAAAAGATTGTTTAAAATCATTTGAACAAGAGAATTTAGAAAATAATTTGAAGCATTTGAAAATTAAAACCAGACTTTGGAAAAATAGCATAATGTGGCATTTTTAATTATAAATATTTATTTTAAAATTCATAATCATTTTGTTTAGTTCTCCAGTGAGAATATTTGAAAGTGCTTACATTTATATATACAAAATACATACAAAAATATATGAAGTTGTCCCATGTGACAAATTTCAGGAGGAATTTTGATTCATGTATGGTATCTTGAAGACTATCTTGGTGTAGTCAAGATTATTTGGGTTGAGATCTCAGCTCTGCTGTTTATTTCCTGTGTTCTTGGGAGGATTCTTTACTGTACCCCAGTTTATTCTACTGTAAAATGGGGAGAGAAGGATTGTTGTTCTGAGAAGACACACAGAACAATTAGAAAGGGGCCTGGCAATTTTTACAGTAAATGCTGATTAAGATCACACCTTCAATTTAAATGCTTTTTGCATTAAAAAAGAAAAGTTTGTCATGTATTAGCAAAGTTCTGAAAGTTACCTGAAGAAATGAGGAAACAAACTTAAAGCTGCTGTTGAACCTGTGTAGTTTCAAAATGCTATGCCTTTTTATACACATTTGTTTAATCATTAAACATTAAATCTAAAGATTTTTTTATTATAAAGAAGGATTAGATTTACACAGATTGGATCTGTGAGTTGAAAGATTATTTAAAAGTGCATGACACATTATAATGATGTGTGAAGCACTATAAATGTCAATTTTTCTTATTCTATAAATTATTCTTTAGTAACTGAATGAAAAGAGCTATTATTTAATTGCCCCTTTACAGTCTCAGATTTATATCCATTTTAGTTATAATCATGGTAACTAAGATCTTGAAATATAAATTTATGTTAAAGTAACGTTAAAAAGGAATTTTAAGGAAGTAAGGAAATAGGGACAATTTTGATTGCTTGAAAGTATTTACAGCCTGCTGTGTGTATCTTGTGTCATTTATTTGCCATGTGTAGTGCTGAAAAGTGTCTTTTATGTATAGCTGCCTTGGCTGTGGAAGAGCTTGGCTTTGAGCGATTTCATGCATTAATTCAGTAAGTAACATTGGAACATTTAAAATACTTACCTTGTGGACACATTGCCATTTTAAGTCTATACATATTGTGAAAAGGTACTTAGGTTTATATGCTTGAAGTTAATTTGCTTTAAAATGTAAAAACAAACAAAAAAGAAACTTTGTATTCTTCATTTCTAAATTCACTATCAAAGTATATTTTGTGGACTTTAAAAGCTTTTCATCATTACAAGAAAAATCATTTTAGCTTAATGTTTTATGTCCTAAGTGAATATAAAGATTTCTACTAGGATATATATTTGAATTATTATTTCTTATTTGCCCAAATTTGCTTTCTATAATTTTAATTAAAAGTACAATTTCATTAGAGCATATAAACTTGTTACTACAAAACAAAAACTAAAGAATAGTTGTGTTGATAGATTTATAGGTGGCATTTGAAATCACAGCATTATAGTAATAATTTAAAAGCCACAAATGTGCACTTTATCTTTTGTATCCTCACACTTATTAAGTTCAACTTTAAATGTAAAATTGTGTCTTTGTAAACTTCAGTTAGAATAGAGCCATTTTGTTCTTTAAGTAACAGTGTAATTATTGAAGAATTTATAATTATTGAAGAATTTGATGCCAGATAGTTTACCTGAGAAAGGTTCCCTGCCAAGTAAACGTTCTATCTTAATGGTTTACATATTTTATAGTCACAGCTGCCAGCAATAGCTTTTGCTTTTAATGGCTAAATTTGTATTTGAAAAATTGAGAAACACTCAAAAAAACCTCCTACATACACATACACACACACATCAAAATGTGTAATAATACAACATAAATTTTCCCCATTTATAAATGCAGTAATCTCATCATGGTACTAATCCTTAATTCTTTTCCCCCCCCAGAAAAAAGTCATTCAGAAGTTTATCAGAATTAAAAGATGCTGTCTTGGATCAGTATTCAATGTGGGGAAACAAATTTGGAGTATTGCTTTTTCTCTATTCTGTGTTACTGACAAAGGTTTGTTTAAGAAGATGCTTCTTCTCGCTTTTATTAGTTTGAATTTAGTGCTGTTTTTCCTGCTATGAGTAATTTTATTCTTGGTGTTATTTCTTACTGTCAAATGTAAATCTCACATGTTGATAATAAGGAAGCAAACTCTTTTTCCTCACCACTTGTTTGTTAACCATTTTCAAATTTACTTTGACACCGGATGCTCTGGGCTGCAGAGGTTATCAGTAATGGTCTAATGAACAGAAGAACACTCCGTTTTTTATTTTCAAAGAAAATTTTATTTTCTTTGATCTGAGTGATATCTGGCACTTGACCTTTTATCCCCTTCTGTAAGTTCCTTTTACCCTCACTCCCTTTTCTGATGAATCATTGTACTTTTCTTATTTTTTTTTTTTTTTCTGTAACATGTCACAATTCTTTTTTCATTTATTCCGGTAACTTTACTTCTGTCCTTATCTGTTGTGTTCTTTCTTCTCCTTTCTCCCCCCTCCCCCCAAGCTTTTATTTTCCAGAAATTTCAGTCCCTGGGTGCTTTATGCTTTTTATGGGTATTTTATACTCTCAGTTTACCTTTTATGTTTTTAATTTGTATAAGTTTAATCTTACCCTTTTCCCCCATGTGCCTACCTCATATCTCTAGCAACCTGTTTCAGCTGAGTAACCTACTAGATTCATCATGTCTGAAATTAAACTTCTTTCATTTAACAAATGTTTATTGAACATTGACTTTATGCTAGGGAATAGAATAATAACATAGGATACCAATTTTGTTGTAATGGTTCCTTTGGTGTTGCAAAAAACGTCAATAATACTTCATTTTAGCAATGGTTAATGTATAAAGCATAGTGGAAAAGTAGGAGAATTTATGTCCAAGTTTGTTGATGAAATTAGGAGTAGAGTATAAATTACGTAAAGAAGGTTCATAATATAAATGCCTTTGTATGTTGTGTAAAAATACGTTAGATTTAATCTGACTGAAATTAGAGCCAAACAAGTTTTGAATAAGGAAGTGTAACAAGATGTCTCTGTTGCTGATGGATTCTGTAAATTGGAAGCATTAGGCCAGAGGGTGTTGGTATGTGGAATATAAGTCTAGAATCAGGAGGACTAGAAATGTGATTATTGAAATAGGTGAACCTAAACTAGGGCAGGGACCTTGGAAATGGAAAAGAAAAAGCATATTTAGAAACATGTTTTATGTTTAAGAATGTAAAAACATTTAGGGGCATTTCATGAAAAAGAACCAAGAGTCTGATAGTTAAATGTGGTGGACAGAAGTGATGGTATTTGAAACAACCGATTTCTTATGAGTTTGCCTTTCCTGTAAATTATTCCCCCAGTTTTCATTCTCAAAATAACTGATAACTCCTCTGTTGGCCTTTCACAAAGCAATAAATCATGTCTGGTCATTCTTTCTTGAGCTGGTCTTTGAAATAATATCCTCCAATTATTATGTCACTTGGTCATACTCATTTTAACTTAATCATGGTTTGATTTGTTTTGTTTACAAGGAAAATAAACACAAGACTTCATACTTGTTTGTATCTTCCTAAAATATTCAGTCATTAAAATATATATATATGTATATAGTGTGATATATATATATATATATATGTATATATATGTGTGTGTGTGTATAGATAGATAGATTAGATAGATTAGATAGATAGATAGTATGCCCAACACGGTAGGTTTGTTAGGAAAAAAAAAGACTTTCTTCTTGTTTGCACAAACACAAGACAAAAAGAGCTGCCAGTGTTTTGATTTTTGGTTAATGATTTTAATTCTTAGAAATGGCCTATCATCTGATAGAACCAATGTTTAAAATGATATGCATAGCACAATGAATGACACTTTTCTTTGTCAGTGATGCGGTTTAAATGTTTGGGTCTTCTTTGGGATTTAGATATCCTTTGGAGGTATTTAAAGTTATCAAAGAAAATGGTTTCTTCTTGTCCTCCACATTTACATTTTTTGTCAGTACACATTCAAGTTACCAGTGTTTGTAAGAATGATGCACAATTAGAAGTATCGTTTCTGTTTTCTGATGGAAAATATACTAGCTAGCTATAACTTTTGTGCATTTAAATTTATACTTCTGTCGGTACTCGTGTTAATTTTCAGTATGTTTTAAATAACATGAGATGCTTTATCAGGTGCATTAGACTTGAATTTGTTAGTGTAAAGTGAAATGACTAGTAACTTTGGATAAAAGTTTTCTCCTTCCTTCTCTTGAAATAGAAATGTTATCTTTTTATACCCCCTTAACCAAGATATCAGCATTAGCTCCATTACCCATGAGTCAACTGGGTACTTTATATGGAACCCAAGAAAGAAAAAATATTCTTGGAGGGTTTACTAATTACTGTTAACATCTTAAGTACACCTCTACTTCAAATCTGGGAGATTCTTTGTTAGAATAGCTACATAAATACAGTAAGTTCTCATTTAACATCATCAGCAGCTTTATGGAAACTGCAGCTTTCAAACAAACATATAACAAAACCTGTTTTGCCACAGACTAAAGAAGAGTTAAGGTCCAGTAGCATATTTTGATCACAAAATTGTCATCAGTAGTTTAAAGACCCCAAACACTACCAACATCAAACATTCATTTCATTAGTTCATTTTCCAACTTCCCTATTTCAGTTCAGGGTACAGGTAGCCAGAGCCTATACTTGCAGCTTAGCACATAAAATAGAACCCAGCTCTGGACAGGACACTACAGGGCATACTCACATCCATACCCAGACTATGACCTCATATGCACATCTTTGGGATAGTAGGAAACTGGATTATCCAGAGAACACTTACACACACATTAAAGAGAATTTGCAAACTTCACACAGACCATGAAATCTGCCAGGAATTGTTTTTCATCAACATTATAGCCGAAAAACATTGAATGAAGTGACATTATTTGAGGGCCTGCTGTGTTTGTGTTGGACTGCTTTTAAACAGTCAATTTAATTTTTAGTTTTAAAAATAAGCAATGAGTTCTTGGTTTCTTTAGGGCATCGAAAACATAAAAAATGAAATTGAAGATTCAACTGAACCTTTGATTGATCCTGTATATGGACATGGCAGGTAATTAACTAAAATATATTGTCTTTTTATAGGCTTTCATTTTAACAAACCTAAGATGAAACATAACCGAGTCATGGAGTCAGGTAGTTTTGCTTGTAATTGTTGACATCATTAACTCTGAATTTGAGTTATGCATAGCTTGTTCTAAGTATGAAATGTCGACTTCCACTTAAAGTTTATCCATGCATTGCCTTTATCGTGGCATATATGTTGTTTTAAGATTGAAAACAGGATGTTTCAACAAATTTCTGCTTGACTTAAGAAATTTTCTAACATGACATTTATTCACTTTAATGTAGAAGTAAATATATCCTTACTGGTAAATGCTCAAGAAGTTTTGCCTACCCTCCTTTCTCAAACCTTTATAGTTATTTCTTCTAACTAAAACCTATAAAACGGTGATTTTTAAATCCACTCTAAGTTCTGTACATCTTTCTGCCTCATTTAAAATTTACGTATCTTCCAATAAACACAAATAGTAATTACATATGTATTTTCAGAGACAATTATAAATATTAAAGTATTTTTTTCATGTGAAAGCTTGGGTAAAGTTGTTAAATTATAAGATGGTAGAGAATAATGGATATCATGTGATGATACATTTAGGAAGGCTATTCATACCTTTCTAAACAACATAATTTAATGTAAATGACTGTTACTTTATGCCTAACCATAGGAATTATTTACTTTGAAAATTCTTATTTTAATTACTTCTTAATTTTTATTAATAGCCAAAGTTTAATTAACCTCCTGCTGACGGGACATGCTGTTTCTAATGTATGGGATGGTGATAGAGAATGCTCAGGAATGAGTAAGTATATATTTTGTTGTGTTTTTCTCTTATGATTTTTTACTTTAGTACAATGAAATATCCAATAATCCTACATCTGTTTAGTGGATCTACATTACTTAGAGGTTAAGATAGGTACTCTGTGTGGGAAGCACTTTACACCCTTAACAATTTGCAAGCTACTCCACCATGAATAACGTAGACTTTAGAGGCTGACAAATTTGGGTTTAAATCACAAATGTGTGACTTTATTCATGTTGATTAATGTCTAATACCTTCATTCTTCTCGTATAAAATTGGGGCAATAGGACTAATTTCTTCAGGAGAAGATATTGTAATATAGATAAATCTGGTACATATTTAGTCAGTGGTACCCATAAGTCTCTCATACGATTGCACTTTATTTATAATTGAGAATTACAGTATTTTGATTTGAAATATTTGCTGTGAAAGTATAGTAACTTACTCCTATATTACTTTTAATGTCATTTTTGTGTATAAGAACTGATATATAGGCAGAAGTGCCAGGGGTGGGAGGATACGCCAGAGACAGAGTGGGGAGCAGAACAAGTGTATTGACTGGAAAACACTGCTGATGAGTGAAGCAGGCTAGACAGGCAAGGACTGCTGTGCCATAGGGGTCGCCTCCCTGGCCAGTGATCCAACTCATGCTGCAAACATAACCCCTTGTGCCTCCAAGAAGGCCTAATTTGCCTAATCTTGAGTTATTTGCTAATGAATTGTAGGAGTAACAAAATTAAAAGTCTCAAAGGGATCTTTAAAATGCCCCACTCTGTCTCTGGTGAATCTTCTCATCCCCTACACCTATAGGGGATGTAAGAGATGGGCCTATACCCCACCTCTTGTATGCATAAGTAAGTAAAATAATCTGTTTTAAAAAGAATATTATATCTTCAATAAGTACAACTTGTGCAATGGTATGTGTTTTTAATGATGCACTTTATCAAAAGAAGGTGAAAATATTGGTATATTTCATTTAAGGAAATAGATGGAATTTTTTATGTTACTACCCAAACAAATGTCTAAACGTGATTACTGATCTCATCTGAATAATTCATTTTCCAAAAGTAACTAATTTGCTGTATTGTGATAGTGTACTATACAATTTAAATGTTTTAAAATTGCAAGGAAATAATGATGTAGTATCTAATTATAACACTAGGTGGTGGTAAATGAATTCAGAAAATATGTGTCAACTTAGGTTTCTTTGAACATGAAAACATTTAAAATGCTTATATTTCATGAGAAAAAGGAAAAATTTGTGAGATTGAGTACCATTTCTACGTATGGTGAGTGGGAACAGTAGGCTGTTCTCCCACTACCTTTTTTCCTTTCAGTGTTATAACCTAATGAGTCTCAAAGTTTTTGATCCCATCCTCTTAAACATTTTTGAAGTTTGTGAGAAACCCAAAGAGTGTTGGCTGACATGGGTTTTGAGCAAATCATAATCAATATTTTTCTTGTAAGAAATTAGGCTGAGAAATTTTAACACATGTATTCATTTTAAAGCAACAGTATTGCCTACTACTTGTTAATATAGTTTAATTTAAAACAAACAAACTAGGACCTTCCTGGTGTTTCAAATGGTTAAGACCCAGCAATATGAAGCTATCTGCAGCCACTAGAGTGCCAAGTTCTATCCCTAGCCAGGGAGGTGACCCACGTGGTACAACAGACCTCTCTTCTGTCTCTACGCTGCTCCCCTCAGCAGTATGTTTCAGTAAAGCTGCCTGTTCTGCACCCTACTCTGTCTCCAGTGAATTCTCTCACCTTCTGCATCTGTGGCCTGTACCACAGCTCTTTTATGCATAAATAAATAAATATTTTTAAATGTAAATTAAACCAAATTTTTATTACAGTTCTGTTTAATATAAAGTAAAGTCTATAAAAGGCAGTTACCATAATTATATCTCTATTGTGAAATAATCATTTTTCATTCTCGTTCTCTATGCTTCATCTTATTCATATCTGTGACTTCAGCTCCCAACCATTATGTGGATTATTCCCATAGGTCTCTACTTTCTCTTCACATCTGTTTCTGGGCCCTACTTCCAGGTGCATAGCAATCTCTAGCTAGAAACTGTGAAGGTACTTACATTCTACCTCGCCTAAACTGAACTTATGGCCTCTTACCAAACCACTTCGTAACTTCTTAGTTTTTTATTCTAGTTAATTTTGATTTGTCAGATTCTCCCGGAATCTGGAAATCATTAAGGAATAAAATCTTTATCCCTTATTTTGATTTTACATATGTTTTGCTGTTTCCTTCTCTTTAATTTTTTTCCCTATACTTCTTTTTCTGGAAAATTTCCTATACTTGCTTTAAATCATCTCAAATGTTAACTGCTGTTATCTCCTAACAGAGTAAGCAGGTGCTCTTATTTAATAATAAGATACAATTTGTGACCGCATTAGCATTTAAGTGTTTGTGTCTGTAAGTGTAAACAGACCACACATTTTTCATCTGTGTCCCATGATAAACTGTCAGCCTTTGTAAGGGAGATGCTGTGTTCTATTCATCCGTTCATCTATTTCCCATCTTTATTTCTCCTGAAGAGGAACAGCTCAATGTCTTCCTTACCTTTCCCACTCCCACCTCGCAAGCTACTTGGTCTCTTTTTACCTTAGCGTTTCTGTGGGTTGTCGGCGTTCAGGAAATAAATCTTCCCTATGGCTATCAGGTGTTGCACAGATATTTGTGTCTGTGTTTATGTGAGAGAGGGATAATACCAATAGTCCATTTTTTAAGTGTTATACAAGTAGGTATACCGCTGCCCAATGATAAATTTTACAAACTGTGATTCACATATCCATTTATTTCAGTTTTCATGGATATTATTAAATGTTTTGTTCTATTGTCCAGTAAATACTTCGAATTGTTACTTTTAAGGGCCTCCCTAATCATATAAGGCTCACGTTTCAGCACAGTGAAGTTTTCACAGCTACTGCAGCATGTCTTTGATTCCAGCCAGGGAGGTGACCTATATGGCGCAACAGACCTCTCATCTCACCTGCTGCTCCCCTCAGCAGTATATTTGTTGATCTGCCTGTTCTGCTCCCTACTCTGTCTCCAGAGAATTCTCTCATTCTCCCCTCCCACTTCCCCTCTTAAAGGATGCACCTCTTGCCTGCATCCCAGTTCTTGTATGCATAAATAATCTTAAAAAATAAATACTGCTACTTTTTAATATAAAGTTTTCTAGATAAATGTGTCTGAAGTATCATGTTACCGACCATGAACCTAATATAATGCTATTTTATGAGTAGAATTATATTAATAATGATGTAAATTCTTTTAAAAAACAAGATTTTTGTTTATGCATATAGAACTGGGGTATTATGCATAGAGGTACAGGCGTCGTGAGAGGATTCACCAGGGACAGAGTGGGGAGCAGAACAGTTGGGACAGGAGAGGTCTGCTGTTCCATGTGGGTCACCTCCCAGGCTGGGGATTGAACTCATGCTGCAGTGGCTGCAGACAGTTTCATAATGCTGAGCTTAATCCACTGTGCTACCAGGGAGGGCCCTGATATAAATTGTTAACAGTACATAGTGCTAGGTTTTAAAATAGACTTTTGAATAAAAGTTTTGGTAGAAATGTGTGTGTGTGTGTATACATACACACACGTAAGTACTTTTCAGGTTTTTGTATACTAATGCAATGCTAACTTACTGTTGTAGAGCTTCTTGGAATACATGAACAAGCAGCAGTAGGATTCTTAACATTAATGGAAGCTTTAAGATACTGTAAGGTAAGTTGAATTAAAGTACTGTTGTAGAGCTTCTTGGAATACATGAACAAGCAGCAGTAGGATTCTTAACATTAATGGAAGCTTTAAGATACTGTAAGGTAAGTTGAATTAAAGTACTTTAAATGTTTTTTTGTTCAGATATCCATGATTATACATAAGTTTTCTTCTGTGACAATATGTATTAGATAGTGTAATTCCTTCTGTTATATCGCTTCCTAAATTGAATCTTACTAAGGATAGCATTTAGCTGGATGAATATGTGGAGTTTCCTAATTTTTAGGTTTGTTCATTTTTTGAGGAATGGGAGGCAGACAAACCCTGTATGAGTAATTTATAAAAATAGAGAAATCTATTACTGAGTATAAATTTATCTGGTAAACAGCAGGAAAAGAATATATTGTTTCTTCCTCTCTAACCATATTTTTCATTGAAACAACAAGTAAGCCATTATGAGCAAAGAAAAAGAATTTCTAAATGCCTGAAATTTTACATCTGAAAAATTATTTCACACTAAAAAAAAAAAAAATTCCAAGCATCCCAACCCTAAACTCTTTAGCATGTGTGCTAGGACAAGAACTGCCATGATATATTTTAATACATATCTCATTTCTTCCCTACACAAACTGAAATAACTACTGGATATTCACATAGCTTTAAGTGAGGTTAAAATCATTAGTAATTTGCCCTTAAGATGTTCTGATTTGGGAGAAAGAAGTAGATACAATTTCCCCCCCCCTCAGTTAGAATGTTTCCAAAGTAATGATTCTAGTATTAGCAGTAATTACTTCTACTGAGGAACAACATCTTGCCACCTTTTCTTACCAGGCAAAGTTCCTTGTTCATGACCACATGAGGATGGGGTAACGTTGTTATAATGATCAAAGAGGTTCCATCCTACAGCAGTAATATCGTTCAAAAATAGCACTTCTTGTATATACAATGACTTTAATGATACAAGCTGAAGTAGGCTGAAACAGCTTGTCGCCATAAGCTATTTTCCCTTTCCACAGCACACACGCACGCACACACACACACACACACACTAATATCCTCAAATTGTGTGTTTTATGACATGTAAAGAAGGTAACTATGTAGAAGTAATGGATGTGTTAATTAGCTTGATTGTGGTGATCTTTTCACAGTAGTGTTCATTTATATTTAAGATATTATACTTAAATACAGTTTTTATATGTCAAAGATATTTCAGGTAAAGCAACTTCAAGTATGGATGTGTTTTATACAAGAGGAAAGTTAGATAGGGTGTGGAGTTTATACACTTTGAAATCTTCACTGTGCACCTGTAGATACTCTCTGAGTATCTAGAATCCTCTGGCCTTGCTGTTGCCTTGGTCCTGCCATTGTTATCTCCAACCACACTGGGCTTCTGTTTTGTTTCTCAGATACACCAAGCCCCTTCCTGCCTGAGAGGCTCTCCTACTTGCTGCCATTTCTGGCTGCTCTGTTACAGTTCTGTCATGGTTGGCTACTCTTTCAGATGGTTCCTCAAGGATCTTTTCCTTGAAAATTCCCTCAGTGAATTTCCACATTTCACAGGGATAATCACTCTGTAGTGATCTTTTTTGGTTTACGTATTTATCATTTTCCAATCTTGAATTCCACTGGTCACCCCTAATGGAATATAGACCCTTTGAAAATAAGTACAGTGTCGCTCTTGGGTACCTACCTATTAGATTCTCACAGTAAGTACTTGTTAAAGAGGAAATTCACTAAACTTGTAAGCTTTTAGAAAATTTAGAATTTGCTCTACCACTGATGAATCCTCTCATCCCTGCCCCACGTTCCTGTCCTTCACACCTCTGACTTACACCCCAGTTCTTGCATGCATAAATGTATATTCAAAAAATACATGTAGAATAAGTATTTTCTTTAACTGTAGGTAGAACAGAAGAATGTCTGTGCCCCCATCCCAGGCCCCACAAGGTGTTAGTGGGAAATCGGGAACTGGTGTACATTTTCCTGCTTTCAGATTGCTCTGATATTTTTAGCAGTGACTGTGGTGTTTTGTAAAATTTAAGGATGTAATAGAGAAATAAATATACCAATAGATAAGACTGAACTTTCTGTTAGTTACAGCTCCAGGCCAGAGAAGGTTACCAGGCAAGGCCACACAAAGGTTTCAGGGCAACAGCAATCGCCAGTTGTCGCCACTTGTCAGGCAGCTTGTGGATAGGGGTTGGGGTGCAGTTAGCTGTGAGCAAACTCTGGATTGGCTGATTTAGATACTCTACAGGCTCCTGGATAGAGGGGCTGTGCCTACATGCCAGTAGCTTGGGGCAGTGCAAAGCGGTCTGGGGTGCAGGAGACCAAAGAAGAAAAGTGGGGGTGGTGTGGACCTGAGCAGTTGTTTTTGTTTTAAGGGACTTGAAAAGCCTCTACTGAGTTGAGGTTGCATGTGCTGTTCCATGCTGTTCACTTATATACAGCTGTTGACACTTTCTCAGGAAACAACACTTTGCCACATGTTGTGCCACGGAAATAACTGTGTGTGTTTTCTAAGTCCCAACTTTCTATAATCTTTGATAGTGTGGCAGATTGCCCTTTAGAAGTGAAAATGTCTATCATTTTGACCTTAATGTGTGTTCAAATACAAATATAACCTCCATCTGCTTTTAAAAAAATGTATAGCTCACATGCCATAAAATTCACCATGTTTTAGGTATCTGTTGCAGTGGTTTTTATATATTTACATGACTACAGCTATCACCGCTGTTAATTTTTAACTATTTTCCTGCCCCCCCCCCCAAAAAAAAAGATCCTCTAAAACCACTACTAGCCACTTTGCTTTTGCTCCCTAGCTCCTGGAAACATAATGTCATCTTATTTTTTTATTGTGGATATTTTGTAGATATGGAACCATGCAATATGTGGCCTTTTAAATTTGGTTCCTTTCACTTAGCATAATGTTTACTTTGCTCCTCCATGTTGTAATATATATTAGTATTTTGTGCCTTTTTATGATCAGTAATATTTTGTTATATATCAGTTCTGTTTATTCATCAGTGGCTGGATTTTAGGGTTGTTAAATATTATTAAATATTGCATTGAAGAATATCAGTTTTTTGCAAAGGTGTGCTCATTTCTCTTGGCTATACATCCAAGAGTGAAAATTGCTTGGTCAAATATTGGCAGCACTCCTTCAAACTCCAGACCAAATCCCACTATTTGTCTATGATCTTAATTTTATTGATTATGAAACATTTTATGATTTTAGCATTCATTAACTTTCTGATCTTTATGTAATCATGTCTTTGTATTTTACTTCTAACTTAATTTAAATATATACAGCACACACATTTTCTGAAAGATAAGTAAACAACATCTAAATTTTTACCAACAGGAAACAACATGATGTAATGGAAAGCCCCCAGATCAGGAGTCAGACAACATGAGGTTTTTTTTTATTAACAGTTTAATTTTACATCATTTTTGTACATTTTTTTTTCCATCTCAATTGTAATCTTCACGGGTTTCCCATCACCAAGTCACCCGTGTGCCATCACCATAGTCCCGTGCACTCCCCCCCCCCCGTTTTTTATCCCATTCCCCACTCCACCCCCATAAAATGTCTCTGGTATATGGCTGTTCATTATTCTTATTATTTTCTCACCTGAGACAACATGAGTTTTAATTCCAACTCTGTATTAGTTAAAGTCTTGAATTTAGACATGGCACCTATCCATGTATCCCATTTTTCTCGGTTTCTTTATATATCAGTAAAATTAAAGGACTTGCCCAGCACATACACCTCTGAGATCTCCTATTATGGACCTGTCATTAGAGCTTTTCCTTTCCTTTGCTCTTCTGATTTTATTCTTCTGCTGTCCCCAAACCATCCTCCCCACTCCAGTGCTTTACCGTTGCCTTTCACACCTGCAACTTGTCCCTCCCATTATGGACAACATTATTAGACACTTTAGACATTAATTCAAAAGGTCTCTATTTTTTTTACTTCCCTCATAAGAGTAAACTCTAAAAGGTCACAGTAGTAGCTGAAAGCAGGACACCATCCCAGGGGTACTGACAGAATAGAGAAAAATTGACCCTGACTGATGCATGTAGTCTGTTGGACCTTCCCAATTACAGGCAATATAAGAAAAGAAAATTCAGTGAATTGGATTGGTTAAGTTACTTGTTTTTAAGTCAAATCAGATCCTATCAAAGTGTGGAATTGATTGTTGTGTATGTAAGTAGATTTCACAAATTTTTTAAGATTTATTTATTGATGCATGGGGTACAGGCCACAGGTGCAGGAGCAATGAGAGGGTTCACAAGACAGAGTGGGGAAGTATACTGCTGAGGGGAGTAGCGGGAGGGTCAGGAGAGGTCTGCCTCACCATGTGGGTCACCTCCGGGATGGGGGTTGAACTCATGGTGAAGTGGCTTTAGCTTCTTAGTGCTGTGCTTTAATCTGCTGTGCCACCAGAGAGGGCCCATACAAATTTATTTTTTATTTGTTGAATTTTAAGCCTTTTCTCAGTTATACACACAAAATGATACAATTAATTAGGTAGTATATTTTTTATATATATTAAATAACCTTGAAAGCAGGCTATCAACAAGACTTTTCATACACCTTAAAGAGATACTGTGAAACCTTTAATTCCCTAATGAAAAGTCAAATTCCCTAATGAAAAGTTTAATTCCCTAATGAAAAGCCTGCCTGAAAGCAGGATATAAACAAGACTTGTCATACACTTTTAAAGAGATCATATTGTGAAACCTTTAATTCCATAATGAAAAGTCAAATATATTTCTCTTGAGCTATTATTTATATTTTGAGATTATAATGTTGCCCTATATATTTTCAAAACAGAATTTCTTAAGACTTACATTTCCCCTTTTTATTTAATCATAAACCTATTCATTTGTTAATTCATAATATCAACAAGCTGAAATTCTAGATATGATAACTATCTAGGATCTTAGCAAAACCTAAGAATGAGTGGTAGAACTTCATTATCTCTAATTGTGTTAACTCTATATTACTGTTGTTTTTATCTAAAAGTATGATATAAGTTTAGCTCTATCAGTCTTTATGTAACATTCGTTTTTACGTTCAGCATTTGACCTTTATGGATAAGGCACATTCTGGCACAATACATTATCCCACTGAAATATGAATGAGACACTTTATACTATAAATATTTGTGGGCAAATGCTAGTAACAGGCAGTTGTTGTTTTTTTTTTTTTTAATTTTCATTTATTTATTTTGCTACATTTGTTCTAGGTTGGTTCTTACTTGAAATCTCCAAAATTCCCTATTTGGATTGTTGGCAGTGAAACTCACCTCACCGTATTTTTTGCCAAGGTATGTTTATATAGCAGGATTTCAGGCAAACAAGTAATATACATTATTTTAGATCTTTGTACAAACTTCAATGTACTTCCTCTAACAAATCTATGTTACAGAATCTTAAAAATAATACTAAATGACATATTGTCATACAGTTATATTTTTGGAATCAAAACTATAGATTTAGGCAAAATCTGCTATAATTGAATTATAAATTTATTTACTGTTTCTGACTTTAGAGTTCTGACTATTTAAAAAGAAAGGAAGGAAAGAAATCTTTTGTGTTATGGTAAAAATAACAAAGTTTGGACAGTGTACTTGTAGAGCAGATCAAGCTAACATGCTGTAAAATAATTTTAGTTGCAACATCTAGGGAAATAGTTCAAAAATTTGTTAGTGTAATGGTATTAAAGTCAAGTGTTTTTAAAAGATGAAATATTCTCTGCAACTTTAATACACATGTGGTTACAGTATTGAAATAGATAAAATGCATTCAAAATTTATTTTAAAATTCTTCCAATAACTTTTTCTAAATTCCAACCATTAATCATATTTTATCCCCACAACAAGTAGTTGAAAGCTTTAGACTTAGAATTCATTTGAATCCCAGCCTTGCCACCATTCAGCCTCTTTACTAGTAATTTATAAATGGGGATTAATAATAGTAGTTTGCTGTTAGAATTTTCATCAGGCTTAAATATGAAATATTTGGCATCTAGTACAAGTTAAGTGCCCCAGTAGATCATCACTGTTGATGTCATCACCATTTTCATTATTCTGTGAATATTTATTATCACTGGTATGCTTAAATAGAGTTGTTTCATTTTGTGAAGGGGGAAATCTATAATTGAATTTGTGAGGATTCTTAATTCTAATGTACTTTCGTGATTACTCCATGCATGTTTTTTTAACCTTGTTCTTGCTCTAATGGATTTGTGGTTTTTAACAGTAGGGATTATGTGAATTGCACTAAAGACCGAATTAACCATGCTAAGTTTCGTTGGTCTATTTCATTATCATTGTATTTACTTTTATTGTGCTGGCAAAAATCTGGCTAGGCAATTTAGAACAAGATACATGAATATATTCTCTTAGACAGGGAAAGCTATAAGTACAACTCTAAAAGTAGAGACATTATGATATATTGCATTTTGAAAGATTTTACCATTTATTTCCTTCCTAAAGTAGAAAGGAAAATGTTAAAAGCAGAATATAACTACAGAAACTGATACCTTCAAATTCCCGAGTAAGGAATTAATTTCTAGAGAGAAAAATCAGTTCTAATATACATTAAGGAGTGTATTTTTACCTCAATTATTATTTTATCTCTGACCCTATTCTTTAATTTGAAGAAAATTAATAGATGAATTATACATGTTTTAAATATAAAACATAAAATGAAACATCTTATCTTCTATGATATTTAAATAAGATTTTTAAATGTCACAAGTAAACAAAAAAAGTCAGCAGACATTTTGTATTTAGGCATCAGAACAATTTAGGTGTGTTAATAGTCATGTGTGGGATAGTCCCACCTTTATACACTTCTTACCTCCCTGTCTTGGTGTTCTCTGTTACACCTACAATAGGCATGTGGCCTATTGTGCTGTAGCATATATCTCAATACAGAGTTTCTCCTTCCTAACCAGTGTTCTTTACCTGTCCTATGATTTGGACTGAGATGCACACTGATTCATATTCTTATTCATGTGTTTCAACCAGGTACAATGAAATACTGAATTAGGGACATGAAGTATATAGAGAAAAACAACTCCCCCTCCCTCCTCCACTATATCAGTTACAGGAAAACAATACAAAGTTAATTTCTGCTATAGATTTTCAAATCTATCTTGATTTCTTTGCACTCACACAAACATGATTACACAGAATTTTAGTAAGAAAGATTTTAAATTCTTTAATTAGCATAAAACTTAGTATTGATGTCACATATCTCCTTTCACTTTTAGAACTTTTGAATTTTATACTAATTGTTAGTGTTTTATACTAATGTTTATATTCTCTGGATCTGTTTTCCACACTTGTGTTTCAATGACATATCTTCTAAAAATAGTGTTCATTGCTTATTCTGAAACTTCATAAAAACCTGTGTACTTAGTTTTCAGTGTATTTTAGAGTTGCTGAATTTGGATTACTTGAATATGTTATCTTTTAAAAAGTTGCTGGTAAATTTTTTTGTTAACCATTTGAAATAAGTACTATAAAAACAGAAGGATGAGGTTAGTAATATTTGATATTATTTATTAAGTCCAGTTTTAAGTTTTTTTTCCAATACAGTAGTAGTTGTTTCACTACACAGAAAATGAATTCTGCTGGTCTTGCTATAAATTTGGTCATTCTTTGCTCTCTACATTTAAACAAGTAATTTTGGTGTCATGACTTTTTTTCTATTTTGAGCTTGGCATCTTTTTGTGTAGATTCATACACTTTTTGTTCCATGGAATGAACAAAAACTATATTCCCCCCCCCCCAACAGCTCTACGTAAATGTTGACTTTTTCTTTTTTCCGTAAAACTAGTACAGTTTTTTCTTTAAAGATGTATTTCATGTGCTGACTTCTTTGTACTGGTTATGATTATGCGGGGGATGGGAGGGGAAGCATTTTCAAGACAACCTGTGCTTGGGCATTGCAAAATGCCTGTGAACAATAGAATTCTTCATGTGACTTTTATACACTAAGATGGTCATAATTGCAGCTATCTTTATTCGGGCATATACTTACCTGTGAGACCTTTCCTGAGCATATTTATGTCTGTGCCTGGCATGTCTGAAGCCATGAGCAGAGTTTAAAGCAAAAGTGGATATTCTTAACAGATGTGTCCATTTTAATGGGAGGGCAGCATCAGTCAGACAGTCAGACTATAAAATGATGACTGTGACGAGTACTGACCAACCACAGGTCTATGAAGAGATAAAAATTTATTCTCTCTTTTTTAAGATTACAAAGTACATTGATGAACTGATGGCTGAAATGTCCTATAGCATCAGTGAGATAAAACCAGGGGAAGGGGGGAAGTATACCTGACCTTGGAAGTAGTCATTACAAACAAATGATTTGGAAGAAAGGGCTATGGTGTGGCAAATGGAAAGACTAAGAAAATGAGAAGAGCTGGAGCACTGAGAATTGTGGGGACAAGGTACAAGATGAGACTGCAAGAGTAGGTAGGCCACGGACTCCTCTAAGAATAATGACACCCACTGGACTATTAATAATGACGCCCACTGTCTGCAGGCGAGCTAGGAAGGAGACAACAGAATTAAACTTGCATTTTAGAACAATCCCTCTGGCTACTTGTGGGAAATAGACATATTGCAGGATACTCATGATCCAGGTCAGCCAGAACATCATTTGGTCCAGAGCAACGATGTACTTTTAAGAGGTTTATTTCTGAAACTGACAGGATGAATTTGGAATTGATTTGGATTTGAACTGGAGAGTGGTAGAGAGATCTAATGAGACAATATATTTTAAAGGATTAGATCTCCTAACCTTAAGAAGATGTGTACTTACCAGCTACACTGTTTGATGAATGTTCTCACTCATAATAAAGCAGTTTATTCACTGTATGCTCTTCACATAAAAGTAATATTGGAGAGATGAGAGGTGCCTCTCATGCTGGCATGTAGAGAGCTATGCTTCTCTTCAAAAGACAGCAAAGGGAGAATCTGTTGTAAACTGTGGATTGGGAAACTGGAACAATACCTTTTCTTAATTATTGAAATTTAACACTAGTAAAAGCTGAAATCATTTAGCCCAAGCCCCATTCTTTCTGCAAAAAAACCAAAAGTTTTTGCTCTTGTTCCTGATCAATTTAAGCATGCATACTACAGACATTTTCTCCAGATTAATGAATAAAACACTTTGAGTGCTTATAAATAAGCATTTTCACATTATGTAATTATCATAGTTAAGATTTTTGTTCATAGCTTGAGGATGATGTAAACTTATTATCTGCTCAGAAGTAACTTACTGTGTCGGTTTTTCTTGTGAGATGAACAATTTACTTTCGGGACCTCAATTATCAAATTTTTAAAAGGTGTACGTTCATAATATTAAATTTGAGAGTCAAGCTATTTGCTTAATAGTAATCACTTTATATTTGAGATATGCGTACTGTACCAGAAGGGGACACTACTTTTTTTTTTTTTTTACCTCTTCCACCCATAAAGAATCACTGAATATATCATGTAGAATTGGATTTTTTCACAATCCAGTTTTATTTGAAAATCAGTGGTAAAATGAACTGTAAATTTAAAGTTCATTTTAAATTAATGAACTGTAAATTTAAAGTTTTTTGTTTAATACCTGCCATGTGTTACATATCATATCATTTTTCTCTCTGACATAGACAAAATGATCTCTTTATCTTATTTAAACATTTTCACTGTGAAGCAAAATACTGTTTTGTCCTGAACAAAATGCCTTAGAGAACGTGATTGTAGGCAATACTTACAAGATGGCCTCTGTAAATGGGAATCTGAAACTTGATATTAAGGATGACTATCACAAAATCAAGCTACAGGAATCTTAAAAGAAACTCAAATGTCATCAAGGAACAGTAATCCCACAGAACCCTTTATAAGAGCCTTGAGTAAGGTTAAAATGCCACATGTAAATAGAGGGCTTCAAAGAAAGGCATCTAACTTACTTTAAGAAGAGTGAAAATTTTCTATTGGGTCATCTAAACTATACCAGAAGAAAACCTTCAGACTTGTACATTCACTCACAACATACAGGTCTGAAGGTTTTCTTTTGCTATAGTTTAGATGACCCAATAGAAAATTTTCACCCTTCTGAATGTGCCTTGTGGGACAGATGGTGTCTTTAGAAATTGTGCCGTTATGCTATCCATGAAGTTTTACAAGAAACTGCAAATCTACTGCTTAGGTAAAATAAAGGACTTGAAAAATAGATGCTTAAAGAATTTAGAACCCCCTTCAAAAGAAGAAAAGACTATGTAACATTAGTTTTATTGTTAAATCGTTTCTTCCTGTAGGCATTAGGATTTTTTCATATTTAGATGTTAATTACTTTAAATGTCTTAATATTAACCAATTAAATACATGAGCATTTATTGTCTCTTTTTAATCATTCATTGCAAGTATTGTGTTCACTACATTTTTAATCTCTTTAGCATTTATTTTTATTTGAAACAAGAAGTGCTAGGTGCAGCTTATGTTGTTAAATCAGAAAAGAAGGGGAGAAAAGTAAGCCAATATGAGTAGGAAGAGCAAGTATAATACATGTCACATAAAATCTCAGGCAGGTAAGGTTTTAATTCCTTTTACTAGTTTCCTAGTAACAAACCAAAATTCCTATAATTTACTTAATGTTCAAAAAGGGGCCAAGTTGGCAGAATGTTCAACCCTTGAGGTTGTTTAGAATTGCCTGCACATGATGGTGATAAAGAGGAATTTAGTCGATTTGATTGTATTTAAGCCCTAGGAACAGTGCACCCTCTTTCGGCCTGTGCTGGGACTCTCCCAGCTCGCCCTACTCCTTAAACCCATACACTGGCTTGTTTCTCTCTTAATGTTCATCTTCCGCAGGGGACTGCCAAGTATCTTCTCCCATATAAGATCTGGCTGAACCAACAGCCACTTCTCTGTCAGGACTGTGCAGTTCTGGAAGTGGGGGAAGAAAAGGCACTAAAAAAAACTAAATGGTACTTAAGTTTTTCTAGGAGCTAATGTCATATCTGCTTGTATTTTTCTGGTCAGACCAGTCACCTGGCCCAACCAGGTGTTCATGGAACTAAGTTGTGGACCCTCCCACAGAAAGGTACTTCAAATCCTCTTAGAATGTGTAATAAAGGGAAGACAATAAGAGCATCTCCCGTCAAAGGCTACTTTGTGGTCAGGTGACACAACAGCATTTAACTTGATTCAAGTGATAGAGTCTGTACTTAGACATAAGGAGTAATTTTTTAGTATAAAATTTGTATTTACCCAAATAATTACATAATCTCAATTTCTACCATTTAAAAGAGAGATAATTTTTCTTAATATATGTAGATGTTTGCTCATGTGCCTATAGAGTAATAGTTTACATTGGCTGTTTTCTTAATGAAATACAGTTGTTTAAACACCAGTAGCTTTTCTTGGCCTAATTCTTCATATAAAAGACAAGGCAGAATATGGCTGGAAAGACCATTCTCTCATTTCTCTCAAAGATTTAAGGCCTAAGTGGTAGCATTCTATATGCATAAGAGAGTCATTCTGCCAAGTGGACACCTTGCGCCTTCGGGTTCAATTTCATGCCAAATTTCATTTTGGGAAAGCTAGAAGAATGATTACAGTGAGATGTACTGTATGGTGGCAGGGAGAGAAAGCAGTCTATTTGTTAATATTTGTAATGATTACGGTAAATCATATCCATTGGAGACTTAACCTCCTACTGCAATATTTCCATTTGTACATTCAGAGTTGTTTTTGGTTTTTTTTTTTTTTTTTCTAAAGAACCTGAAGTTCTCTGCTCTGTTTCCTACCCTGACTCCCTGTTTTTTTTCAACACAGATTTGCAAAAAACAGTAGGGGCATGTTGTGGAGATAGCCTGAGGCTTTTGTACATTGTTTGGGAAGTAATGGAAGTTTAAGGAAAAAAGACCGCTTCAGTTGATGGGATTATCTGAATTTTTCCTACCGCTGGAAAACATACATGAAAGCATTTTATTTAAATTTCTGTTTCACAGTGGTTTAGAACTAAGTATAGTAAGCAGTCAATAAGAAATGCTGATTTTTAAAGTGATATTTTATTTTAAGGCCTAAAGGTAAATGATATACCACTTGATTTTTTAAAATTTATTTAAAAATAATGCTTACTGGCATAATAAAGTATTGTTAGCAAGCTAAAATGTAATTTATATATGTGGTAATTTGTGAAGCTAGGTAAAGCTCTCAGGTTCTTTGATTACTTATGACAGCAGATTGTTTTTGATAGTGATGAAGAATATAATGAGAATCTTTAAAGACCTATTCAGTAATGAACTACTTTTACCTAGCCAGTGAACCGAACACTACCTGCCTTATATTCGGTTGGTATTTAGAAGGATAGCTAACGTTACAACATTTGAAAAGATTTATGGTGAGCAGTGAATAATTATACTGCTAAAACAGAGTCACATGAAAAAGGGATTCTGTTTCATGACTATAGGGTCTTTCTCCCCTTTGGCAGCGCTGACATTGAGAAAGCTGGGCAAGCAAAACATTTTAAAAGCTGTATTGGTTAGCTGACCCATTGACCAGGGACAAATTCTAATTGAATAGAAATTGTTTGAATATTTCCCTGATGTAAGCATCTAATAATTTGGCTACTGTTAGAGTACTTCCATGCAAATAAATGACTAAAACAATATTTCAATATTTGATGCTTATATTCAGAACTTTTTCCTGAGGTTGGGGAAGGCAAGCAGGGAGTATCTGAAACAGTTTAAAGTATAAAACACTTAGAAATTTTCTAACTGATAACAACTAAGAATGAAATAAAGAAATGTTAAGTTGCCCTGCTGACTTTGATAACTTAAAGTTATCAAGTCACTTAAATCTGTAAATCAGTGGCTTGGGGAGGGGCAGTTGGCTAAGTATGTTTGAATTCTGTTTTAGAAAGTCATTTTAAATACTCATGAACATAAGCATATGTTTTTCTCTCCTATTAGATCATGACCTTAAATCAAAGACTGTCTTTACCATCTAATTAACATGATAAATTTCTATTGCGTATATGAATAGTTAAATGTGGAAGATATATGAGCCTGAAACCTATTGCTGCATTAACTCTTAGAAATGAAAATCTTGGGGATAGAACTCACTTTGTTCTTCACACTGAGTTATTGCACATGAGTTCTATTTTGCTTTGTGCTTTATAACTGAATCACTTTCTATACATGCAGTGAGAAAAATATGGCAGTAATAGTTTTCTCATTAAAATATTTTGTAAAAGCTTTTAAGAGGACTGTCATTCAGTTGAACGGAACTTGGTATTTGCTAATCAAACTTACTAAGGCAGTTACTAAATAGATTTAGTAATAATCAAATTTGGGACATGGTTCATTCTGCTTAACAATCTACATTAGGAATCTTGGTCAGAAGTGTTTAAGTTAAATAAGTATATAAACTTTAGTAGTTTTAAATTAGAAAGTTAAAAGTACTTCAGCACATAGCACACCGGTGCTTTGGTGTTGGGAAGCCCATGGGGATTACAACTGAGATGAA
Source organism: Condylura cristata (assembly GCF_000260355.1). NCBI lineage: Eukaryota > Metazoa > Chordata > Mammalia > Eulipotyphla > Talpidae > Condylura > Condylura cristata. Next base: position 19,531,586 of record NW_004567131.1, on the reverse strand, counting down.
AAAATGCACAAAATGTTGTAAAAAGAAACTATAAAAAAAGTGTTATAATAAAAAAGTTAAAGTAAAAAAAAAAAGTACTTCACATAGAACATTTCAATGGGAATAGAAGGTACTTTTGTAGCTTGTCCTGATTTTATGTATAAACATTTAAACATTCTATAAGTTCAAACAAGCTTTAAGTAAGGTATCACTTTCTACAATAATCTAACAGAGCATTGTGGATATTTACAATAAGCAAGCCAAATGTCATTTTAGAAGGCTATCCTGGTTTTGATTTGTGGATGAAACTTGGAATGTTTTTGTTAGAATTTACTATAATCTTTCATGGGTTTTTTTTGACTAGAAGAGTTTAAATTCCTGAGGAATCTTGCAAATTATTAGTCTAACAATAAGACATAAGAGGCAAAACATGGTTTTCTTTACTTGTTCAAAACACAGTTTACTAGTAATGAAAGGTACACTTGGTGGTTTTATTATGTGGAAAATGACCAGCACCACAGGGTTGTATTTGGGTAGGAGAACAGGTATTTCTTAGGATGTTCACAGATGAATTTTTGCTGTTATTTTTTCACATACAGAGTTTTCACTTGTTTCATTCTTCTGACTTCAGCCAATAAATTGTCTATATCCCTTTTTGGAAACACTATTCTGATAATTTGAAATAATCATTTTTTGTCCATTTCATTATCCTGACCTGGTAGGTTCCCCCCCCCCCGCCCCCCAATAACCACCACTAGTGTTTATTTCCTGTTTCTACTATAAGAAGTTTGCAATTGGCAAACACTGAATGTTATAGTTTGTCAAATGTTAAGATTAATCCATGTGTCCTATTTAAATGTTTAACTATGACCTCGCAGGTTCAGAAAATTTCAGAATCAAATTCATTTTTCCTTCAAAACTGATTCTTACAGTTTGTTCCTTCATCTCTGAACAGAACACTGTGGTGCTTAAAATAAAGGTTTGCACATCTAACAAAAAGTTGTTTGCCTAGGAGAAATAGCACTGTAAATTTTACTTAACATTTTTATCCCGTAACTTCTTAAAATATATTTAAGATGATATGAAGGAGTACATGGTTCTCTGATCAAGTTTGTCTGAGTAAGCACAACTACAGGCAAAGCTTAGACCAAAGAAATGACTCAAGCCTCGATTCACATTTGTCCCGAACTAGAATTGCCTACTAGTTTAAATATGTAAAGGTTTGTGAAGAATCCAAGGTAATACTGAATTCTTGTGCTTAGAATTTTGGTAAGTACCAGTGTTGCTCACTACATGAAGAAATTAGTTATGATGGAAATTTTCATGGGGAAAAGAAATAATTCTGACTTTTGAGTGTTGCATTTGAGTTAAGAAAATTTAAAATTCTGGACCTGCGGAACTTGACTTTTCTTTGACGAGGTATGCATACATGACTAAAGTAATCTAAAACTGCATTGCTTTAGATATGTTTGCTATCACTTACCACTGGATTTAATTTTTAAATATTTGAAAATTAAGTTGTATGAGGCAATAATAATATGAAGCAGATGTTTGTCTATTTTTTGCAGGTTGCATTTTTCTAATTACTGTATCATAATACAATTTTCAGGTGTTTTTATATAGAACTTCACATGTACTTTTCACAATAGTTCTCTATGATTGAAGTATTATTGCCCTATTAAGATGTAAAATTAATGCCCAGAGAGTTTATTATTTATCTGGTCACAGATAAGTAATATATAAGTACCTATATAAAATGTAACTCATATATCTTCTGATTTAAAATGTTGTCATTTTTTTTAATTTTTAATGCATGATATTACAGCTGGTTAAAAGCATGCTTTTTATCTTGACAGGATATGGCTTTAGTTGCCCCTGAGGCTCCTTCAGAACAAGCCAGGAGAGTTTTTCAAACCTATGATCCAGAAGGTAAAAGATTTTTTTATTAGCACTCACTGTTTTGTATTTTTATATATTTAAAATCATTGCCAAGGACAGTATTGAGCTTCTTGTTTCAGTATTTTCTACTAGGAGTTTCAAGTTGTCAGCTCTTAAGTCTTTGGTCCACTTTCAGTAGCTCTGTGAACAGTGAGCTAGGGGTTCAATTTTGTTTTTCTGTGTGTTTCTCTCAGCACTATTTGGGGAAGACTGTCCTTTCCTCATTGGGTATTCTTGATTCCCATTCTGTTTTCATTACCATAGCTTTGGAATATAGCTTGAAATTCAGGAATGATTCTGTGTCATTATCTACCTTTCTCCCTGACACTCACCTATGTGTCACTGTTTACCCCCATGCCTCTCCCTGAATCAGACAGAGACTGTTTCCTTGTTTCTATCTTCCTGACTCATCTTGCTCATCTGTATTTCTCAGCAAGTCCCTCTGTCTATTGTGCTCATCTCCTGTTTTGTCAACAGAAAAAAAAATCCAAATTGTGTGACATATTGTTTATTCATAAACAAAACCAATCATGCATAGTTGGTGTTTGAAATTACAGTCCCATTTTTTTCACATGTGTTTTGGCGGCTTCTTTCTTTCTATTCCTGTCTCTCACCCTCCTTATCTCTTCTGTAGAATTACATCTCAGGAAGCAATTGTATTTGAGTAATGCATAATTCTTTTCCTTTTTAATGGCAACATTTGCTTCTTGCCTTTGCTCTTCACTTGCCCTGACCACTTATTCTGCAAGTTTCCCAACGTGTACATGGAGTGATATACAGGACAAGCTTGTTTCTTTCTGAGCTTCATGCATACAATTTTTTTTTTTTAAAGATTTATTTATTCACATGGAGCCAGGGTACAGGCCAGAGATGTGAAGGGTGAGAGGATTCACCAGGGACAGAGTGGGGAGCAGAACAGGCAGATCGACGAAGTACACTGCTGAGGGGAGCAGCGGGCGGGTCAAGAGAGGTCTGTCACGCCATGTGGATCTCCTCCCGGGCAGGCGGGGATCGAACTCATGCAGAAGTGGCTTTAGCTTCTTAGTGCAGTGCTTTAACCGGCTGCGCCACCAGGGAGGGCCCCATGCATACAATTTAAAAAGCGTATTGCTTGAAGGGTGGTACCTCTACAAAGTACTTTCTTTAATACTGAGATTAGGATTAATTACCTTGAATAATTAAATGAAACAAGCATTATTGAGCACTTGACTATCTCAAACATAGTCAGTTTACAGAGTATCTACTGGGGCTGAGCTGTGAACATGTTTCCAGCAGCACAGGCCATATTTTGATTGTGATTATGTATTAAGTCGAAATAGGTTGCTCTGTAAAATACAAAGCAAAGTAATGAAATCTTAATTTTACTGAAACAAATGGCATTGGGCCCTCCTCCACCAGTCCTCAGTGCTCTTGTCTAGTCCCACAAGAACATTGTCTTGCTTACAGGGGTAATGAGTATTGAAAATGTTAATCCAAGTGCATCTGGACTCTCCCTGTGTCCAGCTCAGATGCAGGAGTTCCCTTCGTGCCTGTGAATTCTGAGTGGCTGCTGTTGCTTTTTCCCACAGCATCAGACTTTCCCGGAAAGGATAGTTAGAATTGGTACATCTTTCTTTTTAAAGTCCAACTCTTATTTCTTCACAATTATGAAATAGTTGTTAAAGGCAGGCAATTACTTTCTTGCCAGTTTTTGTTCTCCATTACACTTGGCCTCTGGGCACAAACCAAATACTTTGTTTGGCTGCTTGACATCAGGAGCCTGGGGCCCTCCATGCCTCATATTCCCCTCTAGAGGTCCCATTTTATATTCGTGTTTACAAATGGATTCAAGTTTTTTTTTTTTTTTTAGTGCTTGACTAGTTAACTATACTCTCACATTTCCTTTATTGTTGGTATTGACATCTTATCACCATGTATCTTCATTTCCATATTCTCTAAGGAATTGGTGGGCTACATGCTAGCTGATGTAGGTTTAATGTGCTTTTAGCTTGATGATTATATTTTTTTCTAAAATATTTGTCCTAGTAAATAGGAATGATTAAAAAATCTTTGTGCTATTGAGATATATACAATTTTTAGCTTTGAAATGTACTAAATGCAGTTACATATTTAGTATTTACATTGTAGAATGTATTCATACATTAAATATATACAGGATATATAACAAATTAACAATGTGTTGCAATATTTAGGTTTGAGCATGTGAGTTAATAAGGCTATTTTACTGTGTCCATTGTTGGTACATCTTTATGTAATTTCCAGGGGTAGAAGCTGCATTTTAGGGTTCTAGTAAATGTTAATCAGTGCTGATGATGAACAGAAACCTATGCAGATCATTTTAACTGTTCTATAAACACTTGTTTTATGTTTGGAAATGCTGGGGTTTTAGCTGTGACTTAACTAAGAAAAATGTTTTTCCCAGTGTTTGAACTCATCAAAAATACGTTTATACAACTTGGCTGTTCACATGTATCAAGTTCTTTTTTATTCCCTAAAACTTAAATTATTGGTAATTGACAAACTTGAAATGACTTTCAATTACTCATGATTTTTAGCCTTTAGGTAAGACCAATCTTTGTAAAACTTGGTAAGTCTTTGCTTATGAAGTTTAGGAAAAGACCCTTTCATGAACTTGCAGCTTATTTTGTCTATCAAGATAGTGTACATACCACAGATGGAAAGGACAACTACAATTCTGTCTGTAGTTTGTTTATAGATACAGGGTTTGGCCATCTTATTCTCCACAGCAAGATCTTTATTATCTATTCCCTGAAAAAGGTTTTGCATTGTACATTTAAAACATAAACAAGTTTAAGAGTACTATGATTTCAGACTACCAGCTTGTTTGGTGTTCTGTTCTATTGCATCAGTTTTGTGCCTTTCTTCAGTCTTATATTTATCATATCACTTATCTAACAGTGGGTCATTAACATTGATCAGTACCATTCTTTCAGAAAGTTACATATAAACAGCACGTGCCTAGTAAAGGGTTATTTTACTTGGATTTCTTAAGCAATATGAACATTTAAATTCCATTTATCGAAAGTCTTATGGTTACTTTTTATTAGAAATCTTACAAGTAAATCTTTGTCTGCCCCCAAAAAAGCTATTATCTAAGATAGCGCCTATCTTAATAAGTAAGCTAATTCCAAAATGTTTCCACTACTTTTCTATAGATAATGGATTCATACCTGATTCACTTCTAGAAGATGTGATGAAAGCACTGGACCTTGTTTCAGATCCTGAATAGTAAGGAAAATACAATAGGAAGAAAATATTATCTATTCTGTTCAACTTAGTTTGTCAACATTTTGGCCTTTGTTTTCATTTAAACCTGCATATTTATAAAAGCACAGCACATTATATACAGCCAAGATTTAAGAAATGAGACATCCCTATTATAGGGGAGGCTTGGCAAAATAAGCTTCATTACTCTTCTGTTCCTGCTTTTTCTATAACTTTAATTTTTTTTTTCCACTGAAACATCATTTATGCATGTCTTTAAGTACCTTCAGTGGAAGTAGTGACATGTCTATATAATGATACTGGTTATATATATTGAACCAGTTATCCTGGTTCAGTAACTAGTAGGCCTCTGACTTTTGGCACATTTCTAAATGACTGTACTTTTTATTATTGCCAAACGTTAACATTGTGTCATGGTCTCCATTAAATGTAAATACATTTTTCAATTATTTTCCTTTTGAACATACTGATGTAGTCCAAAAAAACAGTGTAGCCCTAGAGAATACAGTAGTTACAGGGCGTATAACCTGCCATTCATTATACTTTCATGAACTGGTTTGACTAGAGACAATCTAGTCAACCTTCCAGTTATACTGCCTAAGAATTTTAAGCCTCCACACTGCGTTTTATTGACAGCTAAATTTTTAGATGTTTTTATTGCATGTAATCCTGGTTTTTGATGTAGTTTCTTTTTCTACTTAGGCTTAAAATAAACTTAAGTGCCTCACTTGATTATCAGACTGCATTACAAGCCTCATTTTTTAAGTTACTTTCCCTAATAAGGAGCAATATTTCAAAGTCATCATCTAAATTCTAAATAGTAACAGATTACTGTGGTTTAAAAATAACCAGGTTTTGGCAAATTAGATGTCATTCCTGGGTATGTGTCATGAACAGCTCTTAGGATAAAGAAAAGTAAGTTTTATTCCATTCATAACCACTGTTTTTCTTTTTTGCCTTCCCTATAGTATAAATCTCATGAAGAATAAATTAGATCCAGAAGGATTAGGAATCATCTTACTGGGTCCCTTTCTTCAAGAATTTTTTCCTGATCAGGTAACAAAGGAAAAAAAATATTTTTGTTTTGTACTATTGGAATGTAATTGTTTTAGCATCTTTCATGTTTGAACCCACAGACTAAGAAAGTAAATACTTTCCCATACAGAGAGACTAGAACATGTGGTCAGACATTGTAGAGTAAGGTGATAGTGCACAAACTCATGAAAGCAAGACTGCTTTTTTAAAGGATAATATTCAGAGGATGTGGAGTTAAGAAAAATTCAAGTTCAACCTATTTTGGATGTATTTGTTTCCTTAGTAGAAAAGGCGCTTCTACATAGTGAGAAACTCCTACTAGTAAAACAAGTTCCAGGAGAATTTTGATTGAGTAAAAAAAAAAAAAAATAGGGTGGTGGAGCTGTTCTGTTCCATATTGGGGGCTCTAAGAGCTCAGTGAGCAAGAATATGCTACCCTTAGTAATCTTCAGTTACAACTATGTCTTTGACAAACCAATGTGCTCTTACTGAAAACAGAATCCAAGGTGTGTAAATGTTTAATTACAGCATTTCAAACTTCTCAAGGCAGTAATATTCATTGTACTTCTATGTGCTTCAAGACTGCCTCAGGATATTTTAGAAATCTTAGAAAATATAAACATTAAAATAGTTACCACTGTTTTAGAAATACCATATCTTATATATAAAGAAATTATGTTAGCTGAAGTAGCTACATTTATATATAAATGTATATGCACCAGATATTTTGTCTTGTAAATTACTCATTTGGCAAAAAGGAAACCAAGGATCTGAAAGTGAGAAAACTGCTTAAGGTTCTACAACTAGTGTCTGATTAAAGAATCCAGTGCAGGTTACCTCGTCCCAGAAACAAGCTCTCTACAGCAGAAGGTAGTGTTGTGCAGCAGTAATTTCAGTATTTTATGCTAGTGTTAGCGAGAGGAATATAAATATTCAACTATGTTATAACCAGTTACTGTAGTATGTGATATATTCTAAAATTAAGTTTTAAAACAGTGATTAGTTTAAACACCCCAAGTAGTGTAGTAAAGGAGAATGTTAAAGATTTTAAGCCAAGTCTTAGTAAATGAATAAGAAGGTGAGTAACGGGAGAGAAGAGTGAAAAGATAGATCCTGCATTTTCAGATTCTTGGTGCAAATCATAGTAACCCAGTGGAACTGAAGTAGCGAGCATCTATTCAGAAGGTAACTTTAGGGGCCCCTGACACTACCTTGTCTCATCCTTCCCCTTGGAGCTAATGAAGCCGCAACTGCCCGCAGGTCTTCTGGGGGTGAGATGCCCTACCGTCACATCCAACCTTGTAGCAATTAGGCCCACGGACCCTTAGGAAAATCACTGGGACAGTCGTTAGGTGCTTTGAAGCTAAGAGAAGATGTAAACTTGATCATCAGTTTTTCTGCAAGTGTAGTATAGCTGTTGTGATGTCCGAAGCCCTAATAAAATTCAATTCATTCAGGTTTTAGGAATTAACTATATGGTCAGAATAAGGATTTAAGAAATTTGCATTATTCTCAGTTGCTAACAATTTACTGATACTTTATTTATAATAGGGCTCCAGGGGTCCAGAGTCTTTTACTGTCTACCACTACAATGGACTGAAACAATCAAATTATAATGAAAAGGTATGATAACATCTATTTGGGTTGATAAAAGAAGTTAACAATGTTTGATGCCCACAGACCTGTCACAGTAGGGTGAATTGGTGATGGGAAGTCCTCGGGGATTGCAGCTGAGATGGAAAACGTTTTAAGTATCATTTAGTGCCTATTAAATTTTAAAAAGTCACAGCATATGTGAGAGCTGGTCATACAGTGATTTGGAGAAAGTTTCACTGTAATCAAATAACTATAGCTATGTACATGTTGTGACTGTAGATATAACTTAATCTGGAAAACAAACAGCTCATGCTTATTTTATAGGACACTTACCGAACGTTGTATTTAGTACTTTATAAGGCAGTGGTGTGAAAGTTCAGATAAAGTATGCTCTGAATATCTGCATTTTCCAAAGGATACTGAAACAACTCACAAGTCAGGAATTGCAAATTAGTTGGTCTGTCTCAGAACCTGCACTCTTACCCATCGTGCTTTGCAATGAGCAGTTGACACAGGCATGTCAGGAAGTTATGACCTAACTTGTCTTTCTACCTTATTCGTTTTCCATAGATCCTAGCTTTAAGTACATCTCTATTATGATTACATTTATTCAGATAACATTAGAAGGAATAAAAACCGGCCTACTTTCAAAAACTGATGCTGGTTTCCTTAGTTTCTAAAAAAAAAAAACCTGCTGCAGAAAATGTCATTAAATAAAAAGTAAATTTAAAAAACATGGATGCTATTTAATATGTGCTTCATTTAGATTTTTAAATTTTACGTAATCATTTGCCTACACAATCTCTACAAGGTAGGTCAGTAAAAATATTATCCATATTTTACAGATGAGGCATCTGAGACAGGGAGATTAAATGACTCACACAGCAAGTCACGGGCAGAGCAGGGATTGGAACTGAGTTCCTGATTCTGTCCTTGGTCTGCTTGGTCAAGCTGCCTAGATCTAGTAAGTCTCCATCATGCTGACGACAAGCATCTGACATACTAAGCAAAGGTCAGAAACGTCATAGTGTGTAGGAACTACATAAGACGAAGTTACTCAGTACTAAGAGGGAAGGAGTAGAACATTCCTGGCTGTGGGTTGTGCATACTCAAGCTGGGCTGCTGGGCTGCCTGAATGTAGTGAGGATCCTTATCTGAAGTGGGTCCTGTATTCTTGGTGTACAGTCTCTCAGAATAGGAAATTTCCCTATTGAAAGTTGAAAGCCATGAGTGTTAGTAACTGAATGTATTTCAACAAAACATACAAAAGAATTTAATTGACCTTAAAGTTCCCTATAAAGACTTATAAAATTATATGACCTTACCATATATAGTTTTGTAATTCAATGTCATTTTAAGCAAATCTTGAGTGATTTTTATTAGAAGCAACCTATATCGTGGCATTTACATATGCTTCTGCTTCTCTTAATTTGATCTTAGTCAGGTAGTTAAAATTGCTATCATACTGTTTCCAAACTTACCTGCACAATAATCAGTAAGCAGTTGTTTACTTTGTTCAACAGGTCATGTATGTGGAAGGGACTGCAGTTGTTATGGGATTTGAAGACCCCATGCTACAGACAGATGACACTCCTATTAAACGCTGTCTCCAAACCAAGTGGCCATATATTGAATTACTCTGGACCACAGATCGCTCCCCTTCCCTGAACTAATTCCCCTAAGTTATAAAAGGAAGATTGTAATAGCAGATGTTCAGAGAGGGATGCAAGACTGGTAACTGGCTACATTAAGCTCGACACTGTGGTATCACTCACTGATTAACAAACACACTGTTGAAGATATGATTAAATTCTTTTTAGAACTTCCCTGTTTACTAGCAAAATTAAACTTTAACCAAAGTTCACTACCTTTATAGTCAGATAATTGGTTCATTAAATTACAAACATAATACTTGTATATGAAGTACTAGAACTGCTTTTTCTAAACGTTGGGTTTTATTTGATTCACACACATTCTATTGTCTAAATGATTCTACCTTGCCATAGATAGCAGCCCCCATGCTGAAATGCAGAAAAGTTAGTTTGTTGTTTTTTTCTAAAATCTGGTTTCCATTATAAGTCTTCATGGCAAATTATTAACCTAGATCCTTTCAGTTGACTTAGTAGCTCTGGCATGCTTATAAAGACAGGGACTATAAGGGAATATTACCATTTATTCAGATATAGACATATTTTTAAAAATAATCAGCATCTGTTTGCTAGTCTTAACACTGTTAACTTTCACTGTATTGCCAAATACACTTTTCCAGATTTATCCCAATAGCCAGCTTTCTTGTATACTTATAAATGTGGTAATAAGTGCATGGAGACATCTGTTGTTACACGAGTATACTGCATTATTTATTATGATCCTAGTGGATGGCTTAAATAAACACTTTTTTCTTTATCTGTACCCTTGCATTTTTTTACATCAGTGGCTCAAAATAGTACTTTTCAAGCTTTCTCCCCACCAACCGTGAGAGCACAGCATAAAACAAATGTCTGATAGAGACAAATGACCCCTTGAATAAAAGGTCTACCCTTCTTACCTGACAGTTGTAACTCACAGCCGAACAGAGGCGCCAGAACCTGGCTGGCAGCTGTATGGGCCAGTACACAAAAACACAGTGTTGCCTACCAATTTGAAGTACTTCTCTTTAGTTAGAAGTTAACACTTTAGCATCCACTCATGTATTTCAGAATTGAACTTTAAACAGTAAACTTGTATATTCACAGATTATAATATAGTAGATCTTTAACCTAAGGAAAATATGGCACAAGATTTTATGGATGACTTCAGGAGAATCTTGAGTTGCAGCTGCTGTATTTCAATAGTTTTGGTTCTATACATTTGGAAGTAGCTAAGATTAAAGTATATTGTGCTAGAATTCATTCTAACTGGCTCTAAATTTATATAGGATTATGAAATGTATAGACTTATAAAAAATGAGCCCATAAATATGTGTAGTTCTATTGTTACATAATAATCGCAAAATGCCAATGCTTAACAATCATTTTACTCACAGAGTCTGAACAGGCGCAATGTAACTAGCTTGTCTGCTGCTCATTCTGGAGGCTCGGCTGGATTTGGGACCTTAGCTTACCGTCACTGATACATGTGGGACACTGCACCAAACTGCAGGTACCTTCTCAGCTGCTTGGGGGGGGGAGTCAAAATCACCTATATGTCGGACCATAAAAGTCTAGAAAGTCCCCAAAAGCTTAGAAAAATAAAGCAGCACACAACTAAATCCACAAAGCCAAAATCTATTAATAAACAAGAGAAAGGAATCTAAGCTTAGATAATCATAAAGGGGAAAAGCCAATAGTAAAATGGCCACTTAGTACATACTATCAGTACTCAAATGTTGATGGGCTCTTTTCCCAATCCAAAGGAAAAACAGATAAATGCATAAAGATATGAGATACATTCGTTTGTTGCCTGCAAGAGATTTCTGTCAGCTATTCAGACACACAGACTAAAAATAAAGGAATGAAGAAGGTAGTCCATGCCAATAGGAACAAAAAGGATAGCAAATAGCTGTACGTAAACCTGATTTTAAGATAGTCTGTTTTGAGGAGCAAGGGAGTCAGTATACCAACAAAAATAATCTGGAATACTTAACGCATCCAGCCTAGGAGCGTTAAATGTTAAAAAATGTAAATGTTAAAAAACCCAAAGGCAGAAATACACAGCAAGCCCATAAGATTACTTACCCACTTCAATAAAGGGATAAGTAAATGAAATCAATTAACATTGAACTAGATTACATACTAGGTTAAACTTAATACATGTATATATTAATCCCCCTTACCCAGTTTTGCTCTCCAAATTTTTACTTACCCACAATCAGTCATGATCTGAAAATACTAAGTGAGAAATTCTAGAAGAAAGCTCTTCCTAAGATCAGAATTGGGCACTTCCCAACAGGGCACCTTGCAGAGGTAAGTACAGAGGGTCCCACAGTACCTGGTCTCATCTCTGAATACTTGTGGTCCCCCTAACAGCTTGTTGCTTTGGGGCAAATTACAAAATATTTTTATATGTATTTGTGAATTTGGTTTTTGAAATGATGCTCCTTTATTCAGAAGAACCTACTGAGCATTTCTATACATAGAGGTTAAACAAAGCACTTTGACACATTCACATTTGGGCTTTCTTGTCACCTCTCATGAAGATGGGAGTATGGAATTCCAGAATGACCATGTGTACCTTGGAAGTATCTGTCCTAGCCACCAAGGTTAGACCTGTCCGATTTTGTAACAATAACCATTTAATTTTAAAAAGCTACATTGATTAAATGGCACCCTATTTATCGTCAGACTATATAGCTTACAATAATCTAAGCATGAAAAAATATATTGTAATGGTATTTTGTATAACTGACAGTACAAATATTTTTTCACCATGTTCCAAGTCAGAGTTAATACTAAACATACCCACTGAAGAACAGTAACTCATTCTATCATCACAATGGTAACATGCAATATTTTCTGTCAATTATACTTTTCTAGTTCACACTGATGTTACACATTAAATCATTTGACTAATTCTACACAAATATTTTGAGTAAAGCAAATGCAAGTCATTTCCAGCTGTCTCGTAACATTGAAACATTTTGTCTATAAATATATATACTGTTAAAATTTAATGGCTTAAATATACCATCTCAAAATCTCAGTGCTCTGGGTAAATTAAAAAAAGTATTTTTTGTTATTACTACATTTTCTACTTAGTCTTAATTATAACAACATGTCTTATCTACTCATTTTTACAATCCTAAGAAAGTCTATACCATCTTTACCCCATATATTCCCAAAATCATGAATATTTCCTTGCAAGAGAGAAGTTACCATTTCTAAGGGTGGAATGTAGACCCCTAATAAGGGTCCTGTTTCTAGTTACATAGCCTTAAGTCTCTGTCTTGCTTTCTTCACCTGAAAAATTGACTTTTGTGTTTATGGTAAACCTTCTACATGAATTTTCTGTTGCAAAGTAAATACCCAACAAGTGGCTAGTGTAGCAGTCGTTACTGGTGAATGTCAGCCTTCTTGCCAAGCAGTGACATGTCCTGACCAACCAAATACTTCCCTTCTGGGAATGATGTACCAATGAGCTGGAACTAGACTGAAAAGACAGAGCTATATCTCATCAGGTTCCCTCAATTGGTGTTCAAACATACAAACAATGAACAGTAGAGGACAGGAGAATTCAGCTCAATTCTCACACTCTACCAGCAGAGTGGCAGATTGCACGGTTACAGCTGTGACTACAGCTCCCCCACTTCAGATGCAAGCCCAGGTTGTTACTTGCTATACATCAGATTCTCACACTCCTTCCTTAGGTTGGGTTACTATGCTGCAGGAACTGTAGCTCAGGAAACATTTTCCTAACTAAATCGCTGGTTTGTTAAAGGAACTAACTCGAACAGACAAAGATGCAGTCAGTGGAAAGGACATGGAGCTTCTGTGTCCTCTCCAAGTGTGTCTTACTTCCAGCATCAATGCATGTTCACCCTAGAAACTCCCTGAACCATGCCTTGGGAATTTTAGGGAGACTATTACATCCACAAGATTGATTAAATCATGAGCCTTGTTGCTCAATGCAAACACCTCCCTCTTCATTCTCCAGAGCACAGCAGGTGGAGTTGAAGGTTCCAAACTTTGAATCACAAGGTTAGTTCTCCTGGCAAACAGTCCACCAACTTGGAAGCTTCCAAAAGTCACTTAACAGAAGACACCTTCATCCCTCCCAACACTTAGGAAATTCCAAGGATTTAGAGAGCTATGACTCAGGAACCATGGATGAATATCAAATTGTTTGAAATAGATTTTGCTCATCTGAATAACCAAATATATATATCCTATAAATCACCATATCACATTCCCAAAGACTAGCAGTTTCCCAGAAGTTGGTTAGTGACCTTACAAGTTTGAGTTTTTTCAGAAGCAATAACCAGATATTCATATCTAGTTCTAGTAATAGTTTATGGGACTCAATAGAGGTATGTTGATTTGTTGTTCAATATAGAACTTGTATGTAATCTAATTATAATCCTCGCCTACTTGAGTAATGGAAATTTCATGAACTGATTTTTCTCTTAAATTGCTGGCTAAGAGTTACTATAATACATGCAATATGTAGTATAACCCCTGGATAAAAGATGACTGCTGAATAAAATAGCATGTTAAGATTCAATTAGCTAGAACCGGATCCTAGATTAGGATATTGGGTGACACAAATGAAACTGATTGGTAAAATTTGCAGCAGGTTGTTATAAGATTAACTAAAAAAAAAAAACGTCTGGCTAAGAAACAGGGAAGATCACTTTAGATGGAACTGGCTGTGCTCTCCTAATACAGAGCCGACTTTTGAAGGGATAGTCGCTTTGCTTTGGCTGCAGTTTTGTAATTTTGGTGCAGGTATCCATGAGATCCAGGGACAGAATCTTGCTCTGGGGAATTATGATTTGGTGCCCAGGTGGCTAAGACATGAGTAAGAAGGTAAGTGAGCGTTGATCAAATGGGAGGTGGGAGAGTTAAATGTAAATATCCATGTTCAACACTTTATTTTTTGAAAGATTTATTTATGCATACAGAGCTGAGGTACAAGCCAGAGGGGCAGGGCCAGTGAAAGGTTTCACCAGAGACACAGTGGGGAGCAGAACAGGCCAACTGTTGAAGTACACTGCTGAGGGGAGCAGTGGGCAGGTGGGTCAGGAGCGGTCTGCCTGAGGTGACCCACAATGGTGCAGATTGAACTCATGCTGAAGTGGCTTTAGCTCCTTAGTGCTGTGCTTTAACCCGCTGTGCCACCAGGGAGGGCCCCCTTGTTCAATATTTTAAGAGGAACACCTAGCAGAGCAGGACTCAAAGCAGCCCTCACTGACAGCAGTCTGGAGGGGCTGTACAGACACAGGTAAAAGGCACCTCACACAGCACTGCACTGAGGAGACCGCAAACCCAAAGGTTAAGGCCCAAATTCATACACCCTTATGTGACAGAAGGGTCTTAAATACAAGTAGAACCTGCTGATCCCTCAGTCAAATGGAAGACAAGCTGACACGCAGGGAGTCCGTGTTCTCCAGAGGTAGGGAGCCCAGCAAATCATTACCTTTCTTCTACACTCAGTTCCCTGCCGCCTGTACCTAAGCCAGTGATGCCACACTGTCTCACCCAACACTGCCCTACCACCTCCCACCCCATTGGTGTAAGAGGATCAGGAAGGAGGAGGATCTTGGGGTCTCTGGGTTGCCTGCAGGAATGCAATATTCATGAGAGCATAGCTCTTCATACTGCATTTGGCAATGGTAGGTAGGGATGTCTCCTTTTTTGAAACCAAATCACAGAGATACAGGGGAAACACTTTTGGAGGCAGTGGGAACTTTCAACAATCAGCAGATATGGGACTATGTCAACATGCTATCTTGAGCAGGATGGAAGGGTGCATGGTGCGGGCAGCCTGCATTTCTTCTGTTTGTGATACTAGAATTAACTCCAGGTAGCCCCATGAGAACTGCAGCCCATCAGGAGCCAGGTATCCCACATCAGGAAACTGCAGAAGGGACCCTCAACCCACGCTGAAGAATCCACCCGTGTGTCTCCTTGAGGGAGCAGCATTTGGGAACACAATGAGACTAAGTAGGAAAAGTGACAAGTGCAAGACTTTCCATTTACATCTCCCCGTCTCCTCCATCATTGCCCGGAGCTCCCACCCCATCACGATCCATCAGTCAGAGTGCCATTCAAGCCTGTAACGAGTCCCAACAGAGCAGGGAGGTAGGGGCGATGAGATTGACACTGACTTTGAAATTGAAATTATACCAAATTGATTTACTATGTGGGTTGAAAGTTCAGGAACCTTAAAATCACCCTAATTTCTTTCCTCTCCAATCAATCAAACCATCAAGGGAAACTGTCTATAGTGTCTTCAAAATAACTCCAGCCACTTCTCTCCACCACAGTGCTTCCCCTGTACCACAGAGTATAAACCACCCTTCTCTTTTGGCTGGATTATTGCAACAAGCAAGCAAACAAACAAGAACTGCCCAATTGTATCTTGGCTTCCAACCTTGTTCCACTACACTATTTTTAACAGGAGACAGAACAATTCTATTTAAAATGCAATTTAGATCACGTTACTCTCCTGTCCAAAAACAATTCAGTACCTGTCCATCTCATTCAGGATAAAAGTAGGTGTTTTCATACTGGCCAACACGGGCACTCGTGGGCTGTTCTCATCTGGTTGGTTCATATTTCCTGCAACTGCCCTGCAAAAATACTGTTGTGTTCTAGCCACAGCTCAAAGAGCTGGCTCTTCGCTGTTCCTCAAATTAAAGTGTAATTTTAACCTGCCTGCCTCAGGGCCTTTGCACATGCTTTCCTTGTCTTAAAAATTCTCTTTAGAGACCTCAACAGATTCCAATTGATGAAAATGTTGACAGTGCAACTGTCCTACAAAGGACGGAATAGACTGTTAGTGATAAACCTGATTTTTATTTTTTTCAAAAATACTAGTGGTTTTTTGCATTTTGTTTTGAATCAAAGAATGTTTTCTTGCTTTCACTGTCCAATGATCTGCAGCTTGTTTACACCATTTTTCCAACAGAGCTGATTACGATTGCCTTTTCTTTCTCTGTGATACCAACACAGCATGAACAATATTTGGTAGTAAACTGTACTACTGATGGCAGAGTCTAGCTTTGTTTAACTTCAATAGGAAATTTTGTCTGCTTTAAAAAATTAAAAAGAAAAATGTGAAAAAAAAAACTCTTTACCCAGATATTCCAAGGCTTATCCCCTTACCTCCTTCAGATCTGTTGTCAAATCATTTCTAAGTCCACTCTGACACTACTTAAAAGTCAGCTCCCCTTGTGTGACCTCTGCACTTCTTCCCATTTTCTGCTTAATGTTTCTACTTAGCTCTTATGTATATCTAACCCAACTTATTGAGCGGAGTTTAGCAATACCTCAATGGCCAATCAAGACTGCTCATGTGACTTTCTTTGGCCAGTAGAATGTGAGAAGATACAATGCCTGAGCCTCCCGGGCAGAACCTGTGAGAACCATTGCAGAGTTCCAGCATCTCTCTTACTTCTACCATGTCCCAGCAGGGATTTCTACTTGCCCTGGAAGGAGACTAAGGACAACCTACACAAGACACGTGACAAACTTTGTTATAGCTCTTTAGGTTGTTACCTCCATTTAACTCTCAGCTAGCAGACTTAACCTATTTCTGTATCTTCCCACTGGATTTTAGACCTACTAAAAGCAGGGGAACTTGTTTTGCTCATTACTGTATCACCAGTGTTTGATATACGAGGGAAATTCAATAATAATTTCTTGAATGAATTACTCTAGCCAAGAATTTGTCAAAGATGGGAAAGGGAGATTTGACAAATTATGGTTTGAGTCAGTGACTAGGAAATAAAATAAAACCCTCTGACGCTCAGAGGACCACCAAACTGCCATCACACAATAGTGAACCACTTATCTCTGAGCTTGGTACATAGTAAATGCTGCATAATGGCTTGTTCATAAGTCTGTTATTTGTATGTCAAATACTATGCCCGACTGGAGTGAGGTTGTACATGCCAAGTGTATTTTGAGAAGGGAGAACTTCTGTCTGGCTGGGACAGCAGGGTAGTGGGAAGTTCCTGATGGCGACATTCACATAGCTGAGAGGGTGCCAGCTGATGGCTGCACTTCAGCTGGGAATGTGTCCAGGGTCCTCTGTTCTTCGCGTGGACCTCTCTGAGTAGCTGCTCAGGCTTCTGCATATAGAAACCGGATGCCACCAAGCGCTGGTGCTAGAGAACGAATCCGAAAGGAAATGCCGAGCAGACCTTCAATCATTTTGTTTCCTGACGTTCCAGTGTCCAAAGCTAGACAAGTGGCCAGGATGAGGGGAGGGGTCTGGTCGATGGGACAGCCTCTCACAGCCAGCTCAGGAGTGTCTGAGCCAAATGTAGAACACCAAGCATATCAAATTAATCACTTTAAGTGTGAACAAGTTTGGGAGACTTCACATGAGCCAACTTCACAAAAACCTAATTCTGAAACCTAACGTCAATTACTTCAGTTTTCTTGAGAAATCTGCCTGTTTCAAAACTTGGTACCATACATGTACAAATAACAGGTCCTCAGCCTGAGAAGGGGAAACAGGATATCAAATTGCAGGCCACTTGGTAACAAAGATTTACTAGAAAGAAAACTGCAAAGTCAAAAGCTGGTAACTCCGTGTGTTATCACTGTCGAGTCCCAGACCATTTCTTTCTGCCACAACCCCCCCCCACCCACCCCAGGTTTTCCTCTCGAAATTCCCTCTTGAAAGACTATGACTCTATGTGATTATTATTTCAAAAGTAAATCCCACCAAATTATCAAGGACAGATGAAATAGTTCAAATTTCAAATTGGTGGTTTCTGGATGAAATTCAAGGATACTGGTTTCAACAGCAAAACATAGACATACTACAGCACTATTGCTCTATTGTAGTTTGCATTAACTGTAGAGAGTGCTATTTTTGTACTTGCTTGCCTCCATTCCTAAAAAGAGTGTACCCTATTTGGATATAAAATTTGAAAACAGTGTTCAGAAACATCAGTCTGGCATTATTCTCCAGAATGGTGAATCATTCTCTCCAAACCAGAGAGTCAAAAAAAAAAAAAAAATAGTGATGTCAGCTATGAATAAATCTTAAACAAAAACAGGAAAGACCTATAGGACTTGGTTTGTGGCTAGCACTAGATCTGTGAGACAAAAGGATGTGAAGATGACTCCAAAATTTTACTGAACAGGGGCTTGAAATAACTGAAACTTGAGAAAATCTTTTGGGATCAAATGAAAGGACTATGATTGAATTTTGAATAAACTTATGCATTCAGCACATATTTGCGGCCCCCACTGTGCCAGACAGTGCTCTGTGTTCTAGGCGCAGTCAGGAATAAGACTTGTCCTCTGGAAGGGAGTCCTAGTTCAAGCAGGCAAACAAATGATTTCCAATAATTGACCAATTCTATGAAGAAAATAAAAATTGAAAGTGAGATTGACAATGAATGGGGACTGATAATTTCACTGGTGACTGCACTACCTCAGGAGGTCAGAGAGAGTCTGAATGGTGGAAATGAACTGGCAATTCCAAGCAGAGAGAGCAGACAGTACAGAGATCCCGAAGTGGAGTAGCGTCCACATTTGAAACTTGGAATTGAGAGACAAGGCCACCTTTTGAAGTGAGAGGCAGAGGCAGGTATTACAGGGATTTAGGCCATGATAAGAAGTTTGGATTTATTTTTACAGTGATGGAACACTGCTGGGGAGTGTTAAGTATTAGAATCGGATTAAAAATACCACTCATTTTGCAGTATGTAAGTGTATCAAGTCAATATACTGCAAACCTTAGATTTACACAATGTTGTATGTCAATAAAGTTGGGGGGAATAAATCACTTCGGCTGTTACCTGTGTGTGTGGGGGATGTCACACAAAAGAGCAAAAATGAGTGACAGAAGAGTTAGGAAGTCATTGCAAGACTCAGTAAGAGGTGCTGGGTCTGGACTAGGGTGCCAGCAGCAGAAGAGTTGACCAGCTGATGAATGTATTTGGGACACACAGGATGCAAAGTGGGAGCTGAGAAAAAAACTGGTCATACAAGACTAGCACCTGCAGGCCCCAGAGAGACGGAAGTAGATATGCACCGGCACAACTTAAGGGGTACCAAAAACAAGTACCTTGGGCGGTGGGGAGCAGAGGGATTACTCTCTAGGTTCCAGAAAACACGTGGATAGAATTTAATTGAAAGATAGGACTGGAGTTGCAACACTGAGACTTGTTAGCCTAAATATGATGATTGAGAAGTTCATGTACTGTAACAGACTAAACATGGAGCAGGAGCAGCAAGCCATGCTCAAAGAACTATTCTTAGATGCTAACAGGATGAGGACAGCCACAGGGCCATCCATAGAGATAAATGGCCACGGAAAGGAGCAAGCGAAGTGAACTAAAGCTACATAAAGACGAAACCCCTGGTGTCAGATGCATTGGTCAAGTAGCAAAACCCAGTGCTTATTGGTTGCTTTGCCCAATCTGAGACCCAAGAGTGGAGTTCTGAGAACTCTGAGAATCTTTCAAAGGCATTAGTGATCCTTGGGGAGAAGGGCTTGGAAAAGTCCAATCAACTTTAAATAAAAAGTTCTACATAACCATTGTAAATGGAATCAGTTCAAACAAGTACCACCATATACCTATTAGAATGATCAACATTCATGACACTGACCACAGCAAATGAAGACTCAGATGTGAAGCAACACATTTACGAAAACCGATACAGCCTACTGGAAAGCAGTTTGGCAGTTTCTTATAAAACTAGACACACACTTTCTATATGATTCAGAAATCACACTCCTTGGTATTACTCCAAAGGAGTTAAAAGTTATGTTCTCGGCCCTCCCTGGTGGCACAGCGGGTTAAAGCACAGCACTGAGAAGCTAAAGGCACTTCCACATCAGTTAGATCCCCGCCTGCCCCGGAGGTGACCACATGGCGTGGCAGACCTCTCCTGACCCACCCGCTGCTCCCCTCATCAGTGTACTTCATTGATCTGCCTGTTCTGCTCCCCACTCTGTCTCTGGTGAAGCCTCTCACCCTCCACATCTCTGGCCTGTACCCCAGTTCTGTCTGCACAAATAAATAAATCTTTAAAAAAAGTTATTTTCTCATAAAAACCTTCACATGAATATTTATAGCAGCTTTACTCATGATTCCCAAAACTTACAAGGCACCAGTCCCATTCACAGGGCTCCGTCCGTCTGTATGACCAAAGCACCTCCCAGCGGTGCCACTTCACAAACTATTTCTGTAGGAATTAAGTTTAAATAAGAATAGGGCAAGCACAAACTTTCTTATCAGGATCAGTCACCCGGTATATTTTTACTACATCATTTTAAAAAGAAATGGCACATTGCACCATTTTATTGTTTATAAAAAGTTTCTGCTTCATTTGATTATTTAGCATTCCCTGCCGTATTATTTTATATCTCTCTTATATTTGACTTCTAATTTCCATAAAGCAATGTTTATGAATTTATGATATTTAGTATGCATGGAGTTAATTACAAATCCCAGCAAAGCCTGAATTATGGAAGGTCTTTGTTTTTCAGTTGGCTATTTTGGGAAGCTTTGTTTGCATAATACAATGCTGGAACTGAAAGTAAAAACAAAAACTCTACACTCTGACGCTCTGCACCCTCACACTCTCCAAGACTTTACCACAAAACAATTGTCATCTTTAGAAAAACCTGATAAACTTTTCAAAGGACTTCCATCATTAGTTTAGAGCCAAAGCAAATGGCAAACAGGACAAGCATGTTTTGGGTAAGACAACAACTTATTACCACTAAGGAGTTATGGTAAAATGAGAAACCACTTGTCTATTCTCAGTGCTGCCAATAGTTGTATAGTAGCTTACATTATACTTTCTAAGCAAATACAAAACCAGCTGACAATTTAACAGCACCATTAACCAAGGAAAAATATTTATCCATGCAATTAAGTACTATCACTGATATTTTCATTTCTACTTGTAATTACTGCTGATACAGTGAAGGATAAAAAAGTAAATTTGAACTACTCCATTGAACCAGTTGAGAACAAGATGAGCATTCTAGATTGGCAGCTTACCTTCCAACTGCAGCTCTTGGCAGTGTTACTGCAGTCCAGTCAGTCATCACTCCTTCAGATCCCCTTGTTTAACTAGAAAATACATGGAACCTAGGGGAGAAAAAGAAGTACCTTTTTAGTACTCTCAATGTAAGAGAACATTAGAAGTCCAGACTGTGATATGCTGTATAGCAATAAAACAGATGTGAAAACTAAACATTGCCTGTTACTGCTATTAAGAACTTTACAAGGTTAAATCTCATTGTGGGTCTCCACGGGAACTACAAAACATCGACATTATGACTTTGAAACACAGTGTTGCTACCATGAACATAACAGACCATAGCCAAGATGGAGATCCTTTATGGCTAAATTGTTGTCTTTTGGCCCCTATTTACTGTTTCCTAATTTAGGTTCAATTAACTCCTTGCCCATCTATCCTCAAAGAAGAACTATACAATAAGCCACCCCTGCAAAGTGACATACAATCAGGAGAAAACTCACAACTTCTAGCTTCTCCTAGAGACAGAAGCATTGGACCCAAATTCTTTTAAAAAATAAAAGATTTATTATTTATTTATGCATACAGAACTGGGATACAGGCTGCAGGGGGCAGTGAGAGGATTCACCAGAGACAGAGTAGAGAGCAGAACAGGCAGAATGATGAAGTACTCTGCTGAGGGGAGAGGTAGGTGGGTCAGGAGAGGTCTGCTGTGCCATGTGGGTCGTCTCTAGGGCCAGGATCAAACTCACACTGAAGCAGCTGCAGTGAGCTTGCAGTGCTGTGCTCTAATCCGTTGTGCCACCAGGGAGGGCCTGGGCCCAAATTCTAAAGCCCTACCTTTTAAGATTTCCACCTGAGGGATGTCATAAAACTTCAAATTGTGTCAACAGATCATGGGTCTTGAGACCTAGGTTATAGCTCATGGATTCTTGAGGACTCAGTGCCATCCTGGCAGAAGATTGAGACACACACTCCAAGTCTTTCCATGAAGGAAGACTATTATCTTAAAAACTATAGCCTGAGGTGGCCCTCCCTGGTGGCGCAGCGGGTTAAGGCACTGCACTAAGAAGCTTAGGCCACTTCCACATGAGTTCCATCCCC